>NC_090302.1:0-673750 GCF_039906515.1 Pseudorca crassidens | reverse complement strand
AAAACTTAAAAAAAGAGAGACAATCAATAGACAATCAATAGAATGAAAAGGCAACCTATAGAATGGGAGAAAATATTTGCAAACCATATATCTGATAAGGGATTTGTACCCAGAATATATAAAGAACTCTACAAGTCAACCAAAAAAACAAACGACCCAATTTAAAAAAGGGTAAAGCATCTGAATAGATATTCCTCCAAAGAAGACATACAAATGGCCAAAAAGCACATGAAAAGATGCTTAATTTAACTTCACTGATCATCAGGAAAATGCAACTCAAAACCGCAATGAGACCACCTCACACTCCTGGGATGGCTACTATCAAACAAACAGAAAACAAGTGTTGGTGAAGGTACGGAGACACTGGGGCCTCGGTGCGCTGCTGGGGGGAAGGTAAAATGGCGCAGATGCTGTGGACAACAGCGTGGGGCTTCCTCAAGAAGTAGATGGAATTATCCTATGATCCTGCAATTCCACTTCTGGGTGCACACTCTGAAGAATCAAAAGCAGGGACTCGAAGAGCTCTTTGTACAACTGTGTTCACAGCAGCATCGTTCACGACAGACAAGGGGTGCAGGCAACCCAAGTGCCCACTGATGGATGATGGATAAACCAAATGTGCCCCCCCACACACACACACACTCTCAATGGAGTATTACTGAACCTTAAAAACGAAGGAAATTCTGACACATGCTATGACATGGATGAGCCTCAAAGACATAACTGAGGCGAAGTGAAATAAGGCAGACACAGAAAGACAAATGCCATATCAATCCACTCAGATAAGGTCCAAGGACTTGGCAATTCACAGAACAGTAGGTACCAGGGGCTGGCAGAGGAGATGGGTGGGGAATTAGTGTTTAATGGGGACACAGCTTCGGTTTGGGAAGATGAGACAGTTCTAGAGACAATGGTAGTGATGACACACGACAATTTGAATTTGCTTAATGCTACGGAACCATGCACTTAAAAGTGGTTAAGACAGTAAATGTTATCTGTATTTTGCCACAATAAAAAGATTTTTTTTTAAAGAAGAAAAGGGTGAAAGTCAGGATGTGGGAGAAAACTGGCTACTTTCTGAGCCCTTCAATGAAGTCCTGGAAGACAGAGGTGAGTTTCAGTCCCAGCCGGCTTTCCAGGGCAGAAAGGGAGGGAAATGCACCTTTGCAAAGAGCACCTTCCACCCGGCTGGGCCGCCCTCGTGGCCCCACTGAAGTGACGCCAGGAAAGCAGAGCAGAAGGTAGGTGCCTGGCAGGAGCTGTGCTGCCAAACCGCCCGCCTCACATATGGGGTGATTCCTACAAAGAGCCGCCATGCGGAGGCCACTGAGTGAGATGGAAGGATACGTGACGCCGGGCCAGCGGGGAGTTCAGGCCACCCTTGGGCTGGCTCTGCCCCGACAGGTGGAGGACTGCTGACGGGCCGACCCCAGGCCGGCAAACTAAGGCCAACCCCAATCCCTCTGCCCCTGGGCCGACCAGCAGGGAGAGGCCCCTGGGGTGGTCCTGGGCCTGCTGGGAGTGGTCTGAAGGAGAATGGGGCAGCTGGGCCATGGCCTGGGGGAGACCACCGGTGGGGCAGCCCTGGGTGTCACAGACCCTTTTCCAAACAGGTCTTCTTAACCGTGGTCACCTCATCTCACAACAATACGTGGTGCTCAGATGGACAAATGCTGAGATCCCAGAAAGACAGACCCATCACTGGGTGACACGGTGGGCAGTGTCCCTCCAGTGTCTGCAATGGGCAGCAGCAGACCTTCATGGAGCCAGGGAGGGTGAGCCCCAGGCCTACCCTGAACCCATGTGAGTGCTGGACAACTTGGGGGAAATCCACAGAGGCTGGTGTTCCGCTCAGCCGCCCTTACACTTGTCCTGATGACACAAGCTTCCTTCTGTTGATGAAAGAACCCTCCTGCCCCCAGCACGGAGACAGAAGTGACTCAAAACAAGCTGACTTCCCCACGCCACCAGACACTGCTGAGGAAAGCGGGTGTGCAGCCCTGGCAGCCGCTCCTGAGACCTGGAGGTGGCTTTGTGGCTTTCCACATCTCAGCAGGGGAGCCATTAAGGGTCCTATCTTTGCTTCAGCGAAATTGGGCTTAGTTTCTGTCACTTGCAACCAGAAGTCTAGACTCACGTAACCTCCAGGAAGATGAAAATCCTAACCCAGCTACCACAAGAGGATCAGCCTCCCTCAGGAGGGGTCTTAGGATCAGCCTCTAACAACAGAGCAGAGACCCCCAACGCCTGGAGACCCCCCCGCCCCGTACAGAGTTATGGATACCCCTCCAGAGCTATAGCAGCATCAGATTGGATGCGGCCTTCTTACATCTGGGGACCATCCCCCACCAGCAAGCCCAGCTGGCCGGGCAATCCCGCCATTTCCTACCTCCAGTGCATGGGGCTCTACCAAGACCCCAGTGGTGACCACTGCAAAGATGCCACCCAGTCTCCATCCTAAGAAACACTGACACCCCCGCACCAACCTCACCGACTTCTGCCTGTAGGGGAAGTCAGTACCAGCACCGCCAAAGTCAGGAGAAGCTGCCCAGGGGCCCGAGGAGATGCACAGAAGCCCTAGGGAGCCCCTAAATGATGCACAGGTGGCCAGGGACACCCTGGCTCATTTTGGCTCCCATCCTGCTGGTCCCCAGCTCTTCCTAAGGGCTCCATGAAGTCACAGAGGGGCTTGTTCCTGGGGCCACGGGAACTGCCCTTGGAGCATCCCCTCCGCCCAAGTCCTCAGGACCAAGGAAAGGTGGAGGCCGAGTTGCCAACCCCCGAGCCACACTGTCGTGCTTCCTTTAAACCACTGACCAGACAAACTGCTTACAAAAGAGCATGACTGCAAGACCCATCTGTGTGCACAGGGGCATCCCTGAGATGGAGATGGCTCCTACATCTCAAGGGCGTCCTGCCCACCCACAGGGGACCGGCCCATACAGCCCCTCTCCCCGCAAGAGCCAATTCAGAAGACCAGCCCAGAAAGATAAGCATCCAAACGGTCTCCTCCCCCTGTGAAGAAAAAGGGGACCCCCACACCCTGAGAGAAAACGGCCAAGGTCACCAAACCCACAGAAGCCTCAGAGCACAGAGTAGTCGCGGGCCCCTCTTAGCAGTGAGCTTGGAGGGGCCGCCCTCAGCGGCATCTCGGCCACATCACCAGGCCCCAAGAAGACCCACCTCTGCTTGCTGGAGGTCTCCTCGGCTCCGGGCCGCCAGCCCCATGGCACCAGCTGCAGGTTGTCCAGGCGATTGTCCACAGTGACAGCGTTGAGATGCACCACCTGAAACCCAGGGGCGATGCCCCCCCTGTGCCGCTCCCTAGGAAACAGACAATGCTCCAGATGGGCTCCCAACCCTCCTGAACGCCTCAGCCGTGTGCCCTGAACTGGTCCCTGGTCACACCGACGGGACCTATCAGGAGCAAGGCTACAGAGAGGAACCCAAGTATGTCAGTCTGTGGCCCAAACAGGACAGGCCACGTGGACAGCCCAGCCCCTGGATTTAAGAGCTAGGCTGCAGGGAGCCAAGGAGGGAACCCGAAACCATCTCACACACAGCCTGGAGGACACCCCACTTGCGTGGTCCCAAGCACTTCGGAACCTCGCTGTTCACACAGAAGAGAGGAAGGCCCTTCCCCAACCCGGAGGAGGGGCCAGACCCCACCAACCCCCAGAGGAGGCTGTGTCCCAAACACACCGAGCAGAAAGGGCGCTCAGCCTGCAGACTCTCTGGCTGCCCTGCCAGTGCCACAGGTCGCAAAGCAGCCACCCCTCCGGGATAGTGACAATGACACAGAATTAACTGGGAGACCTGGGGAAGGCACCATGTGTCAACAAGGGGTCTGCTGGCTCCACGGGCCCCGTGCACCTCAGGGCTTGCGCAAACCCGACAGGGCAAACAAGCAGCTTGGAACACCCACCACAGCAGCTCATGAAGGAGCCTTCCCGACCCCCTTCCTCGGTTCTTGTCAAAGGCGTATGCAAATATCTTAGCACCATTTCCATCTGCGTCTACTTCCATCCGGGCCTGAGAGAAAACAAGAAAAAGCTCTGTTAAAAAGCCTCTGATTATCGACAACATTCCAAATTAAAAAACAAGCCAGAGGGACAATCCCAGGCCTATTCCTGGGACCCTGGGGGTCTCCGGAGTCTCCCAGACACGTGGCACCAAGAAGCACTCTCCTCTTGTGGAGGCAAGACGCAGTCACGAACCACTCTTTGCGAAACATTGTGGACACAGAGAAATAAATCTTCCTATCCTTAAAAAAAAAAAAAAAAGCCCCCACCCAGTAAAAGAAAAGATAAGCCCTAGACCAAGTAAGTGTAAAAGGGTGACATCTGAGGTAAGAGTGGGTCCACAGACTCGTGGAAGGAGGAGTGCACGGGTGAGGACCAGAGGCCGAACAGCTTCATCAGGTAGGAACAGCAGAGGGCGAGAGAAGGGGGGGCAGCCCTGGAGAGTCTCCCAGGGCACAGAAGCTTGTCCAACTGAACTCAATCACAAACATGACACAATTTGTCTCCTTTTCAGGAAGAGCCTGCAACCAGGCGGAAGTGGGGGAAGACCAGCATCGCAGAGGCGGTAGGGGGCTCCACGGGGCAGTGACAGACAGCTTGAGATGCTCGCGTACCAGGTCTTGCCCTCACATCACAGGGAAGAAAACCCACCCCTTGTGACCCTCCTGGGCATGACTAAGGGCATGCTGGCAAAGGAACGGCGTCCTTACCTCAAAGGAGTAGCCCTCCACAAGCGGGATGTCCTGCTCATCTATCAATGTGTACTTGGTCTGGAAATTAACGTTTCAAGACATTACATTTGGAATCAGTACGAGGTACCGACAATGAGCAGGAGCCGCCCCTTGAGACTAAGCGAGCTCAGCAGGCAAGCGGCCGTCTACTCTGAAAGCAGGTAGAGGTGCCAAAGCCTGGTCCTTCCCCACTCCTGACTGCGCAGAGTCGCGGCATCAGGCTTCACTTCCCATCTGCTCGCGAAGAACCAAAAGAAGTGCCACAGGACTGGACAGGTACTAAGCTGTGCATTTTAATGTGCTGATAAACCTAGTCCAAGAGTATGACGTCACTGGAGTAGAGGGAGGGGGCCGGGATTGAGGCAGAATATGCAGAAGGTTTCAGTTAACATTTATTTATTAAGCCAGGTGGTCCTCACACAGGTGCTCACTGAATCGTCCTTCCTACCTCTTTGTCTGTCTAAAATGTTCCAAATAAAAGTTTTAAGGGATGACATTAGTGCAATCAGTCACTGAGTTAGAAGGGACCTCAGAGCTGATGGGGAGCCCACCCTTCCCTAGTTAGAAAGTCACATCCCCTTGCAGGAAGGGCAGGAAACGGTCCCCAAAACGGACCAGTGTCATTCTCGCTTGGAAAGCTTTTTTCTAGCATCTGAATCGGTTTTACCTTCATCTGACTGCCTCTGCTCCTCTCTCCCACCAGAAGCTTCCGCCGCTGGTGATGGGAACAGGGTTCCCATCCAGGGTAAGGTCCGTGGCTGGTGCAGCTGCACGGCCGGCCGGCTCCTGGAAACAGCCAAGCCTCAATGCCCACAGGTGCCAGGAAGCCCCAGCCTCGAACACGCGGAGGGCGGGGCCAGGTAAGGGAGAGAAGCAGAGGGAGGCCCTGCTCTGGCGAGGCCCACTGAGGCTCAGCCAGACGGGGCCGCCGCTGGCAGCACGAACCCTGCCCGAAGCTCACTACAGACCGGCAGGCACAGGCGACGCGCACACACAGGTCTCGGCGAGGAGCGAGCGCGCCGCCTCGGAAGGGCCTGCGCTCCCCGCGGCCGCAGGCGCAGCCACAGCCCCCTGCTCCCCCGGCCACGGCGCACGGCCGGAGCCCCGGGCCGCAACCGGAGGAGGGCTGCCCCGGGAACCACGCCGTCGGCCCGCCGCCCGCAAACCGCCCGGCCTTTGCCCGTGCCCCGGCCCGGGTCGGGCCCCCGATCCAGCCCCCGTCCCCCAGCCTCGCACCCCCGACTCCGACTCCCAGACCCCGCCCGCCACCCCCAGCTCCGGTCCGGCCCCCTGCCTCGCACCCCGGCCCCCTACTCCCAGAGCCGGCCCGGCCCCCGGCCCAGCGCCCCAGTCCCCCGGCACGACCTTTGCCCCAGCCCCGCGCCGCTCACCTTCCCGGCCACCCGGCCGAGCCGCACGATGCCCAATTTGAAGTCGGTCATGGCCGGGCCTGCGCTCGGCCGGCGGCGCCTCTCCCTCAGGAGGTGCCGGGGCCGGGGCGGGGCCACGGCGAGCCGGGCGGGCCAGTCGGATGAGTCGGGGTCAGGATCGGGGCCGGGCGGGCGGGCGGGCGGGACGAGGCTGGGCCGGGGTCGGGCCGCCGCCTCCTGGCGCCCGCCGGACCTGCCACGCGCCGCCGCCGCCGCCGCCGCGCGCTCCTCAGCGAGCGGGGCCAGGGGCGGAGTTCGACGCGGACACACCCCCGCGCGCCGCCGCCCGGCCAATGGTGGGGCGCGCAGTGCGCCGGCCGGCGCGCGCCGCCACGACGCAGCCAATGGCAGGAGGGCGAGTGCGCCGGCGCGCTGAGGAGCTGGGCCAGCGCGGGGGAGGGGCGCGGTCGGGGGCGGTGCCTGCGCGGCCGCCGGGCGCGACGTCAGTTTCGCGGGAAGCTTTGTGCGGGAGGCCAACCTACAGGCTCGCGGCCCCGACCCTCTACCCCGACACCGACCCGGCCTCCGCCCTCGCCCCCGCGACCCCGACCCGGCCCCCGCCCCTCGAGGAGGGCGGCCTGGCTCCGCGCCCCGGGCCTTCCGGGCTCTGCAGGTCGGGGTCCCTGCGGGACTGGCTGCGGCTGCCGGTAAACCGTCCCCCGTCCTCGGACAGCGGGCAGGAGGCCGGAGTGGGGACAGGGACCCGGAGCCCAGGGGCCACCGTGGCGTAGGGGCTGGGTCCAGTGCCGACAGGCCCGCCCTCCTCCTCCCTGGCCGCCTCCACACAGGGGCCCGGATCAGGACCCTGTAGCCCAGGGGTCCCCAAACCCCAGTCTGTGGACCGGTACCAGTCCGCGGCCTGGGTGCACAGCAGGAGGTGAGCAGTGGGCGAGAGAGCGAAGCTTCATCTGCCGCTCCCTATCGCTCGCATTACCGCCTAAACACGCCCCCCCCATCCGCCCCGGCCCCCGCCCTCGGTCTGTGGAAAAACTGTCTTCCACGAAACTGGTCCCTGGTGCCAAAACGGTTGGAGACCGCCGCTATAGCCCATCCTCGGGCTACACCAGCCTTCCCTGGGCTTCGAGCCGGGGCGCTGAACAGCCTGGGCCAGGTCCTTCCTGAACAGGAGCTCCAAGGGCTGAGGACTTTGGTGGGGCTTTACCTGTCTCCTGACAACCACTCCAGCGGGCTCTCAGCCCCAGCGCCTGATGAAACCACTCTACACCGGTGCACCCAACAAATTGAAAACCCCTGTTCTAGCGAGGGAGGCAGAAAAGGCCCGTGACGTGTGAGTTATATGCCATGTTAAAAAGTGATCAGTGCTGTGGGGAAACAAGTAGATCAGCATTAGGGAGTTGGGGATCCAGGAAAGGTGGTGGGCGGGGTAGGCCTCATTGCCAAGTAATTTGAACAAACTGGGAGGAGGAGGAGGAGTGAGCCATGTGGGCTCTAGGGGAAGAGCATCTCCAGCAGAGAGAAGAGCTAGTGCCAAGGCCATAAATTGGGAACACATTCGGTGTGTCTGAAAAGTGGAGGTGGCCACCGTGAGCAAAGGAGTGCATGAGAGCAACAGGGGACAAAGCCAGAGAGGTGGAGGATGGGAAGGGGGTCATGTAGGCTCTCGTGAGGACTTTGACTTTCACACTCAGAAAAGTGAGCCACTGGAGGATTGGAGCAGAGGAATAGCTATTCAGTGCATTACACTGTCTGATGGAGACAGTGCCAGAAAGAGTGGAAGCAGGCAGGCTGTTTAGGAAGCTAATGCAAGCACCCACCCAAGAAACGATGATGTTGGGACACCTGTGGTGGCAGTGTTCTGTAGCAGTCAGGATAGCCCTGGTTATGCTGCAGTAACAAACATCCCTCAATTCTCAGCAGCTTAGCAAAATAAAAATGTATTTCTCCCTCAGGCTGCACGTTAAGGTTATAAGGCAGTTGAATATGTGATATGGCGTTCAGGGAGGTGTCCAGCCTGGGGTACAGATTTGGCATTCATTAGCATACTTGTCGTATTTAAAGCCATACAGCTGATGAGCTCACCATGGGAGGAAATGCAAATAGAGAAAAAGAGAGGGAGAAGATTGAGCCCTGGGTACTCTCATACTAAGAGAGTATTTGAGAAGAGAAGGAGCTGGTAAAGAGCATGAGGATGTCAGGTATGAGGGAAACCAGGAGAGGGCAGTAGGCCAGGAGCCAAGTGAAGACAGTGCTAGGGTGAGCGGGAGGGATCAGCCTTCTCTGATGCTGCTGAGAGGTCCTGGTCAGTGGGCACTGGGAATTAGTCAATAGAGCACGCAGCACGAGGGCACTGGTCACCTTGACAAGTAAGTGATGGAGGAATAAGCCCAACTGAACGGGCTAAGGGGGAGTGGAAGGAGAGGCTTGGAAACCTTGAGACTGACAACTCTTCTGGGGTTTTCTGGCTGAAAAGGAGCAGAGAAACGGCCAAAACGAGAAAGAAAAGGCAAGTCCAGAGAGAGTGTTGGTTTTATAGTGGGAAAGGAAGCAGCATGTTGTCCACCAGCAGGAATGAGCCCATGGAGGAGAAAGAGGTGAGGCAATCGCCTGAGAGGGGAGGGCGGGGGCTGGCATCTGACAGGAGCCTGGGTGGTTCAGCTCAGCCACAGCTTGAAGAGGAGTCTGAGAGGTGAGTGGATGTGGGTGTAGGAATCTGGGGGGTTCTCTTCTAATGAGAACGAGGCCATCAGTTGAAGGTGAGAGGGGAGTGTGGTCCAAGGAGAGAGGACCAGGAGGGAACCAGGAAAAGACAGTAGGGTGGCCCGGCAGTGTCAAGGGGACCCGTCCGTGTGACTGTGTGTTTTCCTCCAGCCTATTTAGGCTGCCCCCGAGAAGGCGAGGAGAAAGGAGAGCTGGATTCAGCCAGGACTGCGGTTATGCTGGGTGAGTGCAGTGAGGTGAGGGGGAGACAGCGAGCTGTCTAAGAGGGATGCTTGCCCGGGGTATCTGAGCTCGGCAAGTAAAGAAGAGAGGACACCAGAGGGGTCGGAGGTCCCAGTGGGTTCAAAGGATCGCTGATAGAGGAAGTGAGCGAGGACGGGAAGTGCTTCAGAGACTTTTGCAAGGGGCTGCAGGTGCTAAGGGTGATGGTGTCTCTGTTACCTGCTGATCTGTGACAACCCCCCCCCAAACTTCATGGCTTAAAACCACATCAACTTATTATTTTGCACAATTCTGTGACTGACTGGGCATCTTCTGTTCCACACTGTGTCAGCCGGATACCTCCTTCGGTTGGACTCAGCTGGGAATTTGCCCGGAGCACCTCATTTTCTTCCATGTGACCCTATCCATGCAGGAGAGCTGGACTGCTTACTGTGTGGAGGCTCTGCTCTAAGTGATAGGTCCCAGTGGGCCTCTGCTTGAATCACACCTGCTAGTATCCCGCTGGCCAAAGCAAGTCACGCAGGCGAGCTTGGAGGCCGTGTGGGAGGGGTGTGCACAAGAGCATGAGTCCTGAAAGTGTGGCGCGTTGTGGGGGCTACCAGTGGAACAGGCTGCCCCCCACCCGTCCACCCTCTGACCCCTAATGATTCCTGCTCCTCCCACGTGAAGACCCTAGAACCCCACCTCACCGTGGCTCTTGGCTTATGACGTGCAACAAGGCCAGAGGCAAGCTGTCTGCCCCCCAAGACCCAACGTTCCAAGGGGAAGCACAGGATAAGTGAATAGACACCCGGTTCAAAAAGGAAAAGGGGGTGTGCCCCCTGCAGCCACCGATGCACAGCAATGTTGAAATCCAGCAGACAGCTGTCACAGTGCTCCTTTAAGGGCTTGTCTGCTCCCGGCAAGTGCTTCCCTAACGCACCCACCCTTTTTTATGGCTCCCAGTGGCTTCTCCCTCTGCCTCTTGGCCCTGCATGCTCGGTCATCCTCCCTTTTCCATGGGAAATGGGCCCTGTTTGCTGCTGAGTAGCTTCCTCAGCCTGCTTCTTGCCTGGAGACACTTGAGAGCCCAGAGGCCTCTTTTATTTTGAACTTTGTCCATCGTAGTTCAAGCAAATACAACCCCTAAAAAAAACTTTGTGGATTTTCTAGGTATCAAATTATAACACATTTTATTAGACAGAAGCTACACTGCAAATATCTTTGAGCGGCTCCTTTCTGCTGTGGACATCGAGCCATGTGCTGTGGCACAAAGACCTCAAGACGCCTGGAGGCGCTTCTGTATGGCTGACAGCACCTATGAGGGTCCCGTCCCCTGGGAATCTTCAGAGGTCTTAACAAGGGGTCATATGTCATGCCCTTGGATTTCTCTTAACCCTGAGGTCGTGTTTTGCTGCAGTGTCCTGGATTTGATCTTCCCCACGATGCCATTTCTTACCTTGAGAACCTTTGCTGCCTGGAAAGGCTGAGGCTGAGAAATAGTTTTTCTTTTCCAGCTGCAGGACCTGGCTTGAAATACTTCCTCCAACTTCTGCTGGAACATGGAACATTACTTCTTTAGTTCATTTCTCTTTTCTTTATTTCACTTTGGCATAAATGACTGAAAGAAGCCAGTTGGCCCTTTAAGCTTTCTGCCAGGAAAATCAGATCCTTAGATATATTTTCTGCCTTCCCCGTTACCACAGGCAATGGTGTCCCACTTTTCCGCCAATACCTGACTGGGCTCCGCCCTTCTCGGGCCTCCACCAGCAATGTCCTTACTGCCTGCCAGGTCCTCCTGCTGCCTGGTTCCAAAGTCAGGGCCACATTTCAGAATTCTGTGATGGCAACGTCTCACTTTCTTTTTGTTTTTGAATTTTATTTTTTATACAGCAAGTTCTTATTAGTTATCTATTTTATACATATTAGCGTATATATGTCAATTCCAATCTCCCAATTCATCCCATCACCACCACCACCCCCCGCCACTTTGCCCCCTTGGTGTCCATACGTTTGTTCTCTACATCTGTGTCTCTATTTCTGCCCTGCAAACCAGTTCATCTGTACCATTTTTCTAGGTTCCGCATCTATGCGTTAATATACGATATTTGTTTTTCTAACTTACTTCACTCTGTATGACAGTCTCTAGATCCATCCACGCCTCTACAAATGACCCAATTTCGTTCCTTTTTATGGCTGAGGTAATATTCCATCATATATATGTACCACATCTTCTTTATCCATTCGTCTGTCGTCGGACATTTAGGTTGCTTCCATGACCTGGCTATTGTAAATAGTGCTGCAATGAACACTGGGGTGCATGTGTCTTTTTGAATTATGGTTTTCGCTGGGTATATGCCCAGTAGTGGGATTGCTGGGTCATATGGTAATTCTATTTTTAGTTTTTAAAGGAACTTCCATACTGTTCTCCATAGTGGCTGTATCAATTTACATTCCCACCAACAGTGCAAGAGGGTTCCCTTTTCTCCACACCCTCTCCAGCATTTGTTGTTTGTAGATTTTCTGAGGCAGCATCTCACTTTTAAGTGTCAGTGTCTGTTCCAGGTATGTGCGGCTGCATAATAATTGCTTAAAACAACTGTTGATTTTCTAATTATTCCGTGATGAGATTGGGCTCAGCTGGTTGACTTTTCTGCTATTGGCTGGTGGGTAATTTGTCTCAAATTCTCACCATCAATTCCTTCCCTCCCTGTTAGGTGTGATGCTCCGTCCTCACTGGTCCTGTGACTGTTCTGGGGGTGTGTTTTGGCCACACTTTGCAGCTTGTGGGATCTTATTCCCTGACCAGTGGTTGAACCTGGCCCACAGCAGTGAAAGCACTGAGTCCTAACCACTGGACTGCCAGGAATCTCCCTCCTGTGACTGTTTTTTTTTTAAATTTTATTTATTTAATTTATTTTTGGCTGCGTTGGGTCTTCGTTGCTGTGCGCAGGCTTTCTCTACTTGCGGCGAGTGGGGGCTACTCTTCATTGCAGTGCGCGGGCTTCTCATTGCAGTGGCTTCTTGTTGTGGAGCACGGGCTCTAGACGTGCGGGCTTCAGTAGTTGTGGCACGCAGTCTCGACAGTTGTAGCTCACAGGCTCTAGAGTGCAGGCTCAGTAGTTGTGGCGCACGGGCTTAGCTGCTCCGCAGCATGTGGGATCTTCCCGGACCAGGGCTCGAGCCCGTGTCCCCTACATTGGCGGGCGAATTCTTAACCACTGCGCCACCAGAAAAGCCCCTGTGACTGTTTTGATGCACTTAATCTGGTAGAAAGTTCTGGGACTTCCAAGCCCAGGCCAGAGGACTGGCAGCTTTACCTTCCTCCCTCTTGGGGGCCTGCTCACAGGTAATCAGTCTTACTACCTGGAGACCCTCATGCTGTGCAGAACCCCAGGCAAACCACGTGCAGAGGCCTCAGGGAAGGGACACTTGAGCAGCCCCCAGCTGTCCCAGCCACCCGAGTCAAGGTGCCAGACATCTTGGCCATTCTAACCCAGGCAGATACCACACAGAGTAGAAGAGCCTCCCAGCTGAATGCAACCTAGTTTTCAGAGTAAGTAATAAATTTGGGTGGTTTTTCATGCAACAATAGACAGCCGAAACAGCCAGCGTCCCTCACGGAGCCACAGTCAGGATGTGTGAGTGAGGCGAGAAGTCTGAGACTCTTAACGTCCAGGCTTTCCCTCTCTCTCTAGGTGATCTCTCCAGAGGATTAGCCAGGTATTGTCACATGGCAGCTCAGGACTGTCAGGGAATGAGAACAAAAGCTGCCAGCCCTTCATAGAGCCTGAAACTGGCATGGCATCTCTCTCTCTGGCAGTTCAAGCAAGTCAAGGGGCCAGCCCCATTCAGTGGGAGGGGTGGAACCCACCTGCTGATGGGAGTAACGGCGTGAGTGGAAAGGGGTGAGAGAAGTTGTTGGGTGACGTTCAGACAAACGTAAAGCCACAAGAGGGGCTGCTGAAGCCAGCTGGGGGAGGTTCTCAGAGGACAGGAGTCAAGGGAATGAGCACTGCCTTGATCATGTTTTTTATTTTCTAGATTTTTGATGCTTTGACATCTTGAGGGCCTTGCTGGCTGGGGAGAGACTGCCCTTCCCAGGCTGGCTAATTCCTAGAGACAGCAAACAACTCACCCACCAACACACCTTTCACTTGCAAACCAACCGATCCAGAGCCCACACCCCAACCACCTCCTGTCACCAGTACACCAGCCAGTATTTCCCTGCCTAAATCACCCAGGGCCAGGTACTGGACCACTAGAGACCGCTGAAATTATTCAAACTATCCAATCCTAAACTTGCTCAAACTTGCATACCCTGCCTCCTTCCCACTGAAAACACGGTAAAGGCTCTGGCCGAGCTCTCCTCTCCCTGCTGTTCCTGATGGCACTGGCGCTTCCCCATGTGGCCCTGCATAGTGTGGCGTGCCCCACTTGGGAGCTGTAAGTTCTAAACTCTTCTTTCAAGGCAGTTGGCTTTGTGTCTGTCACCTTACCATAGCTGATTAAAACAAATCCTGGGTTCATGTTAAGACAGAGGCCAGGAGGTTGAGGTTGGAAGGAAACCTATGTGGATTCGGAAGTCAGAATTCCTGCACAAGTGGTGCTGGAGAGAATGACAGTGAGTGAGTCAGGAGCTGAAATCCCCAAAGAATAAGGGGGGCAGGCCTTGGCTTTGGAGGTAACAGCAAGAGTGGAGGGGGGAATGAATTATTCTTCTGAGAAAATGAGAGTTAAGGCTGGCAGCTATTAGGGCAAAGGGGAAAATGGTCTGGAAGTGGTCATAAGGAGTCAGGAGAGCATCCACCCTACCTGCAGGCCCAGAGGTACAGGGGTTGTACGAAAATAAACATTTACACTTTAGAGCCTCCAGGGGAAGCCCGGGCTCCATGAGAGCATGAGGAAAGGAACGTTTAGAGAAAAGCAAAAGTTAGGGTGGTGATGATGGTGGACATGAGGGCACACCAGCAGAGCTTCTAGAGGGGAGAGGGGGTCAGAGGAAAGGACGTGCAGAGCCCTATAGGGTGCGATTGTAGGAAACAGGTGTGACCTGGGGTAAGGTCACCCATTTTCTGCCCCCATCTCCTCCATCTCAGCAGCAGCCAACACAGCGTCTCTCTCTGCCTCCTCAAACACTTCCTTTTTGATTTCTGCCATGGACACTTGTTTTTTGGGGCTGCCCGCCATCCTCCCTATCCCATGGGCACCCCAAACTCCTTGTTCAGGGAGTTTGCACAGTCCTGACAGGAGAGTGTCAAGCTGGCCAGTCAGACCCTCCCTCCTGAAGCATCAGAATCCCGGGTAAACCAGGTGGACCTGGCGCCTGCTGCAGACCCCTGGCCCTCAGGGCCTCCCTGGCTGCTGCCTTTCCTCAGCCTGGCCCAGTGGACCCTTCAGCCTGTGAGGCCCCTCTCCTTTTGCTGGAGGGCTAGATTAGCTTTCTCTGGCTTCACCCCCACTTCTGATGTCATCAGTGTCCTGAATAGAGTTACCATCTACAAACAAGGGTCTAACAAATCGTTCGTCCTCTGTCTCCCGCAGACTCATGCCTAGGAGTGCCAGTTCACTTGGGTGCCTAACAGGCACCTCTGACTCTGCCGGTCACGATTTCTCCCCTTCCCCACCCCCCAAACAACTTGTATCTAGGCCGGTTGTCTCCATCAAAAAAATGCCACCCCATTCGCCCAGCTGTTCTGGACAAAAACTTGGCCTCACCTTGACGCCCTCCTTCAAGCAACCCCATATTTAACCTGCCAGTAGGCGCCCAGCACCTTCTCTAAGCCAAGCACGGCCTTCTCTCGCCTAGACTCCCGGATTTGCCCTCGAATCCGCCCCTGGGTATCGAGCCCCACCCCTCACCTCTCCCTGCCGCTGCTGCAGGCCAAGCGCTCCCCGCCCCGACACAAGCCCAGCCTGGAGACTTCCCTCAGTGTAGAGACGCTGCACGGTGGAGACCCCGGGGCGGAGCCTGAGAGGGGGCGTCGGCCCGGCCCGCCCCCTCCACAGGTGAGGCAGCAGGGGGCGCAGGTGCGCCGGGTTCCCGCGGGCTGCGCCCGAGCTCCACCCTGCTGGCCGGGGCGGGGCGGGGAAGGGCAGGTTGGGGGGACGGACCGAGGCGGGGCTGGGGGGCGGGCAGGAGCCAGCGTGGGGAGCTGGGGGGCCGAGGGGGGCGGGGAGGGGTGGGGACAAGAGTGGAGAGGGATGGGGGCGGGGGGAGCAGAGGGCCGGGCGAGGCGGGAGCGGGGGCGGGGCGGGGGCGGGCGGGAGGCCGGGGCGGGGCAGCGGGGGCGGGGCTGGGCGCGCGGCGACCGCGGCAGCGGCAGCGGCGGGGGCGGCAGCGCGCGGCCGCCCCGCAGGGCCGCGTCATGGGACGGGTGCAGCTCTTCGAGGTCCGCCTGAGCCACGGCCGCGTCGTCTACAGCCCGGGGGAGCCGCTGGCGGGGGCCGTGCGCGTGCGTCTGGCGGCGCCGCTGCTCTTCCGAGGTGGGCGCGGGGTCCGGGAAGGGCCGCACCTGCGGCGGGCCGGGCATGGCTCCGAAGCGGCGCGCGGCCGCTGGGCCCGGGACACGCGAGGCCGGGGGCGCGCGTCCGGCTGCGGGGGAGCGCCGCGGGGCGGCCGGCCGGGCGGCGGACCGCGGGGGTGGGAGGCCGGCGGCGGTCGGGGCGGAGCAGGGAGGCCCGGGTGGCTCAGTCCTTCCGCATCTGCCTTTCCTGTCCTCTCCGCCAAGGGCCGTCCAGACTCGGGGCGCGGGCTTCGAGCCTGTCTACTTCGCCGAAGGCCACTCTGACCTGGACCCGCGACGCTTCTGACCTTCTCTGTCGGGTCTCCGGTCCGCCGCGCCCTGCAGCTGCTGGGCCCTCACCTGGAGCCCGGCCCGCGCTGGGCTTTCTCTCCCATACACCCAGGCAGCCCCGCCGAGTGTGCGGGTCCCCGGGGGCGGGCTGCAGGGCACTGCTTACACCCAGCCCGAGGCTAGTCCCTAAGGGCTGGGAGGATCTTGATAATCCCTGCGTGCCGTAGGCCGCCGTAGCGGGCATCTGGGAGCCGAACCTGAGCCCTCCTGGCCGGTCCCTCTGCTGGCGCAGATATCTGGGACTTTGAGACCGGGGATCCGGTTGCTGCGGCGCCCCTAGCTAGGGCTCCCTGCCGGCGCTGGCCTCGTCTGTCTGCTGCCTGAGGTGTGAATCGGGCCCTGCGGGGGACATCACACCTGGTCCCTCTGGGCCGTGGGCGAACCGCAGCCCGGGCGGGGTCTCTCTCCTGACCCCGGCTCTGAGTGTGAGGTTGCGTGGTGTGTCCGTCCTGGGGCGCTTCTCTACCTTGGGGTGCTTGGCCAGAACCACAGCTGCCGGGCTTCCCTCTGGGCCTTGACCTTCCAGGCCCCCGTGTGGTTGACCGTTCAGCGCTTGGGGTGCCCGCTGAGGATGCAGAGCCACCGTCCTCTCTGGGCAGCTGCCTCCTCCGTCCCGGACCGGTGACACCGCCCACCTCCGTAACGTGTCGCCTCTTTCCTGTCTCCCCAGTTGGAGTTTGGGGTTGGGTGGGGGTAGGTGTGCTTGTGGCAGGGGCACCGGGGGGACAGTGCAGCTCTGCTCTGGGGCACCACTGAGAGGTGAGTGCGGCTGGCAGGGCACAGGAAGGAGGGGTGGGCCGTGGCTGGAGGACAGACGGACACCACAGAGACCCCACGCAGAGCTCTCCTCCTGGCCTGCTGCCCTGTCACCCCCTGTAGCTGGGGCCCAGGGCGAACAGGCTGTTGTTGACCACAGTGAAGGGGTGGCCTGAGCTGTGCGTGACTAACCTGGGCTGGTTAGAGCCCCGCAGCCTCCACGTGATGGGTAGGATGTGGGTAAATGGACAGCTGGGCCCCAGGAGGCTGAGGGAGTCCCTGACTGTAAGAGCCCTGAGGCAGGGAGAAGCAGGTCAGGTCACAGGCTGGAGAGTCCAGCGACGACTGGCCTCGCGCCAGAGAGGGTATTATTTTCAGTTTGCCCCCCAGGGGTAGGGGGGATGCTGGTGCTGGGGCCTCTGTAGGCCTCCGGCCCTGCCGGGGTGTGAGAGAGGAAAGACCATGGTTCTTATTTTTCCTTTCCCTCAAAAGACACTTGTTACCAGGCATTGATGCAATAGGGGGGCCCCCAGGAGGACATGGAGGGTGGGGGGCAGCAGGCCTCTGAACACTTGACTGAGGAGTGTCAGTGATGGTCTGCATTCAGCCTTGGGGACGCCGGCTGCCTTGGGAGCTGATGTGGAAGAAGGCTGGAGATGGAGCTGGAGACTGGGTCCAGCCCAGCTGGAGGCTGGGGTCAGGCGGGGCTGCCCTGTGCTCTGCTCTCGAGGTGGGCGACGAGGGAGGGTGATGCCCGGACAACAGTAGCAGCCAGCTGCCAGCTCTGCCGGCTCCCCGGGCTCTCACCGTGGGCCAGATGCCATTCCCACTTCCCAAGGACCAATCCATCAGTCTGCATAGCAACCCTGGGAGGTGGGTGTTGCCATTCCTCTCGCCTTACAGATTTGGAAACAGGACAGAGGGAAGTGGCTTGCAGGCTAGAGCTGCAGTGAAAGGATGTGGCAGAGGCTGGGCTGCCCCAGGTTTGAGGGAGCTGATGGAGGCTGGGACAGACCTTGGGGACCAGAGGGGGAGCAAGCAGACGGGGAGCAAGCTGCAGGTGGTACATAGGAGGAGGGCTGCTGGACAGGTGAGAGTGCTGGCTCAAGAGGAAAGTTCCAGAAGCCACTCTGGCACAGGATCCACATGATGATTCTCCTTAGAGAACTGGAGCAGCCCCAAACCTCCAGTTCCCCCTGCGCCTCCATTATTCCCCTGCGGAGGAGAGATTGGACAGGGATGGGAGTTTGTTTCCAGTCGGTGATTGGAGGCTGTTCATCCAGGCAGGGTCCCCGAAGGGGCCTCACAGCTTATGTGCAGAGGGGGCCCTGGCACAGTCGTTGGGAAGTTCACAGAGTTCGAGGGCCGGTTTGTTTTTCTGGGGCCAGGTGCCACCCTGACTTGTTCACCTTAATTGTGTGGCCGGGTCCTGGCTGAGTGTGTGCCTGTTTCAGCCACCCTGCTTTTGGACGCGTAGGCTATGCCTAGGTTGTTTGCTATTAGGAGCAGTGTTGAACAGGGTGAACAGGGTGAGATTCTAAGGGGATCTGCTGGATCCCTGGAACGCGTGTGTAAAATTACAGCAGATCTGCCTGCTTCTTCTCCAGGGCCTCCGTCGTATCAGCCGACAGGTTGATTGCTATAAGCAAGTGTCTGTTTTTCTACCTTCTCTATGACACGTATCAGAATGTTTAATATTTGCCAATCTGATGTGTTAAATGGTAAGTCACATGAGTTTCCGTGAATTCTAGTGAGGTTAGACAGCTATTCCTTTATCTGCTGCTGTGTGAAAGTCACCTCTAAGCAAACAAATCACGCCTAAACTAAGTTGTTTAAAGCAACCATTTTATTATAACTTGTGCTGTTGTGGGTTAGGATTTTGGGCAGAGCTCGGCAGGGTGATTCTTCAGCTCCGTGTCCCATCCACTGGGGTCACTTCACAGTGCTCAGCTGTCACTGGGCCAGTCTGGGGACCATCGCACCCCTTCCAGCACACTCCATTGTTCCCAGCATTCCCAGGGCAGCCGGATTCAAGGGGGGACGCACCCTCTCCAGGAGGAATGTTTCCAGAAGTGTGACGCCTGCAATCCACCAGGACGTCTTCTAGTTACTTTACAGTCAGGCTTCCCCTTCTCTGCTCGTTCCACGCCGTGCCTCTCTTGGGATGTGTTGGTCTGTAGGAGCACTGCTGATGTCCCGGACCTCCAGGGTGGGAACAGTTCCAGGTCTGGCCCTAGGAGGGGATGACGGGTGGAGCGTGGATTAGAAATTAGGGCCGAGATCCGGGTGGTGAGCCTGGGCTGGCACGGAGGCTGAGGGCTGGTCACTGGCAGTGCTGATGGGGCGGAGGCCGAGTCACGGGTTCGTGGAGGGCAGCCCAGTGCACTGTGGGACCAACAGGAGGCCTGCATCAGCAAGGTGGGGCCTGCCTGGGGAGACCACAGACAGACCTGGTGTGGCTGCCCCTGGCCCTGGGCACTTGAGACACTGCATTCTTCCTGCCTGATGGCTTTGTCAGGAGGGTGTCAGATTCCGAGTTACCTTCCCTTCACCAGTCCATCAGGTCAGGGGAGGACGGGCAGCTGGGCAGGCAGGCTAAAGCCTTTGGCCTTGACTCAGCCCCGCAGGGAGAGGAAGAAATGGAGGGAGCCACAGGGCTACCTGTCACTGAGCTCCCACCCCCTGCCCTGTTTGGGTCTCCAGCCATGGTGTCCCCTCTGGTGACCGGCCTCGGCTGGGCCTGGTCCCGCCATGGCCTTCTGACTGTAGTGGGCTCTGGACGGAGGAATTTGTGTTCCTGATCACAGGGCGGAAGGCGGCAGCAACCCTGCTGCCTGGTTCCTGGTGTGTGTGCTTCCCCTGGGGAGTGTGGGGGAGGACCAAGCCATCTCGATGCAGAAATCAGCGCTCCTGGGCAGTACTGGCCCAGGAAGCCAAGGTGTCCCCACCCTCTGGTGTGCCAGACTGTTGGGTTCCTTATCTGCTCAGGCGGGTCTGACCACATTCCTGCAGCATGAGGGCTAATAGGTAGCTTCCTGGAGCCTGAAGGGGTGCCTCCCAGCCTAACTGACTTGCCTGAGAGGCAGCAGGAAGGTGGGGTCAGAACGTCAGCTGCCCCAAACAGCTGCCTCTGTTCACCTAGGGTTTCCCAAGCACCCCTGTAGGGAGCTGGGTTTTCACAGGTCTGGTTGGGCGGGGGCTGGGGGTGGGGCTTTGCCCAGGGGTCATCTGGGTGACCGTCAGGGCCTTCATGTTCTGGATGGCACGACAGGTAGAACTCTGTGCCTCGCCACCCTGGCTCGCTGAGAGCACCTGAAGATGTGGCACGGACAGGAAGTGTCCTCTGGAGGGTAGCAGGCCATGTGCTGGCCTTCCCAGGGCCTAGCTGGGTGGTCCTGGGTGCTGCCCGTCCTGCCTGAATCCCTGTGCTGGGGCTAGGGAGGGGCCCAGGCCAGTCTGGTTGGGGCTCATGCTGTCCCCCCCTTGCAGCTATCCGGGTGACCTGCACGGGGTCCTGCAAGGTCTCCAGCAAGGCCAATGACACAGCGTGGGTGGTGGAGGAGGGCTACTTCAACAGCGCTCTGTCCCTGGCCGACAAGGGTGAGTCTGGGAACCCTTCCCTCACCTCATCCCACTGAGAGTGGGGTCTGTCCACCTGACTTCCCCATCCGCCTCTGGCATCCCCGTGCTAGCCCACCCTCTCCCAGGACTGTGCACCTTGCTGGATTTCCCTCCCTGGCAGGCACAGGGCATTGCCTGATGGGGGCTGGGTGGCTGAAGAGGGCCACCTTCTCCTGGATTTGGATGGGCTACGGCCCCCGGAACAGCCCTGCCCCCTCTCCTGTTCAAGCCAAGCTCTCACCCCCATCCTTTGCCCAGGCCACAGCCCTGTGCTGCTGAGGTGCTGGAGACAGAGGCTAGGAGCCCAGCAGCCAGATGCAGTGTGAGCTGGTTGGCTGCAGGGCCTGCTTCTGTCCTGGACCCTGTGAGGTCACCTTGTCTCCTCTCCCCTACCTCCCTTCTGTCTCTGCAGGGAGCCTGCCTGCTGGAGAGCACAGCTTCCCCTTCCAGTTCCTGCTTCCTGGTGAGAGCCCAGCCTGGCCAGGCCAGGTGGTAGCAGTTGGCGAGGGTGGGTGGGAGGTGGGGTGGGGAGCAGTCGGGTACCAGTCCCTGCTCTCTCTTCAGCCACAGCTCCCACGTCCTTTGAGGGCCCTTTTGGGAAGATTGTGCACCAGGTACGGGCCACCATCGACACACCACGTTTTTCCAAGGATCACCAGTGCAGCCGCGTGTTCTACATCTTGAGCCCCCTGAACCTGAATAGCATCCCAGACATCGAGGTGAGCCTGGGCAGTGGCCTCCTGGGTGGGCCCACCCTTGCCTGACACCCTGTCCCCAGCACAGGTGAGGCGGCCAGGGTCTGGAAGAGCAGCGGCCTCTCTGTCCTGAGCTGGCCCGAGGATCCCGCCTACCCACACTTGCCAAACTCCCTCTCTGTTCTCCTCCCAAGCAACCCAATGTGGCCTCCACCACCAAGAAGTTCTCCTACAAGCTGGTGAAGACAGGCAGCGTAGTCCTCACTGCCAGCACCGACCTCCGAGGCTACGTGGTGGGGCAGGTGCTGCGGCTGCAGGCTGACATTGAGAACCAGTCAGGCAAGGACACCAGCCCTGTGGTGGCCAGTCTGCTGCAGGTCAGAGTCCCCTCGCCTGCTGGGCCCTGTCCCCACGGGGCAGAGGAGGGGTAGGTGGCTGGCCTGCCCAGGCTCACAGGCTGGCCCTTCCCCAGAAAGTGTCCTACAAGGCCAAGCGCTGGATTTATGACGTGCGGACCATCGCCGAGGTGGAGGGCGCCGGCGTCAAGGCCTGGAGGCGGGCTCAGTGGCAAGAGCAGATCCTGGTGCCTGCCCTGCCCCAGTCCGCCCTGCCGGGCTGCAGCCTCATCCATGTGGACTACTACCTGCAGGTGGTAGGGATACAGGGGTGGGGTGGGAGGAGGGGCCGGTGGCCTGGCTCCTCACTCGCATAACCTCCCCAGGTCTCCCTGAAGACGCCGGAAGCCATCGTGACCCTCCCGGTCTTCATCGGCAACATCGCTGTGAACCACGTCCCACTGAGCCCCCGGCCAGGCCAAGGCCTGGTGGTGCCCTCAGCGCCACCCCAGGAGGAGGCGGAGGCTGTGGCTGGTGGCCCCCACTTCTTCTCGGACCCTGTCTCCCTCTCTACCAAGAGCCACTCACAGCAGCAGCAGCCGCCTGCAGCCCTCGGCTCTGTGCCTGGCGCCCCTGAACCCCATCCTCAGGATGGTAGCCCTGCCCCCCACCCGTTGCCCCCTCCCTTGTGCATCTCCACAGGTGCCACCGTGCCCTACTTTGCAGAGGGTTCTGGAGGGCCGGTGCCCACGACCAGTACCTTGATCCTCCCGCCTGAGTATAGCTCGTGGGGCTACCCCTATGGTGAGTGGGGGCCTGGGGCCTGGCAGGGAGGGGGAGCCACGGGCCCCATGCAGACCTGGCTCTCTCCCTGCAGAGGCCCCGCCATCCTATGAGCAGAGCTGTGGCGGTGTGGACCCTGGCCTAACCCCAGGGAGCTGACCCCATGTCGCCTTCTCCGGACGGGCGGACCTACGCCCTGGGACTAGGCTCCCAGGGCCTCGTGCCTTCGCTCCCCGGCCTGGCCCGGCCCACTCAGGACCCGCCGCTGCCCGCCGTTCCCTGCGGCCTCTGCCTCCGGACCAGCTTCTGCCCCGACCAGCCTCCGCAGCCCCCCTGTAGTCGGCCTCTCCCCGGGGGTTGGGGCCTAGAGAGACTTGGTGTAAATAAAAAGCTTCATTTGTAGAGCTGGGCACAGTGGCCTGTGGGACGCCCTCCTCTGCCGGGTGTGTGTGCGTGTTCGGGTAGTGGCTGTTGTGGGTGTGCCCAAGCCCCCGGGCTTCTCAGCCCCTCCCCTCCCTATAGGGCACGCCCCTCAGCCTAGCCCATCCATGCACGACACGCCCTCTTCGGGGCACGCCCCTTTCAGCCCCGCCTTTCCCTGCGGGGCACGCCCCTCTCCGGCCCCGCCCCTTGCCGTCGTTTTCCCGCCACCCACCCCACCCCCTTCCGCTCTGGGTTCCTCCTCCTTCCGGGCGTCTTGGACCGGAAGGTGGGGGGGGGGCGGGGGAGCGATCCGGGCAGGGAGCAGAACCAGCTTTGGGAATCGTCCGTGGCGGTTAACCAGGCCCGGGCCAGGCGCTTGGCCTCCCGGTTCGGCTTCAGGATTTGCCCTCGGAGGCGGGCTTGCGTGTGTGGAGCCTCAGCATCAACTTAAGTGGCCTTGTGACAGGGGGAGAAGACCACCGCTGTTCCATTTTGTTAGCATACATCTTGGGCTAGCCGTCTGGCACCCACCACTCCAGGCTACGCAGTTTAGACTTCGTGTGCCAGACGAAATCCGGTCGGGGGGAGGGAGCAGGCTTCCCCAGTTCCTTTACCCTTGGCCTCAAGTCTCCTGCCCCTGCCGTCACCACTGCCACGTCTGGCTCTGAGGGATGCTGCTTCTCACGCTGAGAAGTAAATAGTATCACTTTTGCACACATCCCACTGGCCACCCTTTACAGTTGGAACTGTACAGGCAGCCATGTACCCTAAAACTTTACTATTTGTGGGACAAGGAGAGGATGAATATTGGACAAAAACACAAAGCATGCCACAAGAAGGATAACCTGTGAAACACCTACTAGAAGCTGTAGCCTCATAGTTGAGACTCTGCCTGTTTCAAATCCCATCTCTGCCTCCCGACAGTGTGTGGCCTTGAAGGCACACCCCTGCTTTGGTTTGCTTACTTACAGAATGTGGATGAAAACGACGTCCACCTCCCAGGACTGACCTGACGGTCACTGAGTCAACACGTAACACATCATGTGCCGAGAAGAGCACCTAACATCATTGGTCGGCGACAATACCAGCATAGGGTGGGTCGGGCTGATGGTGCAGAATGGGAACATCACCTACTTCTGACACATTCATTTACAGTCGGTCTTTGCCTAATGAAGGACTTTTTTTCACATCTTAACTCATCTATTCCTTCAACAAATATTTTGTCTCCTGCATACCAAACATTGTTCCAGGTACTAGGGCACACAAAACAAAAATCCCTTACCTTTTGGACTTAGTGGGGCTGACAGGCAATATGGCAACGGAATGCTATGGAGTAAAAGAAAGCAAGGAAGTTTTGGGGTGCAGTATTGTTTTTAAATAGGGGCAAGCGGACATTTCCCTGAAGAGGTGGTATTTAAGACCCAAGGATTGTCAAGAAGTGAGCCACACAGATACCTGAGATATAAGTGTTTCAGAGTAGGGGCAAACTAGGGCCCAAGGCAAGAGTGGAGAGAGAAAGGCTGGTGCCAGAGAAGTAGGTGCGGGTGAAAGCTGGTGGAGCTGTGCAGGCTGTTAAGCAAGACCGCTCCTGAGCCTCCCGTCCTGAGGCTCCAGACAGAGCTTGGGGTTCCTGGCCTGTCAGGAGCTGACTCAGGCTGTCCCCCCAAACCTGGGAAGTCTTCCTTGGTACTTAGGATCGTCCACTGCCTCCTCTGCAGCTGAGTGCACCGTCAGTGCACTTAGTGGAATTTTCCTGGAGTCTCATGTTCCACGAGATTGAACCCTCACAGGAGTGAGGCCCAGATTACCCTTTGACTCAGGGCCTCCCCAGTTCCTGTTGTGAAGACTGGCCAGAGAACCCCAATTTCAGTCTATGCTGCTTTTCTCAACTCCCAGGGGATGGCAGAAACACGTCTGACTACGGGGAGTGGGTGGCCTAAACCAGTCTACGTGGGCTGTTCAGTGAAGGCTGCTTGATATGCAGGAAAGGTCTCGCCCTGTGCATAACTGGGGGGCTTGCAGAAGGCTGGGGTGACCCGAGAGGCTGCCCAACTGGGGCCACCTCCTAACTGGAGCACACCACCCCCGGCAAGCCTGGCATCTTCCCTAACCAGAGCGCCCCCCCCCCCCCCCCGCCACCAACAGGGACAATCCTCCGCCTTGGACATTCCCCACCCTACCCACACTTCCCAACCAGGACACTGTCCCCAGCCAGGGCACAGCCTCCTAGCGGGGCACCTTCCCTAATCAGGGCATCCTCCCCGACAGTCCGGACATGCTCCCAGCCGAGCACCCCAGCGTTGGGGCAGTCCCTCTAACTGGGGCACCTCCCCCAACTGGAGCATCGCCAACGCAGGCAATCCTCCCCAAAGGGACATCCCCCCTCCCGCCTCAGGGCAGCTTTCTCAGTCAAGACATCGCCCCCCGCCAGGCACACCTCATAACCGAAGCACCCCCACCCCCGAGCTGGGCCATTCTCTCTAACCGGATGCAGCCCCAACCGGGGCACCCCTCCCAACCGGGCACAAGCCCCACCCGGGCACCGCCCTAGGACGCAAGTCCAAGTCCGCCTTCTGTGAAGGCAGACGGAATCGATGTGTGTCCGGGGTTAGAGGTCAGGGGTCCTTCCCCACCCCGGCCGGCCCGCTACAGTGCCTACGCAGAATGAGAGAATATAGTGCAAACTGGAGGACTACGGGAGGACGACGTCCGGCGCCGCGCCGACCCCGGAAGCCCGCTGCGCCGGGCTCCACCCCCGCGGCCGGCCATCGCGCTCCGGTTCCGGCCGGGGCAGGCCCGCGCCGCGGACGCCGCTCTCGGGCTGCAGCGCGCAGGCGCGGGGGCGGGCGCAGGCGCAGACGCGCGCGACCGGCCCCGCCCCGCCCTGGGCCGCGAGGCGCGGGCGGGGCGATGGCGCGCGGGAGGGGCGGGGCCACGCTGCGGGCCCGGGCCATGGCCGCCGCCGATGCTGAGGTGAGGAGCGGGCCGGCGGCGGGCGCGGGCACGGGCGCGGGCGTGGGGGCGGGGGCGGGCGCGGGCCGGGCGGGCCGGGCGGGGCGGGCGCGCGGGCGGGGGCGCGAGCGGGCGGGGTGCGGGCTGGCCGGCGCCTCCTCGCCGCCGCCGCCGCGCCTCAGGCCGAGGCCGGGCCGAGGTGGCCGGGCGTCCGGGCCGCGCTGCGCGGGGCGCGCTTTGTGCGGGCTGGCGGGCGAGGTGAGGGCGCCGGCGAGGCGCGGGCGAGGCGGGGGCGCGGGCGAGGAGAGCCGCCGCCCGCCCCGCCCGCACGCCCGCCCCGCCGGCGCCCCCCGCCCCCCGCCCCCAGGCCGCGGCCGGGAGCCCCGCGGAAGGGGCGGAGGACAAAAGGGAAAGTGGGGCGAGCCGGCCAAGTTGGCGGCGCGAGCGAGGCGAGGCTGTGCGCTCCCGGCGCCGCTCTTGCGCCCGCTGACCTTTCACTTTGTTCCGAAGAGGATGGCTCGGTCTTGAAGGAAAAGTTGGCCGGGCCGGCGCGCTTCTCCCCGGACAATGCTGCCGGCCCCGGTGGCTGTCAGGAGCAGGAATGCACGACTTCGGTTGATTTCCAGGCAAACCGCTCACGCGGGCTTTGCATGTAAAAAGTTCCCATGCTTTTGTTAATGTTCCTAGCCTCCCCTTTGCTCGTCCTCAAGGATAGTTTTTCCCTTGCTTGTAGCAGCAGAGAAAGCAAACTCTTGCGAGATGGGCCACTAGCTTCCCGCAGAAGGGAAAAGCAGGCGGGAGGCGGTGTGCCCGGGGAAGTGCAGAAACAGTGCGCTCTCCGGGCTGACACGAGGGACCAGTTTGGAAAAAAGTGATGATCTAGCAGTTTCTCTGTGAAATTGCTCCATGTGTAGTAACTGCGGGGACTTCTGAAGATCAGAAAGCTAAGGTGTGTGATAAGGCCCTTTTGCAATAACCTGGTGTGTAGACGTAGTATATTTTTATCCAGGTAATGCACAATCTTTTAACATTTCTTTAATTTTCTCTTGCAGTTTTGGGGGGTGTGGATGTAAGTAAACTGGGGAGGTGCAGGGAAGTTCCTGAATTCAACGCAAGGACTGTTTATTAGCACCTTCAACACTCAAGGAGTGTATTAGGTTCAGAAAAACAGAAAAGGTGAATTAGATAACCCCAAGTCACTTGTAGGAGAGAAGATGTGTAGTGATTGTGATATCGTTTATTGAGCAACTTCCGGGTCCCGGGCACTGCAAGCCCTTTAGGTAAGCCCTCTCCTTTAGCTTTCTCTGTTCTGTGCAGCAGGTACTGTTATTTTCTATTTAGCAGATGCGGGAAACAAGGCTTGGAAGCGATTGAATGACTTGGCCTAGCCAGTTACAGGATTAGCAGTTGTTTGGTGTCTGGCACATAGTAGGCTTTTAATTAATAATTGATGAACAAATCGTCCCAGATGTCTCTGATTCCACGGGCAGCCTTGAATAGAGGGCTTGACTGAGACAACAGCAATGACAGCTTCTGTTTACTAAGCCCTTACCTGTGTCCAGCCCTGCCTTAGCTGCGTGAAGTCACTCATTAAAGCCTGACAGCGATCTTTTGAGGTGGGTACTGTTATATCCCCATTTGCACTGGAGGAAAACAGGCACAGTGTGGCCCCAGGTTACGGAGCTTGTGGTGGAGAAGATGGATGCAGGTGGTCTGCCTCCAGAGACTGTTGAGCTGTGTCTGTGGCTGTCACTTTAAGCTAATGAAAACTCTGGGCTTAGATTCGTGATCCTAAGTGTTTATTATGGAGGTGCACGTTAGGTGAGGGGCCTCCTGGACAGTGGGTAGGCATGAGGTCATCTGTTGCCACTAAATCGGCGAAATGGTTCCTGGGTCAGGGTTTCCCAGTTGCCAGATGATTAAACCAGAAAGTGGACACTTGAAATTTATCTGACTGTATATTTACTTTTTCTTCTTTTCCTTGACCTAGAAAGAGGTCACCACTTTTTCACACTGAAAAGAACTGCTGAGGTGATGAAATGCATCCCCTGTTTTGTGGATTAGTAAGTGGGGGCTCCTGGGGTTTAATGTATGTTCAGGGTCACCTAAGGCTTTTGACCCAGCAAGACGTTACCTTTCAGCAGGAGGGCCTTCCCAGGCAAATTCTGTGCTTTTCTAGCAGGGTGGCTACTACGTGTCTCTTTCTTTAACCTTGTTTTGTGTTTCTTAAAATAATGCATGCACATGCACAGAGTTTAGAAAGTCAAATAGTGCTAAAAGGCAGTAAAGAGGCTGCCATCCTCTCCTGCTTTTCAAGAGAGGGAGCATCCACTCTTAGCCTTTGCCTCACGTTTTAAATAACACGCTTGTGTTGTCATGCCTTCATTCACCAATTTGAGGCGTTATCTGTTGGCTTCCACTAATGGTAGATGACGATTTCAGTTCTCTCATACTCTGTCTCTCATTTAGGTAACTCACAGTTGTGGCTAAATCTATATCAGAATCTTTGTCAGTCTGTTCAGGTCATTTTTGTGCCGTGCTGAGCTGGATGGTAAACCACAATTGGATTTCTTTTCTTGGGCAGACTTTTTTACTTCCCTTGAGTTAGTAATTGCTTTATTTTTCATTGGCCTGATTCCCCTTGAACCTCGGAATAATGTTCCCGCACCTTTCATTCTGTAAAATGTTTCTCAATTTAAGTTTTTACCACTCAGCCCTGTCAGCTCACCAGCCGGTTCCACAGTGCTCCTCAGGCACCCCAGCCCAGGCGGGATGCTTGTTTTCTGGGCCTGTGCACGTCCCCATCCTGGAGATTCTGGCCCCTTCTCTGCCTCTAACGCTCCCCTCTGTGTGTTCATTCACTCATGGTGGTGGAACTCCGTCTCCAGTAGCTTCCCAGTAGTTTGTTGGGAGGCAGACTTCTAGAACTTGCATGTCTGAAAATGTTTTTATTTTGCCACCGCACTTAAAGCATAAGTTTGGCTGGGCTTGGCATTCCAGGTTGCAAGTAATTTGGAAGTTATTGATCCAGTATCTTCTAGTATTTGTTGTTGCTATTGAAGTCCAGTTTGATTTTTTTTTTTTTTTTTTTGGGCCACACCGCGTGGCCTGTGGGATTTTAGTTCCCCAATCAGGAATTGAACCTGGGCCCTCGGCAGTGAGAGTGCGGAGTCCTAACCACTGGACCGCCAGGGAATTCCCCAGTTGGATTCTTAATCCTTCGTAAGCATTATTCCCACATCACACTTTTAGGATCTTTGCATCCTTGATTTTCCTAATTTTCATGATAGGCCTTAGCTGTAGCCTTTTTTCATTTATCATACAGGGTACTAAGTAGCCCTGAAATCTGGGGATTGATGTCATTTTATTTATAGGGAGGTTTTGTATTATGTATTTGAGATAGTTTGTTCTTTGTTATTTTCTCTGTGTTCTTTTTTTCCAATTCCTTCATTTGTTTTTTGTTTTGAATAAACTTATTTTATTTATTTATTTTTTGGCTGTGTTGGGTCTTCATTGCTGTGCGCGGGCTTTCTCTAATTGAGGTGAGCGGGGGCTACTCTTCATTGCGGTGCGTGGGCTTCTCATTGGGGTGGCTTCTCTTGTTGCAGAGCACAGGCTCTAGGCGCACGGGCTTCAGTAGTTGTGGCTTGCGGGCTGTAGAGTGCAGGCTCAGTAGTTGTGGTGCACGGACTTAGTTGCTCTGTGGCATGTGGGATCTTCCTGGACCAGGACTTGAACCCGTGTCCCCTGCATTGGCAGGCGGATTCTTAACCACTGAGCCACCAGGGAAGCCCCCCAATTCCTTTATTTGAATGTTGGACTTCCTGTACTGAATATTCTAATTTTTAAAAATCTTTCCTCCTCGTCATGGCTTGATCTTTTTGTTCTACTTTTTGGGAGTGTGTTTGACAATTTTCCAATTTGTTACTGAATTTTTAACTTCTTTCATATTTTCATGTTCTTTACTGTTCTTTGTTCCTTTTTTTTTTTTTTTTCCTGCGGTACGCGGGCCTCTCACTGTTGTGGCCTCTCCTCTTGCGGAGCACAGGCTCCGGACGCGCAGGCTCAGCGGCCATGTCTCACGGGCCCAGCCGCTCCGCGGCATGTGGGATCTTCCCGGACCGGGGCACGAACCCGCGTCTCCTGCAACGGCAGGCGGACTCTCAACCACTGCGCCACCAGGGAAGCCCTCTTTGTTCCTTTTTTTTTGTTGTTGTTCCTTTTTTAATGCCTCCTTTTCTTGTTTTATGTATACAGTATCTTTGCTTATCTCTTAATTTCAGTTAAAATTTTAAAATTACAGTTAAATTTTTAAAAAATTAAAAAATTAAAATTAAATTTTGTTTCCCTCACTTTTTCTGTTCCCTATGCATTCCTCTTTGCTGTTGTATCTTTTGGTCTCTTTCATTCGTGCTGGAAACCCTTCTTCCAATGTCTGGTGATCCTTGGCTGTTTATTCATCTTTATGAATAAAGTACTAAAAATGGGAAGCTGAGTGTATTGGGGGACTTGTTGTTGCTTTCACTGGAGGGTCATGACTAATTTTTTTTTTTTTTTTTTAGTGGCTCCCCTCCAAATGTTACTGTCCTCTGGTTCGGTTTCCTTGGAAAGGGAGCCTTCAGTCTCTGCCTTGTGGGATGGATGTTGGAGCTAGGTTAAAGGGCAGGGGGAAGGAGAGGGTCTTCCCAGGGTTCACTGGGTAGCCTTTGCCTAATTCCCTTGCTTTCAGTGAGGTGCCTACTCCCGTCTTTCTTTGTGCTGCTCTCCCCAGGTGTGGTATATTCTGGTGGCTTGTGGCTATAGAATAGTGCTTGTCTGAGTGTGCAGGAGGGGCCCGGGGACCTGAGGGTCCAACATTCCTTACTTGGAGTTTTACACCACATCCCTTTTCAGCTTCAGGCATCACCTCTGGCTTTAGAGACTTTCCATGGTTCTGTGGGGCCAGTCAGCCTGGTCCTCAGCAGTGACTACCTTGTTAGGTTTCCCCTTCCTCTGCTCTGTGGAGTGATCGAGGTTTCCTCCAGCCTCCGTCTTCCTATTCATGTTTTGTGTAGGGGTTTGAAATGTTTCCTAGGTGGAGTGCCTGTTTCTCTTTCCTGTTCTTGTCTTTTGTTGATCTTTTGATAAGAGAGGGGAGTGGAAAGTCTTTTCTGCATCCAGAAATCAGAAGCATTTGCTATAAATCTTGAGAAGCAGATTTTCACCCACACTAAAAGCACAGCTATCCTGTGGAAAGGGCTGCCCATCTCAGATCTTACTATGTAGTATGTGGTTCTGGATCATAACCAGGGAAGGTTCTGGAGTCATAACAGAGGTTAGCAAGGGCAGTAAACGTACCTCAGCCCTGATGCCCAAAAGGACATCTGTGGGTAGCTTAGTTGTTGGAGATCCCACACGTGGTCCGTGCCGCAATGGGGACTAGAGCCCCCGCGTACTGCCATATCACAAAACGGTTTTGTATGTTTGACCACATTTTACTGAGTTTGTCTTTGAAGATAATTTAGCTTATGGGAACCATATTTTGGGCTCTTCCCTTTAGGAACTTTATGTTATTTGCTATTTCATGGGACTTAGCATGTTTGACGGATGCCGTTATCTTACGGTAGGTGGGCAGTTTGGTTTCAGTTTACATTGCTTGCTCAGCAAATCACACAGGGAATGGTGATTGGAGACCAGTTATTTTGGCCTACCGCAGGGTGGTACAAAGGGCGTGAGTTCCAGAGTTGAGAAGTTCTCCCACTTGCTGTCCCACTTTTATTTAACTTCTAGTATTTTCATTTATTAAAACAAAACAAAAACGTCTTCAGTGGTTTTGGATTTTAAAACACAAAAGATGAAGTGGTTCTTTTTTTTAAAAAAAGTATTTATTTATTTATTTGGCCGCGCCGGGTCTCAGTTGTAGCACGTGGGATCTTCGTTGCAGCATGTGGGCTCTTTTAGTTGCGGCATACGGGATCTAGTTCCCCGACTAGGGATTGAACCCGGGCCCCCTGCATCAGGAGCGTGGAGTCTTAACCAGTGGACCACCAGGGAAGTCCCTGAAGTGGTTCCTTTAACTCTTCAAAGGTGGCATTTCCTTTGAAGTGGTGTCTTCCCAGATAAGAAGTCAGAAGTCACTTTCCCCGTAACGTCACTGTCAGTTGATATTTTACTTTGGAAAAGTTTTTGGACTGCTTTCTGCATCCCACTTTTAATAGGTTTGTAAGTTCTGATCAGAGTATATTTAAAATGCTCTTTCCAATCGGTCTATAAGCGCTGTTGAGCCCCTTCTCTTTATGAGGTGCTATTCTAGATACTGTGTAAGAGGATATGCAAGTTTATGAGATTGGTCTCTGATTTCACAAAATTTAAAGAGTGTGATAGAGCAAATATTACCAAGCAGGAACTGAGATGGAATCAGTTCAAAGTAAACAAGAAAAGGCCCGTGCTGTTGCGCTAATTGCTGCAGGCAGACTTGTGTTGGGAAAGGCCGCTTGAGGAAAATAAGTTAGTCCAGGTCCTAAAGGAGATAAGACGTGAAATGGAAGTGCAGGGTACAGTTGTACCTTTCAAAAAGAAATCAGGCATTTTAGAAAATTTAGAAAATTGAAACCTAGAAAGCTAAGAATGCCAAATATTTGTCATCTGTTTGTGTCTGATCTGAGTGTGCACGTTCGTACTTAAAATCGGCTGTAATCAGTGAGTGCGTGCTGTCTGCACTCTTCTTTCATGGATCATCTCACGTGCTTCTGTGTCTTTTAACATTTTCGGTAGCCACGTGGTGTTTGTTTTATAGATGCCCCAGCTTCCTCGGTTATGGGTTGTGACACTGAAGCCTTTGGTACACGGTGGAATTATGGGTCAGAAGGGACACGAGCTGAAGCTGGACAGGTGGGGTTGGGTCATTGAGGGCCTTGTTGCTGTGGTAACAAGTTGATGGTCTCCCGAGCAGTATAGACAGTCAGCAAGGGATTATTTTAGGGATTCACATTTTAAAAAGATGATGGAAGCAGGGAGACCACTGAGTAGGCTTGGGCCCTGTGGTGGATTGAGTCAAGGCATATGTGTTTAAATTTATCTTGAGTAGATGAGTTAGTTACATGGTTCAGAATTCAAAAAGTATAAAATTATAAAGGGAAACATCTGCCTCTTTGTCCTCTAACCACTCAATTCTTCTTTTGGCAGGCTACCGGTATTATAATTATTGAGCGTATACAGACAAATGCATATGTAGACATTTCAGAATTTTTACTGCGGAACTTTTTCATAACTACTCAGAAGTACATGTGGTGGTATAATGAGCCCCATGTTCCTGTCCCCCGACGTCAACAGTTTGTCTCCTCATGGCCACTCCCCAATCCATCCTCAAATATTTTGAAGCAGTTCTTAGATATATTTCATCTGTATTTCAGTTAATGTGGATATTTCAGTCAATAAATATTCAGTCACTGTTCAGATTTTTCATTTCATTTCAAAATATGGTCTATTCATTGCCCTTCATAGGTATCTCTTAATTCTCAGTATATTGATTTCCACGTCTTTATTTTTCTCTTGCAATTAAGTTTTTTTAAAAAAAATATTTATTTATTCGGCTGCACCAGGTCTTAATTGTGGCATGAGGGATCTTCGTTGTGGCATGTGGACTTTTTAGTTGAGGCATGCAGGATCTAGTTCCCTGACCAGGGATCGAACCTGGGCCCCCTGCATTGGGAGTGGTGAGTCTTATGCACTGGACCACCAGGGAAGTCCTGCAATTAAGTTTTTTAAATTAATTAATTAATTTTTTTGGCTGTGTTTGATCTTCGTTGCTGCCCGCAGGCTTTCTGTAGTTGCGGTGAGCGGGCGCTACTCTTCGTTGCAGTGCACGGGCTTCTCATTGCTGTGGCTTCTCTTGTTGCAGAGCACGGGCTCTAGGTGCGCGGGCTTCAGTAGTTGTGGCTCGCAGGCTCTAGAGCGCAGGCTCAGCAGTTGTGCGAGGGCTTGGTTGCTCCGCGGCATGTGGGATTTTCTCGGGCCAGGGCTCGAACCTGTGTCCCCTGCATTGGCAGGTGGATTTTTAACCACTGTGCCACTAGGGAAGTCCCCGTAATTAAGTTTTTTTTTTGCGGTACGCGGGTCTCTCACTGTTGTGGCCTCTCCCGTTGCGGAGCACAGGCTCCGGACAAGCAGGCTCAGCGGCCATGGCTCACGGGCCCAGCCGCTCCGCGGCATGTGGGATCTTCCCGGACCGGGGCATGAACCCGTGTCCCCTGCATCGGCAGGCGGACTCTCAACCACTGCGCCACCAGGGAAGCCCAGCCCGTAATTAAGTTTTGAAGATAATGGTTTATGTGTCCCAAAGTTTCCCATAACCTTCATTTCGCTGATGACATTCTTACCATGTTGTTTAACATGTTCCTTTGTCCTCTACTTCCTGCCATTGATATTTAAGATCTAGAGCTGCTGCTTTCCACTGTGATGTCCACTCGCTACATGTGGCTCTAAAGCAGTCCAGATGTGGTTAGTGTGAATTGAGATGTGCTGTAAGTGCAGAATACATGCAGAATTTGCAAGACTTAGTGTGAAAGAGAGAATGGAATATCATGTTAATACTTTAAAAAATATTGTTTGCATGTTGAAATATATATTTTAGATGTATTAGGTTAAATAACATTTATTACAAGTAATTTGTGTTTCTAATTTTTCTTTTTTTTTGGCAACACGGCATGGCATGTGGGATCATAATTTCCCAAGTAGGGATCACACGCGTGCCCCCTGCATTAGAAGGTGGAGTCTTAACCACTGGACCACCAGGAAAGTCTGTCTAATTCCTGTTTTAAATGTGGTTACTAGAAAATTAAAAATTACATACGTGGCTCACATTATCTTTCTGTTAGACAGCTCTGGGCTGGGGGCTCCATCAGATGTATAATAGATTTGTCTTTTAAAACATTTTAGCAAGAATATGTCGTAACTGGTATTAAGTTTTTTATCAGGCACAGTAAATCTTGCTTTGTGATATTAACAGGCATCGATATTCATTGCTCAGAATCGTTAACTCATTAGGGGTTGCAAAATGGAAGTCTTTATTCGTTAGCTGGAATACTTATACAAAGAAAAACTGTTTAGTGACATGAAGTACAACTCATATGGGCAGGACGTATAGATTCTTGATACTATTGATAGAGGGACTGACACCCAGTAGCCTCCTAATAAATGCTAGCCTAAGAAAGGCCAGAGAGCTCTCTGTCCTGTGTAGTTCGAAAATTGTTTGCTAAGCTGGTTGTTAAGATGATTTCTCTCCTTGGAGTCTAGGTCCTTTCCTCTCCATCAGATTCCAAGGCTGGCATTTAGGCTTAGAGAGTCTTGGTTACTTCCTCGTCCTTGCTGTTTGCCTGTGTTCTGTGAACTCCTTGAACACTAGGGTGAAACAAAATGCCAGTTGTCATATGGGCCAGTGAATGGTCAGGAGTTCCCCCACCTCTGGCTCAGTCTGCCCTTCTGTTGCCTTCTCTTGTAGAAATGGTCTGCTCGAATCTGTCATTATGGTTCTGTAGTATCTGTCACCATATCTTTACCAGATTCAATAGCAATAAGACATGTAACCAAAGCATGAAGACTTTTTTTGGAAATTGTATTAATATATGACATACATACAGAAACATGCACACATTATGTGTCTAGTTTCCTATATGTCTCTAGACCCTAGATCAAACAGGGAACATTACCAGAACCACAGAAGCCCCCCCTGGGCCCCTTGCAGTCTGCCGTGTACTTGCCCAAAGGTCACTGCTATCCTGACTTCTGTTACCTTGATTCATTTTGCCTGATTCTGAACTTTGTATAAAGGACATCATGCAGTGCGTACTACGTTTGCCTTCTTTTGATCAACATTTTGTCTCTAGGATTCATCTGCGTTGCTGTGTACTGTGGTAGTTTGTTCATTCTCATTACTGTATAATATTCCATTGTCTGGATATAGCACAGTTTCATTATTCATTGTACTATGCATGGACGTTTGAGTTGTTTCAAGTTTTGGGGTATTCAGATAAGGTGATGTGAACATTCTTATATGTGTCTTTTGGTGAACATAGGTGCATGTTTCTGTGGGTATGTGCCTAGGAGTGGGGGTGTTGAGTCATGGAATGTGCATACGTATCCAAGGTGGTTGTACTAAAGTACAAGTGTAAGGAAGCGCCAGTTGCTCTGAATCCTTGCTAACACTTGATATTGTTTGTCTTTTTCTTTTTAGCCATTCTGGTAGGTGTGTCTTATTGTGGTTTAATTTGCATTTTCCTGATGACTGTTGATGTTAAGCACCAGTATGCTTTTTTTTTTTTTTTTTTTTTTTTTTTTTGCGGTACGCAGGCTTCTCACTGTGTGGCCTCTCCCGTTGCGGAGCACAGGCTCCGGACGCGCAGGCTCAGCGGTCATGGCTCACGGGCCCAGCCGCTCCGCGGCACGTGGGATCCTCCCGGACCAGGGCACGAACCCGTGTCCCCTGCATCGGCAGGCGGACTCTCAACCACCGCGCCACCAGGGAAGCCCACCAGTATGCTTTTTGATTATTTTGTTTAGACACTTTTGGGGTGTGCCTACATAAACTTGTTTTTTTTCTTTCCCTGCTGGGGGGGGGTATTTTATTCCTTTATGTGGGTGAATGATATTCCCTTGTATGAATGTACTGTGTTTTATTTATACATTTATCAGTTGCTTCCTTTTTTTGGCTATGATGACTAATACTGCTATGAACATTCATGAACAGTGTTTGTATAGACATACGTTTTCATTTCTCTTGGGTGTGTACCTAGGAGTAGCTTTGCTGGGCATGTGTTAACTCTGTGGTAAAGAACTGCCAAGCTGTTTTCCTTAGCAGCTTTAGCATTTTACATTCCTGTCAGCAGTGTATGAGGATTCCAGTTTCTCCACATTCTTGCCAACACTTGTTATTAACTGTCTTTTAGATTATAGCCATTCTGTTGGATGTGGTGTGATATCTCATTGTGCTTTTGATATGGATTTCCCCTAATGACTAATGATGTTGAGCATTTTTTATGTGCTTATTGGCCATTTGTGTATCTTCTTTACAGAAATGTCTATAGAAATCCTTTGCCCATTTCAGTTGGATTGTTTCCGTGGTAAGTTGTAAACATTTTTTGTATATTGAAGATTGTAGATACAAATTCTTTATCGATATATGATTAGGAAATATTTTTTCCCATTCTGTAGGTTGTCCTTTCACTTTCTTGATATTGTTCTTTGAAGCGCCAAATGTTTTTAATTTTGATGAAGTACAGTTTATCTGTTTTCTTCTTTGTGTTTTTGGTGTCATATCTAACACTCCCTTGCCAAATCCATTGTTATGAAGTTACCACTGTGTTTTCCTCTGAGTTTTATAGTTTTTTTTTTTTTTTTTTTTTTTTGCGGTACGCGGACCTCTCACTGTTGTGGCCTCTCCCATTGCGGAGCACAGGCTCTGGACGCGCAGGCTCAGCGGCCATGGCTCACGGGCCCAGCCGCTCCGCGGCATGTGGGATCTTCCGGGACTGGGGCACAGAACCCGCGTCCCCTGCATCGGCAGGCGGACTTTCAACCACTGCATCACCAGGGAAGCCCTGAGTTTTATAGTTTTAACTCTTATATTTTGGGCTGTGATCCATTTTGACTTAAATTTGTGTATGGTCTGAGGTAGGGGGTCCAACTTTATTCTTTGCAAGTGGAGATCTAGTTGTCCTAGAACCACTGGTTGAAAGGCTGTTCTTTCCGCCACTGGCTTGTCTGGACACCTGTGTTGTAAATCAATTGACCATAAATGTCAGGACTCGTTTCTGGACTCTCAGTTCTGGTACATTGGTTTATATGTCTGTCCTTGTGTCCGTCGCATGCGATCTTGAATACTGTAGCTTGGGAAGTGGGTTTACCAGCTTTGTTCTTGCTCTTCTGGGTCCCTTGCAGTTCCATGTGAATTTTAGGATTAGCTTGTCCATAGCTGCAGAAAGCCTTTGAGGGTTTTGATAGGGATTGCCTTGATTTTGTGATTCGCTTTGGGGAGCAATATCCTCATAATTATACTTAGTCCAACAGTCCTTGAACAGAGGGTGTGTTTTCGTCTGTTTAGGTCTGCTTTACCTTCTTTCAATGTCTTTTTTTTTTTTTCGGTAGTCAGTTTAGCTAGAGTTTTGTCAATTTTGTTATCTCTTCAAAGAATCAACTTTTGGTTTTGTTGACAGTTTCTGTTTGTCTTTATTCTTTCTTTTTTTAGGTTGTGGTGGGGAGCTGCCGTGCTGCACAGCATACGGGATCTTAGTTCCCCGACCAGGGACTGAACCTGTGCCCCATGTAGTGGAAGCGCAGAGTCCTAACCACTGGACCGCCAGGGAATTCCCAGTCTCTGTTTTTCTATTCTCTAGTTTTAAATTTCCACTCTAATCTTTATTATTTCTTCTGTTTCCTTTGGGTATAGTTTGCCATTTCTGGGATCGGTTTTTGTGTGTAAAACATGAGGTGTAGGGGTCAGGATTCATCTTCTTTCATATGGATGTGCGCTTGAACCAGCATCATCTGTTAAAAAGACCATCCTTCTTCCACTGTACTTCAGTGTTGCTTTTGCCATAAATGAGAAAAAGCCACAGATGTGAGGCTCTAGAATAGACTTTTTCTGTAGTAAATCCTTACTATCTTCTGTTGTCAGCATTTTTCTTTAAACAAGGAATGTTCTTATTTATCTATTTAGGCTGCGTTGCACCTTAGTTGCAGCATATGGACTCCCTAGTTGCGGCATGCAGACTCATAGTTGTGGCATGCAGGATCTAGTTCCCGAAGCAGGGATCGAACCTGTGCTCCCTGCATTAGTAGGCGGAGTCTTACCCACTGGACCACCAGGGAAGTCCCTGCTGTCAGCCTTGATAACAGGTAGAAGGTCACTAAATAGTTGAAGTCAGGTGGCGTTTTCTTTAGGGTTGAAGCTGTGTGTTCAGTCCCCCTGTGCAGGCTGTTTTCCCTGCACATGTAATGGGATACAGTGGGGAAGGGGAAGGTGGATGGTGTGTCTCACAGCCCACACCTGGACGTCGTCATGGTTGTTTGCTGTAGACGTGAGACCAGGTGTCGTGTTGAGACTGTGGACTGTTTGCCAGACAGTCAGCATTCACCTGCCAGCCTCACCTTGACCTTTGGCACATCTTGCAGCTCCCTGTAGTCCTCTCGCTGTCGCGTGGGCTTGTGGTGACAACACACGCCAGGTGCCTGGCTCAGAGCAGGTATTTAGATGATCGTGCCCTCCTACTCCTCCTCCAGTCTTTTCTTTCACACACGTTGTTTGGTATCCTGCGATGTGCATGGCACAGTGTTCGGGTTGAAGGATGCACTGGCAGAGAGAGAGCCATGGGAGAAGCACACCAGGCATTGGGGTGCCTCCAGGAGGGGGGCTGGCGGGGCAGGTAGGGCTGGGGTGAGGAGGCAGAGTGTGCAGCACTGGCGGAACCCCTGCTCTTGCAGCCGGGGTGCTTTGTTGTGAGACAGTTTAAAGTGTGGGGCTGGGGTGTGGGAATTTTCAGTAGTGGACTTTTGCTTGGGGGACACACTGAACGGGGGGCAGCTTGGGAGCCCGTCTCAAGTGCCGTCAGTGAATGGAGTTGCTGTTTTCTGGAAATGAGTCCTGTCTGGTCGGGTGGACCCTGCCATTGGCCCCTGCAAGGGTCCATTTATTCACGTGGATGCACTTTTACCTTTTTAAAAAGGCTCTTGCTGGGACCCAGCAGGTCAATAATCATGATAATGTCTAGTGATTTTTTTCTAGTGTGTATTACGAGGTAAGTACTAAGTGGCTTATGTGGGGTTTTTCACTTAATCCCAACAACCACCCTATCAGATAGGGTTACCGTCCCACTTTCTCCATTTCACAGAGGAGGAAAAGGAGGCGATGTGGTGTTCTGCCTGTGCTTTTAGCCAGGCAGTGTGAAGTTCAGACCAAAGGATAGCAAAACAGTAAAACCTCTGAAGGTCAGAGAAGCATGTAAATTCAGGTTTCCTACCCATAAACTGTCTTAGCTGCAAACCGGGACGAAACGGGGAGGCACGGTCCATCCTGTGTGTGCATGCGTGCCACCCAGCGTGTGGGACAGGCAGGTCGCCCGCAGGTGCTGGGCTTCGCTGGGTTTCCCTTGCATAGTGTGGTCCTGGGACATTTGAGGCAGCTCTGCGGGAAGCGTGTAACCCCTACTCCTTCTTTGTCTTTTCTCTCGTCGAGTTTCTGTCTCCGTGTTTTGGCCTGTCTGCTGTGAACTATTTGATCATTGTGCAAAGCAGTGCCTGGTACTTCTTGTGTTCAAGATACAGGTTTATCCTTCATCCTTACCCTTTATGTTTCTAGTTTCTGTTGTTTCAGGTCATATAATTTTGCTCTATAAAATTTGTATGTGTGAAGGAAATGGGTGGGCTCCAGGCTCCTTCCTGCCTCTGTCCCCTCTCCCTCCTCCCTTCTGGAACAGAGAAGCTTCTGCTGAGCGCCTGCTGTAGGAAGATGGCCCGGGTCTCGCTCTCAAGGACCCCAGCCTGGCGATGGACACCGCTGTGACTGTAGAGACACCGTCGCACTGCCTCGGGTGCTCGGCCTTCACTCTCCGTGTGTGGGGACCTAGGATGGCAGTGCCCCCGGGGTGTGTGCAGAGACCTGGTCGGAAAGTCCTTTGTGAGGATGATGCCACCCTCGTGGCCACTCTGCCCTCCTGTTCTGTTTGTGCCGCCGTATAGACCGACTCCTCCCTGGTCTCAGGTTCAGACTTCTCTCCTGCAGGTGTGCGGTCCTTGCTTTGGGTTTTGTCAGTCAACACTCAGCATGTTGAACTGAGATTTGGGGCAGCCTCCCCTTCCTGGTTCAGATCTCTGGGGCACTACCTGTGCGCACCAGCACCCCAGGGTGGAGCAGCCCGGCGGGTGTTCCAGAAGGGTCAGCAGCAGGGATCCTGTGCATCATCCTGCTGTCCAGAGGGGCTGGATGCTGGGGTGAACGAGGACTTTGCTGGGAGGTCCCGTTTGGGCAGGACCTGAAAGAATTCATACGTTTGCTGGGCAGAGAACCAGGGTCTCTGAGGTCCTTGAGGGCCAGGACTGAGGCTGCCTCCAGTCAGTGGTGCGAGGGGCTCCCCTTCCCTGGGAGTGTGGTGGATGCTGGTGGGCCCACCCAGGCAGTCCCTGTGCTCTGGTGCTGGGGACCTAGCGGGACACGGGAGTGAGGGAGGAGCTTACCTGCTCTCTCCCACTGCCCAGAGGAAGGCAGGGCCTACTCTGTTCACCACCAACGCTTCAAGGGCTGGTCAGCTGAAGTGAGGATGGATGTAGGCTGACTGGGCATTGGGACCCAGTCCATCTACCTGGCCTTGTGTCTTAGGATGGAATTGATAGCCATGGACTATTACCTGTCTGGTGTGTGAAAATAAAATGCTCTGTGGCAGTATTGTGATAAGACTGTTCAAAAGGGACAGAAACTTCACTTGGTGGGCCTTGACTGCTTCAGTTGATTTTAAGGGTTGCCTTATTTTGATTTGTTTTAATTTACGAGCAATTAGTCAATGAGTGCAAACTCTTTTGGGTGCTATAATGGAAGTATAACTTTTTTTTTTTTAATATTTATTTATTTATTTGGCTGTGTTGGGTCTTAGTTGCGGCATGCATGCATGCGGGATCTAGTTCCTTGGGATCGAACCCGGGCCCCCTGCATTGGGAGCACGGAGTCTTAACCACTGGACCACCAGGGAAGACCCAGAACTTTTAGGCATTTTTTTTTTTTTTTTTTGCGGTACGCGGGCCTCTCACTGTTGTGGCCTCTCCCGTTGCGGAGCACAGGCTTCGGACGCGCAGGCTCAGCGGCCACGGCTCACGGGCCCAGCCGCTCTGCGGCACGTGGGATCTTCCCGGACCGGGGCAGGAACCTGCATCCCCTGCATCAGCAGGCGGACTCTCAACCATGGTGCCACCAGGGAAGCCCTTAGGCATGGTTTTAAGATGGGGATCAGAACTTTTAGATCCTGATATTCTGGAACATGTGTGAACTGTTTCAGAACGTGTTGAGGGAATCAACAAATTGCCCTTGTGGGTTGTCACATGTATTCTTTCCTGGAATATTGCTTTTGTGTTTGCTCTTTCTTCTATGCTCTTGTACCATATCCAGGATTATTACCACTTTGCAAGAACACTGCCGTCTGTTAGTTCCAATGGAGACGATGAATGGGTAGCTTGGCACTCTCAGGGCAGCAGGGCACTTCCACTTGCAGAGCGCTCCCCTTGCCTGTGGCGGGTAGACTGTGAGCACTGTGCCTGGTTCATTTGTTTACCATCACGCAGGCCTTCAGTCAGCCTTACAGGTGAGGCTCAGGCTGGAGACGAGTCACCTGTTCTTTGGAGGAGGCTGGGGCACCGTGGCCGAGGGGAGACATGGAGGACGGAGAGACGGAGCGAGGAGGGCGGGCCCAGTGAGGCCTTGTACTTCAGGTGGGTGGGCAGTCTCTGGAGGGACTTGGGTGGAGGGGCGGAGGGGCACGGCCAGAAGGCATTGAAGTATGCTGGTGAGCGGTGGAGCTTGGACGAGGGTGGGAACAGCTGAGGTGCTAAGAATAGGTCAGACTGTCAGTGTGTGTTTGAAGGAAGAGCAAAAGGGGAGGGGTGTGAAAGAAGTGAGCACCCTCGAGAATGCAGTTGTCATTTCTTGAGATGGTAGACTTTCAGAGGTGATCGTCGAACAGGGAGAAGGTGGGTCCACAAAATCCAGAAGAGAGGCCGGGCCTGCACCTGGTGCTGAAGAGGGCTGTGGAGCCCAGGCCCCCAAGATCACGCTACGGGGCCCCAGGGGAAGCCAGCGAAGGAGACCGAAACAGCGGAGAACGTGGAGGAAGTGGTGCGAGAACACAGGTGGCCAGTCTGTCTGCCATTGCTGAGAGCAGGTGTATGGACACTCACAGCTGATTCTTGCGTGTGACGGTGTGTGGCTTACTGGGGGCCCTAGGAAACCGCTGTCTTCCGTATGTGACCTAACTTCAGCATCGCCTGTATGTGGCAGGCATTGTCATGCTCTCTAGATGTTCGGTGACTTTACCTCATGGCTGACGAGTGTTAGAGCCACTTCTGCCCGGGCACACATGGGAAAGTGCTGTGGAGGGGCGTTCTAAGGTCACGAAGAAATCACAGAGGGTACATCATAGATGTCAGTGCGAAGAATCAACCCTCCACCCTAATTCTGGAAAATGCAGAGAAGTTGGGTCACCAGGACGAAGCCTGAGTTTCTGTGATGGGGTGCAGAGCATAGAGCCACTGCTGGTGGGGAGGAGAGTCCTGCTGACCGCAACCCCAGCCCCGACAGGGAAGGTTAACCTGCCCTGCTTGGTGATTTTGAGAGTCAGACGAGATGGTGTGTGTGAATAAGCCTTATGAAGTGTGAACAGTTATGAGTATTAATGTTTTGAGACCACTTGTTTAAGTGCTTTGTGGATGTTTCTTTTATCATCCTCCTAGGGTGTAGTGCAACGTGGGGCAAGGAGCCAGCTGAGGTAGCTGGTCCAGCGGTTAGAAGCCAAGCTTGGGATTCTCGTCCTTATCCTAAGGGCAGTGGGAGAGCATTAGGGATGGGAGTGGCGTGGTCAGGTGTGCATGTTAGGAAGGTCTTTCTGGCTGCTGTGTAAGGAATGGATTGTAGAGCAACAGCAGTGGAGGAAGCAGTCCTCGAGGAGATGGGTGATGCTCCTTCCCTGTGGTGGCCAGTTTGATGTGGCAGATGAGGCACGAGGGGTGAGGATGGTTCCTGGCGACCAGGCCTGGGCCAGATGCTGGGTTCCACTTGAACAACAGAGTGGATGGTGGTTCCATTCGTTGAAACAGGCACAGACGTGCTCAGGTCAGCTCCAGGTGTCGTTTGTTCCAGAGGTGGCAAAGGTCAGATAGTAAATATTTTAGGCTTTGTGCACCAAGAAGCAAAATTAAGGATAATTTCATAATTTTTTATTGACAAAAGTAAAAATATAATAATAATTGACTGCTTTTCTCCCCCTTCTTGGTAATAGAGATCTACTAATCAGAAGAATGGAAGTTTTGGAAGGATATTTTACTTAAATTTGGGTTTAGAGTTGGTTCCCTGTCATCAAAATCTATTGGAAATGTTCATCTGTTGATGCTGATCTTTTTTTTTTTTTTTTTTTGGCGGTACGCGGGCCTCTCACTGTTGTGGCCTCTCCCGTTGCGGAGCACAGGCTCCAGACGTGCAGGCCCAGTGGCCATGGCTCACGGGCCCAGCCGCTCCGTGGCATGTGGGATCCTCCCGGACCGGGGCACGAGCACGTGTCCCCTGCATCGGCAGGTGGACTCTCAACCACTGCGCCACCAGGGAAGCCCCGATGCTGATCTTTGACACAGTTTTCTGTATCTCTGAAAATGTCTTCACACTGATAAGTATTGCCAAATGCCAGTATCAGTCTAGGAGTATATGATTTTTTTTAAACTTCAAATGTAATTCATATATCGTAAACTTCACATTTTTAAAGTGTACTATTTAGTATTTTTTCCTGAGTTTTGCAGCCATCACCACTGTCTAATTCCAGAACATCTCTATCACCCTGAAAAGAAACGCCATACCTGTAAGCAGTCATTACCTATTCTTCCCTCTCCCAGCCCTTGGCAATCACTGATTTACTTTCTGTCTTTATGGATTTGCCTATTTTGGATGTTTCATATAAATGGAATCATACAGTAAATGCCTTTTGTGATCATCTTCTTTCATGTAACATCATGTTTTCAAGGGGCATCCATGTTGCAGGATGTGTCAGCATATTCCTTTTTATGGCCAAATAACATTCCGTTGTGTGGATATAGCACATTTTGTTTCTCTTTTTCGGTAGATGGACTTCTGGGTTGATTCTGCTTTTTGGGTATTATGAATAATGCTGCTGTGAATATTTGAGTGCAGGTTTTTGTCTGGTGGACCTCTGCTCACTTCTCTTGGCTGTATACCTAGGGTTGGGATTGCTGGGTCATATGGTAACTATTGATTGAGTAATTGTCAGACTGTTCTGCAGGTGACTATTATACACCCACCAGCAGTGTGTGAGAGTTCCAGCTTTTCCTCATCCTTGCCCACACTTTTTATTGTCTGTCTTTTTGGTAGTAGCCATCCTAGTGAGTGTGATGTGGTATCTCATTGTGGTTTTATTTTGCATTGATGATGATTAGTGATGTTGAGTATCTTCTTATGAGCTTATTAATCATTCATGTATCTTCTTTGGAGGAATGTCTATTCAGATCCTTTGTCCACTTTTAATTTGGTTGTCTTTTTATTATTGAGTTGTAAGAGATTTTATGTATTCTGGACACAAGTCTCTTATTAGGTATATGATTTGCAAAAAATTTTTTTTTCCATTCTGTGGTTGTCTTTCACTTTCTAATTTTTCTTTGATGGTGTCCTTGGAAGTACAAGTTTTTTTGTTTTTTGGGGTTTTTTTACATCTTTATTGGAGTGTAAGCACAAGTTTTTAATTTTGATAAGTCCAATTTAAAAAAATTTTTCCTTTGGTTGCTCATACTTTTGGTGCCATATAATTGCCTAATGTATGTCATGAAATTGGTTTTCTTGTAAGGGTTTTATAGTATTTAGGTCTTTACTCTGTTTTGAGTTGCTTTTTGTGTATGATATGAGGTAAGAGCACAACTTCATTCTTTTGTGTGTGGCTCTCCAGTTGGTCCACCGCCATTTGTTGAAGACTGTTCTTTCCCCATTGAATTGTTTTGGCATCCTTGTTGAAAATCAGTTGACCATAAATGTGAGAGTTTATTTCTTGATTCTCAGATCTATTCCATTGAGCTATATGTCTGTCCTTCTGCCGGTACCACCTTGTCTTGATTTTTGTAGTTATGTAATAAGTAAAATAAATGGGCAAGTGTGAGTCCTCCAGCTTAGTTCTTCTTTTTCAAGATCTCTTTAGGCTCATCTGGGACTCTCGTACTTCCTTATGAATTTTAGGAACAGGTTGATATCTGCAAAAGAGCCTTCTGGGATTTTGATAGGGATTGTGTTGAATATGTAGATCAGTTTGGGGTATTTCCATCTTAAGTCTTCCAATCCATGAATACAGGATGTATTTCCATTTGCTTAAGTCTTTAATTTTCTTTTTTTAAAAAAATATTTATTTATTATTTTGGTTGCACCGGGTCTTAGTTGCAGCATGCGAACTCTTAGTTGCAGCACGCCTGATCTAGTTCCCTGACCAGAGATCGAATCCAGGCCCCCTGCATTGGGAATGCGGAGTCTTACCCAGTGGACCACCAGGGAAGTCCCTTTTTGATGTTTCTGTAACAAAATTGTTTTCTTAATTTCATTTTTAGGTTGTTCATTGCTAGTGTATAGAAATCTGATTGATTTTTATGTATCGATCTTGTATCATGCAACCTTGCTGAGGTTGTTCATTAGGTCTAATAGTTTTTTTGTGGGTACTTTTGGATTTTCTGTATACTAGATCATGTTGTCTGGGAATCAAATTAGTTTTACTTCTTCCTTTCAAATCTGGATTCCTGTTATTTCTTTTTCTTGCCTAATTACTGTAACTAGAACCTCTAGTAAAATGTTGAGTAGAAGTGGTGAAAGTAGTCATCCCTGTCTTATTCCTATTTTTAGGGGAAAACATTTAGTCTTTCACTATTAAAGTATGATATTAGCCTTGGGTTTTCATAGATGCCCTTTATCAGTTTGAGGTAGTTCCCTCTATTCCTAAGTTGTTGAGTGTTTTTATCAGAAAGGGGTATTAGATTTTGTTAAATGCTTTTTCTGCATCTTTTGAGATGATCATACGATTTTTTTCTTTTATTTTCTTAATATGGTATATAGTACATGATTTCATATGTTGCACCAACTCTGTGTTTCTGCAGTAAATTCACTTTGTCATGGTTGTGAATCCTTTTTACATCTTGTGGCATTTGGTTTACTAGTATTTTGTTGAGGATTTTTGCATCTGTATTCATAAGGGGTATTATATTGGCCCATAGTTTTCTTTTTTGTGTGATGTCTTCGTGTGTTTGGTGTCAGTAATACTGGCTTCGTAGAATGAGTTGGGAAGTGTATTCTTCTCTTCTGTTTTTTGCATTTGTGAAGGGTTTGTTCTTTAGATAATTGGTATAATTCACCTGTGAAGCCATTTGGTTCCGGGCTTTTCTTTTTTAGACTTTCTTTTTTAAAAAAAAATTAATTATTTTTGGCTGCGTTGGGTCTTCATTGCTGCGCACAGGTTTCCTCTAGTTGCGGTGAGCAGGAGCTACTCTTTGTTGTGGTGTGCGGGCTCCTCATTACTGTGGCTTCTCGTTGCGGAGCATGGGCTCTAGGCCTGTGGGCTTCAGTAGTTGTGGCACGCGGGCTCAGTAGTTGTGGCTCTCGGGCTTAGTTGCTCCGCAGCATGTGGGATCTTCCCGGCCCAGGGCTTGAACCCATGTCCCCAGTCTTGGCAGATAGATTCTTAACCACTGCTCCACCAGGGAAGTCCTCTGGGCTTTTCTTTGTTGGAAATGTTTTTCTTTTTTGGCTGTGCCTCACGGCTTGTGGGATCTCAGTTCCCTGACCAGGGATTGAACCTGGGCCATGGTAGTGAAAGCCCGAATCCTAACCACTAGGCCACCAGGGAACTCCCTGTTGGAAGTTTTTTGATTATTTAATCTCTTCACTTTTTATAAGTGTTCAGGTTTTCTAATTACTCTTGAGTCATTTTTGGTGTTTTGTATCCTTCTAGGTATTTGTTCATTTCTCCTACGGTATCTATTTTTTTGGCATACAGTTGCTTATAGTAGTTCCTGTAGTATTTCCTTTTTATTTTTTAGAGGGTTGGTAGTAACATTCCCTCCTGACTTTAATAATTTGAGTCTTCTCTCTTTCTTGGTCAGTCTAGTCAAAGGTTTGAGTTATGTTGAAGTTGCAAAGAAGTAACTTCTATTTATTTGGCTGCACCAGGTCTTAGTTGTGGCATGTGGGATCTTTGTGGCAGCATGCAGGCTCTTAGTTGTGGCATGTGGGATCTAGTTCCCTGACCAGGGATTGAACCTGGGCCCCCTGCATTGGGAGCGTGGAGTCTTAGCCACTGGACCACCAGGGTATTCCCCGCAAAGAAGTAACTTCTGATTTTGTTGATTCCTTATTGTTTTTCTGTTCTCTATTTTATTTATTTCCACTCTAATCTTTTTTTCCTTCCTTTTGCCTGCTTTGGGTTTTGTTTTCTTTTTTCTGGTTTCTTAAGGTGGAAGCTTAGGATCTTGGCATGAGTTCTTTTCTGATACAGGAATTTAAATCTATACTGTTTCCCTCAAAGTGTTTCTTTCCTGTGTAGTAGGTTGAATTATGTTCCCCAGAAAGGTACATTGAAGTCCTAACTTCCCAGTATCTCAGAACGTGACCTTATTTGGAAATAGGGTCATTGCAATGAGTTCAGATGAGATTGTAGGGTGGGTCCCTGATTCAGTATGATTGGTGTCAGCATCAGAGAGAATGCCTTGTGAGCATAGACCTGCACAGAGAGAAGACGATGTGAAGATACCCAGGAGGAAGGTGGCCATCTGATTGGAGTGAGTGTCTACAAGGCAAGGAATGCCAAGGATTGCTGGTGAACACAAAGGCTGGAGAGGCAAGGAGGATCACTCCCCTAGAGCCATCAGAGAGGGCATGGCCCAGCTGGCACCTTGACTTTGGACTTCTGGCCTCCAGAACTATGAGACAATGAATTTCTGATGTTTTTTTTTTTTTTTTTTTTTTTTTTTTTAAATTTATTTATTTATTTTTGGCTGTGTTGGGTCTTCGCTTCTGTGCGAGGGCTTTCTCCAGTTGCGGCGAGTGGGGACCACTCTTCATCGCGGTGCGCAGGCCTCTCACTGTCACGGCCTCTCCCGTTGTGGAGCACAGGCTCCAGACGCGCAGGCTCAGCAGTTGTGGCTCACGGGCTTAGTTGCTCCACGGCATGTGGGATCTTCCCAGACCAGGGCTCGAACCCGTGTCCCCTGCATTGGCAGGCAGATTCTTAACCACTGCGCCACCGGGGAAGCCCGAATTTCTGATGTTTTAATCCACCCAGTTTATGGTATTCTGTTATGGCGGCCCTAGAAAACCAAAACAAGATACTGGACTTCCCTGGTGGTGTAGTGATTAAGAATCCACCTGCCAGTGCAGGGGACACAGGTTCGAGCCCTGATCTGGGAAGATCCTATTTCACATGCCACGGAGCAACTAAGCCCATGTGCCACAACTACTGAGCCTGCACTCTAGAGCCCACAAGCCACAACTCCTTAGCCCGCACACCACAGCTGCTGAAGCCCGTGAGCCTAGAGCCCGTGCTCCGCAGCAAGAGAAGCCACTGCAATGAGAAGCATGCACACCGCAATGAAAAGTAGCCCCCGCCCGCTGCAACTGGAGAAAGCCCACGCACAGCAGTGAAGACCCAATGCAGCCAAAAAAAAAAAAGAAACAGAAACAAAAAACAAAACAAGATGCTTCCTATAAATTTTGATATGTTGTGTTTTCATTTTTTTTTTCTTTTCGAAATATGTTCTGTTTTCCCATGTGATTTCTTTGACCCATGGGTTATTTAGAATTGTGTTGTTTAATTTCTGAATGTTTAGGTATTTCCTGGATTTCCCTGTTTTGTTGATTTCTAATATAATTCCACTATGGTCAGAGGACATACTTTAATTTTAGTTTGTTTAGATTTGCTAGATTTTTTTTAAACGGCTATATTATATTCTGTCCTGGGGAATGTTTGATGAACACTTGATCAGAATGTGGACTCTGAAGTCCAGGTGTGTCAGGTGAGATGGCCCATAGTATTGAGTCTTCTTATCCTTCCTCCTTTTTTTTTTTTTTTTTTAGTTACTGCATCAGTTACTGACAGTAGGGTGTTGGAATTGCCAACTGTTGTTGAATTTTCTTTTCTTTTCAGTTGTCAGTTTTTTGGTTTTTTTTTTGCTGTATGCGGGCCTCTCACTGTAGTGGTCTCTCCCGTTGCGGAGCACAGGCTCCGGACGCGCAGGCTCAGCGGCCATGGCTCACGGGTCCAGCTGCTCCATGGCATGTGGGATCTTCCCGGACCGGGGCACGAACCCGTGTCCCCTGCATCGGCAGGCGGACTCTCAACCACTGCGCCACCAGGGAAGCCCTATAACAAACAATTTAATGCCTTCTGCGTGTCGGCTTTTGAATTGGGAGTCAGATGAGAATAAACGTGGTGCCTTGTCTCTATGGAGGTCCTTGTGTTCTAGTTTTGAGAAAGACACACAGTTACACAGTTTGATAATTGCTATTAAAAGAGAGCAATTGCTATTAAAATTGCTCTCAAGAGAGAGAAGGTGTAGGAGCAGCATAGGGGAAATGCCTTCCTGTTGGGGTGCTTAGGGAGGGCTCCCGTGTGCTCATTCCTGCCTCAGGCTGAGACCATGGCTCTCTGGCTCAGGAATCCAGATGGAATCTTGGCGAAGGGTTGGCTCCTGCACGTGTTCAGACTGGAGTGGAGAGGTGGCTGCCACCTACCTCCAACAAGCTGGCCATGGCCCTGTGTGGTTTGTGAACATTTGACATTTGTCCACACCAAACTGAGATGTGCTGTAAGTGTGACGTGCACACTGGATTTCAGAGGCTTTTGAGATGTTTTGTGCTTTTCGGGGGTACTGTTTTTTTTTTGTTTCTTGTGTTTTTTTTTAATTGGTTACATGTTGAACTGGTAACATTTTGGATGTGTACTGGGTTAAATAAAATATATCAAAATTAATTACTCCTATTTCTGCTTTTTAACATGGCTGCTGGAAAATGTAGAATTATACTTGTGGCTCATACTGTGTTACCGTTGGATAGTGTTGCCCTGGGCTGAAGACTTTTCGAGTTTGTCTTGACTTTGGCCCATCTAGGACAAGAATCCTGCAGTCTAGGGGGAGAATGACAGGTTAATTCTCCAGGAAGAGGGCTAAAGAGTAAGGGTTCTGAGTGGAAGGCGGGAGGAACGCACCCGTTGGGGTGAGGGGAGCCCTGGCTTGGGCAGAAGCCGGCAGTTAGGATGTGGGCTGGTGGCGGCCGCCTAGCCTGGGTCAGGGCTCAAGTGTGGGTCAGAGCGGCTGGAACAGAGCGATGTGGGGCCGGTGTGCCATGCCGCTCTCTTGTCTGTGTCTGCAGCCCTGCCAGGTGTGTGTGATGGGAGTGGGGGCTTTTGGTCCTGTATTGCCCCTGGCCTTGAGCACTGAGGGGTTGGAACAGTAGACGTCTCAACTGCTTTTCAACTTGAACATCCTGTCGCCCTTGGACACCCGCATTCTCAAATGCGGGTATTTGTGCGCGCGCGCTTCTTGGCCTTTCTGTAAATTAAATCCCAGTTACTCAGACTTCATTCCGTCTTTGCTGTCTCCAGGACCTCCCAGGCCTGCCCTTTGAGGCGGTCCCGAGCAGGGCACCGTGGGCCTAGGTGTCGCCAAATCCATTGGTTAGCTCTCCTTTTTATTGGCCCTCATGGCAGCATTTGACATTCAAATTCAAGAAGGAGGGACTGATTAGTTATCTTCATTTGGCCTCCAGATCACCTCACTCTGCTGGTTTTTCCTACCAGTTGAACCTTTCTTTTTGGTCTTGTTTGCAGGACCCATGCCCTGAGCCTGACCTGTAGATACTGAAGGGCCCTGGGGATCTGTCCTGGTGCCCTGGTTCCGTGTCCTCACGCCGAGCCGTCTCTGACCCCAAGCCGCACCTTTGCCTGCCCCCAAGTTGGGGACGTGCTGACTGAGAGCTTGGAGGGCGGGTGGGCACCTGCAGCCCAGTGTGAAACGCCAGCACTCCCTGACCTCTGAGCTCTGCTTGTCCCACTGTGGCCGGTGCCACCTGTTCCTCAGGGACACAGTGGGTCCACCTTTAGCACATCCTCTGCCCTCATGGGGGCTGCCACTGGGGTCTCAGCCCACCTCTTCTCCCTGCTTTCCAATGGCCTGGGCTCTGCTCAGAGGCCTGGGCGTCCTCATCGTGTTTCTGCTCTGTGGGCAGCCTTCCTGTGGCTTCCATGCTCTTCACCAGGGCTGACAAGGCCTTGTGTGGCATCTGGCCCTAGGCCGCATGCCATCTCTCCTGCCTCTTACCCTGACTGTCTGCACTCCAGGCCCGGCGGCCTCCTGGCCCTGCCCTGCCTGCTCCAGCGTCTCCTGCTTCCTTTGCCTGACTGCGCTCTCACCCCATGTAGTTGCTGTGTGCTGGGAAACCGGGTCTCCGGGCCTGGCGAGTTGTGGCAACCTAGACCAGCTGGGTGCTTGGGAAGCTCTGAGGCGGCACTTGCAGCCGCTACCTTGGCCCTGAGAGTCTTCAGTTAGAATCCTTGACTGTTTCTGCTTGTTGGTTAGAGGCTGTCTCTGAAGGTTGTTGGCAGAAATGTGACTCTAATGAGAAATTTGCATGCTGACACTTTAGTTGTAGGAGTGTTTTTGGTTTTTTTTGGTAGGAGTTTTTATAATAGGACTTGACCTGTTTTTTTGTTTGTTGTCAGCCTTTAAACCTTTATGACCTGACCTGCTGAATCTGTTGATTAAAAACAAAGGTAATCTTTTCCCACAGTGAAGTCTTTCATTCTTAACCCAAGCTCTTCTAACAAGAATGTTACTTATAGTTTTGAATGTAAACTTGGGTAATTAAAAAGCTAAAAATTAAATTGTACATCAGAGTAGTAACGCTAAAGGTTTTTTCTCAACTTTTTATTCTGAAAAGCTTCAGACCTTTATGGAATGTCAAAGAATGTTCAGTGAGCACTCATGTGCCCTTCACCTGGATTCATCATTTACTCCATCACGAGTCTCTCCCTCTGGGACATGCTGTTGTTGTTTTGTTTTTTTGCTGTACGCGGGCCTCTCACTGTTGTGGCCTCTCCCGTTGCGAAGCACAGGCTCAGCAGCCATGGCTCACGGGCCCAGCCGCTCTGCAACCTGTGGGATCCTCCCGGACCGGGGCACGAACCCGTGTACCCTGCATCGGCAGGCGGACTCCCAACCACTGCGCCACCAGGGAAGCCCTGTTGTTGTTGTTTGTTTGTTTGTTTTTAAAGTAGTTATGTATTCAGTATTTTATTTATTTATTTTTGGCTGTGTTGGGTCTTCGTTTCTGTGCGAGGGCTTTCTCTAGTTGCGGCGAGCGGGGGCCACTCTTCATCGCGGCGCGCAGGCCTCTCACTGTCGCTGCCTCTCTTGTTGCGGAGCGCAGGCTCTAGACGCGCAGGCTCAGTAGTTGTGGCTCATGGGCCTAGTTGTTCCGCGGCATGTGGAATCTTCCCAGACCAGGGCTCGAACCCATGTCCCTTGCATTGGCAGGCAGATTCTCAACCACTGCACCACCGGGGAAGCCCCCTGTTGTTGTTTTTAATGAACCATCAGAGAGTTAAGTTGCAGATGTCATGACCCTTCACCCCTGTTTTTCAGTGTGTATCTCCTGAGAACAGGGAACTTCTCATATAGCCACAGCACAATGATTAAATTCAGGAAATTTAACAGATGGTTAGTCAGTACTGTTAACCATCAGGTGTTAGATTCAGGTGAAATAGTTTTGGCTAGAATGCTACGCAGGTGACCTTGTGGACTTTTTGTTACATCGGGGGTCACAGGTCAGTTTGTCCTGATCCTGTTGATCCCGCAGTTTCCTTGGTTGGGGAAGAGGGTGTTGCTGCCCCTTTTCTTCTTCATGATTCATCAGTAAACCAGTCCTCTCATTCGCTCACATTTATCGGCTGACGGTCTTCTTTAAGGAGAACTTTCTGTCCCTCTTTGTGCCGCACTTTTTTGGTATTGCTACAGAGTATTTATTAAACATGTTCTAATTATCATTTTTCTTTTTCATGTTGAAATTATCCCAGATTTGGCCAATTGAGCCCTTCAAGCAAGACTCTGTGTCTTTTTTTTTAAAATTATTTGGCCGCACCGGGTAGTAGTTGTGGCATGTGGGATCTCCATTGCTGTGTGCAGAATCTTTGTTGCGGCATGCGGGATCTTTAGTTGCAGCATGTGGGATCTAGTTCCCTGATGAGGGTTTGAACCTGGACCCTCTGCGTTGGGAGCTCAGAGTATTTTTTTTAAATTAATTTAGTTATTTAATTAATTTTATTGGCTGCATTGGGTCTTCATTGCTAAGAGTGGGCTTTCTCTTGTTGTGGCGCGTGGGGTCTACTCTCCGTTGTGGTGCGCGGGCTTCTCATTGCGGTGGCTTCTCTTGTTGTGGAGCACGGGCTCTAGGCACGCAGGCTTCAGTAGTTGTGGCACGCGGGCTCAGTAGTTGTGACTCAAGGGCTCTAGAGCGTGGGCTCAGTAGTTGTGGTGCACGGGCTTAGTTTGCTCCGTGGATGTGGGTTCCTCCCAGACCAGGGCTCGAACTCGTGTCCCCTGCATTGGCAGGCGGATTCTTTTTTTTTTTTTTTTTTTTTTTTTTTTGCGGTATGTGGGCCTCTCACTGTTGTGACCTCTCCCCTTGTGGAGCAACAGGCTCCGGACGCACAAGGCCCAGCGGCCATGGCTCATGGGCGCAGCCGCTCTGCGGCACGTGGGATCTTCCGGGACCGGGGCACGAACCCGCATCCCCTGCATTGGCAGGCGGACTCTCAACCACTGTGCCACCAGGGAAGTTCCGGGAGCACAGAGTCTTAACCACTGGACCGCCAGGAAAGTCCCAAGATTCTTTGTCTTTTAAACATGATTCCAATTAGTCTTTGAGCACCTTCTTACTTTGTGGGATAACAAAATTATTAGAGACTATTTTGTACAATTGTTGGCAGATAAATATGAAAACCTAGATGAAATGGAGACTGTCCTAGGAAAATATAATTTACCAAAATTTACTCTAGTAAAGATAGCATGTCAATTATTCATTGCTGTGTAACAAAGTTCCTCAGGCTTAGCAGCTTAGAACAACACACATTTGTCATCTCACACTTCTGTGGTCAGGACCCCAGGCTGGGCCCTCTGAGTCAGGGTCTCCTAAACAGGCTGCAAACAGGAAGAGCTGTCTGAGTTCAACTAGGCTGGGATCTGCTTCCAAGCTTGCTCTTTGTCTATCTTAAACCTACCCATCCATCCTTCCCTCCCTATCTGTCTGTCTGTCTATCTCTCTCTCCCTCTCCCTCTCTCTTAGTGGGAAACCCTGGAGACATTCCCACCGAGGTCAGTAACAAAGTTAGGCTGCTTATCATCTCCACGAATCTTTAACATTTTGTTGTTGGGATTAAGCCATGTAATCAGTTAAGAGAGCTATTGGAGATGAAAAATTAGGAAGTAAGTGGTAGAACTGTTTGTAAGTGAGATAACTGTACCTGGACAACCTAAGAGAGTCAGTGCTAAAATGCAGACCGTGAAATCATTCTCTAAAGGAACTGGGTATAAAATTGACATATCAAAGTCAACAGCCTTCATATGTACAAAACAGTAACCCTTTTATAACAACACAAAAGATAAAGTAAATGAAATGAGTTTAATAATGTGCCGAATTTATATGAGGAATAGTGTAAAGCACTCCCACAACGAGAGACCTGAGCCCTGGAGAGACAGTTCTTGTTCTTGGACATCATGAAAGTGTTAATTCTCCGAAATTACTACACAGGTGTGCCTTTGTCCTTGTGGAAATACTGACAAGGAATCATTGACGGCTCTACCCTTTCCTCGCATCTCGCGTCAGCTCATCGGAAAATCCCGCTGGCTGTGCCCTCAGAACAACTTTTGCTCTCACCACTGTCTCTCACTGCATCACTGCTTGGGTCCAGTTTGCCATGGTACCTTTCTTGGATTGTAGTGGTCACCCCTTAACTGGTCTTCTGAGTTTTTCTGCTTCCCATGCTGTATCTATCCCATCCATTCTTTGCCCCAAAGTCAGACAGATCCTTCATACATTACGTTGGAACTGCTCAATATCTTCACTGTGATAGTAGATCGGCCAGCTAACCAGGTGAGAAAACTGTGTAGAACCTCACTCACACACACACACACTCACGTGTGAATACAAGTAAAAGTGAGGAAATCTGAATAAGGTTGGTGGGTTGCCTGGTTATGATATTATGCTGTAGTTTTGCAAAATGGTACCTTTAGGGAAACTGGACATTAGTGGGTTGAATGGTGTCTTCCTAAATTCATGTTCATCTGGAATCCCAGGATGTGCCCTTATTTGGACATAGGATCTTTGCCAATGTAATTTATTAAGAATCTGGAGGTGAAATCATCCTGGACTTAGGGTGGTGTTCTTAACTCCAGTGACACAGGCACAGGGAAGACGGCCACGTGACAACACAGGCAGAGATTGGAGTGATGCCTCTGTAAACCGAGCAATGCCGAGGGTTGCCACAGCCACCAGAAGCTACTGGAGACTTCAGAGGGAGTGTGGCCCGACCAACACCTTGGCTTTGTATTGTTTTAAATTTTTGGCCACGTTGGGTCTTTGTTGCTGCGCGTGGGCTTTCTCTAGTTGTGGCCAGTGGGGGCTACTCTTCGTTGCGGTGCGTGGGCTTCTCATTGCAGTGGCTTCTTGTTGCAGAGCACGGGCTCTAGGCTCATGGGCTTCAGTAGTTGCAGCACGCAGGCTCAGTAGTTGTGGCTCGCGGGCTCTAGAGCGCAGGCTCAGTAGTTGTGGCGCATGGGCTTAGTTGCTCCATGGCATGTGGGATCTTCCTGGACCAGGGATCGAACCCGTTTCCCCTGCATTGGCAGGCGGATTCTTAACCACTGCACCACCAGGGAAGTCCCCAACACCTTGATTTTGGACCTCTGACCCTAGAACTGTGAAAGGATAAAAACAGATTTGTTTTAAGCCACCCAGTTTGTGGCACTTTGTTACGGCAGCCCTGGGAAACTAATACACTGGGCAGAATGTACAAGGAGGTCTATGTGTTATTTCTTACACTTCATGTAAATCTACAGTTATCTCAGTAAGGGATTGTTTACAGTTTCCACAGCAACTGTCTCATTTTACATTCCCATCAGCAGTGTCCGAGGGTCCAATTTCTTTATGTCATCACCAACTCTTGTTATGGTGCATCTTTTCATTATCATCATCTTAGTGGGTGTGAGACTGTATATTGTGGTTTTGATTTGCGTTTCTCTAATGACTAATAATGTTCAGGATCTTTTCATGTGGTTATTGGTCATTTGTATTTGTTGGAGAAATTTCTGTTCAGATCCTTTTCTCATTATAAAATTGGGTTGTCTTTTTATTATTGAGTTGCATATGTTCTTTATACGTATATTACAGATGCAGGTTCCTTATCAGATACATGACTTGCAAATATTTTTTCCCATTCTGTGGGTTGTGTTTTCACTTCCTTGATGGTGTCCTTTGAAGCACAGACATTTTTAATTTTGATGAAGTCCAGTTTCTCTGTTTTTCTGCTGTTGTTTGTGCTTTTGGTGTCATATCTCAGAAGCAGTTGCTAAATCCTAGGTCATGAAGATTTGTGCCTATGTTTTCTTCTTAGAGTTTTACAGTTTTAGCTCTTACATTTAGATCTTTGATCCATTTAAAGTTAATTTTTGTACATGGTATCAGGTAGGGGTCCAACTTTATTCTTTTGCATGTGGCTATCCCAGCACCATTTGTTGAAAAGACTGTTCCTTCACCATTGAATGGTCTTGGTATCTGTTGGAAATCAGTTGACCGTAGATGTATGGGTTTATTCCTGGACTCTCTATTCTGTTGATCAAATGCCTGTCTTTATGCAGGTATCACACCATCTTGATTACTGTAGCTTTGTAGGAAGTTTTGAAATGGGGAAATGTGAATCCTCCAACTTCGTTTTTCTTTTTCAAGATTGTTTCGGGTATTCTGTGTCTCTTAAGTTTCCATGTGAATTTTAGGGTCAACCTGTCAATTTTTACAAAGAAGCCATCTGAGATCCTGATAGGGATTGTGCTGGGTTTTCTCTTAAATGTAATTACCCTTGAGTGGAGTCATGTATATATAACTAATGTCAGGAGACACAAGCAAATGTTTGGTGATATCCAAATGGAGTCGCAGACCAACAGACATAATGGGGATTGGGTCCCAATGGGATGGGCCAGACTGGGGAATATAGAGAGGGAGGCACACAGACCTGAAGACTGGTGTAAAGGCCAAGGTGTGTTATTGGGTAGACAGACCCTGGGAGGTGTCTTTGTAGTTGCTAAGTGTAGGGAACAAGCACGTGGGACTGAGCCTCCAGGGTGGTCAGAGTCCGGGCGGGGTGGTGGGTGCTGCCGATGATGGTTCATACAAGCCAGTGTGAGGTGGGGGGCAGAGGCAGGTGTCAGGGACCCTCGGTGTGAGGTGAAGTCAGTAGGAAGGAACATGTCAGTTGTTTCCAGCTGGCAGCCTTGCCGGTGGATGCTGGTCAAAAAGACCAACAATTATTGTTACCCATGGATCCAGGAGTCTCACTGATAGGGCTTTACCTAAAGAGAGGACGATGCTTTGCATGTATTAGTGCTCACTCAGTATTGTTGAATAATGAATGGATGAGTTCACGGTTATTATCACTTACGGAGACATTAAAGTGTTTTTTAAAGTAATGATGAATTGAAAAATCACAGATGGTCAACGATAGAGAAGCTTGATGAAATGTTCTACGACTGTTAATGTGGTGACTGGAGATGTCATGCATGTTTAAGGGAAAATCACTGGTACGGATCAGTCATGTGAATTGTGTACTTGTGAGGAGAAACTGGAAGGAAATGAGAAATTTTGAGTTAATGTGGTGATGGTTGTTTCAAAATTTCCCTTTACTGTTACCTTCCTAATAAACAAAAACATCGGCTCGTACTAATCTGTAGGAAGGAGCTCAAACTGGCTTTGTTTTCCTTGACCGCCTTGGCCCCAGGCTTGGCCCAGAGTGGGGGCTGGGATCACACCCCGAAGCAGGGCTGTGGAAGGGGTCCCACTGGACCTCTGGTTGCTCGTCCTCCGCCTTCCTCTGCTCAGTCAGCAAGTGCCTGCCTGGAGCCTGCCTGTACCCTATCGCCCTTGGTGCATAGCAGTGAACTGGATGGACAGACACCTGTATCTCAGCAGGGCACCCGCTCGAGGGAGAGCAGACAGGAAGGGTGGGGAGGCCGGTGGCCCTACCAGGCCTTTTGCTTTCAGTCACTTGAATGTGTGTGAATGGCATCTTCTTATTGTCTTCATTGGTATTTCCTTGATCACGAATTATGTTGGACATCTCGTGTCCAACATAATTCAACATGCCCCCTGCAGTGGAAGCGTGGGGTCCTAACCACTGGACTGCCTGGGAATCCCCCTTTATGATCATTCTTGATTTTGAAGGGAATGTTTCCAGTATTTCCTCATTTAGGATGATGTTTACTCTATTAGTTTTTTGTTCGTTTGTTTGTTTGTTTTTTGCGGTACGCGGGCCTCTCACTGCTGTGGCCTCTCCGTTGTGGAGCACAGGCCCCGGACGCGCAGGCCCAGCGGCTTATGGGATCCTCCCGGACCGGGGCACGAACCCGTGCCCCCTGCATCGGCAGGCCACTGCGCCACTAGGGAAGGCCTACTCTATTAGTTTTTAATATTCTTTATCAGGGTAAGGAAGATTCTCTTCTATTCCTGATATATTGAGTTTTAAAAATCATACTTGAAAAAAAAATCATACTTGGTATAGAAGCTTTCATCTGTATTTATAATAGAAATTTCCACTCATTTTATGATTTTCTTCCTTCTCATTTCTTGGATTTATTTTATTGTTCTTTTGTACCTTCTTTAGGTGAATTTGTCATTAGCGCATTAATTTGGGGACTTCTTTTTTCATGAAGCTGCAGTCCACAGGCTCTGTTTTGGTAGTTTCTTTGGGTGTGAGGAGGCAGGGGTAATGGGGTGAGGAGACCATGTGGCTGGTTAGACAGATTATTGTCAGGGTCCTAGTTTTGTTGTGGTTGGTGGGCTAATGGGTCCTTACTACATAATTAAAAATAATTGAACGAGTGAAGAAAAGCATGGTCTGGTGGTGACAGTGCGTCATCTATGGAGTTGGATTGATCAGAATTCCTAGTACATTTAGGTCCAAAAGAAGAAACAAGAACAAAAAAAGTTAACTAGTAAAAAACGGTGCATATTGCAAAGTAACCTTCCATCTCCCTTTCTGCTTTAATCTTACTTACAAAGGTCACGCTATTAATACTTTCTTATAATTCCTTCCAAAAAGATTTTTATTCACATGCTGGCATCTACTCTTACGGGGATCTCGCAGACGCCCCATTCTTTACCTGACCTTTGGCTAGTCACCATGATTTTCTCACAGTAGGACATGGCTTATTCTTCGACTTTTCAGGAGCCTTTAGTATTATTGCCTTGTAGGGATGTAGCAATTTGTGTAACTAGTTGGATATTTAGATTGTCTAATGAAGAAAGAAGGCCGAGTGAATTTCCTTGTTACTGTGATTTGGAGAGCTTTTCCAAGTGTATCTGAGAGTAAACTAAAGAGTAGAAATGCTTTGCCAAGGGTTATGTGTGCTTTTAAATTTTACAAATATTGCCAAGTTGCCCCACAGACGTTTCATTAATCTTATTGCACTAGCAGTAATGAGAATTGCCTGTTTATCCATACTCTCAGATATCAAACTTCAGAATATTTTGCCAGTCTGATAGGTGGAAAATGATACTTTTGTTGCTTTAAATGCATTTTCTTAATAATGAGTGAACAGTTACATTTATTTCTATTAGCACGTGCATGCCTTTTCTATCTGAGATGGGGTGGGATGGTTCTGTGCTCTACGTTAGCTGAACAAGTTTGTAAATGACCTGGGTCTGTCAACGCTGTTTTTTGCATCTGAAGTTCAAGTCCGGCACCTGGTTTGCTCTTGGCTGAGTGGAATCCGGGCACTTAAGAGGGAACGACTTGTTATTCATTTTTTTGACGTGATCCCGGTGACAGCCTGGAGGCCCAGGTTCAACACCAGCATCCAACCAAAAAGACTGAAAGTGGGTGGGGGGTTTAAAGAAGAGCATTTATATGAAAGGTTGGTAGTATTTACTTTCATATGACCTAAACAATAGGAAATTATATTTGTGTTTTTATTTTTATGTATTTATTTATTTATGGTTGCATTGGGTCTTTGTTGCTGTGCGCGGGCTTTCTCTAGTTGCGGTGAACGGGGGCTACTCTTCATTGTGGTGCACGGGCTTCTCGTTGCGGTGGCTTCTCTTGTTGTGGAGCACGGGCTCCAGGCTCGCGGGTTTCAGTAGTTGTGGCGCACGGGCTTAGTTGCTCTGCGGCATGTGGGATCTACCCAGACCAGAGATCGAACCCGTGTCCCCTGCATTGGCAGGTGGATTCTTAACCACTGTGCTACCAGGGAAGTCCCTATTTGTGTTTTTATGTTGCAGTTTGCATGAAACCTGAATAGACTATTATTGAGTTATTGCCTCCTTTAAAAAAAAAGGACTTCAAATATTTATTGTCTTGTGTTAAGAGCTACAACTTGGACTTGGTTGGAGGGCTGGCACAGCTGTAAAAGGGTCTCTGTGAGAGGGAGTTTGCGAGTGGGGGATGGGTGGAGATGTTTGAGGGTGGGGGCTGGCTGTGCAGGTGGCCGTGGTGAGTTTGGGGCGCTGAGACCCTGCCCCTCCGCAGGCTTTTGGGAGGAGGACTGAAGCCCTGTGGTGAGGTGAGGTGGGTGAGCTGTAGCCTTGCTTCTCTGAGGTTTAGTCACATGGGCTCTTGGCTCTAGAGGTGAATCTCTAAGGTGGGGCTGGTCAAGCCGCTCTTGTGGACCTTAGAGTCCTTTCCTAGGTTTTTGTTAGGTTTTTTAAGTGAAGCTGATCCTGCGAGACCCTCCTAGGAGCGATGTTTTTTTTTTTTTTTGGCGGAGGGGAATGAACTGTATTGATGGTTTCTGTAGAAGGACCTTCACCATTTTTAGGGTGAAGACAACAAATGTACAGTCAGTCAGTTTCCTTCCAAGAAAACTGATTGTTTACAGATGTTTGTTCGGTGAGGGTTGTGCCGCGCGGGCTTGAAGCCCGGGTAGGCTACCTGGTCAGGGCCTAGGAGCTTGGGTTGTCTGTTGTACTGGTGGGACCACCTCCCGCCCCGGTCCCTAACCTAACCACCCCCAGCCCTGCCCCCAGCCCTGCAAAATAATCCTGTTTTGATGTCTTGGGAGTGGGGTTGGAGGTCCTCCCAAAGCTGCAGGTGTTGAAAACCAGGTAAGGCAATGAGGAGCTTGTGACTTCGCAGTCCGACGATAACTCAGTAGTTTTTCTCTTGCTCGAACATTTATAAATAGATCACTGGAGTTTTCTTGCTGATGTTTTCTAGTGTTCTCCTTCCCTGCCGCCTGGGAGCCTCCGGGGTGACTGGGGCGAGGCTGGCCGAGCTCCTGCGGCTCTGAGATGCCTGTGGGAGCCAGGTGGGCGTGAGACGGGCACTGACCCTTGACAGGGGCGCCCTGTCTGCCTCGGTGCCTGCGAGACTCCATTTCCCTTGGCCTGACAGCCAGGAGGCAAGGAGTCCGGGGAGAGAGGCAGAGACCCGAGGCCGCAGAGCTTCGGCCTGGGTTTTCTAGGTGATTGATTCCCTAGGAAAGCAAGATGGTGTATAAGTGGTTAAGAAGGTTAGATTCACCTTGGGGGGCGACCTAGTGAGGGGCCAAGGTTTTATTTATCGTAAATATACCAGAAATAGTAGGATTGGAGCAGATTGGTTCATAGGCAGCCTGTTCTAGAACTTGTTCTTAGAACAAAAGAGTGGGGGAGGGTAGGCCACTCTCCTGGATCTGAGGAAACCCCAGCTCAGTCCTCAGATGAGGAAGAGGGGACAAGAGGGGCGGCTCATCTGAGCTGCCCAGGTTGGTGGTGGTGGTGGTGGTGGTGGGGTGTGTGTGTGTGTGGGGGGGGGGTTCTGAGAGGAGGCTTCTACCTGGGTGCCTTTGTAAATTTCATTGCTGGTGAAGGTTAGCCGCTCAGCCCTTAAAGGAGATATTTTCGTCTTTTCTGAGTCAGAAATGTGCTTTTAGAGGAGATAGTTCCCAAGCTGTGAGGTCCTGCCCACAGGGCAGGTTCTGCATCCCCTCCCCCTCCTCCCCCTCCCCCTCTATCCCCACCTCCTCCTGGGAAGAAAGCTCCCTTTGTGGGGAGGGTGGACCAAGGGAGACCATTCATTGGCAGGTGCAGACTGCAGCCCTGAGGTGGGGGCTGGGCAGGGGCGGGGAGGTCTTTGCTTGGGTAGACTTTTGCTTTTATTTTTTTTTTTTTGCTTTTCATTTTAAGAGAAATTTAGAGATGGGCTTTTTTTTTTTTTTTAAAGGGTATATAAGATTTTTATCTTCTGGTTAAAGCAGTATGAATCGTCTTTGGATCATGGCATTAAGGGAATAAGAACAATATAACCAAAGTGGAAAAGTTTATTTAAGTGAAATAAAAGTTCTGGTGGGTTTTTAAAATTAAAAATACATTCCTTTAAGCATTTTATCTTCTCTTTAGAGAACTGAGGGTTGAAAGGTATACTGTTATGCTGCTTATCACAATGGTCCAGCCTTTTTGGCATCTGACATCTCATAGGAATTTGTTTTATGTAGAGTGAGTGATGCTTGGTGGGTTTCATAGGATCCAGAAAAGAGCCCGTCCAAACTGTCCTCACCTTCAAGATAAACCACTTTTTTTTTTTTTTTGCGGTATGTGGGCCTCTCACCGTTGTGGCCTCTCCCGTGCTCTGGACGCACAGGCCCAGCGGCCATGGCTCACGGGCCCAGCCGCTCCGGGGCACGTGGGATCTTCCCGGACCGGGGCACGAACCCATGTCCCCTGCATCGGCAGGCAGACTCTCAACCACTGCGCCACCAGGGAAGCCCCAAAGATAAACCACTTTTGAGAATTGTGGCAGATGGCACGTGGGACCTCCTGGAGGCCCGTTTCCTACAACACATTTCCAGTTCACAAACTTTGTTTTAAAGAAGTTTTTTTTTTTTGTTTGTTTTTTTGCGGTACGTGGGCCTCTAACTGTTGTGGCCTCTCCCGTTGCAGAGCACAGGCTTCGGACGCGCAGGCTCAGCGGCCATGGCTCATGGGCCCAGCCGCTCCGCGGCATGTGGGATGTGGGATCTTCCTGGACCGGGGCACAAACCCGTGTCCCCTGCATCGGCAGGCGGACTCTCAACCACTGCGCCACCAGGGAAGCCCACTTTTTTTTTTTAATTAAAAAAAGTTTTTTGTATTTATTTTTTGGCCACGTGGCACGCGCCATCTTAGTTCCTTGACCAGGGATCGAACCCGTGCCCCCTGCAGTGGAAGCATGGAGCCCTAACCACTGGACCTCCAAGGAAAGTCCCTCACAGACTTGCTTCTAAAAAGAAAAGTGATAGAGTGCTAAGAACAGGAGAGAGCTCATTTCTACTTTATGGACTTTCAAAGACCTCACTTCTTGTTTTCTGCCTTGGAGAAGAGGTAAGGCCGATTGAGATGCAGCCACGCAGAAGGAAGCCCAAAGAAGGAAGAGGTGCCGGCAGGGGAGGTGGCCTTGGGTGCCCCCTTGTCCACCTCTAGGGACTTCCAGGCTCCCTCCAGAGGAGGGGTATCCTTCCCTCCCTCCATCCATTCTTTTTCTCCCTTTTCCCCTCCCTCCCTCCCCCCCTCCCCTCACCCCTCCATTTGTCACATACTTTTTACCTATTATAAACCAGAATTACTAGTCCAGAAGCTTGGGTATGTCAATCAGTGGAGCACAAAAAACACAGACCATTTCCATCATCCCTCAAAGAAGTCTCTTCCCATCAGCTGTCACTCTCTATTTCCTCCTCCCTCGGCCCTGGCAACCACTAGTCTACCTTGTGTCTCAGTAGATTTGCATATTCTGGACATTTCACATAAACAGAGTCATACAGTATGTGATCTTTTGTGACTGGCTTCTTTCACTTATCTTACTGTTTTCAAGGACCATCCTGTCCTCTTGTGTATCAGTATCTCATTTCTTTTTTTATAGTCGAACCGTAGTTCATGGTGTGGATAGACCACACTTTTTTCATTCATCAGTGGATGGACATTTGGATTATTTCCATTTTTTGGCTATTATGAATAATGCCAAAAAATAATATTGGCATTATGATATTAATGTGAAAAGATATTTTTTCTCATTTTGTGTGTTGACTTTCCACCTTCTTGTGAATGTCCTTTGAAGCACAAAAGTTTTTATTTCTGGTAAAAGTCCAGTTTATCTAGTCTTTTTGTTGTTCCCTATGTGAAAGTGATTTTTGTTTTTTAAATAGCAGCAGCCTTTTTTTTCTTAAATGAATTAATTAACTTATTTATTTATTTTTGGCTGCATTGGGTCTTTGTTGCTGCTCGTGGGCTTTCTCTAGTTGCAGCGAGTGGGGGCTACTCTTCGTTGTGGTGTCGGGCTTCTCATTGTGGTGGCTTCTCTTGTTGCAGAGCTCAGGCTCTAGGCACGCGGGCTCAGTAGCTGTGGCTCGCGGGCTCAGTACTTGTGGCTTGTGGGCTCAGTAGTTGTGGCATGTGGACTCAGTAGTTGTGGCTCATGGGCTCTAGAGCGCAGGCTCAGTAGTTGTGGCGCACGGGCTTAGTTGCTCCATGGCATGTGGGAGCTTCCCGGACCAGGGCTTGAACCCAGGGAAGTCCCTTTGAAAGTGATATTTGATCAAAGACTTAAAGGAGGTGAGGGTGTGGGTCCTGGAGAGAGGAATGCAATGCAAAGGAAGGCCCTGAGGTGGGAGCCTGCCTGGCTGTGGAGGAGTCTTGGGTGCTGGAAGGAGTCAGCTCTTGGAGAGTATCAGGCCTCCAGGCTTCACTCAGCTGACCCAGGGAGACCAGCAGGATCAGAGCAGGGGTGAAGGTGACTGGAGCTGGTATCACCTTGTCTTCTCCGTCACACTGTCCTTGCTGCCTCCCCGTGCTCATGGTCCACTGGAATCTTCTGGCTCCACGGAGAACCTGGGGCAGAGAGGAGCCTCCCCAGCTGCCCTCTGCGCTGCCCCACAGACCTCTGCCTGCCCCACCCCCACCCCCTGAAGCCTCTCCCACCGTCCAAATGCTCCTGCCCCTCGACTGGTGTCCTGATCATCTCTGGTGTGCTGGCAGGGCAGGTGCTGTCCTGGGGCAGCTGGCCCGGCTCTTCCCCTGCCTGTTACCCTGGTCTCAGGGCCCAGGGAGGGGAGGGCTGTCCTTCCATTCTTGTGTTTGCTGCTCTCTTCCTTCCAAGGGCATCTTTCTTGGGGTACATTCTTGGCGATGGCAGGGCTGGACAGCGACAGGGCTGTAGCTGGCTGGCAGCTCCTCTCCAGCTATGTCTTTCACGACTATTTGTGAGGGCTGCAGACCTGGCACTGGTGCATGTGGCCGAGTGCGTGGGGGCAGCCCCTGGGAGGCCCACCCCGTGTTTGCTGCAGGCCCTGGATCCCTTGTAGAATTTAAATGATGGGTTAGTGAGGGTTTCCTCTTTGTAGTTATTATTATTCTGTTAGTAATTGTATATACTACAGATGAGTTTAAATTTAAGTGTCTTACTAAGTTTGGGAAAAAAAAAAACCAGAGGGAAATATACCAGTAGTTAACTTGGATATCATGAATTATGGGATTGAGATTGACAGTGAGGTTTTTTTTTTTTTTTTTTTGATTGCGTTGGGTTTTAGTACCAGCATGCAGGATCTTCACTGAAGCATGAGGGATCTCTCGTTATGGTCCGCAGGCTTCTTTCTAGTTGTGGCCTGCAGGCGCCAGGGTGCGTGGGCTCTGTAGTTTGCAGCACGCAGGCTCTAGTTCAGGTGCGAGAGCTCAGTAGTTGTGGCACGCAGCTTAGTTGCCCCGCGGCATGTGGGATCTTAGTTCCCTGACCAGGGATTGAACCTGCTTCCTTTCTGTTGTAAGGCTGATTCTTTACTACTGGACCATCAGGGAAGTCCAAGAGATTGACAGTGATTTTTAAAATATTTTGTGGAATATAAGTTTTTTAAAAATAATGAGCATGTATTAGTTTTACAGTAAAAACAAATTAATACAAACCCTCATTTGTATGCACTTTGATTCATGATTACTGTATTTTTAAAAAGTAAGAGTGGGGCTTCCCTGGTGGCGCAGTGGTTGAGAGTCTGCCTGCCGATGCAGGGGACACGGGTTCATGCCCTGGTCCGGGAAGATCCCACATGCCGCGGAGCGGCTGGGCCCGTGAGCCACGGCCGCTGAGCCTGCGCGTCCGGAGTCTGTGCTCCGCAACGGGAGAGGCCACAACAGTGAGAGGCCCGCGTACTGCAAAAAAAAAAAAAAAAAAAGAGCATTAAAATCCTGAAGAGAAGATGACCCTGAATTGAAATGCTCTATCAAAACAAAGCTGCCCCAAAGAATTGCATCCTGTACTTGTAATCAGATACAAAATGAGAGTTCCCCCTGCAGCACGAGGGCCCAGGCCTCACACTCCCCCCAACCCCACCGGGCTGCACCTCATCCTTCCCCACCCTTGCCCTTCTCTTCCCGGCTCCTCAGCACCAGCCCCTGCTCAGTCTCTGTCCCTCCACTCAGGAGAGCGCCGTCAGCACCTACTGTGTAGTGGACACCACAGCAGAGGGGCCCCAAGGCCCTTCCAGGGCTGTCAGGTCAGACTGCTATCTGCCTTTTCCCCTCTCGTCCAGTCCTAAGCGTAGGGCGCAGGTTTCTAGAGCAGCTTGGGACATGATAGGCCCTGGGCCGCGTGTAGGGTATGAGCGTTGCTCTGTTAAGCCAAGAAAGACACTTGTGAACGAGTAAAGCAATGCCACTCTTGTCTCTACTGTTTTGTTTTGAAACATGGTTATTTTTCGTAAATATATTATATGTTAACATGTAATGTGTTTATTGTTATTTTGAAAGAAAGTGATAGACTGTCTCAGTTTTGATTTCTAACATGGTAGGTAACAGCTGTAACCCAGGGGAGCAAAACCTCTGGGCTGCTCTGTGCTCTTTGGGGTGCAACCTGGTTCTGGGGCTAAGCTGTTCTCAGAGCTGCTGGAGGGCGTGGTAGGACAACGATGAATCAGAACCCCACAGAATTCCTGTTGCTCACAGAGCTTTCATTCTGATGGGGAACAGATCCCAAATTTTGTGGTACATGCTTCAAAATATTCACCTCCTTTGGTTTACTATTGTTACCGTGCTTAGTCTTTTTGTCAAAATGGGGGTTTTGAATGAAATTCAGCTATGACTGTGCTTGTTTTTCCCGTGGTATTTCAGTCCTATTAGAGAGCAGTATTATGGAAAGATTTTAAAAAAAACCCTCAGATAATATTAGGAATATGGTCTTCTCCCAAGAACCTTTCTGATTAGAAGGAAAACTTTTTAATGAATTTCTCTGGTTTTCTGCACGTAGCCTGCACTTACGCTTTTCACCACCAGATGGCGCCCCGTCCCGATGAGCCGGGGGCTGCCTTTTTACCAGTGAAGCCGATCCCGTTAAGTCCCTGCTCAGTAAGGGCTGGTCCTCCTCTCAGGACTGTGGCTGTAGGACGACGTCGCAGGAAGCCTCGGGGCTCTCCTGCCCAGCAGATGCTCGAGCCGTCTATCGTCTTCGTGCTGGAGCCTGGTGGTTCTGCGGTGCCTGGCAGGCGGCCACGTGCCCTCGGGGGTTGACATCCCCCCACCCCCCCACCCCCGCCGCTGTTTCTTATTTGTGATGCTTTGGAGAGGGGTCCTGCTCTTCAGATCTGAAGAGGGGAACAGGTTTCTCCTTTTTCTTGGTGTATAAATTCCGTCTAGCCTCGCTTTCCCTCCCACGCAGGGCCACGGGGACTCCGGCCTGGGGACATGGTCAGTTGCTGGGGTCCCCCGACCGATGGCCAGGACTGTGCCCGGGGCTCAGCCCACAGTTAAACCGGCTGCGCTTCAGCCAGGAAGAGACACGCGTGCTGCCCTCAGGGAGCCTGTATCACATCTACCGTGTTTCAGCGGATTGAAAGCTTTCTTCTCATCAAAAACACTTCAAGGGCTTCCCTGGTGGCTCAGTGGTTGAGAGTCCACCTGCCGATGCAGGGGACGCGGGTTCGTGCCCTGGTACGGGAGGATCCTGCGTGCCGTGGAGCGGCTGGGCCCGTGAGCCATGGCTGCTGAGCCTGCGCGTCTGGAGCCTGTGCTCCGCGACGGGAGAGGCCACAGCAGTGAGAGGCCCGCGTACCGCAAAAAAAACACACCAAAAAACAAAAAAACACTTCAAGGCCCTTCCTCTCACGTTAGTCATTGTGAAAAGTATGTACCAATGAGAGGATAGGAAATGACACAATTCCATGACTCTGGTCACACTGCCTGCGTGAAGGAGCAGCTCGTGAACGTGGTGGTACTGCTCACCCAGCCCCTGGCCCGTACCGAGCGGGCCCTGGAGGTGACTCCATGTTTGCTGTACGTGCGGTTGGAGCAGGACCACCCTTGGTCTGGGATCGAGCTCGCAGTCTGACCAGCCCTGGGGGCGGGGATGACAGGCCAGAGCCACCCCATTCCCACTCTGCCATACAGCTAGGAGAAATGGTGACAGAGGTGGGGCGCCTGGTGGGAGAGTTTCTGAAACACCCAGTCCTTTCTTCGGAAGATGTGGGTCCCTGTCCTGGAGCGCAGAGATGTGGGGCCTGACGGCCGTGGCTTTGTCCACAGGATGGTGGCAGAAGCCGGGACGACCACGCTGCATCTGTAACCTGTGTAAACCCCAGGGCCTCCTGGGCGCCAGTCTCTTCACGGAGCCGTATTTACGAAGCAAATTCTAGGAGCCAGAAGAAGCTAAGCAGGATTACAGTCTTGACTGGCGTGTATCTAAGAACGTGACGGTGGTAACCCTCCAAGCTCTCTCTCCTTCCCAGTCCCCTCAGTGCAGCCGGACTCACTTTCATACTGGCAGAGAGCCTAGGATGCTCCCTGGCTCCCGGCTCTAGAGCTTTTCCTTTTGTTGCCTTTGTTTTTCTGTCTAGTCTTAAAGAGCAAGTGCAGATCAGTGTGGCGCTGTGGGGCTCTCCTTTGTACAGTGTTTCTGTGACTCCGTGACTTATCTCTCGATGTTACAGGCCTGCACTTTATAGTCAGTCATCCCTTTATTTTTTATTATTATTATTTTTTTGCGGTACGTGGGCCCCTCACTGTTGTGGCCTCTCCTGCTGCGGAGCACAGGCTCCGGGCGTGCAGGCTCAGCGGCCATGGCTCACGGGCCCAGCCGCTCCGTGGCATGTGGGATCTTCCCGGACCGGGGCACGAACCCGCGTCCCCTGCATCAGCAGGTGGACTCTCAACCACTGCGCCACCAGGGAAGCCCTCAGTCATCCCTTTAAATGTGCTCTTCAGACAGTTATGGAATGTGTGTCGTGGGGCAGTTGTTAGGCTGGGTGCTGGGGTTTGCTTGGATGAGTAAGTCTAAGTCAGTTTCCTGGGGACTCCGCATCCCGAGAGCACACAGAAGCTGGTAGGGCTGTGGGACCTTGCAGGGCTCAGTGCAGAGCTGGACCTTCAGGGGTGAAAGCTGGGAGGAAAACACATGCGGTGGCCCAAGACCAAGGGTCCCGGCCCAGGAACTCTGAGTAGCTTGATGCTGTAGGCTGGCACCTAAGGGTGTTTGACAGGCTAATTTGGACCCGAAAATTGTTGGGCTGGGTTAAGAGTCAGCAGACTTTTTCTGTAAAGGGACAGCTGTGTATGCTGCACACAGTCTCTGATGCATATTCTTTTTTATTTTTTTAACTTAAATGTACAAAAACCATTCTTAGCTGGTGGGAAGCACACAAGTGGGCTTGGGCTAGATCTGGCCATTGGCCAGTTTGTGACCTTTTGTGTTGTTAGGTGTGAATGTGAGCTTGTGGACAGGGGGAGCACTGGATGTTTTGAGAAGATAATGGGAAGATCACAGTTTTAGGAGGTGATTTTAACTGTAGAATAGATGTTAGACTGAAGAGGGGAGAGACTGGAGTGAGAAAATGAGTTGATAGACTGTTCCTACTACTAGTGACTTCAGGGGTGATGTGGCTTAAAATAAGAAGGTAGCAGCAGAGTCTGGACGGGTGGAGGAGGCGTTGAGCTTGGTGATGATGCACCAAGGGTGAAGTGTGACTGACGTTCTTAATAAGGGTTTGCAAAGAGATGGCTGCAGTGGGGTTTACAGCAGCTAAAAGGAGTCGGTCGTAACCACATGACACAGCACTACTGCACATCTTAAAAATAATGTTACAGATACCAGGTTGAGTGAAAAAAATAGATTGAAACCAGTATATTATATCATCCATGAATGTAAGATACCTGTACTGGGTATACTAAGATGTTTACTATTGCTGGTAGGGTTATGGGCAGTTTTTTTCTTACTTGTATTGTCCTCCCACCCCCACTGCGCTGGCCAGAGCCCCGGTGCTCTGTTGCAGTGTTGAGGCGAAACGGTGGGAGTGGACCTTTGTGGCTTGTCCCCGATCTTTGGTGGAAGCATTGGCCATTCACTGTTAAGTGTGGTGTCAACCATGAGTCTTTCATCGATGTCCTTATCAGATTAAGAGTTATTGTCATGAAAGAATTTTGTCACGTCTTTTCCGCATCTATTGAGATGGTCATCATGAGTTTTGTCCTGGATTCTATTGATATTTGTTACATCAATTGATTGTCAGATGTTAAACCAACCTTGCATTCTTGGGATGAATCCTACTTGGTCATGGATGTGTGATTCCTTTTACATGTAGCTGGATTCATTTGCTAATATTCAGTTAATGATCTTTGAGTCTGTGTCTGAGAGGACTGAGCTGTAGTTTTCGTACAGTGTCTTTGACTCACTTTGTCTTCTGTGTAAGACTCTTCTTGTGGAACAGGTTCTCACTGATCCGTGGTTACTAAGGGGCTGAACGTCTCCTGTATGTCTGTTGGCCATTTAGGCATGCCTGTTTAATTCTTCTGCCCATTTTCTCAGTGGTTGTCTTTTCTAAAAATTTAGTTTGTAGTTATTATTTATTTCTTCCTTCTAGAGTTAAGAATAATATCAAGGGTGTTATACTTAGCCACATACATTGCATATAATTTTTCTGTTTTTTTTTTTTAAGGAATATTTATTTATTTACTTATTTATTGGCTGCGTTGGGTCTTCGTTGCTGCACGTGGGCTTTCTCTAATTGTGAGTGGGGGCTACTCTTCGTTGCGGTGCGCGGGCTTCTCATTGCGGTGGCTTCTCTTGTTGCAGAGCACGGGCTCTAGGCACGTGGGCTCAGTAGTTGTGGCTTGTGGGCTCTAGAGCACAGGCTCAGTAGTTGTGGCACACAGGCTTTGTTGCCCCGTGGCATGTGGGATCTTTCTGGACCAGGGTTTGAACCTGTGTCCCCTGCATTGGCAGGCGGATTCTTAACCATTGTGCCACCAGGGAAGTCCCAGTTTTTCTGCCTTTTAAAGTTTATTTATTTAGCCACATAAATGTTTAAAATATTTTGGTAGTTAACTCTGTAGTTTTTATTTTTTGACTGCTGGTCTTAGTGTTATGTTTAGAATCAGGAGTTCCTCATTTCAGGGGTATCAGGTATTTTCTCCTAGTGCTTTTATGGTTTTATTAATTTATATTTGTTTCATTCATTGATTTATATTTATGGTAACCTTTCACCCATGGTTAGCCGTTGTCTCAGTGACCATTTTATTAATTATTTTCTTTCTACTGATTTGAAATGGCTCTTCGTTATGTACTATATTCTTATTTTTACATGTCTTTTTCTAGTCTCTCTTAAATGTTCTTAATGAAAAATATAAGAGTTTTTCATAGGCAATAGTAGGTTTTCTTTCACAGAATCATGTCATGACTGATCAATGTAATTATCATGTATCCTCCTGGATGTTTAATGGTCTAACTTGTGGGGTTTTGTTGCTTAGACTATTAAAAACATCAGGCTGATCACCAGTGGCACAAGTGGACGGACTGAAGGAGGAGGCCATTGGGTGGGAAAGGTAGAGATTGCGTTGTTCCTCTTCTCCATGAGGCACCACCGGTGTTCGTAACTAGGAGTTTTGCCATCGTGAGATTATCCTTCACAGGTTTCTGAGCAGCCGAGGCAGGTGGTGGGAGGCAGGTGCTGCCAGTGTGAGGGACACGTGAAACTATGTCTTTTCAGTCAGAAACATGCCATGTTTTTGTTGTTTTTGCTGCATATGTATAATCAGCACCTCATTGTGCAGGAATCAGATTGGAATCCTGAGAACTGTATTCAGCCTGAAGCTGCAGCAGGATTTTGCTAAAATTTTGTAGTATCTGCATTGCACGTCCTGCAAATTCTTTTGTCCTACAAATCAATTGGTCTTCCTGAGAAACTGTAATTTGATTTAATGTATTATGGATATAAAATCGGTACAGAATTGCTCCTACTTAAATTCCTTCGTTATCTGTGGTAGTAGGAAAGGTCAGCTTTCTCTCCAGGAACTCAGGACCAGCCTCTACCCTGTCGTTTCCTCACTTCCCTCCTCTTCCAGCTGTTGGTTTGTTCCGGTCCTTTCTTGACCCTCATTCCCTGGAGCCTCAGTGCCCACCGTGCCCCTCCTGTCCTCAGTCTCAGCCTCGGGGCGAGGGTGACCTCCATGTGGGGGGCCCTCACCCTGCTCTTCCCTATGCGGTTTTGACCGACCGTGTCTGACCTTGGCACCTCCCTGTGCCCCCAGGGGGAGTGGATAGGGACGCGCAATGCCATTCAGCCCCCCCGGAAAGTTCACATTCCACGTCTGGGACTGAAGAATGACCCCAGGGTTGAGTTGACATTAGTTTCTATGCTGTAGAAAGCTGTCGAGATGTAAAAGCCTTTTTTCTTTAAAAGAGTCACGGGTTTGGGATTTATTAAATATATAATAATAAAAATTTTAAACAGTTAAAAATTGCAAGTGAACTTTTTTTCCTTAATATTAACCTTTTTGTGTTTTGTGAGGAAATAATGGTTTATTATTGTTTTTGGTAGAAAGTTTAGGATGTCCTAGCCGTCATGGTATTGTTCTCTGTTGAGTAGCCTACTTTGAGTATTCTTGTGTCTGTGCAGTTCCATCTGGTGGCCACGGTTCCCATCGCTGCTTCCACTGTGTCCTGGGCCCGGCCGCTGCTTGCCAGGAGCTTAGGGGTTAGGACCTCCCCTGGCCTGGCCTCCTTCCCTCAGCCTGGAGCCACCCTGGGGGAATGCCTGGAGGCCGAGGCACCCATGCAGACCCTCAGGCCCCTGGGCTCAAGAGAGGGGTGGTTTCTGGGCAGCTCAGGGCAGCGGGGCCCCTGAGCATGGTGGCCCCCCACGCTGCACGTGCCCCTGCCTCACGACTGCGTGGATTCTTGGTGCTTCTCAGGCCGTTTATGTCCACATTCCAGTTCTGCATAGAAACTCCACACAGTTACATGAATAAGCATACAAGCCCAAATCATGTTTATGTCACATAGGTTTACTTTTTGTGGATTAGGGAGCTTGTCGTTTGGCAGGCTTCTCGTTGAGTAGACTTTATTTTTTATTTTTAATTAATTAACTAATTTTATTTTTGGCTGCGCTGGGTCTTTGTTGCTGCGTGTGGACTTTCTCTAGTTGGGGCGAGTGGGGGCTACTCTTCCTTGTGGTGCGTGGGCTTCTCATTGTGGTGGCTTCTCTTGTTGCCAGGCAGGGCTCTAGGCACGCAGGCTTCAGTAGTTGTAGCACATGGGCTCAGTAGTTGCGGCTCACGGGCTCAGTAGTTGTGGCACACGGGCTTAGTTGCCCCATGGCATGTGGGATCTTCCCAGACCAGGGATCGAACCCGTGTCCCCTGCATTAGCAGGCAGATTCTTAACCACTGGACCACCAGGGAAGCCTGAGTAGACTTTATTAAAATCAGAGCAGTCAAGCTGTTACTGTGGGTTACAAGCTGGGATACGGACCCTGTTCCACCAGTTTGAATGGGGTGTTTCTAGATGAGGGGCCATCTCTGTAGAAAGAACTGCTGTCCGTGTTCTTTGCAGCCCCTCCGAGGAGCTCCAGGACTCCGGTTGTAGCAGGTGCTGCTGTCCTCAGGAGGAGGAGCGATGCTGTGGCTAATGGTGTGTCACATGGATGTCTTTTTGGTAATGTGACCTCCTTGGCCGGAGTTCTGACTTCAGAAATCAGATGTTGTCTGTATGGAGGAGAGTTGTGTTGTGTTGGCGCCATCACCTCGAGCAACAGTGAAGGTTCATGTGCTTTCATGGTTTTTTTTTTTTATTTTTTTAATCATTTACCTTGTGATAGTAAGAATCAACTCAGTAGTAGCTATTTAATTATTTAGTCTAAGGACTGGTAACATGCAGTGACTGTGTGAAGTTAGTTGTGCGTCAGCTCTTAGGTGTGTGGCCTCAGTCTGTGGGCCTGTTCCCTGGTGTGTAGGACACATGGTCCCCAAAGGCTGTTGAGCGTTGCAGCTTGGCCTCCCGAGCTTGCTTATCCTGGGGGTCCTGCCCCAGGTAACGGGGGCCTGGGTCAGGGAGAGCTTCCTTTCTCTTACACAGATTAAAATGAAAAGGACCTGGGGTTATTCTTCAAAAATCTTTTTAAAGCATTTCAGTCTTAGAAGGAGAAAACCTGTCTGTTTAGGACCCTTGCTGAGCCACAGGGCACGTCATTTGTGTAAGGAAATGAAGACCTTTAATCTCCAGCTCTGTCCTTTATCTTTTTTTTTAAATATAAATTTATTTATTTTGGGGTTGCGTTCGGTTTTCGTTGCTGGGCACGGGTTGCAGTGAGTGGGGGCTACTCTTCGTTGCGGAGCACGGGCTCTAGGCACATGGGCTTTGGTAGTTGTGGCACGTGGGCTCAGTAGTTGTGGCTCGCGGGCTCTAGATTGCAAGGTCAGTAGTTGTGACGCACAGGCTTAGTTGCTGCGTGGCATGTGGGATCTTCCCGGACCAGGGCTCAAACCTGTGTTCCCTGCGTTGGCAGGCAGATTCTCAAGCACTGCGCCACCAGGGAAGTCCCTCTGTCCTTTATCTTTATGGCTCTTTCTTAGAGGAGTTTACAAAAAGCTACATACAGAGGAGTGTATTACGTGGAGATGGTGCTATTGCAAATCCCCTGCGAGTCCCTCAGTGGGTCCTAGTGGGTGGTCTCTCACCAACCCTGTGCGTCCCCCCAGTGACAATGCGGTAGATTCTCTTTTTTTTTTTTTTTTTTTTTTTGCGGTACGCGGGCCTCTCACTGCTGCGGCCTCTGCCGCCGCAGAGTACAGGCTCCAGACGCGCAGGCCCAGCGGCCATGGCCCATGGGTCCAGCCGCTCCGCGGCATGTGGGATCCTCCCGGACCGGGGCACGAACCCGCGTCCCCTGCATCGGCAGGCGGACCCCCAACCACTGCACCACCAGGGAAGCCCCGGTAGATCCTTTTGTTCACATTGGTTAAGGGAGAAGTGGTTCCCTAACAGTATTTGTAGAATCCCATTTATATAATCTGTGTCAGTTACAGCTTTATGAGCATATTTGCACAGAAAAATGTTTGGGAGGTCATAAACCAGTGTTAAAGTTGTTGGCTTATGGGTAGTTTTCACTGTTTAATTTTTGCCAATTAATTTCCTTTACTTAAAGAATAAAATTATACAATGATACATGAATTTTTCTTTTGAAAGTCAAATCCTGTTCAGGCAGGATCTCCCCTGTTTGCCCCTCACACTCCAGCCCACATCTTCTGTCATGATGAGTTAGATGTGGGTCCTTCCAGATCTTTCCCTGTGTTTTACAGAGAGGTGTTTGAACCCACCCACAATACAGTATTGTTCTGTATGTTTCCTTTTTTTTTGGACTATAAAGCTGTTTTTCTTTTTCTTGTAAAATACTTTCACACGTAGTAGAAAAGCTGCAAGTATAATACAAGAGATTTTTTTCATGAGCCTTTTGAGATCAACTTGCTTCGTAGATGCCCCGCGGTTCCTAGGTGTGGTGGCGTGTGTTTCCTACAGATATTCCTCTGCCATCAGCGTCAGGAAGGTAATAATATATGTCCCAACATGTATTTGTATGATGGTATGCATTTAGCACTATTAGGCTACACCCTATTTTTTCTTTTTTTACTACACAAAGTAGTATTTTCTGATTTTTGTTCTTGTAAATACATTACATCTCTCCTTTAAAGGGGTCTTTTCTAGTAATTGGATTGGTTTTTTTAAAGAAGTTCATGATTGCATCTATAAGGGTAGGTTTGCACACCTCACTCTTTTTTTCTCTCTTTTTTAATGGTAAAATATACTTAAACATAAATTTTAACCATTTTAAGTGTGCTTTTTGTTGGCATTAAGTACATTCACAATGTTGTGCAACCGTCATCACTGTTTCTAAAATATTTTCATCACCCCAAGAAGAAACTGTACCCATTAAGCAAAAATTTCCCTTTTTCCTTTTCTATCTTTATGAATTTACCTAAACTAGATGTTCCGTATCAGTAGAACTATATAATATTTGTCATTCTGTGTCTGGCTTACTTCACTTAGCACCATGTTTTCAAGGTTCACCCATGTTGTAGCATTTGTCAGAACTTCATTCTTTTTTCTGGCTGAATGATATTTTGTGTTCATCTGTTGATGCACACCTTGGTTTTCTCCAGCTTTTGACCATTTTGAATAGCGCTGCTGAGCATATTTGGACAGGAGTCTCAGGCATTCCTTGGGTGTGTACCAGGAGTGGAATTGTCAGGCCATCTGGGAATTCTGTGTTTAGAGTTTGGGGGTGGCACCAACTCTTTTCCACAATAGCTGCATCATTTTGCATCCGGCCAGCCGTGTTTCAGTTTCTCCACGTGCTCACCAACATGTGTTCTGGCCCCTCTTCTTCATGAAAGCCCCCAGGCGGGTGCCCATGGCTCCCGTCGTGGGAATAGCGGTTGTGGGACCACCAGCCGCCCTGCCCTCTCCAGTTAGGACCATGTCCCTCTGCCTCCCGGACTCCAGGTGTTTGTGCCCTGACTTCTTCAATGTGGGAGCTCTTAAAATTGTTTCTTTCCCTGAAATATAAATGAAGCACAGTTTACTAAAATTTCACAGGAAATTGGTGATTCTGTTGAAGTGCAAAATAGGCAGAACTAATGAGAAGCTTGACTGGCTGGACTCTGGGAGAATTTGGAAATGACACGAAATGAGAACTGTAAAAAACACCAGGCCAATCTTGCTCAAGGTGCCAAAATATTGTCAGGGGAGGGCCCTCTATTGGCATTTATGAAGTGTACTTATCCTGTGTTACCTTTGGATATTTCTAATAGCCTTTCATCACTATATTTTTTTTTCTAATCAACTTAAAAATGTTTTTACTTTAGAAAGGAGTTCTTACAACAATAAAAAATGAGAAAACATTCTTTTAGATGTGTCTGTTGCGTCTAGGAAAGAATCAGATGACCTTGTACATTCACCTGGACTGTACCCACTCCGTGTGTGTTAGAAACGGCTAGTGGACTTCCCTGGTGGCGCAGTGGTTAAGAATCCGCCTGCCAATGCAAGGGACACGGGTTCGAGCCCTGGTCCAGGAAGATCCCACATGCCGCGGAGCAACTAAGCCCACGAGCCACAACTACTGAGCCCATGTGCCACAATTACTGAAGCCCGTGTGCCTAGAGCCCATGGTCCGCAACAAGAGAAGCCATTGCAATGAGAAGCCATTGCAATGAGAAGCTGCCGAAGATTAGCCCCCACTCGCCACAACTAGAGAAGCCCGCACGCAGCAGTGAAGACCCAATGCAGCCATAAGTAAATAAATACATTTATTAAAAAAAAAAAGAAAGAAAGAAATAGAAACAGCTAGTGATGCTCTCAGGCCCCATACGTGAGGCTGTGGGCACTTGGGGAGGAGCTGGCCTCAGAGGGAACAGATGTGTGTGGACAGGGCCAGGGTGGCTTTCAAAAGGGGTCGTGGGATGTGTAGACTCCAGAACAGTCTCAAGTTTGAGAGTTGCGTGGGCTTGGCGGGGTGGAGTAGGGCCAGGCTGCGGCTCTGCCCTCCTTCAGCCTGTCCGTGCCTTTGGGAATGGGGCCAGCAGAGGTTGAAGGGAGGTTGAAGGAAGAGGTCAGTGGCAGAGGTCTAGTGGTGGCTGTTCATGTGGGGAGATGGTGTGCGTGGGCTGGCTGCGGCTCGGGCCAGGCTCCAGGCTGGACTTGCCTTTGGACGTTTGGATTTGGGGGTGACTGTCAAGAAGGAGTTCGGCATGTGGCAGACGGTACAGATGTCTTCGTGATACACTTGCTACGTGTATTGAACAGTAAGGCTAGCTGATGTCTGTTGGGCACTGATGTGTCACCAATGGCTTCAAGCATTCTGCACTGTCCTCAGGTGAGAAAGCAGCGAGGCAGCGGGAGGTTTATGTGACCTGACCACACGGGTGGAGAAAGGAGGAGCTGGGACGGGATCACGCGATGACATGGCAGGTGGCAGGGCTCAGGTTCGCTGGTGCCTGGCACTGGCACCCGCGAAGGGGTGGGGCGTGTACTGTTCTCTTTCGATACAGGTATCTTCTGTATCTTAGATCTAGTTTTCCACTGGAATTTTCTGAAGAATTTGTTTCCATCACATACAAAAGTAGACAGCTTGGGCCTGTGCGCTGATTGGTCTCTCAAAGCGCATCATACGTGTCATGAAATTTCCACCTCTACACTCTGTGTATTGTTTTTTCAAATATAGACATTTTTGACATAACTACATATCATTTTGATTTCTAACAAAATCCACAGTCATTCAGTATCATCCAGCCTTTTTTTTTTTTTTTTTTTTTTGCGGTGCGTGGGCCTCTCACTGTTGTGGCCTCTCCCGTTGCGGAGCACAGGCTCCGGACGCGCAGGCTCAGCGGCCATGGCTCACGGGCCCAGCTGCTCCGCGGCATGTGGGATCCTCCCGGACCAGGGCACGAACCCGTGTCCCCTGCATTAGCAGGCGGACTCTCAACCACTGCGCCACCGGGGAGGCCCCATCCAGCCATTTTAAGATTTCCCTCCAGTTATGTCAGAGTGTCACTTTACAGTTGATTAGTTCAAATCAGGGCCCAGCATAGCCTGCACTTTGCATGGTTGTTCTGTTTAAGTTCCTCGGCTGTAGCTTTCTACCATCGGCTTGGTGAGGAAACTATGTCAGTGGTCTTGCAGAATGTCCCGCTTTCTGGAATTCTGTTAATGATTTTTTTAGGGCCAGTGTATTGATGAGCCATGCTGCCCACTTTGCTTTTTATATTGATAATCTAAGTGTGATAGATGACGTGATACTGAGTGATTTCCCCTGTGATAGTTTTATGTTGCCGAAACTTTGGTTGAAACTGAGTCAGTAAGAACCTGGAGTTTGGAGTGGACTGACTGACCCTGGTTTTTAGGGTGGCGCTCAGTGTGCTGAGTCCTTGTGGTGCAAGTGGGACCTGAGTGAGGCACGCAGCTGACTGTGCCCTCTGCCAGCCAGGCGTTCTGACTTCTCACGGCGTCCAGGGTTTTCACCTTGATGTAGCCCAGGCTCCGTGGAGTACAGGAGCTGGGAGTTGCCCAGCCTTAAGCCCTGGGGGAGGGTCCTGAATCTCCACCGCATCCTGTTGGGTTGTGTGCCTGTGGGCACCCATGCCCGCCACCTGGCCACGTGGCCCTGGGGCAATGTCATGTACAGTGGGAGCGGCAGTGTGGTGCTCCCCGTGGAAGGGTCCGAAAACCTGATTTTGTCAGCAAACCACATTGTGGCAACGGGACTATCCAGATTCATTAGAGACAGACGTGTGAACTAGGACGTCAGCGTGTTTGTGGTGTGACTGTCTGCTGCGAGGGAAGTTATACTGAGGGTGAGTGCTGTGTACCCCACTCCCTGGTTTGTGCCTTTGGGACAGATGCCTGCTCCAGCCCAGTGCTTGCCGGCCACCTCGGGAGCTTGTGGCTCGTTCTCATTTTCCTCCACAGTCAGGTCCAGTTAGCGGGGTTCAGTCCGTAGAAGCTTGGGGCGTGGGGTGCTGAGTGGCGAGGCCCGTGCTCTCTGGGGGGCGGGGGGGCTTCCACAGCACCTGGCGCATCTCTTGGTTTGCCAAGTCTTCCCCGTGGATCGGGGTCCTGTGGGGAGACCTCGGCTGTTGGGCCCAGGCTGGGCTTGCCCTGACCCCGGTGGGGGGCCTCCCGGTGGCTGGGAGAGCGGAAGGAGGAGCGCGCCACCTGAGTTGCCTGCTGCCAACGGACACAGTGCCCCGGAACTCAGTGCCCAAGACAGCAGCGATCCTTGTCCCTCTCGGGGGCCAGCGGTTCCGGTGGAGCTTAGAGGATGGCTCTTTTCTGGCCCAGGAGTCTGGGGTCTCAGCTGGAAGACTCAGCACTGGGAGTGGGTGCATCTGAAGGCTCTTCACTCACATGCATATTGGCACTCAGCTTCTCCTGTGGTCCGGGCTCCTGCGTGACCTGACTTTAGATATCAGGGGGGAAATCACTTCAGCTGCATCTCAGGGTCCAGGCCCAGTGAGTGGCCAGGGCACACAGAGCCCACCTTTTGGGGGGAAGTGTGAGCACCATCCAGTAGCAGGGCGTGGAGGATGGGAGACATGTTGGTCTGGCCATCTTTGGAAAAATATAGTAGCTGAGAGAGTTCTAGGTCAAGGGAACAGCGAGGAGGTAGCGCCTTTGGTTTTCTTCTTTGCAGAGAGGCCAGTTAATGGTTAAGTAACAGATGGAAAGGGAGTCTGTTCTGATATTTCAAAATCCCTTAGACGTAATGTATGGGGCCACTTTGGAATTAATTGTGTTTTCCAAATTTAGGAACTAACTCTCCTTTTTCTGCCAAGGGGAAAAACAAAAAGACAAAAGAGGGACAAGGAAATCTGTGAGACATTGAAAGGATTCATTCTTTTTCTCCCCACCCCTTTTGATAATTAGCTAGTGAAATTGGTATGTGGAAAATAGTTTAAAATTAGGGGGTGGGCGGGTAGCGCTCTACATCTCAGAAGTTTCTTGGACTGCAGATGCGTCCCATCTTTGAGAACCTGTTTGTTGCTTACAGCCCGGCGTTGGCATCCCTGTGGTTCTCAGGGAGGGGATGCCACCGCTGGTCCAGGCCTTGGGCAGAGAGGGGCAGATGGCAGGTCGGGTTTGGCATCTCCTGTTATGGCTAGAACCAAAACCTCCCTCCTCATGGGAGAGAAGGTCCCTTTTGTGTGCCCCGTGCTGGGTGCTGTGCAGTGGTCTCCAGGGCGCAGGCCGAGGCAAGCCTGGTGGCCAGTGTGGAGAAGGGGCTTTCCTTTCAGTAGTCATCGGGTGAGCTGAGCGAGCCACGCCTGCCACGAAGATGATTGTTGAGAGGGTTTCTCCTCCTTTCTCTTAATATCGTACTGTTGTTGGGTCTCTTTATAGCTCAGGTAGATAAGGCCTGAAAGCTGACATCCCCTCTCCCAATCCAGCACACGCGCCGCACAGCCCTCTGGAGCCAGGATAGAAATGCTGGTGGCCAGTTGGGAGGGCAGCAGTTCCCTGGGGGCACTGACTGCATCCTTTCCCGCCTCCCCAGCACATGGAGCTGTTTTACATGGTTCTAGTCGAGTTCGTCTCAGATTCTTTCCGAAATGGCTTTTGCTGCTTTTAAACTTAAAATGTGCGTGTAACACTTAAAGATGAACCTTCTCAACCTTTGTGTTTGAGACAGGAGTTCTGTGCAAATGCAGGAGTGATGTGACATGCGTGGATGCCAAGTGGCCTGGGCCTGCGGAGGCCGAGGAAACAGTCAGCTCTGGCTGGAGGCGGGGGCTCCAGTCCTGCAGCTTTCAGGCCTGAGGCCCGGCCGCAGAGCTGGCCCCACGGCGAGTGCAAGGTCTGCGAGCCGCTGTGTCAGCTTTTGTGTTTTTCTGGAGCTGGCTCTCCTGCCCCATCCTCGGGGTTGGCCTGGCCCTGGGGGTGGTCCAGGGTCCCCAGCACACCATTTTGAAGATGAAGTATTTAGAGGCAGTTTTAACTTTCTGGTACTTTTGTGACTATAACCTTATTGTTGAGGTTAGCACTTCTGCACAGGGAGAGTGTGTGGGAAGGGGCCCGCTTCTAAGGTAGCTTGTGGTTGGGCTTCGAGCGGCCCCGCTGTGGGAGCCTGGAGAGGCCGGGGCCCTGTGCTCCCTCCCCTCAGAGGCCTCACCCCTCCCCGCTGAGCGGGGGGGTCTTACTCTCAGCTCCCGGGCAGGGCAGCAGGCACAAAGGGAGGTAGAAACCGAGCTCCCTGGTGATGGTCGTTGTCATGGTGGTTGTTACTGGTTTGTGGACGTGACCACATCGTCTTTTTCTTTCTTTCTTTTTTTTTTATATATATATTTATTTATTTGGCTGCGCCGGGTCTAGTTGCGGCACAGGGGATCTTCGTTGCGGCATGCAGGATCTAGTTCCCTGACCAGGGATTGAACCTGGGCCCCCTGCACTGGGAGCATGGAGTCGTAACCACTGGACCACTAGGGAAGTCCCTGTCTTCAACATGCAAATTGAGAAAGTTATTGAAATCTATAATTTGTCTATAGGCTTGTCCTTTTAATACACATTATCCAAAATATATCTAGCCCTTACTTACCTTTGAATTTTAGGAATCTTCTAAGGGGTAATGTCAGAATTTCTATGATCATTCTCCCACCATCCGTTGTTTATTTAACAACAACAAAAAAGTCAGCAGTGTGGTAGAAATTGATGGGTGGGCACCTGGGAGGCAGAGCGGTGGGACCCTCTTGCGCAGGGAGTGAGAGTCTGGGTCTGCCCAAGGCTGTCACCTGGGTGGGAAGGCCCCTCGCCTCTCAGGTGAGCAGGTGCAGGTGCCAATGAGGAGGCTCACGGGTCTGACAGTTAAGTACAAAGGATTCCTTGTAATTTTCCTGGAGAGTTCGTGGAGACTCCTCATAGAATCCTAACCTTAATGATCTGTGCTGTACCGTTGTCCATTGGTATCTGTCCGTTGTCCCTTCGTATCTGTTGGGGATTGTTTCCAGGACCCCCTGCAGATACCAGCATCGTGGATGCTCAAGTCTCTTATGTGAAATAACAGTGCTATTGTTTGCATGTAATCTAAGCACATCTTCTGTATACTTTAAATCACCTTCTGATTATTACTTGTAATACCGGATACAGTGTAAATGCTGTGTAAACAGTTCTGAGTACGATGTAAATGTTGTGTAAACAGCTGCCGGCGCCTCGCAAACTGGCAAATTCAAGTTTTGTTCTTTCGCACTTTCTGGGGTTTTTTTCCGAATATACTTGATCTGCAATTGGTTGAGTCTGCGGGGGTGGAACCCTCGACACAGGGGGCCAACTGTGTGTGTAACAAAAACTGTCTTTTTAAAAAGCATGTAGAAGCAAATGTTGTAAACTGAGGCTAACTGCATCATGACAGATTGCACTTGGTGCTCATTCTTCTCATGTCCAGTGATGTCCAGTGGGGGCGGATGGAGGCCCTGGGCCTTGAGGAGGGAACGCAGGCTACCTTGACGTCACCTACAGATAGCGCTGTTGGAGCGGCAGGTGGTTCTTACGTGCTTGTTCTGTGGCTACACTTAGTGGGAGGGACACCAAATAAGTGGTGCTGCTGTGAGAACTGGTACAAGATATTTGTTTTACTCACAAAGAAAATCTGAGTGAGACTTAGTAGATGGGAGTCTTCGTCCTCGTGATAGAAACGCGGTCGCTATCTCCTGTCCTGTGACATCACTACAATGAACACAGCCACCCGCCAGTGTCACCTAAAGATGACTTTAGAATATGACTTCTCTGGTCTTTGCATCTGGGTATTTCCCCCCTCCCCCACTTTTTTGTTAAAAACAAACGACTGTACACTTTTTCTTGGGAGATACTCTTTGTAATATCATGCAGCCAGAATTGGGTGCCTGAGTGTACTTCAGCTGCTTCTCATCTTCCATGGAGTTGGGGGGGTCTTTGCTGCACAGATGTGCTGTGTGGGATCTGAAACCGGTCTGTGTCGCTGGCACAGGTCCTGGCCGCTGCCCTGTGTGGAAGGGTGCCCTGTTGTCCCGCGCGTGGGGAGCAGGCAGGGTCCAGAGCAAGGCGAGGCAGGGTGGGTTCTTGGCGGGGCAGCTGCGGGGTGGCGGGACTCTGGTGTCTGAGCGGCCACAACCATACTGAGGGCTGTGTGATTGGAAGTTAACTCGAGGAGCGTTGACTGAAACAGGAAAAATACGCAATGTAGGAGCCGTGAGCTGAGTTTTCTTCCGGATCTTACCGAGGACTGTAGCCTGGGAGACAGCTTCTCAGTAGCTCTGAGGGGCTGCTCTGAAGAGGTGGGGGAGCGGCCAGGATCTGTGTGGTCTGGGCCAGGGGGTGTGTGCAGCCAAGCACACATCTCGGTAGAAGGTAACTGCTAGTCACGGGGAAGGGGTATTTCCATTAATGATTTTAGCCCTTTTTTTCTGTGTATGGAAAGAGGCAGGAATTTGGGTTCATTAAAATTCTTCTGAGATATCTACTCTCTAAGGGGCCTATTTTTCCAAAGCACAGAGAGCCTCTCAGGGTGCGCTCTCTGTCAGCACTGCAGTGGCTCAGACTTAACCCTTGTAGAACGGGTGGTGGGTGTGTTCTTTCCTTTTTTTTTTTTTTTTTGCTGTACACAGGCCTCTCACTGTTGTGACCTCTTCCGTCGTGGAGCACAGGCTCTGGACGCGCAGGCCCAGCGGCCATGGCTCATGGGCCCAGCTGCTCCGCAGCACGTGGGATCCTCCCGGACCGGGGCACGAACGCGTGTCCCCTGCATCAGCAGGCGGACTCCCAGCCACTGCGCCACCAGGGAAGCCCGCGTTCTTTCTTTTACATAAGGATACCTGAAGACCCTAGCAAGACTTTTTTTTTTTTTTCACCACCTTGAGATGTTTTTATTGAAATGCATATGGTATGGGTAACAAGCGACCTCCCTGTGGTCCAGGTGGGACCTCTTCCCCCAGAGATGGGTCAGGCCAAACACCCCAGTGGGGCAGACAGTCTCCCAAGTGGTAAAAGGGAGCCAAGTTAGGGAAGGCCTCCCATGCCAAGGCATAAGAGATGGTGTGAGAGCAGGACTTCATAATTCCTTTGGTTTTTTTCCTCTGCATTTTATTTTCTTCTGTGTTCTATTCTCTTATGAAGAAATTGTTTGATTAATAATTCTTTTTCTTTCTAGGAGTATGATTTCACAGGGCAGAGAATATTGCCTTTTGAAATGTAAGCATTGCCATTTCAGAATTACAGAAACCTAGGGTCCTTCTGTCCTTTGCTGATCCTCACAGACTCAGTGTAGGGCTGCCAAGTTCAGCAAGTAAGAATACCAGATGCGGGACTTCCCTGGTGGCTCAGTGGTTAAGAATCCGCCTTCCAATGCAGGGGACACGGGTTCGATCCCTGGCTGGGGAACTAAGATCCTACATGCCGTGGGGCGGCTAAGTCCGCTGCTCCAGAGCCCATGCGCTGCAGCTAAGATCCGATGCAGCCAAATAAATAAATAAATATTTTTTTAAAAAAGAAAAGAAAACCAGAGCCTGATGCATATTAAAGTGGTGAAGAAAATTAAAAAAAAAAAAAAGAATACCGGATGCCCAGTTACATTTAAAGTTCAGATAAACATGCTAAAACACGGCTTGTCATTTATCTGAACTTAAGATGTCGCTGGACATCCATGTCTTGGGCAGCTTGTTGCACCCACTGCCCTGTGTTGGCCTTACACATCCAGCACGGGGTCAGATTCTACCTCACCTCTTGGGGTGTGTTTTTTCCCTTAGGGTTTGTGTATATCGAAATCTGCCAATTTGCATTTAAGGAAAAAACTTCACAAACTGGAAAGTTTTCTTTCTTTTTTCTCCAGCCACATCAGCTCTTTAGGATGTGAAAACTGATGCTCCAAAGGGTAGAGTTTGTTCTTCTGGGAGGGGCGGTCAGACCCAGCTCGCAGTGAGCATGTGGCTGTCGCACTCCCCAAAGGGCGTGCTGCCGCTGCCGCTCACTGGCCATTCTGGCCACCTCCTGGGCAGACTTTGTACCCCCGCCCCGGTGCCTTTCAGGTGGATCTAACTGGGATTTTAATCAGAGGCAGTGAAGAAGTCGAATGAGGGTCTGGATAGGCTGGTGGAGGGACTCTTACTGTGAGCAGTTCTGGCATCGTGGGGTCCCAGCTCCAGTTTTACTGTCACAAACGGCAGGTCACCGAATGTGAGGATGCGAGGAGGGTTAGGACCAGCTGGCAGGGCTGAATGGAGGACAAGGCTGGAGGGGGACCGGCCTGTTCTCCAGTGGACAGATGGACCTTAGCCACATGGTGCAGAGTCTGAGGGTTTTCTTCTGGTTTCTCTTCTGTTTAAGGAATGTGGACACTCGAGGCAGGAGCGCTTTGTTTTTGCATATTTAAGAAGAGTTGAGTCTGACTTCCTTGGCAGTCCAGTGGTTAAGAGTCCTTGGTTCTACTGCAGGGGGCTTGGGTTAGACCTCTGGTCCGGGAACTAAAACCCACATGCAATGTTGAGTTTAGGACTGTAAAGATTCCTGATTCTGTGAAGAGAGGGGTGTCCTTGGGTATAACCCCACCCCTCAGGACCCCGCACCTCCCTTCAGCCTTTCCTCACTGCTTTCACCCTGTAAATGTCTTTTTGTTTAGAAGTTTGTATGCAAAGGGCTCTTTGACTGAAAGAAGCCCCAGAATCTGCAAATCCCAGGCTCTGAGAGGATTCCCTTTTTCAGTCTGGGTTTGGGAGTGTGATATGAAGTCTGCTCCTGAAATGTTTTGGAGTTCGGGCAGATGTGCTGAGGATAAAGAGGACAAAAAGCCCTGGAAGGAGCTGTTTTTCTGGAATTGTCGTGTCTCGGTGGTGCAGTGGACGAGAGTTGTACGGCGTGTGTGCCTTGTGTACCCCTGGTGAGCACACATGGTCCCCGCTGGTTCCCGCTGCAAGCTGTGGATTCTTAGTCGTGCCCAAGTTTGTGGCATCTGAAAAACGGAAGGCCTGATGCTTACGGATGAGGTTGCCGGTCCGGATTCCCGGTGCTTTTGCGGGTGGGGTCTGACTCTGGGGTTGTCTGTCTTCCAAGGAGGTGCAGGTCCTTCCTTATTGGGACACATGGGTCTTGGGGTGGAGATGGGGCCCAGCCTTGCGGTTGAAGCCCTCGTGATTTAGGCGGTGGCCGTGGTACTTGAGCAGGGTGAGCAGGTTCGGCCCGTGCTGAAGGAGGGATGGAAAGTGGGGCAGGTCGTCTGCGGGGGGCGCCCATTCCTTCACCTCCTGGCTTCCTGAGGGTGGGGTGTTGGGGTCTCAGGCCACGGGGGCCATGGATCTCTGGGCTATGGGCAGGGCCGCCAGGGTGAGCTGCCAGCACTGGGTCAGGGGCTGTGCCTTTAGAGAAGCCAGGTTGGGGAGGCCTCCGCCCTGACCAGTGACCTTGATCAGTGATGTGGCCTGGGGGAGAGTTTAGATGATTTTATTGGAAGTTCTTCCAGGAAAGAGACCAGGCTTTTGGGAAACGAGTTAGCCACTGGTGGACCTTCACCAGTGTTGATTCTGTTGTCTGTGTATGAGTGAGAGACTGGCCTTTGGGTTCTGTGCCTCTGCGGCCATGTTGACTTAATTAAGAACTTGAATTGCTGGCTGGTTGTTCATGCACATTAATGTGTTTCACTCCCATACAACTAGGTAGATGGTTGTAAATGGAAAGGTCTTGATTTGAAGTCGAATAATTACCTCAAAACTTTGTTTTAACCCATTGTTTTGTTTTGCTTCGATCAGGGAGAAAGAATAACCTGCTAGGCTAGACAGGGTTGAGGTAAGCAGTAACATTTCTTTATTGTGAGCTTTACGAATATGTGCTGCTCTTCCTTTTTTTTTTTTTTTTGGTGATATGCGGGCCTCTCACTGTTGTGGCCTCTCCCGTTGAGGAGCACAGGCTCCGGACGCGCAGGCTCAGCGGCCATGGCTCACGGGCCTAGCCGCTGCACGGCATGTGGGATCCTTCCGGACCGGGGCACGAACCCGTGTCCCCTGCATCGGCAGGCGGACTCTCAACCACTGCGCCACCAGGGGAGCCCTATTTTTCTTTTTTTTTCTCTTCCTTTTTATGCAAGAGAAATTGGCCACTGGCGGGGCCTGTGTCTTAAATAAGGCACAGCAAATGTTAGAGCAGAGCCCTAGGGCAGGTTTTGTCAGGTAGAGGCTTGTACAGAAGTTTCAGACCGAGAGAGTATTCCTTTTCTTTGATATTTGTTTTTCATATTCATCTGATAAGCTAATGTGTCCTTCGTTTGGAGACTTCATAGCATCCCAGACTCCAGCACACTGTCCCTTGCCCTACAGGTGTCAGCCGCTTGGGTGTGCCCCTCCTTGCCCACCCCTGCCTGTCCTCTGCCCTCCCTCCTTCCCCATGCCACCCCCTCCCCCTGGTCCTCTTCCACCCTGTGCCACCGGCAACAGTCACTCAGAGAAACGAGCGAGGAGGTGCTTGGGTTTTAAGTAGGAGACAGAAGTGAGGCAGAGATGGCGGTGCTGTTTCCAGGTCTCATGCTCACCCAGGGCCTGGTGTGTTGTGAGCACGTCAGCGGGTTCCTGAATGCACTCGGGTAGACACAGAGCAAAATAGCGGCCCAGTCTGGCATTATTTGAGTGTGTTACATAATATTCTTTTTTTTTTTTTTTTTTTTTTGCGGTACGCGGGCCTCTCACTGCTGCGGCCCCTCCCGCTGTGGAGCACAGGCTCCGGACGCGCAGGCCCAGCGACCATGGCTCATGGGCCCAGCCGCTCTGCGGCACGCGGGATCCCCCCAGACCGGGGCACGAACCCGCGTCCCCTGCATTGGCAGGCGGACCCTCAACCACTGTGCCACCAGGGAAACCCCATAATATTCTTAAAACAGACTTTTTTTGGGGAAAGGTCATGAACCATAATTTTGTGGGTGAACGTGTGGCTGGCTGGTGCTGTGACAGGAGGCAGCTGGTTTGCCACTGTGTTCATAGGGTCCTGGGGGCTGTGCCCACCCCGGCTTGTCTCCAGACACCTGCTGTGTTCATGGGGTCCCGGGGGCTGTGCCCGCCCAGCTTGTTTCCAGACACCCGTTGTCACCAGTCAGGGCCCGGGGCCCAGAGGTGTTGTTGGCGGGCCCGGTGTCCTTGCTGTGGGGCAGTGGCCCCAGAGTGAGGATGAATTCAGTCACTAAGCGTGTCGTTTGGTGCCACCCTCCTGATTCCTGCTAAGGTGCCGACAGCATTGCCCTTGCACCATCTGTGCAGATGTCAGTACTGCGAAACGGGTGAGTGGGATCCTGCTGGTGTTATGAAAACAGTCTTGATCTCTGGAAGGGTCTTGGGGACCCCAGAGAACTCCTGTTTGAGCGGGTTGAAGGGTGTAGGAGGTTGGCAGTTGGGATGCAGCTGTGATGGGCTGGGAGAGGCAGTGAGGCCCGGCCACGTGGGGCTGAGGGTAAAGATGAGGTACAGCCTTGCCTGGCCCTGGATGGACAGTGGGAAATCAGGGGCCTGGGATCAGACATCCTGGCCCCACGGCCCAACCCGGTGGGGACAGGTCATGGCATCATTACTGAGATGTGGCCAGGACAGGTCCTGGGAGGTGACGCCTCAAGTCAGGTGCTGCCAGTGAGGTCAGGGGGCAGGCGGATGAGTTAAGATGCGTGAAGCAGGCCTGGGCAGGACGGCATTTTCTCCGGTCTAGACCCTGAGGATCAGTACCTACATGCAGGAGTAAGTGGAATCTGACTTGGTGCTGGTCCCGGGTGTCAAGAGGCCAACTCTGTGGGGAACCCCCCAGGAGCCTGTCCAGGCACCCCGCCAGGGTCGCCACAGCTCTTCACTGTTTCAGAGTCTGGAAACCCAGATTTCTTGTAAACTCTCCTACTTTTTAAATGTTGATAGTTCATTGAAGGTGGAAACAGCTGTGCTGTCTGACTCCCGAGCCTGCTACTCCTTTGGGGGTTTCCCCCACCCCGCCACTAGTTGTCTTTATGTCTCTGTTCTCCTGCTCTCTCCAGACCTGAGTCCCACAGCCAGTGCTGGAACCCTTGCGTTTGCCCGTGGTCCTGGGCCCCCGGTGACACGGGGTGCAGGCGCAGCAGTTTGTGGAGCCCCCAGTGCACGCGTGTTCTGTGTCCTCACGCATCCTGGGCTGCGGGTCTGCTGGCTCCGCGTCAGGCACCAGGTCTGTCGTCCTCACAGCAGCTCCTGGAACAAGCGGTCCCTGCCTTGCAGCTGCAGAAGCCAGGTGACCTCGGCAAAGTGCAGGGGGACAGAGGAGCCGGATAGGGCCTGGGTCCTCAGGTCCCAAGCCTGTGCTTCTGCGCCTCTGCCGTGGACCAGTTCCCCTCTGGGAAGTCCTTGCTGCTGCCTCTCTGTTCCCTGCAAGACGCGCTGTCGTCATTTCAGTTCTACCCTGTCTGCCCTGTGGCCACACAGCGTGCTTCCAGTCTGAAGACTTTCCTAACTTTTCCTTTTTAAAACACTTTAATTTGAAATAATTTCAAACATACAGAAAAGTTGCAAGATTAGTACAGTGGCTCCCATCTACCCTTCACCCAGACTCCACTTGTTATGTCCTTCACACATGCACATGTGTGCACACACACCACACACATGCATCTTGTCTCCTCTGTCCCGCACAAAGGTAAGTCCAGGCTCTTATTTACTACAAACAAGGACATTTCTCTGAATAACCATCAAGATACCCGATGTTGACACAACCGTCTGGTCTGCAGTGCATACAGGTGTCACGGTAATCACACGTGAACACGGTGCCCGGTCGCTGTGCGTGCAGTCGTCACAGTAGTCCCTTCACAGCGCTTTCCCGCTCTGGACGGGGAGTTGAGGGGACTCCAGCTCCTCGGTCTTCCTTTTCCAAGGGCACATCACGTTGCTTTCTGGAAACCCTGGTGGCAGGAAGGGTTAGGGTTAGGGTGCATCCCATCAGGAGACCTGCCGCTTTGTCCGTGACCGTCCCATGGGTGAGGCTACAGGTTTCTCCACGGAAGGTCACTGCTCTTCCCTTTACTTGAGGGAATTCCCTCTTACTTGAGGACAATGTTGCGGCGAGATACTTTGAGATTCTGTAAGATCCCGTTTCTTACGAAACTTCCTCCACGAGTTGTAATGGTGGCTTCAGCTCCCAGCCCTCTCTCTGCCTTCAGTTGTTGGCATCTAGGATAAGCAGCTTTCCCTGTTGGATTTGTTTGTTATCCATTCATTTATTTAATGCTGGTGTTTATTCACTGGTTTACAATTCCTGTTCCTGTCATTATTCATTTTGATGCTCCAAGTGTCGTAAACTCCGGAGTGGGCATCCCTTGGGTCTGTCCTGGTTCTTGGACGCCCCCTGCCAGTTTGAGTGCTTCGTTTTCAGGCACAGCCCGAGGTTCTAAGCTCCTCTTGTGCCCCTGCCTTGCCTGGAGTTGGTCCTCTCTGCCAGGAGCCTCAGTCTCTCCGTGGCGGTGGCACGTGGGAGTCGAGATTCTGTGCTGCTGCTGCCCAGGGGCCCTCGCACTGCTCAGAGCTTCTGCTGTGCGCACTGCCGTTGGCTCGCGTCTTCTCTGGAGGTTTTCCTCCTCCTGTTGTGGCCCCGTATCCCAAGCTCACTCTGGGGTTAGTTGAGGCTCTTCTTGCAAAGCAGAGACTGAGGTCACCCATCCACCTTTTACTGTCGGGATTGTCACAGCCCCTGCCTGTGGGAGAGCTGGCAGGGGTTTCAAGTGTCTGCCAGCAGTTCTGTTTGGTTCTGGTTTTGTTAGTGGTTTGGGCTACGTGTTCCACCTGTAATCCTTTCCTGGTTGATGTCGATTTTGTAGGTTGCTGGCCCTTTGGAAAAGGCAACGAAAACCATGTTCCCTCTATTTTTTTTTTTTTTTTTTTTTGCCGTACGCGGGCCTCTCACTGCTGTGGCCTCTCCCGTTGCGGAGCACAGGCTCCGGACACACAGGCTCAGCGTCCATGGCTTATGGGCCCAGCTGCTCCGCGGCATGTGGGATCTTCCCGGACCGGGGCACGAACCCGTGTCCCCTGCATCGGCAGGCGGACTCTCAACCACTGCGCCACCAGGGAAGCCTCCATGTTCCCTCTTGCTAGGTACATATAGGTTCAACTCACAGAGCATCTGGGTTCAGGAGATTTCTGTCTTTCTTGCCCTGGTCGTGGGCCGAGCTCACCCGCAGCCTCAGTCTCTGGGCCTTTGGACTTCCAGATGTGGCACTGGCAGTGCCCACAAGGAGCAGGGTGGCCGCAACACGTGTGGACTGTGCGTCTGGGCTGTCCCAGAGCGCCCCTCAGGCTTGCGCCACACCCAGTCCCCTAGGAAGACCCTGTTTTTCTCTGCCACATGCTTTCTCAGCTTCTTCCTCCCGCCCGGCACTGCCGACAGGTTGGGGACAGGACAGGTTCCCCCCTTTGGACCCTGAGTGCTCATGTTGGCATGGCAGACAGGCTGGTGGTGTGCCTGGTGGTGGTGGGACCAGCAGGGCCACAAGGAGAGGTCCAGGTGAGGCTGTCTGAGAAGGTGGAGCTTGGCCTGCTGAGGGGTGGCGGGGTCCAAGGGCCAGAGGCTGGCATCAGGGTGTGGGAGGGGGTGCCGAGGGGAGCAGAGGCTGGGCTTTGCCATCCACGATGAAGGCTTGTTTCTCCTTGACGAGGAGGGATGTGTCAGGTCTGACTCCGTAAGAAAGTACTCCCCTTCTTCTGGGAGGAAGGCTGTGAGGCCTCAAGAGTTTCCCTTAGTGCCTGGCACCAAATTCCAGCTTCCTAACTGCAGAAGGGGCAGCAGGGAGTTGGCCAGTGCCAACAGACCAGGACTGTTTAATCCAGGCCTGTAGATGGTATGAGCACAAGGCCACTGGGAGGGGCTGGAGAAGAGCCCCCAGCTGGCTACCCCTCACCGCTGCAGCCTTGCAACCCCTGTTTTATAACGTCACAGCACCCCACACTCTAGGTGAAGTTAATGTGTTTGTTTCTTATCCCCCGACTGGAACAGGGCTCTGAGGACTTTTATGAAAAGGACCACTCGTGGCTTTGACCACAGAGGTTTCTGTCACATCTTGTCGTTATTGTTCATAGGTCTCTGGTGATGTAAAAACCACTGTCAGCTGGCCCTGTGGCCTGGACCCTGCTGTCCACTGAGGCCTCCCCTTGGGCTGGCAGGTGCCTGGCACACAACAGATGCTCAGGAACGGTGGCTGGCCTTCATCCATGTGGCCACGTACACGACTGAGCTCCTCAGCTCCTAGAACAAGGGACCCTGTGTGACCAGCTAGGAGTGGATGTCCACCCAGGCGCCATTGGCTGTGGTCTGGTGGCCAGGACCGGGTAGTGCCAGTGAGACCCTACCCCTGTGTGTGTGTGCATGCACACATGCCTCGAAAAACAAGTCCTCTTAGGTCCCCTGAGGAGTTCTCAGGGGCCCCAGGGATCCTCAGCTTACACTTTGAAAACCACTGGGTTTCAAACCACTGGTCAGGCCAGACGTGGAGCCCTGGAAAGGTAGGAGAGTGGAGCCTGCAAGTGGCCGGAGGGAGCTTGCCGTGCTTGTGCCCCTTCTTGGCCCGCAGGCCTGGGGTGGTAGAGTCAGCGGGTGGGGACTTCTGGAGGTGCCAAGGAAGGAGGGCGCCGTGGGGGTGGGGGTCCGGGTGGGGGTGGGCACTGCTCCAGGGAGCCGCCTGACCCCAGTGAAATTAGCAGTGGGAGCCAGGCTCAGGAGGAGTGTTGCGAGCATATGTTGTGGTGTCTCTTGAAGAAAACATTCCAGAACGTTACGCAAGCGTTATGGGAGCTATGCCCCTAGACTCTGGATGTCGCTAAGAGAGATGCCTAGAGGGTCTGCGTCAGCTGCTCCCCCTGTGGACCGGACACCTGCAGAGACCCCGCTTAAGGGTGTGTTGTGTGTTTCTGTTCGTTCTCTAACCAGACTCTCACATTCCTGAAGGCAAGAAGTTTGTCTTAAAACCATTGCAAGAGGCATCGTGTAATTCAGGTCTCTGTATGGTAGACTCAAATATTTAGTGATTCAGGTTTTCATTGAATTTTCTTGATTTATCCATTTCTCTAACTTTTCTGTAGGTTGTTGGACATTTGAAATACTTAGATGAATTGTTGTCAGCAGCAGAATGCACTTTGAAATAAATTGTAGCATTCCTATGATAGAGAAAACATTTGCAATTTTAGTTACGTAAGCCATGCATTCTTATTATTAAAAGACTGTCCCCCCAATACAGTTGAAGTAGAGGTTTCCCGCGGCTGTGGTTGACTGCTGGTCCTCCTCCCGAAGAGACGGTGTCAAGAGCATTTTCCACTGGCTCGAGGTTCCCTGTCCGTCCTGTCCTTGGTGGTTTAGTTTTGGTTTGGATGCGATGCCCACGGACAGGAGTCCTGCTGGCGGAGCCCGGCTGACATTTATTTCTCTTTAGCAGGCGGTTCCGGCGAAGGGGGAGACCAAGCAGGACTGCGGCCTGGGAGCCGAGCTGCCGAGTGAAGGTAAGGGCGCCCGGGGCCCCTTGCCTGGCCACCCCTCCTCAGCCAGGCCTGCCGTACGGCCTCCTCCTGTGGGGTCCCGGGGCTCATGGTCCTCTAGGAGGGTGGAGGCCCTGTGCATCCTGGTCCTCAGGGCGCCGTGAGGCCAGCAGGGGGGCGGCCGCACCAGGTCTTGGGGCATGGAAGCTGCTGCGGAGGTGCCAGGAGGTAGAGGGAGGCTGGCGAGGGGCTGGTATATAGGGGAGCTTTTGGAGGGACAGGCCCGGAGTCAGGCTGGGAGGTGCTGGCTCTGGGACAGACCGTGACAGGTAAACCCCACTGTCCCACCCAAGCTGCCTGGGGGTGCCAGCCAGACCCCTTTGGAGAGCAGCGTCCTGGCTGGATACCATGAGGCCGGCGCCTGGGAGCCTCAGATGCTGGTGTCCGCCTGGCCGTGTCGGCACAGGCCCTCCTGTGCGAACAGCAGGGCCATGCGGACGAGAAGCGTGTCTCAGTGTCGTCCTGCTGGCTGGTGATGTGGCGCTGTCCCCACTGACGTGGGAGGAAACGCGCCCGCACCGCGCTCCTGTCCCTTGTGACAGAGATTGCTGCCTGGTCCCGGCTGCACACCCGCGCCACCGCCCCCGCCTGGTCCCTGGACGATGTCCACCCGCCTCTCAGCTGGGTGGGGAAGAGGCTGGCTCGGGGCCAAGGTCAGGCGAGCTTACCCGGGCTGTCAGACGCCCATCCGGCCCTGCATCCTCTGAAGACACACAGTGGCCCGTGGGTGGCAGAGGCCAGTCTGGAGAGGTTGCCGTGTGTGCAGCAGTGGGAGGCGAGGGCCCTGCCTTTCCAGGCACTGCAGGGAGACGGAGGCCTGTTTCCCAGTGTTCCGTGTAGACCTGTGAGCTCGGTGCGGGCGGCCCTGAGCCTCCCAGGACGAGACCTCGAGTGGCCTGGTGGCAGGGACCACCTTGTGCCCTAGGCCGGCAGCCGCTTTTTGTCTTTCCCGAGCTGTGGTGCGGCCCCCACGATGGGAACTGCTGCGGGCCTGCCCCTCCCTGGTGGGCCCACATGCTGCTCTGACACCTTTTCACATCCACGGGGTCCTCTGCTTTTGTGACCACCCCGTGCACACCCGAGGGTGACAGTGGGTGAAGGCAGAGTATGGGCCCCCAGCTTGGGGCTGATGGCAGGGCAGCCTTGCTTGAGAGAAGGGACCCAGCAGCCCAGGCCACAGGGCAGGACCGTCTTACCTGTGAGTGTGTCGCTTAGCATGTGACCAAAATGCTTCAGGTTCTAGTAGAGCTGTTGGGACTCAGGGAGCTGAGTGGGGTGGGGGTTGGGCAACTGCCTGCCTGGCTTCCCAGGGCTGTTTCCAGCCTCACCCCCTCTCTCCCTGGGGCATCTTCTCCAGACAGCCCAGCTTGGACGGAAGGCCATGGCCCTGCCCTGCTTTCTGCCCTCGCCCTGCACCTCAGGGTGCCTCATCCGGCCCACCGGCCCCTCTCTGCTGCACCCCGGCTGGCCCTGGGGCGCTTCCCTCCCGGAGCTGCCCTGCACACTGTCCTGCCTGTCCCTTTGCTCACAGTGGTGGGACCTCTGAAGACCTGCCTCAGCGTTTTCCTTCTGGCGCTGTCTTCCTCCCTGTTCCTTGAAATGTTCCCTTCCTTGGGCTCCCACTCTGTCTGCCCTCCTGGGCCCTTTTCTAAAAGAAGTTGTGGATGAGTGATGCCAGGTGCCAGTCTCCTCTGCACACGGCCCCTGCGCCCAGGCCTGGGCCCTCCTTTCGAGGAACCTCCAGACTGATTCCTGCAGCAGCTGCACCACGTCCATGCCCCCCAGCAGCGAGGACGGCTCCCGACAACACTCGTCGGCACCTTCTTTTTGGTTCCATCTGTCCTAGTGGGTGCAAAGTGGTATCTCGTCGTGGTTTTGATGTGTATTTCCTTGCTGGCTGGCGATGCTGAGCATTTTTTTCATGTGCTTATTAGCCATTTGTGTATCTTCTTTGGAGAAATGTCAATTCAGATCCTTTGCCCGTTTTTAAAATTGGTTATTGATTTTTATTAATGCATTGTCAGAGGTTTTTAAAAATATATTTTAGGTACAAGTTCCTTATCAGATGTGTGATTTGCAAATACTCTTTTCCAATCTATGGGTTGTCTTTTCACCTTCTTGATGGTATCCTTTGAAGCACAAAATAAAGTCCAACTTACCTGTTTTTCTTTGGTTGCTTGTGGTTTTGTTATAGCATCTAAGAAACCATTGCTTCATAGAAGATCATAAAGATTTATGCCTGTGTTTTCTTTTTATAGTTACAGATCTTGGAAACGTTTTCAGTTAATTTTTGTATATGGTGTGAGGTAAGGGTCCAACTTTATTCTTTTGCAAGTTGAGATGCATTTGTCCTAGGAGCTTGCCTTTCTGAGCACCTGTCAGCGTCTGGCCCCTGGGTGGCTGTGCTCGACGCCCCGTGACTGTCCGCATCCCCGTCCTCCTTTGTGTTGGGAGAGGCCCATTTCCCCTTCCTTTGCTGTGCTTTTCCACGATTTACTTTGCTGTTTGTGAAAATTTGTTTTCCCTGCACATTTCAGAATAAGGTTATGGAGTTCCTCAATACACTGATTGGAATTTTGATTAGGGTATCATTGAACTTAGAGAGTCAGTTTGAGGCGACATGCATCTTTGTATTTTTGCCGTCACGTTCAAGGTCGTGAGATACTTCCATTAAAATTTTTTTTCTCTGCAGAGACTTTGCATGATCTTGGTTAAAGTTTTATATCCTTTATAGTTTTTCCTGCTTTTTTATGAATACTGTCTTTTTTTTCCTTATGTTTTCTCGAAAGTTAAGGCCAGCGCAGAAAAATGCCTTTGGTTTTTGTGCTTGATTTCAGGTTTGGCAGCCTTGCTGCACTCGTGTTTGACTTGCTGACGGACCAGCTGTGCAGGAGAGCCTAACCCTTGTCGCCAGGCCTTGCTCCTCGTTTCTCTCTCCCGTGGGGTCATCTGGGACCCCACTCTTGTGTGAACCTTTGTGGTGTTAATGGATGTCCTGATGTTGTTTCTGATCCTACATGGAATTCATGCAACATTTCTGAATAAGTGTATCTTTGCTGTAGGTTGGCATGCGGCCTTCTCCAAGTTGAGTAGGTTTTCACCTATTCAGTTTTGCCAAAGGTTTTAAAAAAAATTAATAGCTGTTTATTCATTCAGACAGTACTTACTGCACTTGTGTTTCTGTGCTCAGGGTACAGTAGTGAACGTGGACCTCTCCTTGCAGGGGCCAGTACAGTCGTGATGGAGTCGTGGCAGGTGATGTGCTGTAAACAGGGATACAGGGGTGATGGGTGGTGGGGTCTTGGACGTGACCACAGCCCCTCTGCACCCAGTGCTGTAACTGTGAGCTTTCTGCTGGGGTCTGTAGTGAGGCTCCGCATGTGGCGATCTGCTGGTGGGAAGTGTGTTTCTTGTTTATCAAGTTGAGGAGACGCGCTTCAGAGACCAGGGGTTTGTAACGAGGCTTCTGGCTGACAGACTGAAAACTCACCCTGTTTTCTTTAGGTCTGTTTTTGGGAAGCTGCTCCCGAGGCCTTGTTTCCTGTCTCTGAATCCTACCCAGTTTTGTTTTCCAGTGGTGAATTTGTTCCTGGAGGATATGTAAATCCTGCATAATGTGTTGGAAGTCTTTTAAGAATTCACTGGAGGAGTGGGGTGTTTGTTTCAAGGACCACACCCCACCCACACCTCACTAGGGGCGGGGCGCAGACCGCCCTTCTGGGGATGGGGTCATTCCCCCCTTAACTGACTCACTGTCGAGACAGTGTCTGTGACATACTTTATATTTAATCCGTCTGAACTCAAATGTTTGTCTATGAAATAAAGTGGTTTTTCTTCAGACAGTTTTGTGTAAGCAGGGCAGTGGGGGCTCTCGTGTTGGGGTCGCAGGCGGGGCAGCCACTGACTCTTCTCCTCCTTCCGTAGGGTCACCTATGGCTGCTGATGAAGGCTCGGCAGAGCAGCAGGGAGGGGAGGCCCATGTGGCTGCAGACGGGGAAACCAACGGGTCCTGCGACAAGAGCGATGCCAACGGCCACCCGGCCGCTGTGAAGCACACTCAGGAAAGCACGAGAGTCAGCCCGCAGGAAGGAGCCGGTCCGGTGGCCCGGATAGCAGAAAATGGGATTTTGGACAGAGACACTGAGGTGGGGAAGCAGAACCACATCCGAGCCGACGGCTTCACTCAGACTCCCGTCGTCGGGAGCAACGGCTACTTCCTCGGCAAGGCCCCCCTGTCTGAGCCACCGCTGCGGGTGGCTGGCGCCCTGGCCTCCTCCCTGCCCGGTCACGCCGCGAAGACCCTCCCTGGCGGGGCTGGCAAAGGGAGGACTCCTGGCGCTTTTCCCCAGCCGCCGGCCGCCATGCCAGCCAAGCCCGGGGAAGGCAGCAAGGACACAGAGGACAAGAAGGCCCCGGCCCCGGGCGCTGACGTCAAGGTCCACAGGGCTCGGAAGACCATGCCGAAGTCCATCCCGGGCCTGGTAACGCGTCCCTGTTGGGGTGGGGCCGCTCTCCTGTCTGTCTCCTCTTTTGTTTCGTGTGCGGATGGCAAGTGGACTTCTGTGCGTGGAGGGGAGAGGCCGGGAAGTGGTGGGGTCGTCAGCCACGGTTGCCTGCGGGCCTTGTAGGGTTCCTGAGTGTGACCCGTCAGCCTGCTTTCTGGGCTTCTCCTCGTAGGTGCCTGGGCTCACCGGGAGCTCCTCGTCCGCGTTGGGGAGTTACTGGCTTGGGAGACTCAGCACCCGCCTGTCTCTCTGGGGAGTGAGTAGGCAGGAGGGCGGCTGGGGCCCGGGAGTGACGCGCTACAGACACAGGGCGTGGTTTGCTCCCTGCTTCCTGCACGAAGTCCGGGTGTGCAGTCAGACGCCTGGCATTGCTTGTGCTGGTGCTGCTGGTGCGGGTCGGACCCTTCCCCAGGGGCCCCGCGGCCTGACCCGTGTGTTTCTCCAGCTCTAGAAGGTTCTGCACGGCTTCCCTCCCTGGACCTCCCCTCTTCTCCAGCTCCATCATTTGTCCCTCAAGACCCAGCACTTTGGTCTTGCTGGTCATTCCACATGTTGATGTTTTCAGTTTGACAGTTATATTTTTCATATCCAGTGTCTTGGATTAGTTTTTTAAGAATACCTGCATTGTTAGTTACATCTTTGTCTTATCCTTCAAAAGACAGTTATAACCCTTGCATGGTCTTGGTTACAACTCCTGTCTCCTCACGTGGGGCTTCTGTCTGGCCTTGGCACCTCTTGTTCGGGTGATTTTTCCCCTGAAATGACTTTCCTCCAGAAGCGTGCACATCTTTGTTTCTGTGCTTCCCTGTTGCCTGGCTGTCGCCTGCCTGCTGTGACTGTGGAGCCGGGGGGGTGCTGGAAGCTGGGCCGCGGCCCACTGCCCACACAGCGTGGGGCCCCTGACGCCCCCAGCCTGACCAGCCCTGGCCTGACTTCTGCCTTTCGTAGTATTTTTATGTACGTGCCGAAAGTTAAACTTTTTAATAATTGTTCACAGGAGGCTGCACAGATAGTACAGAGAGAGCCCATGTCCCCTCCAGCCGGTTTCTCCCAGGGTACCACAGTGTGGGTTTACGTGCCCACCCAGCACTGCGAGCCTCCCTCTGTGGTCACCCCGGCCGTCCCTGACCCCGTCCCCCATCTCTGGAGGCATGTTGTTTCAGGTGTTCTGAAACGCGGGATGGCAGAGTTCGGGGGCTTTCTTCCCTCACTCCGCACCCCTGACCCCCCACCCAGGCTATGTCTGCAGGGCCCTCCTTTGCGTGTCGACAAGTATTGCGTGTGTAACCGCTCGCCCATCGAGGGACATTTGGGGGTTCTCAGCCTTGGGGTGCTCCATTAAAGCTGCTCTGGACATTGACGTACACATTTTTGTTTGGATGAAAGTTTTCGCTTCTCTGGGTAAAATATCCAGGAGCTCAGTTGCAAGGCTATGTGGTAATTGGATATTTAGTTTTATAAGTAACCGCCACGCTGCACTGCACAGGCTACTACATTCTATGTCCCTGCGTCCTCCAGAGGGGTGTTTGGTGTTGCCTCTTCTCTGTCGTAGCTGTGATTCCTCGTCATGGTTTTAGTTTGAACCTCCCTAATGACTGATGGCGTTGAACAACTCTTCATGTGCTTATTTGCCATCTGTATGTCCTTTTTGGTGAAATGTCTTTCATATCTTTTGCCCACTTTACAATTAAATATTTTGGGAGCTTTGAGAGTTTGGGATATGGACCATTGCCAAGTGTTGGTTTGCAGATATTTTCACTTGGTCTGTAGCTGGTCTTCATCCTTTCGCTACTGAAGACCCCATGGTTTTTCTTAAAGCAGAAGTTCTTCATTTTGATGTAGTCCAGCTTACACAGTTTTTTTCTTTTAAGGCTGTGCTTTTGCTGTCATGCCTAAGAACTCTTCACCCAGCCCTAGATCCTGAAGATTTTCTCTAATTTTCATAGTTTTTTAGTTTTATGTGAACTTTAAATATATGGCCTGTTGTGAATTAATTTTTGTGTTAGATTTGAGGCTTAGGGTGAAGTTTATTTATTTATTCACCTACCATGTTTTGGCCCAGCATTATCGAGTTTAAAATGCATGTCAGACAACATTGTTTATTTATCTCCTCGAAATCGTACTCTTATTCCATCCCCACTTTAGAATTTTATTCTAATGTATTTTTATTCTCAAACATCTTTTTATATCCCTCTAGGGGTTTAAAAAAAAAAGCAATCTGCAATTTAATTTCACGAAATATCTCTGACCATAAGGTTTATCTGAGGGTTAGCTTTGTTCTGGTTGGAGTTATTGTGATTAGTAGCAGCTTGCAGTCAATTGCAACACATACTTTGTTGGAAATTACTGAGCACTCTCGGGCTGGTCACTTGTAGTGAAAGAAAAGGGAAGGATTTTGAGGCTTTGGAACCTGATTTCCTGAAGACCAAGCCCATCCGCTCCACACCCTGGAAACTTCATCTGCTCCTGGGACCCCTGCCGGAAGAGGGGATTGGAGACGTGGAGATGGGGTGCCCTCCTGGCTCCCGGCCCAGGTCCAGACCTGGCCTCTCCTGCCCTCTGGCTTCTCTTCTCCCCAGACCCAGTTTAGTCTTGTTTGCTTTTCTTAGGAAAGCATGTTTTATTGAAAATTGCGTTTTGAAAACAGTCATCCCCATGATAGAAAGAGTGTTACATGCTTATGGCAAGAAATCCATTGTACTTTAAGAGTTTAAAAATGCAGGGGTTTTCACAGCCTGGTGGCCTCGCATCCCCAGGCAGGGCAGAGCCAGTTTGCCTCTCGGACCCAGTGCCTGTGCCATCAGAAGGTGCCGACACAGGGTTAGACTCAGCCACCGTTCACGCAAAGGAAGTGAGAACTTCTGGAAGGAGACCCTTTTATCCCGCATTGGCACGCCAGTGTAGACCCGTCTCCCTAACTGAATTGTGCTCATTCCTGGAGGTGCCACACGGGGACCTCTGGCTTCTCCTTGGGTGGCTGTGTCCCTGCGCTCTCCCTGGCTCCTTCCACACAGCCCCCCAGTAGTCCCTGGGTTCTGGAGAGAAGATGCGGGCCTGGCTGGGTACTCTCGGTACGGGTGGGGCGGGTCCTCCTGCAGCTGGGGTGCAGGTGGGTGTTTGCTGCACCCGGAAGTGGGGGCACCAGGTGGGTGTGAGGACTCGCCCCAGTTGGGCCAGGCCCAACAGTGGCTGGGGTGAGGAAGGGAGAGCCGCTGAGCAGAGTGAGCACTGAGGTGGGGAGGCCAGCGGGGGCCAGGCGCGGTTGCCCTCGGGCGTCTGGGTCACACACTGTGACCCGGGCGCGTGGCAGGTAGGTGTTGGCGTGGGTCCTCTCTCCACGTGGGGGACTGGCTGGGGCTCTGCGGTGCCCCGCCGGGAGGTCAGGCGCCAGCCGCTCCGCCTCGGTGGGTTTGCTTTGTCAGATGATGGGGCCCTAACAGAGTTTAGGGTCTTCACTCAAGTTCAGCAGTTTTTAATTTTGTTTTTTAGATTTTCAAAAATAATACCTTGAATCAAAGAATGGATTTTGTGCCTGAGTGAGAACGAGCCTCACGTGGCTGTTGCCTTCTCAGATTTAGCTTCTGCCTTCATCCATTTATCCTTTAAGCTCCTGTGTCACGTCTGTCTTGCAAGCACTGGTGGAGGTGGTAGCTGCGTGGTCTCTGAGGTCGTTCGTGGGAGGAGTGAGGGAGCGATCGTGTCAAAGCAGTGACCTTGAGACAAAGCCCACATATTTGAGGAGGACTGGAGAATTGACCCAGCTAACAGGTTACCTTTACCAGGGCTGTCTGTGCCAGGGCACGTTAGCGGTGGAGGCCACGGAGGAGGCCTCGGCCTGTGCTGTGTGAGGAGGAGCTGCGTGCGGGCCCAGGCGGGGAGCCTGGCAGAGGAGCCAGAGGGCTGAGCGTGGGTCCCGCTGGGAGAAGCCGAGTCCAGGGCCGCCCCTGGCAGGCCTGTTGGCATCTCCCCGATGTCGACTCCCAGAGATGTGGACATGTATTAAAATACGCATAACACAGAATTTGCCATTCTGACCATTTTGAGTATCCAGCCAGGGGCATTAAGCACATGCACATGGTCGTGCGGCCGTCGCCACCGTTCTCCCCAGCACTTCCTCGTCTCCACAGACTGACGCTCTGTCCCCATTAAACACTCACTCCCCTTCCTCACCCCCAGCCCTGGGCCCTGACGTCTACTTTCTGTCTCGGATTGACTACGCTTGGTCCCTCATATGAGGATTTGTCCTTTTGTGCCTGGCCTGTTTCACTCAGCACAATGTCCTCGAGACAATGTAGCCTCTGTCAAAACTTCCTTCCTTTTTAAGGCCGGATAATATTCCATTGCATGCGTGTACGTATACACACATGTACATTTAGTTTATCCATCATCCATCAGTGGGCACTTGGGTTGCCTGCACCCCTTGTCTGTCGTGAACGATGCTGCTGTGAACACAGTTGTACAAAGAGCTCTTCGAGTCCCTGCTTTTGATTCTTCAGAGTGTGCACCCAGAAGTGGAATTGGCAGGATCATAGGATAATTCCATCTACTTCTTGAGGAAGCCCCACGCTGTTGTCCACAGCATCTGCGCCATTTTACCTTCCCCCCAGCAGCGCACCGAGGCCCCAGTGTCTCCGTACCTTCACCAACACTTGTTTTCTGTTTGTTTGATAGTAGCCATCCCAGGAGTGTGAGGTGGTCTCATTGCGGTTTTGAGTTGCATTTTCCTGATGATCAGTGATGTTAAATTAAGCATCTTTTCATGTGCTTTTTGGCCATTTGTATGTCTTCTTTGGAGAAATATCTATTCAGATGCTTTACCCATTTTTAAATTGGGTTTTTTTGTTGTTGTTGAGCTGTAGAGTTCTTTATATATTCTATGCATGATTCCTTTATCGGATATATAATTTGCAAATATTGTCTCCCATTCTATAGGTTGCCATTTCTTTCTATTGATTTTGTCCTTTGATGCATAGAAATTAAAAAAAATTTTAATGGACGTGTAATTGACTTACAATATATTAGTTTCAGGCTTACAGCATAGTGATTCAATATCTTTATATATTACAAAAGAATCACCAGGAATAGTCTAGTTACCATCTGTCACCATTCAAAGTTATTACAGTATTGTTGACTGTATTCTCCATGCTGTGTGTTACATCCCCATGACTTACTTATTATATAACTGTTGGTTTGTACTTTTTAATCCCCTTCACCTGTTTTGTCTGTCCTCCCCCACCTCTCTACCCGCTATTTATTCTCTGTATTTATGAGTGTTTCTGTTTTGTTATGTTTGTTCATTTGTTTTGCTTTTTAGATTCCACATATAAGTGAAATCATGGTATTCGTCTTTTTCTCTGACTTATTTCATTTAGTGTAGTGCCTCTGGATCCATCCGTATTGTCACAAACAGCAAGGTTCCATTCTTTTTTATGGCTGAGTAGTATTCCATTGTGTGTGTGTATAAATACACCACATCTTCTTTATCCATTTGTCTGTTGACGGGCATTTAGGTTGCTTCCACATCTTGGCTATCATAAATAGTGCTGCAGTGAACACAGGGGTGCATTTATCTTTTTGAACTATTGTTTTTGTATTCTTTGGATAAATACCCAGGAGTGGAATTGCTGGATCATATAGTAGTTCTATTTTTAACTTTTTGAGGAACCTCCATAGTGGCTGCACTAGTTTGCATTCCCACCAGCAGTGCACTAGGGTTCTATTTTCTCCACACCCTCTCCAACGTTTGTTATTTGTGGTCTTTTTGATGATAGCCATTCTTACAGGCGTGAGGTGATGTCTCATTGTGGTTTTGATTTATAAGAAATTTTTTATTTTATTTTTTTATTTTTGGCTGCGTTGAGTCTTCGTTGTTGCGCACGGGCTTTCTCTAGTTGCAGTGAGCTGGGGCTACTCTTTGTTGCTGTGCGCGGGCTTCTCACTGCGGTGGCTTCTCTTGTTGGGGGGCACAGGCTCTAGGCGCGCGGGCTTCAGTAGTTGTAGCTCGCAGGCTCTGGAACGCAGGCTCAGTAGTTGTGGTGCATGGGCTTAGTTGCTCTGCGGCATGTGGGATCTTCCCGGACCAGGGCTTGAACCTGTGTCCCCTGCATTGGCAGGTGGATTCTTAACCACTGCACCACCAGGGAAGTCCCTATAAGAAATTTTTAATTTTAATAAAGTCTAATTTATCTTTTTTCTTTTGTTGCCTGTGCTTTTGTTGTAATATCCAAGGATTCATTGCCAAATCCAATGTCATGAAGCTTCCCCCGTTTTCTTCTAGGAGTCTTACAGTTTTAGGTCTTTGATCTGTTCAGAGTTAATCTCTGTCAGTGGTATAAGGTGAAGGTCCACCTCCATCTTTTTGCAGGTGACTGTCCAGTTTCCCTGCCCCATACATTGAAGGATCACACCTGCTTTGTGCACAACGAAATGTGGTTCAGTGGAATCGGGTTTGAGATCAGACTGTCTCAAGGCTGTAGGTGACTCTGGGGAAGCAAGTGGTGGTGGGGTGCTGAGTGGTGTCCGGAGCAAAGGCAGGGCTGTTGGTCGGTGCCAGGGGGTTGACGTCCACATCACAGGCTGTTGTGGTCTCAGAAGGCTAAGGCCGAGACACTGAGGAAATGGGTAAAACTGAGCAAAAGCGTCTTTAAGGTGTAACATGATGATCTGTCGTGGCGTGAAAACCACTTGGGGGATGTGCACTGTGTAGCCGTGATCACCTGGAATGTGCCCCATCTGGGTATTTGCAAACGTAGTCATAGTTTATTACCTAAATCACAGGCTGGCTGGCTTTCTGTAAAGGCCCAGGTGGGAGACGGTCCCGGTTCTGGGTGCCGCATGTGTCACAGCCGCTGCTACTTCCCTGCAGAAACGCAGACTCTGTTCTTGGCCTGTGACGCCGACCCGCGCCTGTCACAGGCGCTCTGGTGGCAGCGGGTTTCTGCGCTCTCCCCTCTCTCCTCAGCGCACATCTCTCGGGGGAGTGGTTTGGTGGGAGAGGCACGCTGTTTCATCGCTGCCTGCCTGTGCGTCATTGTCGCGTTGTCTTTGTTTTGAAGCACGCGGCCAGTAAGGACCCCAGGGAAGGCCGGGACGCCCGTGACCCTGAGGAGCCGAAAGAGGAGTTGAGCAGAAATGCCTCGGATTTTGGACGACAGCAGCTTTTACCCCCCTTCCCGCCCCTTCACCAGTCGCTACCTCAAAACCAGTGCTACGTGGCCACCACGAAGGCACAGACAGGTAAAGGGAACCTGCCGCCGCCTCTCTCTCGGGCGTGTCCCGAGCCTGCACCACAGAGGACGTGGGCCCCGCTCCACCCTCACCCGGTGCTGTGTCGCGTCCTCCGCTTGTTTTCAGCTTCCAGGTGAAGATCGTTTTCATTCTGACAGTCTGCGGCCTTGGTCTGATTGGGTGGAGGGCTCTGGATTTGAGGAGTCTCCCAGCTCATGGATTCAGTACTGCAGGGGCGCCGTGGTTCAGGTGCGGGTGGCCGTGGGGCGGCCCCCTCCCACCCCGAGCCACCTCTCCTCACGCTCACCTGGGGGCGTGGAGGAGCATCGGGTGCCTTGTGGGGCCTTTCGCAGGAGGGGGGCGCTGGTGAGCGGCCCCCAGGGAGGCTGCCGTGGCAGGCGTGCCCGTAGAGCCTGCTTCCTCTGCAGACCCCTCCAGTGCAGACAGGCCTCTCTGCCAGGCCCGGCTCACATCGCTGAGGACTCACAGACGAGGGGGAGGCGGCCCCCCGAGGGGCTGCCCTGGGGTGGTCATGTGCTGGTTGGGGCCTGTCTTCCTTAGGACTTTCAGGACACTTGTTGCTTATCAGTAATTTCAGACCAGAGGTTCTGCAGAGGATGCCTGTGGCCTCCCCCGTCCCCCTCCCTCCATTCCACCCCGTGCACAGTTGCGCATCCTTCTCCCGCCCAGCGTGTAACGTTTACTTCTGAACGTGCGTGGAAGTTGCAGACATGGGGCCCTGGGCGCGTCCCTGTTGTGCGTGGCGCCCTCTCGGGCAGTCGCTGTAGTGTCAGAGCCTGAAAGGGCCCCCCGTGTGACACGTCGTCCAGGCCTCAGGCCCCGCTCGCCTTTGCCAGTCAGTTGTCCCAGGAGGCATTTCTGGCCGGCTTCCTGCAGTCCCTTAGTGTGCGTCTGGACATCTGGAGCGTCCCCCTGGGGTCGCTGCTGTCTTCCCGGGTCAGGCTTGGGTCACTGCCGTCCCCGAGGGGCGTGTGTCCTTGCTGCGTCCCCTGGGAGTGGGGTGTGGGTGTTGGTCCTGCTGCGGCAGGGCTGGGTCTACAGGCCCTTGGGTTGTTGTCCTTTGTGTCTTTGGAGACGGGACTTAGAGGGTTGCATGGTCCCACCTGGCAGCTTGAGCATCTAGGGACCCACTCCCAGACTGATCGTCCCAGGATGGCTTCCAATTCCATTGCCCTGTCCTTACTTCCTAGTGGAGCTTCTGCTGGAATGAAGGGCCTCCCCTTTCCAGCCTTGCCTCTGTCTCAACTCACGGATCCTTTTGTGAGTCTCTGGGCTCCAGTCCGTCACCGTCATGTTCAAATTGCCCCAGGTTTGCCCTTCAGGCTGGCTCCTGAGTCCTCCGATGTGACCCCATCACTTTGTGAGGACTTCCTGGCTACACCAGGTGGACCCAGCCCGTCTTGTCCTTCCCCAGTCCTGGGACTAGCTGTGTCTCCAGGGAGTCCTTGTTCTGTTTGTTGGAGCGCTGTGGTTGGTTAGAAAACAGGGTCAGTCTGTCTCCCCACCACCTCCAACTTTTGGTCTATTTCAACTCAGTATTATTTGTTTCAAAGAGTTAAAGCTGGACAGAGTTGCATGTCTCTGTGGAATTAAACCCATGTGTGTAGGGCTTGGCGAGGAATGTCAGGAGTCGGTACTTCTGTTAAAAAGTTAAGATTGGGGAATTCCCTCGCAGTCCAGTGGTTAGGACTCCATGGGTGTGGGTTCAGTCCCTTGTCAGGGAACTAAGATCCTGCAAGCCACAAGGATCTTTTATCTTAATAAAAATTAAGATTGTTCCTATTTTAGCTTTATTATTTCCTTATCTGTTCAATCCAAGTTTTCTAAACAGAAATGCTGAGTGTGTTTAGCAGTTTCCCACATGGGTCCTTCTCTGCCTCTGTTTCCTTACCTGAGGGCCGGAGGCGGAGACGGGGCCTGCGGGCTCAGGACAGTGTGAACAGCCTGGTGCCTGGCGCTCCTGCAGCAGCTGCCCGGCTCCCTCCCCAGGGAGGTGGCAGGCCCCTCTTGCTGTGCCTGCAGCGTCCTCACCCCGGGGTGGGGGGGGGGGGAGCAGGGGCCCGTGGGGACGTGGCCCTGTGTGACGGCGTCGCTGCAGACCTGGAACTGCCTGCCTCGTTCTTCAAACCTTCCTCCTCCCCACTTCCCCTGGCCGGTGCATTACGCTGTCACAGGAAGTGCACGCTTTCGGGCCATCTCTTCTTGTCACTGTGGTGACAGCCCCGCCCCGGAGGGCCTGCTCTTGCCGTCGTGCTGCGGCGCGAGCGGAGACGAGATGGCAAGTTTGCACGGAGCTCACAACCCACCCGCCTCCTCCTGGGGGGGGCACCTCCGCCAGCTCACCTGTGCTCCGTTCAGCGCGTGGACGGTCGGCGTTTCCACGTAAACACGTGTGGCCCACGTGGCGATTGTCCTCAGTGTCCTGGCTTCGCCACGCACCTGCGAGGGGCTGTCATTCTGACCCCCGGCGCCCATGGCCGACGTGCATCCTTTCTCCCCGTATCCCTTCTCTGCATTTCGTAGAAATAAAACGTAAGGTATTTCTTTCAGCCCTTTCGTGGAGCTCCTCCGTGTTTAAAGCAGTGGTTTTCAGATTTTTTTTTTTATACCCTGGAACTTTTTACAAAAATAAAACATCACAGAGACCCTCATTCTGTCAAAGCAGTAAACCTGGGGCTGCTTTGCCCAGAATGGCGTCAGGGGCCACGAGTCCCCAAGCCCCTGCTCGGTACCCCCTCCACTGCTGCGCTTGTCAGGAGACCTTGCTCCCAGGCCTCTCCCTCCCTGGCCCTTGTGTGCAGGGATAGCTCGCTGGGCCCTTGTTTCCAGTATCCTTCCCCGTGGTCCGTGAAGTGCTGAGCGAGGATGGAGGGTCCAGGTGATAGTGGTGTAAGTCCACTCTTCAGTGGCTGCACGTCAGCGGTGGACCCTCTGGACACACGAGCAGGAGGGCGTCTGGAGGAGGCCCTTCCTTCTCAGCCCCTCGGAGAGCCCTGCTCAGAGGCTGTCCCAGGTGCACCGGGCCCGTTCCTGCCAGCTTGAGGGTCTCCTGGTGTTGTGCTGCCTGCTCGGGAGGGGGTGCTCACGTTTGCCCTCCGTACAGCTCGGTGTCTCCTTGTGGACAAATCCTGTATCTGTGACGGGTTTTCAGCTTTCTCTGTGCAACTTAAGACACTGTTGAGTGCTGATAATTTTGGTGATGAGAGTTTGTGAACTGTCACCTACCTCTAAAAACATTTGAATGGCATTTCTTTTCTTCTCTCATCCCCTTTTGACTTTTTTTTTTTTTTAGCTTGCTTGCCTTTTGTTTTAGCAGCTGCAGTATCTCGGAAGAAAAAACGAAGAATGGGAACCTATAGCCTGGTTCCTAAGAAAAAGACCAAAGTGTTAAAACAGAGGACGGTGATTGAGATGTTTAAGAGCATAACTCATTCCACGGTGGGCTCCAAGGTAAGGGTGCGGGCCAGGCTGCGGGGGCTGCCCTCCATCTCTGCTCCAGGGTGGCCCCCGCCCGCCCCAAGCTCTCGTCTTCCGGCACAGTCGCCACCCCCTCCCCTGCCCCGCCCCGTGGGCCTTGCCCCGAGGAGTTGGTGGGGTCCTGACGTGGGCTTCTGGCGTGTTCCAGGGCGAGAAGGACCTGGGTGACGGCTCCCTCCACGTGAACGGGGAGAGCCTAGACATGGACTCTGAGGAGGACGACTCGGAGGAGCTGGAGGAGGATGAGGACCAGGGCGCCCAGCCGGCCACCGCGTTCCCTGCCGAGGGCAGCAGGGCCTCCAAGGACAGTGCGCTGGAGCCTGACCGCAGCCAGAAGGTGGGCGGGACGCACACCGCAGACCTCGGTCCTGGCGGGGGTAGGGGTGGCGGCTGGGCGCTTCTGGGCCTTAATAAAGCCCCCTGTTTACTTCTGGCTGGGATTCTTGTATTTTATTTCTCTTGAATTTTTAGGTAGTTTATTTTCATCAGAGAAGTGTTTGTCTTCCCGTGCAGCGTTCATGGAAGTAAACGGCCTGAGCATTTTTAGGCTTGGGAGTGACAGGAATAATACCATTAATAACCCAAACTGCTAACCGTGGCTGACCGAGTGCCAGTACGGCTTGCCCTTGGCCTTGGCACGGTGTCCCAGGCACCCGGCACAGGTGTGGTCCTTCCGCAGGTGAGGCCTCTGTCCTCCCAGTGGAGTGAGTGCCCAGGGCTGCTGACAGGCCTGTGGGGTGGTACGTGTGCTGGCGTGTCCTTGTTATGGACGCTTCATCCGTGTCCACCCAGGACGAGCTCGGAGTTGGCGGTTTGGTGGCCCTGAAGGCGTGGCACCGGCTGGGGGTGGTGATGCCTTGTCTTGGCTCTCTGTGCACCGGTGCCGAACAGAAATGTGGAGACAGAGTTTTGAAGGAAACGAAATAATAGCTTTATTCTTTGCCAGGCAAAAAGGGAACACAGCAGGCTAGTGCCTCAAGAACTGTGCCCCCCCCTCCCCGGGGAATCAGGAGAGGTCTTAGAGGTGGAGCTTGCAGTCTGCGGATAGGTGATAAGGATCAAAGTAATGAAGGTCTTGAATTTTTCTTCTTCTTGCATTATTTCAAAACGGGTGACAGGCAGCCTGGTAATTGGGTCCGTTTGTTATCGGCTGGGTTATCGGCTGCATTTCTAAAATGCAGAACGCTACAAGGGGTGATTTCCTACAGGGGAGTGCAGGATGTAATTCACATAATGTCAGAGAGTGTTAGAGGTTAGCTTTGTGAAGGATAAGTCTAGTTACAGACACTACAGATTAGTAACAGTTAAAATAAAACTAGGGTTGGGATTTCCCTGGTGGCGCAGTGCTTAAGAATCCGCCTGCCAGTGTAGGGGACATGGGTTCGAGCCCTGGTCCGGGAAGATCCCATGTGCTGCGGAGCAACTAAGCCCGTGCGCCACAACTACTGAGCCTGTGCTCTAGAGCCCGCGAGCCACAACTACTGAAGCCCACGAACCACAGCTACTGAAGCCCGCATGCCCTAGAGCCCGTGCTCCACAACAAGAGGAGCCACTGCAGTGAGAAGCCCGTGCACTGCAACAAAGAGTAGCCCCCGCTCGCCACATCTAGAGAAAGCCCGCCTGCAGCAACGATAGACCCAGTGCAGCCAAGGGAAAAAAAAAAAAAAAAAAGAAAAGCTAGGATTGATTAACTCTTTCAGGCCAGTTTATGTTGTTTCCATAGCCTGCCCATGGCTCCTTTATTTTCCTTGTTTGTCAGAAAAGAAAAGACCCTCATTTCTGTCTTTGCCGCAACATGACAGGGACCACGGGGCTTGTACGGTTTCAGTGATTCAGGGGGCCCAGGGGTGCCGGGCGCAGACTTGAGCAGAGTGGCTGTTGCTGTTGGGGCCCTTCTGATTGGGGGAGGGGTGAGTTAGACACGAAGGCGAAACTGTGGCTGAGAGCCAGGCAGACGTGTGGAGCCGTGGATTTACTGTCCATGCCTCAGACTTGTCTGAGAAAACTTTGGAGCATCTTTAAGATGGACCATTACACCTTACGAGTAATTCTGAAACTAAGGATGGGCAGAGACGTTCCAGTGAGTTTGTTGCAACAGTGACTTGTTTGAAGTGTATGATTTTGTTGATTAGCTTTTTGCACTTTGCATCAGCCCTGTGGGTACAGCCTTTGACGTGTGTAAAGCATTTTCTTTCAGCTTCTGGAGTTTGGCCATGTTTTTTCTTAGTGTTGCTTAAATTTCAGATTCATATTAGCCATTTATGCCAGTTCTATTTTTTAGCAGGTTTTGGGGCAAAATTTTAAATGTTGGCCCAGCTATTAAGGTATAATTTTTCAAAAATAAATTGGTAGAAAATGCTGACATTAGAGATTTAAAGGAAATTTTAAAATGATTTAAGATATCATTTATTTTTTTTTTCTCTTCCATCTTTTATTATTTTTTCCCTTTCGTGTAGGAAGGAAGCAGTCTCCTAATTCTTGTGGTGGTATTTTGAACGGTGATTTTTACAGACCTGTACTCCCTGCCGCCTGCAGTGGGGACTTGACTCTGGACGTCCAGTCTCCTTAAGGAGCTTTGCCTGTGGCTCCACGAGCTGCTCTTGGCTGGGCCCCTCAGTGGGTGTGCGCCCCCCCCCCCCCCCCCGTAAAGCCATTTCCTGTTGTTAGAGGCGACACTCGGGGCTCGTAGTATGCACTTTGTTGAGAGGTAGAATGTGGGCATCTCCAGGTCTCTGCCGCAGTGAGTTGGGAGGGACAGGTTTTCATCTGCATGTCCCTGTATCTCAGTGTTTTGCTGCAGGTCTGAATGTGCCGAGCAGCTTCGCACACAACTGGCTGTCAGGATTTGTTGTCTAGCGACCCCGTTTCCGCTGGGTCATGTGGTCTGGCAGCCTTATGTGAGCGCAGAGCTGACCTGTTGCTCGAAGGTGTGTGCTGTCCAGCCTTGGCTGCGATGTCAGAGCTCATGGATACTAGTCTGTTTCTGTATGATTTCTGGGTTCGGGGTTCTAATTACAATACACAGACGTTTCCCTGTGGCGATTTAGAATATATTGATGTAAGCTATCTTCTAACTCTTCATGGGCTTCATTCTTTATATATAAACATTTGATTCAGAGAATTTTTGATGAAACGTGAGGTAGAGACAGTCAAAGTGGGTGAATTTTATGGTATGTAAATTATACCTCAGTAAAGCTTTTTGAACAAAACGTGAGGCCAGGGTTGTGTGGCCTCCCTCACATGGTGAGCCGTGTGTGCCAGCACTGTTTAGTGACTGACATTTGCTTCCTTGCTGATTTAAAATGCCACCTCTGTCACATACCACGCGGCATTTGAATGTGAGTCTATCTCTGGATTCTCTATTTTGATGGAGGTCCTCATCTTCCGGAAAGAATCTAGACACTGAATAACACTGAGTTAGTCTAGATACTGATACAAAGGAAGAAAATTAAATGGGTATCAAGCTAACAAAAGAATCAGGGAATAAATAAAAGCAGAATCAAGAAGAAAATGTGGAAAACAAAGTAAGATGGCAGGAGCAGATCTAAACAGATCAGTGATAGTAACAGAGAGTCATGGATTTGTTATGTGACCTGTTCCGGAGACGAGAAAGATGGGAGATATGCCAGCCGGTCCTGAGGCTAAACCTGCCTTAAAGTCAGCCAGACACAACCATGTATCAGGGGACAAGGGCAGGGGAGGCTGCGGCCTCCAGGAAAGCTCTTCACAGGACCTGCTGAGGTAGCGGAGCAAAGGAGAGAGACTGGAAGGCATGTCACAGGGTCCAGCTCCCTGCCGCGTGGACTTGGGGACGGGGCACAGGTCAGTGGTGCCCAGGGCAGGAGCACGCGGGTGGCGCCCCGCTCCGGTCCCCGTGGCAGGGTTGCCTCTGCTCTTGTTCTGGGCTTCGGTGCAATCACGCAGGAGGCACTCGTTTTTCTGAGTGTGGCTCGTTTTACTCTGTGTTGTGTTTGTGCGATTTATTTATGCTGTTAGTTCATTTTCACTGTTGTGTGATGGTGGTTTTTAAGGTGGCCCAGGGTCTCTGAGACCCTCCAGGGTTATAATAGTCCTGGGATGTTACCTGCCTTTCTCACTCTCCTTTGAGGGAGCCACGCCGCAGGTGTAAGTGTCTGCAGCGGCGCGTGTTCACGGACTCACGGGCCCCCACAGCCCTTGGCTGTTCTCGGTAGTTTCTGAGGCCAGAGCGTTGGGAGCCAAGTGGGGCCGCACCCCTCTGGACGGGTGTGTGCGGGGCTCCAGCGGGGCTGTTGCCCACGTCTGGCACATCCGCGAGGGGAGCTGCACGTCCTGTGTGTGCATCACGGGCTTGTAAACTTGGTGGGCTGCCCTCCTGGCGCGGCTGAGCGCTCTCACACTGCAGTTCTGATTTGCGTTTCCCTGGTTTCCGAGAAGCTTGGGTACTTTTTTTTTTTTTTTTTGCGGTACGCGGGCCTCTCACTGTTGTGGCCTCTCCTGTTGCAGAGCACAGGCCCTGGACGCGCAGGCTCAGCGGCCATGGCTCACGGGCCCAGCCGCTCCGCGGCATGTGGGATCTTCCCAGACCGGGGCACGAACCCGTGTCCCCTGCATTGGCAGGCGGACCCTCAGCCACTGCGCCACCAGGGAAGCCCTGGGTACTTTGTTGTATGTTTATTTGCTGTTTGGATGCCTTCTCTTGTGTAGTGCCTGTTTGGGACCCAGCTGTTTATCTGTGTAGTTATTTGTCCTTCTAAAAAGTCGATTTGTAGCAAGTGAGGCCCTGTGTGTATGTGGCCAGCACGGTGCCTCCTTCTCCATGTAGGGGGCTGACTCCTCACCGATGACCGGTGTCCTTGTCTCCGCACTGGTGTGGATGGGGCAGGTGGGTGCGGGTTGTCTCGGGCGCTCACGGGGCCTGCTGGCTCGGGTCCCCCGCCCTGTGTGGCCTCTGCCTGGCTTAGTCCTACACCGTCTGTCCAGTCAGGTGCCAGCTGTGGTGTTCCCCTCCCTTCTCACCCCAAGCGCCTCACGTCTGTTTCTGTAGCTGCTGTGTGTGCAGTTTTCAAGTACTTATTCCTTATAAGGAGTTATTCCTTATTCCTCCCTTTACAGTCACAGGAGTTTTGGAAGTTGTTAATCTGCCCACTTTGATGGGTAGTTTCACTGCTCAGTATTTTTAAAATAAGAAACTACCCAATGAAATTTAAAGATAACGTTTAAATAAAGCTTATTATAAAGATATCAGAATCCTACAAAAAAGGTTATATTTAATGGCGAAAGTTTTAAACCATTGCTAATACCAGTGATAAAAAGAGTGTAGGTTGGGACTTCCCTGGTGGTCCAGTGGTAAAGAATCCACCTTCTAATGCACGGGATGCGGGTTCGATCCCTGGTCAGGGAACTAAGATCCCACATACCACGGGGCAACTAAGCCCGTGCACCAGAACTACTGAGCCCACACGACTCGACGAGAGCGCCCACATGCCACAACTACAGAGCCCACGTACCACAACTAGAGAGCGAAAACCCACATGCCACAACTAGAGAGAAGCTCGCATGCCACATCGAAGGGTCCCACGTGCTGCAAGTAAGACCCGATGCAGCCAAAAAAAAAAAAAAAGAAAAGAAAAGAAAAGTGCGGGTTGCCACTTCCTCCCCTCACTCGAGCACGCCACATTGGTCATTCTTGCTGTGATGCTGTAAGGTGAAAACCGGAAGGAAACATTAATCTTTTAAAGGACAAGGGAGTTTGCTGGGAATATAATCACCCATCTAAGGAAATCCAAGGAAACCAGTTGAGCGGCTGCTGTAGCCAGTGAGCTGAGCTTGTGTGGTCCTGCCAGTTGGAAAATATAAGGACAGCTTGTCAATAATATCAGTAAACACCCGACAATACTTGTTAACCTCCTGAACGGAACACGTCAGGCTGTGCATATGTACAGCCACTGGTGCTTGCCAGAGTCCCTGCTCCACCTGGACGGTCTTGAGGCCGGTATATCAGTGTGGGTCCTTAGAAGGTAAGGATTCTTTGAACAACAAAACCACAATATCACACCTAAAAATTAGCTGTAAGTCTTTAATATCACCACAGTGCTTAGCAATACATTTAACAAGAAATGTGTGTTATCTATAAGGAGAAAATAGTAAAACTTTACTGAAAGAGGTTAAAAAAAAGAATAAGCTCATGGAATGACCCATTATTTGTCTGAATGAGAAGATCCATTCTTTCATCTCCCTTTCCCCATGTTATCCATGAATTCAGAACTGTTCTCATCAAAATTCCCACAGGACTTTCTGTGGGACCAGCTGACATGGGAGTCGTTCACAGTGAGAACGGGCTGGGGGGTGGGGGAGAGGTTAGCAGAACAGATACGGAGGGGGTTCAAGCGGGGATTCGTGCAGGCACGGCAGAGCCATGAGAGCGCGGAGCAGGGTGGCCACGGTGCACCTGTCTGTCTGCAGAGATACAGTTTGTTGTAAGGGTTGGGTTTTCAGTTTGTTCGCAAGGGATCATGAACTTTTCAATAAATGTTGTTGGGAAAATTGGGGGCCAAGTGAAGGCCGACCCTTAGATCAAGGTGCACAACAAATGTACCCTCCATTCTGGCATAGGTGGGGTGATGGCTGCACAACTCTGAGTCCACTCAAGACCGCTGGATTGTGTGCTTTAAAAGGGCGAATTTCAGGGGAGGTGAATTATAAATCCGTAAGGCTGCTATTTAAAAAAGCAAATTCCAGAAGATTTAAAGTGTCAACACAAAATATTTAAGCGTGGGAAAAAGGTTGGAGACCGTTTTCCTAATCTCAAATGAAGGCCTTCTGTTTTAAGACACAAACCTAGAAGCCACGAAGGGAGAGACTGAGAGGTTCAACTTGTCCAGATTAAAACCCCAGAAGTTTTTTTTTTTTTTTTTTTTTTTTGCGGTACGCGGGCCTCTCACTGTTGTGGCCTCTCCCGTTGCGGAGCACAGGCTCTGGACGCGCAGGCTCAGTGGCCATGGCTCACGGGCCCAGCCGCCCCGCGGCATGTAGGATCTTCCCGGACCGGGGCACGAACCCGTGTCCCCTGCATCGGCAGGCAGACTCTCTACTACTGCGCCACCAGGGAAGCCCAGAAGTTTTACTTTAAAAAGAAATAGCAGAAGCAGAGCCTATAGAGCTTGATAGGAGAATGTTTATAACATATTTAACAGACGGTGTGTGTGTGTAGCTTCCACAGTTACTAAGAAAGCAAGGACCCAGTGGAAGTACAGGCTGGGGCTGTGGTCACACAATACGCATGGGAGAAGTGGAGGAGCACGCGTGGGAGACACTCGGGGGGTGGTGCGGCCCCTCAGAGGGCCTGGGGGTGCCCTGTGGGCGCCCCACACCCGGAGCGTCCTGCACGGGTGGGAGCACGTGTCTGCTGTTTGTCCGGAGGGTCTTACCCTTCCTGTGAGATTGTGAGGGTGCGGTCACTGCGTGGCCCCTCGAGGAGCCACAGCCGGGTGCGCGGGGAGGGGTGGAGGGGGCGCGCGGCTCCTGTGTAGGTAGAGAAGGTGAACCCAGGTGCTTCTGCTGTTCTGTTACGGAAAGATCCCACAGCGTACTTTTCATTAGAAGAGAGTAAGACGCAGAAGCGTGCTGGGTGCTCTGCCCCTGCAGGCAGACACTCCCGTGCTCGCCTGCAGGTGCCCAGCACTGGCAGCAGGTCGAGGCCCTGGGGCTGGGCGGGCTCGTGGGTCGGGGGGGTAGGTTTTGCGTTTTATATTAGTCTGTGGCCTCTGAAAACCTTTTTGCGGTGAGTGCAGTCTCTCATGCGCACTGATCTGCATACGTTCGAGTCACGTCGGATCGGTGGTCCAGGTCAGCCTGGAGCCTGGCATGGGGGCAGCCCTTCCGGGCCGGGCTCTTGGGGAGCGGGGGCACCTCCAAGGTGTGTCGGGTCAGATCGCCTGCCACCAGCGGCTCTCATTGGTTTGTTTTCTTTTTGGCTCCTGGCGGGGCTGCTCAGATGGAGGGCGAATCTGAAGAGGAGCAGGAGTCGGCCGGCACCGGGGAGGAGGAGGAGGACGGAGACGAGTCTGATCTGGTAACCTGTGCGCGGGTGACGCGGGGCTCCTGGCAGAGGAGCCATGTGGGAGCCGCAGAGAAAGCGGCTGAGCAGAGAGCCAGGGAGGGGCCGCCGGGCGGACCGGGCGAGGGAAGATCGAGGCTTCCGAGGTGGAACCTCAGGCCCTCTGCGGGCTGGATGTGGCTCAGAGCTGAGGGCTGCAAGCGATGCGACCTCACGGGGACAGGGTCAGAGGGCGGGGCTGTGGTGGGAGGGCGGAGCCTGGGGAGCCTGCGGGCCGCCCAGGCCATCGGGCAGGGCTGGGAAGGGAGTCTGTGCCTCGAGAAGGAGAAAGTGGCCACGTGGGTGGCGGAGACGAGCACTGGGAGGGCTGTTGTGTCTGGCGATAAACGTGTTCCTTTGGGGTCGTAGACTGAAGCGCAGGGAGCTGTGGTGCTGCTCTTGGCAGACTTTCTTCCCGGAGCTTTGCTGTGAAGGGGGCGCAGGAACAAGGTGCTGGAGGGAGCACAGGGCACCTGGGCATCTCAGGGGGCCCAGCACGAGGGCTCGGGCTCCAGGGCAACTGTTGGAAAGGCCAGTGAGCCACCCTTAGTGTATCCTTTTATCTCATGAACACACATTTTAAAATTTCTTTTTCTATCCATAGTTAACAGGGGTTGTGAGATCCTGGTGGTGGAGTCGTTAGAAAGGCTAGTGGTTCATGCTCTGCATCTGCTGTAACTCGTGGCAGTTAGATGCCCTTTCTGTGTCTAGATTTGAGACACATGTACTCACAGGAATCTCGAAATGTTGTAAATTAATGATCATTTCTTTCCTTGTTCTCCGTGTAATGGCTAATTTGGACATAGATTTGATGCACGTTGAGGCTTTGTTTGTTCCTCTTCTCATGAGCGAGATGAATGGGTGCATGTAATTAAAAGGGGATTCTCTTACTGAACTTACTTATTTAGTTACTGGTAGAACTTTTTCACTTACTCTTTTTTGTGCCAAACTCAAGTAACTGAGCTTACAGTGATATTTAGGGAAAAGCATGAGTGTCTTTGAGAATGTGACCTAGAAAAATGTCTAAAAGTGAAATTAATTTTCTAGTTGCATTATCACGATATGGCAAGAAAACAGAACTTTTGCTTTCAGAGCGCCCATGCTTTGCTCTTTCTGTTCCTTTCCCTTGGTTCTCAGAGTTCTGAATCCAGCATCAAGAAGAAGTTTCTCAAGAGGAAAGGGAAGCCTGACAGCCCCTGGATCAAGCCAGCGAGGAAGAGGAGGCGGAGAAGTAAAAAGAAGCCCTGCTCCGTGCTAGGTAAACACAGAGCCACACACAGGACCCCGGGCGGAAGCAGGCCGTGGGGGGCTTGGGGCTGGGGTTCTGTGTAGGACTTCATTTGAACAGAAGACTCCACTGTTTAAAAAACTAAAAGCATCAGAAACAGCTTTATTGGAGACCCTCAGGTGATGCCAGGGGGGTCTCCTTCCAGCAGGCCCCCGTGGTATGGCTGTACGCTGACCGCCCCCACCTTCCCTGTGTCCCGCCCTCAGTGTCCTGTGCAGGCCGGGTCCTGGTCCACACAGTGGCTCTCAGCCCTTTGCTCAGATTCCCTTGATCTGGAGGTAGCCTTGTTAAAGGGACAGCTGGGAAGGGCATGATGTCAAAGTTAGTGGCCCAGGGGCCCCGTCTTTGCAGCTTTGCCGTGGAGGACTTGGCGTAGCCTGAAGTGTGTGTTGCTGAGGTGTTCGGTTGGTGGGCCTCACCACGTGCATGTGACAGGAGACCCCTGCCACCCTCGCTGCGCGACAGAGACCTTCCCTCCGCAGCCAGCCCTCCCCCGGCCCGGGCACCTCTGCTCCACGTCGTCTCCGCAGATGGGTTAGCGCTGTGGAGAACGTTTACGGGCGGATCCTTCTCTATGGCTTCTCCGAGAGTAACTGAGGGTCGTCCGTGGTGGTGTTGGCGGGAGGTGTTCCACGCGCAGCTGTCTGTGGTTTGTTTATCCCTCACCTTTTGGACATTTGGTCTCTTTCCAGTTTTTGGCCCTTACAGATAAACTGCTGCGGAGTTTGTGTACACGTGTTTCTAGAGCAAATGCTCCGTTTATCTGGGGTAAACGTCTAGGAGTGGAGAGTGGCTGGGTCATGCTGTGTGTCTCAGTTCTTAGTGCTGCCAGCTGTTTCCCGAAGCGCTCGTCCTGCTCTGCGTTCCGTCAGCAGCACGGGAGCGGTCCAGCCCCGCATGGGCCCCCGCAGCGCTTGCGCGGTCAGTCTCTGATTCCAGCGCTGCTGGTTGGTGTGTGGTGCTGTCGCATTGCGGTTACCTACCAAAGAACGAGGTTGCACATCTTAGGGTTTATCTTCTCGTAATGCGTTTATACCTTTTGCTGACTTTAAAATCCGAGCGTATGTCTTCTCACTGAGTTGTGACTTCTTTCAGTGTTCTGGATACAAGTCTTTCGCGAGACAGATGTTTTGCAAGTATGTGCACCTACTAAAAGTTTTAAAAACTGTTTGTTGAGGTCTAATTTATGGATTGTTTTCTTTTAAAATTCATGCTTTTCATGATCTCAGAAATCTTCGACTTAACCAACCCACGATGCAAAGATTTTGTCCCATGTTTTCTTCTTGAAGTTTTATAGTTAGCCCGTGCATGTGGGTCTCTGATCCACTTTGTGTGTGTGAATGTGTGTGTGTGTGTGTTGTCGGGCAGCTCACTTTTTCGCCTGTGCATTTCCAGCTGTTCCAGCACCATTGGTTGCATTGACTTTTCTTTCTTCACTTAACCTTTTGAAACTTTGTTGACAGTCACCGTGTGGCTGTTTCTAGACTTTCTAGTCTGTTTTATTGATTGATTTTTCTCTATACCAGCACCGCAAAGCTGCAGGACTTCTTTCTGTCTTGCACAGTTATTTTAGCGTTCTTCTAGATTCCCCTGAGAGAGAAGCAGGTTTACAGAGCTGCCCCTGAAATGCAGAGGGCTGCTGGAGGCCCGTGTGTGGCAGTCAGTTTCAGACTGGAGTCAGGTGGCTGGTGGGGTTTGTTGACCCACCAGGCACATGGGCGTGTCCCGTGAACCTCCTCTCCTTCACTCACGTTCCCTTGTCTCTCAACCAGGAATCATCAGCCAGGATCAGAATGCCCCGGGTGGTTTTTGCTGTCGGCTGACAAAAGCCGTTGTAGATCCAAGACTAGAAGTTGTTTCGGGCAGAGGCTTCAGCTTCACCATCACGTGTGTAACGTGTAGAATGCCTGGCTAAACAGTTATTTAAACGGGAGTTTGAATTTTATTTCCTCCTGTAAAGCGTTTAAAATCGCACAAAGGCTGCTCAGTTCCTCAGATTGCTGATGATTTCTCGCTGGTGGCTGGCTCCTTCCTGTCAGATCTAGGTTCAGACTGTGGCCTGAATTCAGAGTCTTTGGGCACCAAACCTCTCTGTGTTATGGCTCGTTCATTTCCCATCGTTGAAGAAATGTCGATGACGAGTATTTAAAACTTGGCTCTGAACTGTGGGTGTTTGCCCTTTGCTGGTGGTGGTATTATCCTGTGTAAATGCATGTTTTCACAGGCTTCCTCATTGAAATGCCCTTAGAATGGCAGTTACCTGGGTGGGCCTCCTGGGACTTGTGGACAGGCGCCCCCTCCCTTGACGGGCTCCTCACTTACACACATTCCTCTCCTTGGCGTGTTCAGATTGTGTTGCCCTTCGGTGGGTGATGTGCTTCGTAAACCCCTTCTCGCAGGAGGACGCTCCCTGCGGCCCTGCAGCCTTTCCTTGTGGATCCTGCAGCCCAGGTGTCTGAGGCTGGGCTGGTTCCACAGCAACGCTGCACGTCTGGGGCTTCTTTAGCTGCTGTACAGCAGCTGGTCTTTCAAAGCTGCCATTCAGATTTTACTCTTATATTTTTAAAGTAATATTCACAGAACGTATGTGCACGACGTTTTTATGTGTCCTTGATTATTTGATCAGCTTTTATCTAGCTGGTGTGTTTGTAGAGAAAGGTGTTTCCACATGCCCACACCTTTGCTTTCCTCGACACGGCTGCCCTCTCCCCAGGGAGGTCGTGCGGAAATGGGAACCAGCAGAAGTGCGGGATGGGGGCCCGGATGCTATGTGTGTTTGTTGTCTGAGTGGCTCGCGAGCATCCCATGGCGCCTCCCCTGGGTCGCGAGGCCCCGGCGCACCGTGTTTGACGTGTGTGCCTTTGAACGCAGGTTCCGAAGCGTATGCATCGTCTTCGGGAAGCGCAGAGCAGATGGCACCCAGCGACGGCACGGGGTACATGGAGGTTTCGCTGGACTCCCTGGATCTCCGAGTCAAGGGCACGCTGGCCTCTGACGCAGAAGGTGAGCGTGTGCGTGGCCAGGGCCAGCTGGCGGGGGTGGGGGAGGGTGCGTTTGGTGCCGAGTGGGCAGGACGCGGGGCCAGTGTGCTGTGTCCCTGTGGCGCTCTAGTGAGGCGGCCCCAGGGGTCGGGTGCAGTTGCCCACCAAGGTCAGGAGTCCTGCGAGCCATGCGTGTTTATATGGGGCTCCCAGTGGGAGGTGACCCTGTGCCCTGGCTGCATGCAGGTGGCGTCGTTCTGCACAGCGTGGCCTTTTTATGATCCCTGATCCCAGCAATGTTGGTGGAAATGTGTCTTCTCGTCGGTGTTGAGCTGGTGGTGCCCCACGGTGGCATACCTGGAGCCTGGCCTTGAAGTCCCTGGCACTGCACCTCGGGGGGTCCTTGGCTCTGGGGCTGGGGCCACACACTTCTCGCTGTCTGAAAGTCTTTACCGGTGGAAATTAGTTAATAGCTGTTTGGCTCTTTTGAAAAATTTCTTTGAAATGAAACGTGGGGAAAATGTAAAATTCCTGTTACTTACACCCCATGGATTTTGCTGCTGTCGGGGTATAAACCAATCATTCTTTAAAGGACAAATAACCAGCTTTTAGCGTTTTGAACACTAGAGGACTTTGGGTTTACTTGTTTAGTTTAGGAAATCACATCTTTAGCTTAAGAAGAAAATTGTAGGCTTGTCTGTCAGAGAGGTTAGCCGCTCTTCTTGCTGCACACAGAGCAGAAACCCCTCTCCGGTCATGACCTCATGCCTTCCTTCCCGATGAAGTGACGTCTGTGTTTACTGTTTCTAAACCTGCTCTTAGCTTTGTCTCAGGAAGGTGCTGACTTGGACGCCAGCAGGAAGTAGTGCTCGTTTTACCACACTGCCTGGGGTCAGAGGTGAGAGGGCAGCACAGCAGGGGCGTCTGCTGCCCCTATATGAGCTGAGCCCCGGAGGGTGAGGGAGGTGGCCTCTGCCTTTAATGTGTATGTGCAGCTTCTGGTAAAAGTAAGGGCCACGCTGGCGGGAGCCCCTTGGAGGAGGAGGAGAGGCTGCGGGGTGCCATGTAAGGTGCTTCCCTGAGGGTGTTCCCTGGATTGACAGCCACCGTTGGAGGGACCCGTGGATATGTCCGGTCATGCAGGGCCTGGGGTGTCAGCACTTTGGAAGGACGAGTCAGGTCCCCCAGTTTTGTGTGCATTTAGTGCTAGGGTTCCAGACCCTCTAGGGGGGCAGCTGTGGGGCCTGAGGCTGGACAGGAGGGCAGGGGGCCTGGGGCTCCTTGGAGAAGGTCCATGTGACCTGGCTGGGTGCGGAGGGTGGGGACGGGTCCTGGTTTGTGGGAGTCCAGGCGAGCCGGCCTGCCATGCCTGTGGGGATTCCCGCTAACCCTACACCTCTACTTCGGAACGTGAAACGCGCCTTCCTTTGGAAGCCGTGGCTGGGTCGAGGGGTCTTTCTGGCCACCGGCCTCTGTCCCCACTGCAAGCCGGCCTAGCCGCGGGCGGCCTTCCTCCCGGTGCTGCCCGCCTTGCCCTGCCCGTAAGTTGGGTCAGGCGGTGATGTGCTGCGCCGGACACTTTCTTCGTGATCCTAGTTTTCTTCTTTGTGTTCCCCAATTCTTTCCTCCTTCCGCCTAATAAGCAGGCGCTTTGTGCTCTTGTAGTGGGTGAGGAGCGCTCTAGATGATCAGGAGACAAGCTGCCTCCAAACCCTTTCAGGTTGAACCGAACGTTCGCTTCGTGGCTGCAATTCTAAAATCAAGTGACGAAGACAAGTGCTTCCTGGCTGGGAAGCATGTGGGAAGCGAAGTCCCAGGCGGTCTGGCTCCTGGACCTCGGCTCCTGGGCGGCTGCCCGCGGGCGTGTCTGCAGGGACTGTGTCCCCACTTTCTTGCCCTGCGGAGGTGGAGTGGGCGGGGCCGAGTGTAGCAAAGCTCTCTGGGCCGTGGTGTTGACACGCACTGTGTGTGACCGCAGGGCTGGCCAACGGTCCCGACGTAGGCGAGACGGACGGCCTTCAGGAGGTGCCCCTCTGCAGCTGCCGGATGGAGACCCCGAAAAGCCGAGAGATCACCACCCTGGCCAACAACCAGTGCATGGCCACGGAGAGCGTGGACCATCAGGTGAGCAGGTTTGCGTTCCTGTGCGAGGGGGGCCCCCGCCCGGCAGCACCGGCTCTGCTCAGGAGGATGGTGCTGTGTGCGTGGCCGGGCAGGCGCGGTGGCTGGGAGCCAACACGGCTGCGGGCGCTGCTCCGCTGAGGTCACGCTTTCCCAAAGGCTTTTCTACTTTGCTGTGAACTCGGACGTGGATGGGTGAGAGGCAGAGCTGCACCTGAGGTTGCTCGCAGCCTCTCCACAGGCCCCGTCACCTTCTTTAGAAGGACTGTCTGTGATGAAAGCGTTACAGTTGACCTTCTGAACCTGCTGCTCGGCGTCCGAGCCGCCAGCACTTGGGTCTGTCCCGCTCTGCTCGCTTGGCTTTGAGCCAGCGTTTAGCACTTGTCTCCTGTAACAGAAGTAACAGTAATTCCCATTATCATGTGATGCCTAGCTGGTGGTCAGACGTCTGTGTTCTCCGCTCTGGCTGAATCCGGGTGGGTTCCGCCCACCCTCCTGCGGCCCCGCCACTGGCCCGGGGCTGGTCATTCCCTTTAGTTCCCGAATCTTAGGACTGGAGGTCGGAGCTCGTCCAGGTGCTGAGATTGTCACTGCATTCCGGCCGGCCTTGGCAGGGGCACTGTGAGGTCGAGTTCCTGCCCTCGGTCCATCGTCCGGTGAGAGGTTGCGGAGTGGCGGCTCCACAGTTCTCTTGTTCCTCCTGCAGTGACTCTCCGGTGTCTCTGGAACAGAACTTCCTCACCTTCTGGGGCTGTTTGTGCCCCTGAAACATGCTTCATCCTGCGTTCGCAGCACAACTAGTGACTTCGTGGTCTCTTTTGCAGCTCTTCCGAGTAATGAGTTGGTGCCTTGACGCCTTCCGGTGCCCCTCCCACCCGATCCCCAAAGTTCATCTTAGGAACTCACAGTCTTTTCTCTTTTCAGTCTGTTACATATAAATTTTTTGTTGTAAAATGAAATATAAATCCAGAAAACAATACAAGACAAATGTTCGGCCTAATGAGTCTGTCTAGGGTGGGCCCTCTGGTAACCATTTCCCAGGGTCAGGAAATGGGATTGTCCACAAATAGCTACCACCCGGCTTCTGTTTTCTAAGTGGTTTCACCAGCCATACAGGTGTCCCTAGACGCTGTTGCCCACTTGTCCTTTCTCTTCCTTTCCCTTTATGTGTGGAGCAGCCGGGCCATTTGACCCCGTGGTCTGAGCAGTGGCTCCCGTGCTCACGGGGCCTCCAGCGCCCCTGTCTGCAGTTTATACAGAAGTGGACCCGGCTCAGCTGAGGGGAGTTTAGTCCAAGATAAAGGCTCGTGATATCTGGTTGCCTCTCTTTTTCTGCTGTGGGCAGCTGTTGAGTCTTCACGCCTGTGTTTATTAATTCATCAGAGGTTCCAAAACGGTGATGTTGTGTCGCCTACCGCTCATTTATTAGCTGGACGGTTTCATGAAGAGCCTTGTCATCTCGTCTGCTCTCTTGTTAGCCAGCAGAACATCTCAGAGGAAGGGCCGCACTGGTGCTTGAGCCTTCCTCTTTATTTCCCAGTCGTTCAGGTAATGAATTTGTTCTCTGTCATCTTCTGCGGTTGGCCAGTTCTTACTTTTAAAATATCATTATGGACTCATGTGTTTAAACAGATTTGACGGGTTCTAATCGTTGTTGTTGTTGTTATTATTATTATTATTGAAGCTTCACCCCCCTCCACCCCTTGGCCTGCAGGACCCTCTTCATATTGGACTCCTGTAGGGGATATGCACGGTCAAAAGTATTTTTATAACAATACTGAAAAGTTAAGTGCCTTTTCACTTACTCTTTCACAGGGTGTACAGTGGCATTTTGTACGTTTGCAAGACCTGTATAACTCAGGGAATGAGTGATTCTCATGGCGTTACAAAATCATTCACAGTGCAAGACACGCGGATGGATTTTAGCGTAACGGTACTAAACTTGTGGACAGTGGGTTGAGATTTTTACATTGCAGCAAATCTTTTGAGAAACTACCCCTTGCAGAGTTTTGCTGTGGTGTCAGAGAAGAACGTCCACCTTTGCCTGCTCTGAATGCAGAAGCAGATACGAGGTTCATCTGTCTTATTAAACCAGATATTAAAGAGTTTTGTGAACAACATAAAACAATGACATTTCTCATTAACTTTTTTAAAAGTAATTTTTTAATTAAAATACGTTCTTTACGTGATAGGTTTATTGCTATTTTTAAATAAATTAATATTTAAAAATTTTCTCTCTTAATTTCTAACACGGTAAATGTTAATAGACGTACCCCATTTGGACACAAGCTCTTTGGGACCTTTGGTGATTTTTAGGAGTATAAAAGAGCACTGAACCCGGAGATTTTGAGAACCATTGTTGTCGATCTTCTCTTTTCTTCATTTCTCTTGTCCCTGTCCTGCTTACTTTCAGCTCAGCTTTGTCCTGGTGTCCTCGTGCCCCGAACTAGAAGGGGGTCCAGGCGCGTTGGGTTTGAGGGTTCCTGGCGGCTGGCCCGCAATGGCCCCAGGTCTTAGGCAGCCCCAGACTTGCTGGGATTGGGCAGGGTTTCTCCCAGGTTGCCTGCTCTTCTCAGCCCCAGGGAGGACCTTTTGGTATCTTGGTTCCCCCCTGTCCTTGGGTCCACGAGACACTGCTTCGCTGTGTCCCTCTTCCCCCATCCTCTCCCCTCCTCCTGCCCGGGCACCAGCGTCTAGCAGGCCCACCCTTACCCATTTGCATCCTGTGGCCTTTGGTTTTGGTTTAAATATCGTCTCTGGGTTTTGGTTTTGCTGTCTAGTTGCTCTCTTTTTCTGTGGGATTCCAGGAAATTCTTAAGCTGCTGCTATGTTCCCCAAAATATTTTTCTCTTTCGATGCTCAGGTTGCCTTGGCCTTAGCTGGCAGCGGCCCCTCAGAGCTAATAGCTCCTTCGTTCTGTGTCTCCTTCCCATCAGCTTTATTGAGGCATAATTCACACACTTGAGGTCACCTTTCTGCTTGTGTGTCTCTGAGTCACATGAGTGACATGAGTGACTCAGATCACACGAGTGACACGTGTGACAGGTGCACACAATCGTGCGACCAACACGCTCCTCTGATTTCTGTGCGAGGGAGGGGTGTCGACTCTTCAGCTCGGGCCGGTTTTACATGACTCCTGTCGTCTTGGGGGGGTCCACTGTGTCCTTGGGGATTCGGGATGTCTGGTGCTGACACAGGACACCCCCCCGCCCCGCCGCTGCCAGACCTGTGCTGCCTGTATGTTTGGAGATCTCTTTAGACAGCGTGTCCTGCACAGGGCCCGATAGTCTCTCTCTTCCCAGTGGTTTGCTTGGATCATCCCCATTGCACTTATCAAGGTAGTTGGGTTAGTCTGATATCTTAATAGTGCTAAGAATTATGCCATCTGTTCTTCCTTTTTCTTCATTTTCTGCCTCTTGGATTGAGTCCCCCCCCCGCTGCGCTGGGTCTTTGTTGTGGCATGTGGGATCTTTTGTTGCGGCGTGGGCCGGCGCTCTCTAGTTGGGGCTCACAGGCTCCAGAGCGCGTGGGCTTAGTTGCCCCGAGGCATGTGGGATCTTAGTTCCCCAGACAGGGATACAGGGATCAAACTCGTGTTCCCTGCATTGGCAGGCAGATTCTTAAGCACTGGACCACCGGGGAAGTCCCAGGTTGAAATTTTTTATGATTCCAATTTATTCCACTGTTGGCTTTATTTTTTATGTATTTTCCTCACGTTTTCAGCAGTTGCTTTGGAGTTTGTAACATACATCCTTAGTTTATCACGGTCTTGCTTGAATTGATATCGTACCACTTAACATGTAAGACTCTTACATGCGTGGGCCCAAATCCTGTCTCCCATCTTTTGTCATATGTTTGAGTTTCATATATGCTATTATTTTTGTACATACTCATCTTTTAGACTGAGTAACCGTAATCATCTCTTGTTTCCCTTTATTTAAACTGCATCCAGAGCCTTCTTCCTCTGTTCCGATCTCATTTCTCTCTGATACCACAGTCCCTGTGCCTGAGGACCCTTCCCCCCATAGTACAAGTCTGCTCATAATGAATTCTCTTTTGTTTGTTTGAAAAAGTCTTTGTTTTGCTTCCAGTTTTGAGAGACACTTTGATGGGTACAGAATTCTGGGCACTTCGGGACATCGGTTGGTGTTGCCGTCCGAAGGTCCCGAGGAGCGGCCGCGGCCTTTGTTGCTGTAGTCCTCCGCGCTGACCTCTGAGGCTGAGGTGTGGGGTTGTGCTGCTCTCTCTTGGTGTTTGTCCTTTTTAGGTTTCTCTGAGCTTCTTGGACTTGTACCCGGTGTCTCTGTTTTCCTAGAAAATCAGTTCCTGCCCAGTGTCTTTATTTTTTCTCTTTCCGAAACCAGCCACTCGACGCGGGCTCGTGGGATGTCGTCTTACAGCTGATGGAGGCTCCGCACTTGCGTTCTCTTCCCATTTTGGGGTCCGACGGTTTCTGTTGAACTTCCTCCTCGCTGAGTGTACTTGAGCCAGTCAGAGGCCTCCACCTGTGTCTCCTGATGGCCTCACGGGTCCTGGTGGTGGTAGGGGGCGTCCTGGTGGCTGTTTGTTGCCCCCCACCCGCTGCTGGAGATCCTGAATGTCCACGACGTGGGTGGGTCTCAGGGTCCCTCCCCCCAAGCAACCCTTGGCCCCTTTTACTTTTCGTCCTGGGATTTTCTCCATGTTCTCAAATACCTGCTTTCTACCCTCTTTTCCTGACCTCTCCTTTGAGGTGTTGTCTGAGGGTTCTTACTGTGGGAAGGGTGCCCCCCCCGGCCCCCGCACCGCGGTCTGCATCTGTCTGTCCCTCCCTCCGTCGATCGAGGGAGCCTCTTTGCTGTTTTTGTGGAAGCGTCCACAGCTGGGCCAGTGGTTTCCTCTCCTGAGCAACCTTTCCTTTTTCCCAGAGTTAGTAATGGCCTCGTTTCTCATTGTTTCCTTTGTGCCTGTTACCGATTCCACCCCAAACTGATGGACTTGCTCACTTTGTAGGGTTTTCGGACACATCGGTCCCTCTCAGTGGGGGGCACGTTGCCTCAGCAGCTCCTTGAGGGAGGTTCCTGGGGGGAAGGTCTGGGCCGATCCTCTCCTGTCGCCACAGCTTCACGGGCGCAGTTTCCTCTCACCTCCTGGTCACGTTGCCGTCTGCTTCGGGCTGTCCGTGTCTCAGGAGCCCCGGCCCCCGCTCTGGGTCCTCTCTGCAGAGCCTCCAGCCTTCTCACCTCTTCTCCATTTTCCACATTTTTGACTTTTTGCTTTACTTTAGAAAATTCCCTCCGTCTCCCAGCGCTTCCATGGAAATTTCACTTCTCTCTCCTATTTCTGGTGCTGAGAGCTTGATTTTGTGCCCTCCCTCGTGGCCTCCTGTTCCAGCCTCAGAGCCGCCTGGGCCTCTTTCCTGGGGGCATTGGCCCCATCTGCCCCCCCGATCTCTGGGCTCCATGGAGTCTCTGAGAACGGGCTCCCTTGAGGAACAGGCGAGGAGGAAGCTGGGGCTGGGGGTGCGTCACCCGCACCAGCTGCCAGGAGGCCAGGGTCCTTGTTGGAAGGCGCCAGGGCGACAGCGGGCGCAGGTGGGCCGCCCGAGTGCTGGTGGGTCCTGTGGATTCTCTGTGCTCCCCGCTACTGGTCGTGCTTCCTGGCATGTGTCCTGTTCCCTTTGATGCCCCAGCCCCTAGCCCAGGCTGTTCTCCTCATGTGGCCACCGTGACCCCCTGGTCCGTGAACCGGCGGCACAGCCCTTCATCACGTTGTGGAGGACCCGGCCGCCTTCCTGCTTTGATTTCCTGACATCCCCCTCCCCCGCCCTGTGACATGGCAGCAGCTGACTCGGTCTCGTCTGATTGCAGCTGGGCAGGTGCACGAACAGCGTGGTCAAGCATGAGCTGATGCGCCCGTCCAGCAAGGCGCCGCTCCTGGTGCTGTGTGAAGACCACCGGGGCCGGATGGTGAAGCACCAGTGCTGTCCCGGCTGCGGCTACTTCTGCACCGCCGTGAGTGCCCGGCCCCCTCTGTCCTGCCCTTGGCCTCTGGGGGCACCTGGGCCCCCGGCTCCCTTCCTGCCGCTCACGTGTCTACCTAGGCAGGGCCGCCTGGCCCTCCACTGCGTCCTGCTCGCCAGTGCCTCCGGGACCTTCTCCATCAGTGACTTCATCCACAGATGCTCATGTGGCTCACATGGCCCTCACTTGGTCTCCGTGCGGCCCTTTGTGCTCCTGGGCCCAGAGCCTCTCCCCCAGGGGCTTCTCCAGACGTCACGCCTGTGTGCCCTCGCCATCCTCATCATGCTTTTCTGCTTCTGCTGAAAAGGGGTTCCCAGGGAGAGCGCTGCTCCTCGGCCCAGAGCCCTGGCCTGAGGCCGGGTCGCCCGGAGGGCATGGTGTCAGGCGCTCTTTGCCAAGGGCTGTTGGCGGCACCTCCCTCCTCGGGCTTTTGCTTCTGGGAGTGTCTTCCCGGGTGTGTCTTCCGTGGGTCTGTCTTTGGACTTACATGCGGCACGTCCCCTGGTCAGAGCAGCTGGAGAGTGAGCCTCGGCCTCCTTGGGGCGCGGGGATGGGGATTTTCTCTCCTTCAAATAGCACGTGTGTGGACGTGCCTTGGGAGGGGCCCCGTGGACGCAGGGCATCATTTCTTCTCACCCGGAGAGGGGCTGGGAGCCCCCCGGGCTCTGGCTTACTGCCCCCACACAGAGCTCAGTTCTGGGCTTTGCTTGCTCTTCTGCGTATTAGCCCCAATTAAAAGAAGATTTCTGGCCTCCCTGTTTTTAGGGTAATTTTATGGAATGTCAGCCCGAGAGCAGCATCTCTCACCGTTTCCACAAAGCCTGCGCCTCTCGAGTCGATAACGCCAGTTACTGTCCCCACTGTGGGGAGGAGACCTCCAAGGCCAGAGAGGTGACCATCGCAAAAGCAGACACGACCTCCACCGTGACGCTGGCCCCTGGGCAGGAGAAGGGCTCCACAGTGGAGGGCAGGGCCGACACCACCACAGGCAGGTACGGCGTCCCCTGAGCCCTCAGAGTTCACCTGACGATGCCCGTCTTTAATTGTTGCTGATGTCTTCCGACTTGCCAGACGTCTCCCAGCTGGTTCACACTCGCTGTGATTTCTGACACGTGAGGCTGTGAGGCATGCTGACTTTCGTTTGCTCGCTGCCACTGTGCACATGTCTTTTCTGCACTCAGTGTAGTTTTGTACATTTCTTTGCCTGATTTTGAACCAGTATCACACCATCCTAATTGATGTGGTATCACAGTATTTTCGGTCGAAGCACAGTACTCCCATAGGTAGCTGTTAGTATACACCTGAAACATCGGTCCCTGTGTGTACTTGTCCCTACCCACGTGTACCTGTGCGTGCCTGTCCCTACACGTCTGTACCTGTGCGTGCCTGTCCCTACCCATCTGTACCTGTGTGTACCTGTCCCTAAACATCTGTACCTGTGTGTAGTGTATGATATGAAACATTAGTGTCAGCTGCTGTAGTCTGCTCTTACTGCGTCATGTTTTGGAGGCCCTAGCTGAACACAGAAGAAACAGTCTTTAAAAGAGAAGGGTTGATATTGGAAACATAATTTTCTTCTCAGAAGTATTCAGTACAAATAGCTGAAGAACTCATAAAGCTAAATGGAGTCAGTCAGCCAGAGGATCAGGTAAGAAAAGGTGTCAGAAGCCTCGTCCCCACTAGTGTGTCCAGCTAGAAGCCAGGGTGATGGAGAGAGAGCCTTTCAAAACAGCAACGAAACCCGTAACCTACCTAGGAAAAAGCAAGCGATACTACACTGATAAAAAAGGAAACTATAAAACTTCACTGAAGGTCATTTAAGAGACTCGAATTGTAGACATTCAAAACTGAATATTGGAATGGTGTCGACTCCTTCATATTATTCTGTATTAATCGTATTAATCTATAAATTTAATGATTTTTTTTTTTTTTTTTTTTGCGGTACGTGGGCCTCTCGCTGTTGTGGCCTCTCCCGTTGCGGAGCACAGGCTCCGGACGCGCAGGCTCAGCGGCCATGGCTCACGGGCCCAGCCGCTCTGCGGCATGTGGGATCTTCCCGGACTGGGGCACAAACCCGTGTCCCCTGCATCGGCAGGCGGACTCTCAACCACTGTGCCACCAGGGAAGCCCTAAATTTAATGTTTTTTGAGTCAAAATTCCAAGGTGTCCCTTGCGTTGGGAGGGCAGTGGACTTTAGATTCAACCTGAAGTTCATTCGCTAAAGCATATTTGAACATTGGGCAAAAAGTCCTGGGAAAGCCGCCCTCACTTCTGAATGCCATTTTCCTCTGGGATTTGATTCTGAGTCTGGGCTCTTCCCTCCAGGGGCTGAGCAGACAGATGGTCAGTGAACCTGAGACCATTTTCACTCTCAGAAGAGCAGTGCCGTTGGAGGGTCCGAGTGAATCATGTTTTGTGTTTTCATTGGTTTCCACAAGAAGGGAGAGTTCCACGTCTCTAAAACTCAGAATTCCACTTATTTCTTCCTCCCCGAAGCACTGCTGGACCCCCGCTCTCAGAGGATGACAAGCCGCAGAGCACAGCCCCCCAGGTGCCCGAGGCCTTCGACCCCATGGGGCCGGCCGGGCTGGGGAAGCCAGCGCCCGGCCTCTCCCAGGGACCTGGGAAGGAAACCCTGGAGAGCGCGCTCATCGCCCTGGACTCGGAGAAGTAAGGCCTGGCGCTCCCTTCCTGCAGACTCCTCCCCTCCGTGTCCTCCTGCATGAGTCAGCCGCCGGCACTTCCGCACGCGTCCTTGTCCTCCTGCGGCGTCTGGTGCTGGCCAGGGCCACACGTCCCCGCTGTCTGCGCCCCCAGGGCCACGGCATTCCCAGGAGGTCGCTGAGGCCTTCCTTAGGTCTCCTGTTAGCATTGGTCATCAGGACCGTGCACCTTCTCTTCCGTTACTTTGGGAAACGATTGCAGGTTATCGTCCGTTCCACTAAGAGCAAAGTGATCCTCTGAAGGCATAGTGAGGACAGTCCTGGGAGGCTCTGGCACATGTTTCCCTGGACACGTTGACCGTGGCTCTGACCTCAGGATGTTAGGGCCAGTGTCACTCTGTGGCTCCTCGTCTCTGAAAGGAGAGTTTGGAGCAGGTGGCCCATCGGTTGTCCCTGCGGCTCCCATTACTGCAGCCCACCTGTGGCTCTGCAGGAGGGCCCGGTGCACCGACCCATGACCCCACAGGTGTCCACTGGTCATGGGGTTCCACGATCAGGGCTCTGGCCAGGCCGCGCGGCTCCCTCCCTCAGAGCTTCACCTTCCTGTCTTGCTTCTCGGGAAGTTGTAGTGTTGGGACACGTTCCTGAGTCCCCACAGCTTTTTCTCTGTCCGCCTCCAGCCTGGTCTCTAGCCCTGGTCTTATGGTGACTGTCCAGTCCCCTGCCCCTCTCACCGGGTCCAGACTCTGTACTGTGAAGAGGGTGGGTGTAGCTGGGTGTGACATGCTGCCTCCACCACCTCGGGGGTCCCTTGACCTCATGCTATAGAGAAGAAGCAGCTCACTCTGTGCCCTGCACAGAATGCAGAACCTCAGGAACCATTCTCGTGCTGTGGGTGAAGGAGATGCTCACTAATTTTGGTTATTTTTACTGTGAGATGCCTGGTGGGTGTGGCATCCTTGACCTTGAGGCTGGGCAGGTGGGCCCAACCCAGGCCTTCCCAGCCTGCAGGTGCCGCGCGCGCGTGTGCCTGCATGCGTGTGTGTGTGTGTGTGTGTGTGTGTGTGTGCGCGCGCGCGTGTAGCCTGTGCTCACTGCTGTCTTGTGCTTTCTCCGCAGACCCAAGAAGCTCCGCTTCCACCCGAAGCAGCTGTACTTCTCGGCCCGGCAAGGGGAGCTGCAGAAGGTGCTGCTCATGCTGGGTAGGCGGCCATATCTGCCAACGCCTCTCGGTGACTGTCCACCGTGTCCCGCTCTGTCCGGTTTCTCTGGTTGGTGCACACGGGCTCCCCTGGTGTTCAGCCCGTTCACAGTGTTCATGCTCAGTCACGGCAGTGGAAGTATTCTCCAGGAATTCCTCGTTTTTTTTTTTTTTTGTACGGGTCTTACTTGTGGCACGTGGGATCTTTGTTGCATGTGGGCTCTTAGTTGCGGCATGCGGGATTTAGTTCCCTGACCAGGGATTGAACCTGGGGCCCTTGCACTGGGAGTGCAGAGTCTTAACCACTGAACCACCAAGGAAGTCCCAGGAATTCCCCATTTTTAAACAGGAATTAAGTATGTGATTATTAGGTTAAGAAGAGATGTCGACTCCATGAAAGCAGAGTTAGCCAGCTGGGCTGTTGTGCCGTGTGGATGGAGTTGGTGCCCTCGTGTGCAGGGTGCAGCCCACCTGGCACTTGTGTTTTCAGTGTGTATCTGCCTTTATGGGTTTTTAACACCTGAAAATGTACTGGTCGGGTCCTTCCCAGCTCCGTCTCCTGCGGAGCAAGGGACAGCGCTTTGATTCTGAGCTCAGAGCGTAGGCTTGATTTCTCTGGCTTGAAAAGGCTGATTAAGAATCGTTTAACTTGACAGTAAGTCAAGAAAGAAGCTTAACAATTTGCTCTGAAAAAAAAAAAGGTTTTATTTTATGTTGACTGAAATGGCGATTTTAATCATTTTCCTCGTGGACCTTGTGCGATGCTGAGTTCGCCTTGCCGGTCCGTGGTTGGCCTTGTAGCCCGTCTCCATTCCAGGCTGGGAGCTGTGCTCAGCAACCGCCTTCCCTTTGGGCCTGTCCTGGGGGTCCTGCTCCCTGTGGAGCATCCATCCTGGGGCCCCGCCAACCTCACGCTCGGGCCCAGGCCTGGGGACGGGAGAGACGGGGGAACCCAGAGTTAGATGAGGGTGTCTAGGAGGAGCGCAGGTGCTGGGGGTATCTGACCACAGGCCTGCCTGTCGGTTCCACCTGGAGCCTTGCCAGCCCTTGCGCCATCCCGGGCTCTGGGGGCTGCACCTGCGGTAACTGGCACCTCCTGTTGGTTTGCAGTTGACGGGATCGACCCCAACTTCAAGATGGAGCACCAGAGCAAGCGCTCGCCCCTGCATGCTGCGGCGGAGGCCGGCCATGTGGACATCTGTCACATGCTGATTCAGGTCAGATGCGGTCTTCTTGGGGCCACCAAAGCAAGACAGCCTGGCCTGGGTCCCGAGAGCCGGGCCGCCCAGTAGTGCCAGAGGCTCCCAGGCCCACCCGCCCTGGCTCTGCCCAGTGCCCTCAGCCCCTCCTCTGCCTCTCCTGCCAGTTACGCCGCCTCTGGAGATGACGCACTGCCATTCGGTGTTTGACTTTAGTTCGTTTGGGTTTTTAGTGTCACCGACTTCTGGCGTGGGAGGGTTTAGCCCAGGCATGCGCACATGCCTCCTCCTACCCCCCGCCCTGCACTGAGAGCTTGCGTTCCGTGGTCATGTAAATGTGTCCTGGACACCCCCCTCCCCCGCCCCCCAATCCACCCCGAGCAGGCAGACTGGCCCTGTGTCATCTGGGAAGCACATCGTCCACTCTTGGTGCTGCTGCTCTCTGGGACATCCCTCCCCTGGCCCGTGTTGGGGCCCCTGTTTCCCGGAGGCCACCCTTAAGCCACATGTTTATCTCTGGAGCCTTCAGGAAATTTCCTTTCACCCACGGGTCTGGAGTTTCCCCACAGCCCAGGTTCAGGTCTGGGAGATTTTCTGTCTGGGCTCCAGGTCCCTCCGCAAGCGCCTACGTTTACCTGCTGCAGCTTCTGGACTCACGCTCCGTCCCGCTTTTCTGGGCGGCGCTCTCGGCGTGACCCGCGGCTCCTCTCGGGGTCTCGTCTGTGCTGCCACGTTTTTCTGTAGCCTCTGGGTCTTCCCACAGTGTTTGGAAGCTTTATGCTGGTCTGTTCATTCTGGTCTTTCTTATTTCAGGTTTCCCTCAAATGCCTGGTGGATGCTGTTTGTTTGTAAAGGAAAGGACTGAAATGCCGGTGGTGGGCTCTGGGCTGGGGCCCGTCAGCTGGAGGTTTTCGTGTCGGGTGGGCTTCGGGATGGCTCTGTGTCTGGAGAGGGCCGTCCTGTGGGCATCTCTGTTGGGGCCCTGGACGGACACCCCCCTCCCCCAGGTCTCTTGTCTAGTCACAGCTGCTCTGCGTCACTGTCGGCCTGGAGTGTCTGCTTCATCCTCTTCTCACCTGTGCTGTGTGCACAGACTAAGATGTGCTTGTATGAAGTGTGGAGCCTGCTTTTGCATTGCTGTTGTACAGTGGGGTTACCTGTTGGTGTAGATTTCTAACACCCGAGACCCATTTGTCAGAACCCTCCCAAGTTTGGCTCACGCCAGAGGCTCCGTTTGGACAGATCTCTTTAAGTAGCATGTAGCCAGCTTCTAAAAAGCTCTGTCTGACAGCCTTGGTATTTTAATAGGAATCTTCAATCTACTTATGCTTACTGTAACTTTTGACATTTAAAATTTATTTCTGATTTCTTATATTGTAGATTTGATTCTCAACCTCTTAAAACAAATATTTCTTTTTTTTTTTTCCCTCTCCTTTGCTGCCTTCTGTTGGATTGACTTTTGTTTTGTCTCATTTCCTTTCTCTTTATTTGCTTGGAAGTTATAGTCTTTGCTTTCTTGCCTCCAGAGGTCACTCTGTGATTCTAACAAGTGGCTGTTACTTGCTCAGTCTTGAGACAGAGGGAGGAGGAGGAGGGGGAGGAAGGACGAGGAAGGAGGGGGAAGAAGAGGAGGAGGGGGAAGAAGAGGAGGAGGGGGAAGGGGGAGGGGGAAGAGGGGGAGGGGGAGGAAGGAGAGGAGGAGGGGGCAGAGGGGGAGGGGAGGGGAAGGATGAGGAAGGAGGGGGAAGAGGGGGAGGGGGAAGGAGGAGGAAGGAGAGGAGGAGGGGGCAGAGGGGGAGGGGGAGGAGGAGAGGGAAGAAGAGGAGGGGCAGAGGGGGAGGGGGAACAATTGATGGTCTTCTGACATGATTCTTCCTTTGGAAAAGGTAGTTTCACACTCCTTTGAAAGAATCTATTCCCCCCACACCCCAACTTTTTTTTTTTTTTAACATAAAAACGTGTGTGAGCTACATACAGAAAAATCATTGAAACGTAAACGTCTTGGTTAATGAGTGGTTCTAAAGGGACATGGCCTGATCTGCTTGCCCCCCAGAAGCACCATGTGTCCCTCCCCCGTGGCAGCTCTCCTAGCCTGTGTTGTGACGATCAGGTGTGTGTGTTTCTGCGCGCTCACAGCCCCACAGAGGTCCTCAACCCCATGGCTCAGCTCTGTCCACTTGTAAACCTCACACAGTGTGAATTCTTTGTCTGCCTCTTTCATTCAAAGAGCAAAAGCCTAAGAGTCATTCACTGAACTGCTGCCCCGTTTCCTGCTTCTCCCCACTGGCCGTGACAGTGGAAGACTGTCCGGGGCAAAGAACACAGGAGCTCTGTGTTCTGTTTTGCAGCCTCTTGTGAGTTGTAAGCTATTGCAGAATAAAACATGTATTTTGGAAAAAACCAACGTTTTATACATCAGCAATCTTTATGACTCTGTACTGTCTGCCCGGAGCCTGGAGGCGTGACCGCCTGACATCACTTCAGATTAGATTGTCAGCCTGGTGGTTAATTTGGTGGCCCAGGCTGCAGACTCCCCGACTTGGGGACTGTGCTCTTGTGTCCTTTTCTCCCCAGAACCCATCCGACGTGGGACGGATTTCCTTTGCTTTGCCCCGAATCCGAGGGTGAGGCGCAGCTTTGGTGGGTGCCCACCTCACGTGCCCCCAGAGGGGCTCTGGCCCTTGGTCCCAGGCAGCAGGCACCCTCGCTCACGCTTGGGGTCAGTGGAGGAGCACCTGTGAGGAGTGGTTTGGGTATTTCCCGGTCTGTTTAATTTTCATGCCGAGGTCTCGCTGGAAACAGCTCCATCCAGGCAACTGCGGCACGGTGGCCCTGCCACAGGTGGACACTTAATGTAAATAACAACATTAAACGAAACCCCAGCAGGACGCATTCTGGGGCGCTCGGGTGCATGTCCGGTGTGCGGGGGCACGAGGTCAGGGGCAGCTGTGCTGGTCGCCGCCACTGACACCCTCCGGTACCCTTGGCCAGCCCCAACCTTTGGCCGGCACCAGGCACGCCCGTGGTCAGAGTGACCTGCCGCGCGGCTCTCCGGGCCTGGGCCTTGGTGTGTCCCCACTTGTGGTCACTGCTTTGGCTTCTCCTACCTGGGTCTCCATCTGCTCGCCGGCTCTGTCGCCATCCTGTCGCTCCGTGTTAGTGTTTGCTTGCATCTGGGGTCCATCTCGCCTGCTTTGCTTTTGCCTGCTCTGCAGGCCGTGAGCCCAGGAGGCATCTACTAATAGGAAAAGGTGCGTTTTCTAGCAGTCATGGGCCCAGAGGGGAGGGACAGAGCGACAACCGCTGCCCTGCCCCCTGGGAGCCCAGGATGTGCCGTGGGCTGTGCTCGCCCCGCACCTCCCGGGCCCTCTGTTCCCTCTGGGTGGAGGCCCTCCTTCCACCTCCCTCCGTGTCTCAGATCTCTCCGCGTTGTCTCCTGACCACCCCTGCCTCTTCCTGGTGACGATCACTAGCCTTTGGGCTGACTTCCCAGGTGTGGTCCTGGGTTGCCCACATGTCCCTGTGCGGGGCCTCCGTGCTGGTGGGTGGGGCCGTCACTGGCCGGCGCAGGTTTCAGACAAGCACACCGAGCAGCCGTCCTCAGTCCTCACACTCTACCTGGGTGTCGGGTGGGAGGGCCTGGCCCTCCGAGCCCGACCCTCTGCACCGTGCGGCCCATGGCTCTGCTCTTGGTCATCTGCCCGTCTGGGCCTCTCAGATATGGGCCCTGTCGGGGGCTGCCTGGCCTGTGGGCCCCTCCCTTCCGGGCCGTCCCCCGGGCAGGCTTGCGGCCCGGGCTCTCGCACCCCTGGGTGTTCAGGGTGGTTTGGGGGTGGGGGGGGGGTCTTGCCAAGTGTGTGCACCCAGTCACAGGCGGCGCCTGGCCTTTCACCGGCAGAGGGCACATCTTGGCCTGTGCAGCCTGGCAGAGCATGGCCGACCCCACGCTGGCCTCGTCAGCGCTACGCAGACCCCCACCCCGCACCTTTATCTCGTGTGGTTTTCCAAGTTTCGTTGTTAAAGTCAGCTGCTGTGGAATCCTGGCTCTGCCTCGCGCTCAGGTTGGGCCATCTGACCTGTGTCCCCCACTCGTCTCCTACCTGGATGCCCCTGCTCTCTGACGTTAGCTCTGCTCCGTGGGAACAGCCGAGTCTCCTTCACCATCCCTGACCACCTCAGTTCCCCTGGCTTTCCATGTGTACCATTCTAGGTCTATTTTTAAATTTCTTACTAAACTGGGTTACTTTTGTTTTTTAATTGCTAGTAGTAAAAACGATACTATTTTCAGCCTTATAAGTATTAGCTCTTTTAAATTGTTCAGCTGCCAAACACTTGCTTTGCTGTTAGTGGAAAACCCACTTTAAGGTTGGGCGTTTCAGTTTCACACAGACGATTTACCCAAGCATACCTCCTGGCTCGTTGGTTTCCAAGTACACACTCCATTGGAAAATGCATCCTGGGAATGAGTTTTTCTTCAGTTTGTTTTGGCAGGTGTTTAGAACAGCCGGAGACAGAGGTCTCTGAGGCCCCTGAGCTGGGGCCCCACGGTCCCTGCAGGCTGGGCCACCGCCTGCCTCCTGGCCCTGCCTTGCTGAGTCCCCTTCAGCACCCCTTCTTTGTCTGTTCTGGGGTCCAACCTTCTTTCTTATTTCTAAAAGTGCTGTCACTAACGTTACTGTAAGCATTTCTACCCAATTAGCTTAGAAATGAAATGCTCTTCTTGAACTAAAGTTTTGATAGTTACAGAATAACCATGTCTCTGAATTCTGCTTTGGAAGATTCAGGCTTAGTCGATAGAAAGACTTAATGTAGCCCCTGAGATCCCTCTGTTTCCAAGTGCTGAGCCTGGGAAATATTTCCTCGCTGGGTGTGGCTGCGGTGGCAGCTCTCACACCTGAGCTGTCCCTCTTTTCACCAGGCGGGCGCCAACATCGACACCTGCTCAGAGGACCAGAGGACCCCGCTGATGGAGGCGGCAGAAAACAACCACTTAGACGCGGTGAAGTACCTCATCAAGGCCGGGGCCCTCGTGGATCCGAAGGTACTCACTGCTCAGAAGCACACCCCTGTTTCATGTAGAAGCTCCTCGTGAAGAGGAACAGGGCCGGTTCCTTGCTGGAACGTCTTCAGAAATCGGTAGCCACCAAGCATCCACCGGGTTGTCTGGAAGTAGGTAGTTCACCTTACTTGGTTACCGGTTTATTTGTGGAAAATACTAGTGAGCACTGGATCCGCTATGCCTGACGATAGTCAAGCATCTGATAGGGAGTTTGTGTGCAGAGGTGTTCAGCTTCCTTCTTTGGATAGGCACATCTTCTCTCTTCTGTCTTCAGTTTGGAGCAGTTAGGCAAGAAAGAAATAGAAGGCATCCAGATTGGAAAGGGGGAAGAAAAATGATCTCTGTTCACAGATGACATGATCTTATATGTAAAAAAATCATAAAGAATCCACACAAAATATTGTTAGTACTAATAAATACATTCAGGAAAGTTGTAAGATACCAAATCCGTACAGAAACGTCAGTTGTATTTCTATACACTTGTGATGAACTATCCGAAAAGGAAATAAAACAATTCCACTTACAATAGCATTGAGAAGAATAAAATACTTAGGAATAAACTTAACGGAGGAAGCGAAAGATTTGTACACTAAAAAATGCTGAAAGAAATTAAAGAAGACACAGATAAATGGAAATTATCTGGTGTTCATGGATTGGAAGAAGACAGTGCCTTCCTCCCTCAGTATCTGCGGGGGATTGATTCCAGGACCACTGCAGATAGCAACCCGCCGATGCTCGAGTCCCTTAATGGTACAGTCAGCCCTCCATATCCGTGGGTTCTGCATCCGTGGATACTGAGTGCCGAGTGTATTGTTAAAATGTCATTGCTACCGAGAACGATCTTCAGATTCAGTGCAATCCCTATCAGAATCCCAATGCCTTTTTTTACAGCTTATAGAAAAACCCATCCTAAAATTCATAGGGAACCTTAAGGGACCCTGAACAACCAAAACAATCCTGCAAAAGAACAAAGCTGGAGGCCTCACACTTCCTGACTTCAAAACTTATGACAGGGGCTTCCCTGGTGGCGCAGTGGTTGAGAGTCCGCCTGCCGATGCAGGGGACGTGGGTTCGTGCCCTGGTCTGGGAAGATCCCACATGCCGCGGAGCGGCTGGGCCGGGGAGCCATGGCCGCTGAGCCTGCGCGTCCGGAGCCTGTGCTCCACAACGGGAGAGGCCACAACAGTGAGAGGCCCCCGTACCACAAAACAAAACAAAACAAACTTATGACAGAGCTGCAGTAATCAAAACCATGTGGTACCAGCCTAGAGACAGACGTATAGAACAGTGAATAGAGTGCCCAGAAATAAACCCTCGCAGATACGATCAAGTGATTAATGTTAAGGGGGCCCAGAGCATCCAATGGCAGGAGAGGGCGTCTTTTCACAAGTGCTGGGAAAACTGGACTTCCACATGCAGAAGGATGAGGTTACAGTGTATTCAGAAATTGTCTCAAAGGGGATCAAAGACCTAAACTTAGAGCTAAAATCGTAAAACTCTTGGAAGAAAACAGGAAAATCTGTATGACGTTGGATTTGGCAATCATTTCTTGGGTATGACACCAAAAGCACAGACAATAAAAGGAAAAACTAGATAACTTAAACTTCATCAAAATTTATAAACTTTTGTCCATCAAAGGACACTCTTCAAGAGAGTGAAGAGGCAACCCACAGAAGGGGAAGATATTCATAAATTCTGTATCTGATAGGGCTTTACTATCCAGAATATATTGACAAGTCCTACCACTCAATAACAAACTCTAGCCCAGCTCAAAAATGGGCAGAGTGTGAGTAGACATTTCTCCAGAGAAGATATTTGAATGGCCAGTTAGCACGTGAAAAGATGTTCAACATCATTAGTCATTAGGGAAATGCAGTCAAAACCATGGTGAGACCCTTAGGACACCTATTATCTAAAAATCAGAAAATAAGTGCTAGCAAAGATGTGGAGAAATTGGAATTCTCATATATTGCTGGTGGAAATGTAACATGATGCAGTTAACTGTGGAAAGCAGTTTGGTGGCTCCTCAAACAGTTAAACATAGAATTACTATATGATCCAGCAATTCCAGTCCAGGGTATGTGCCCAAAGAAACAGGAAGCGCGGACACGGACAGGTATGTACACACCTTGTTCACAGCATTGCTTACGGTAACTAAAAGGTGGAAGCAACCCAGTGTCCATTGACGGGCGATGAATAAGCCAGATGTGGTCCATCCATATGATGGAGTGCTATTCAGCCTCACTTCAAAAAGGAAGGAAATTCTGACAAAGGCTGCAACACAGGTGAACTTGAGAACGTTATGCTGAGTGAAAGAAGCCAGACACAGAAGGACGAATACTGTATGACCCCACTTACGTGCGGAACCTGGGACAGGCAGATTTAGGGACTGAAAGTAGATTGGAGGTTACCCGGGGTGAGGGGGGGGATACTGTTGCTGAGTGGTGACCGAGCTTCTGCCTGGGCTGATGGACAGGCTTTGAGAATAGAGTGTGGTGATGGTACAGCTCTGTGAAGGCAATTCATGTTGCCACTGAATCCCTCTAAAATGGTTAAAAGGGCAAGTTTTATGTCACATACACACACACGCAATAACGGTGAAAATGCTAAATCCCACAGCCCTTCAAAGTAATACACGTTTTTTCCAACAAAAAAATGATGGTCTGTTCACACTAATTTATCAGCTCCTGTTCCCGTCAAATTAACTTCTCACTCGTTTTTCTATGTCATTAAATATTCTATAACATTATTTCAAGTGGCTGTGTTGTATTTCATGATACAATTGGTGTCATTTTTTAGATTTGCTGACTGTTTAATATTTATGTTATTTTCCGTTTTTATTGTACAGAATGCTTCAACAGACATTTCATAGCTAAGTCTTTGCACGTTTGATTTCTTTAAGACAGATTTCTGGGTGTGTGTGTGGAATTGCTAGATCAAAATATATAATCATTTCTAAGGCTTTTGATCCCTCTCTCTGAATTGCATCTGGGAGTGTCTGAGCACTCGTTTCCCTGTACTCTTACAAGTGCCGATCATTACAGTTAAAAAAAAAATTAACAATTTGATATGCAAAAATGATTTTTTTTTTTTTTTTACTATTTTAATTTGCTTCTCTCAAAGTTAACTTTTTTTGTATGTAGTTATTTACATTTGTTGTGGATATTTTTTCAAGCGGGTATTTAGTCCTTTGCTTTTGGTGGTTTTTGAGATCTGGAAACCTTTAGCTTTTCTATGACTATCTATAGATAACTGTTATTAATCCTCTCCGTTAGGATGGGTGGGTGAGTTCTGCCCAGTTCTCGGCCAGGGGACGATTTCCCAGCCTCGTCACAGGAGCCAGCGCCCAAGCAAAGCACCACTGAAGAGGCAAGAGGTCAGTGTTCAGGGCTTTACAGAAGCAGCTGGAGCCTGCAGGACAAGTGATTGGAGGAGGTCTGGAGTAGACAGTTCACCGATGAGCTTGTTAGCAGCACTCTGGGTGCTGTAGAAGAAAGGGTCCTTGAAATCCAAGACCAATCAGAGAAACCATTCTGTCTGAAAAGCAGACTGTAGGACAACATTGAGCTGTCTGATGTGTAATTGGAGTCCCAGAAAGGAGAGAAAACCCAGTGGAAAAAAATTTATTGAAGGAAAAATGGTCATAAATTTCCCAAATTTGGTGAAAAATAACCTACAGATTCAAGAAACTCAGCAGACCCCAAGCTGGATAAATACTAAGGCTGCCACACCTAAATACATCATGTTAAACTGTCGAAAACCTTAACACAGCCCCAGAAAAAACACACAATACGTGTAAGCGAACATTACGAAAATTTGCCAACTTTGCATTTGAAACGACGGAGGCCAGGAGACAATGGAGTGATATTCTTATTGTGCTAAAAGGGAAGAAAAAAACCTCAAAAAAATTGTCAGCCCAGAATGCTACAGCCAGTAAAAGCGTCCTTCAGAAAGCACTTGTGAAATAAAACATTTTCAGGTACACAAAAGCTGATAGGACTTACCAGCAGGTTTACACTAAAGCTTGTGGGAGGAAAATCCCGTTCTTGGGGAATGAAAATACTAGAAATGGTAAATACTTGTTTTCTTTAAGTTTCTTAAAAGACAAAGGCTGCTTAAAGCAAGAAGAATATTGTAAGATGGAGTTTACACAAACTTGGAAGTGAGACAGGGCAGCGGGAGCACAGGGGGAGCCAGTGGTGGATGTGAGCAGGGTCCTCGGGTTTTAGTTCTTTCCTGGGAGGGAATAAGTACTGACCTAAGTGGATGGGAAAGTTGAAGCTTGTGATCCCTACAGAACATTAAGGCAATAATTTCAAAGAAGTATAGCTTTCAGGAAAACTTTTTAAAAAGCTAGTAGAAGAAGTAAAACGGAATGTTAAAAAATACTTGTGTAACTAAAAAGCAGGAAAAGAGGACTAGAAACAGGTAGGACAAATAGGAGGGTGGTCATCTAACCCTAAAACCGTGTCGTAATTACATCCAGTGTCAGAGGATGAAGCCCTCCAGCCAAGGGCAGACGTTTGTCTGAGCCAGTGAGCAGGCGAGAACCAGCTCTGCTTCCCTGGAGAACACACGCTAACACGCGGACCAGGCTTGAGTGAGCAGGGTCAGGGCACACGTCAGGCACGTGGCAAACAGAAGAATCAAACACAAAAGGCAAAATTACAGAACTTTTGGAGGTTAAGAGGGAAGATTAGCTTTGTGATTCCAGCGTCGGGAAAGATTTCTTCAACAAGACAAAAGTACAAAAATGATTGATAAAGTCAAATGCATTAGAATTCAGAATTTCTGGTCAACAAAAGATGTCACAAGGTACATGACGGGCAGCTACAACCGGGAGAGGGTTTTGCAGCCAGAGGGCATCAGGGCCTCCTACAGATGAAAGAAAGTAACCGGAAGCAATGGGTGAGGAAGGTGACCAGGCAGTTCCCTGGAGAGATGTGTGACCGGGATATGCCGGGAAGGCGCCTGCCTTTCAAGCCCCCAAGACACCCCATTCCCTGGCCGTAGAATCCCGTGAAGCCCACAGCTGAGCCCACCTGGGGGAGCAGCACATGCGTGTCATGGTTGGGGGGGGTCTCGGTGTTGGGGGACCCCGTGGGCAACTCTTGCACGAGGAATCTGGGAAATGTATTGCAATGTTTGGTGAATATTGGTGAAAAACGAGTCTTCCTCGACCAAATGCACAAACTGGGCTAGTTTTACGTCGGTTGACATAAGTGAACTAGTGCTATGTGTTCTCTACAAAGTGAAATCTCCAAACCATAATGTTGAACTAAATATGAATTGCAGACAGGTATATGATATGTTATTTATAGACAATTTAAAAACATAAAACCGTCATTTGTGGATACACACACGTAGCAAAAGTATCGAGCGGTGTCAGCATAATAGCCGTTGCATTCAGACTGGCGATCTGGAAGGAGCCTTTTTGTTGAGATGGTTCAGTTAACGTGGCACCCTTAGTGTCCTTGAGAAGATGGAGCTAAAAACCATCTAGGAGGTGTGCCCGGCGGCCAGCGGACGCAACCTGGAGGTGGTCAGCCGCCGTGACAAGTGTCAGGCTGCACGGCGAGCTTGCCCCATCACGCTGTGATTTCTCGGGACCTAAATGCATTTGTGTTGCAGGACGCAGAGGGCTCCACCTGTTTGCACCTGGCTGCCAAGAAAGGTCACTATGATGTGGTTCAGTACCTGCTGTCCAATGGGCAGATGGACGTCAACTGTCAGGTAAACCACCTCCTCCACTCGTGACGGCACCTGACGGGCTGGCCAGAGGTGTGGTCCTCCTTCGTGGTGATCCTGGCCCCTTCCACCCTCCGAGGCACCCCACCCCCCACCCCTGCCAGGTCCTGGAAGGCCTGGCCTCATCCTCCGCCCCCGTCCACCTCCCTCCTGGCCTGCCCACTGGCCGCTCACCAAGCTCTGTGCCGCTGCCCAGCTGCAGGCTTGTCCTGAGGTGTCCGCCTGGGCTGCCCTGGTCTCCATGTGGCCTGTGTTCAGATGCTGCTACTTGAGCAGGGTCTCTGGCCTCCTGTGTGCCGTGCCACCTCCGTGGCAGCTCATCGTCCCTCCCAGCACTGGCCACTGTTGGACCTTCCACCTCCTTCCCTGTGTGTTTGCTTCTTGTCCCCCTGCTGTCAGGACCCCGGCGTGGCGTTTGTGTAACCTGCAGTGCCTGGTTACAGAGCAGGTCCCGTGCGTGTCTGCTGAGCGAGTGCGTGGCTGGGGATAGCCAATGAGGGTGGGGCCTTCTAACTCACCAGGGGCCCCTCCTGTCCTCCGAGACCCGCTTCCGCTCCCTAGGACCCCGCCCGCCCATGACTTGAAGCTCTGGGATGACCATCTCCCATCACAGCCCGCCCCCTCATCTTCTGGCCCAGCCATTGCTGCTAACCCAGCTCACGTGCCCACCACCCTGGCTGTGGGACCCTCCCAGACGGACCAGAAATGCAGCTCCCTGCAGTGTGGTTTTTCCAACCTCTGTTCTAGTGGGGTCCACGGGCCCCCTTCCCCTGTTTTGGTTTTTTATCTCCCACTCGGTCGGGTTTTGTGAGTTTCTTCCCCCAGACTGGGCTGTGTTGCCCCTGCCGTGTCCCCAGTGCCCATGGTAGGCCTGCAGGGACCATCTCTCTTTAGTCATGGAGGCCGTGTGCATCCACCAGGAAAATGTGGCGACTGGAAAGTGGAGAATGTTGTGCTAGAGTGTTTGCAGAGTAGGAACTGGCACCGTAATACTCGTTTCCTAAGAGTCGCCTCTGGGGTAGAGCGGCACACAGCCAGCTCATCACAGCCATGGTCCAGCCTGCAGGGGGTTCAGCCCTGGTGAGCTTCTGCTCCGGCCCTTAAAGAAGAGGCTGGGACTTTTCATGGCCTCCATTCATCTCTGGGCCTGATGTCCATCCGTCTGTCTGTCTGTAGTTCTTGGCTGTTGCTCCTGCTTCGTGCATGGAGTCTGTCCTGGGACCAGAAGGGTGGGCAGGTGCGTCCCGGTCAGTGCTTCCTGCCAGCCGGGCACGGACTCTGCAGCTGGGTCTGCTCCGTGGCCTTCAGGCCTTTTTCTTAGGTGACGCTGTCATGTGTGCACAGGTGTGTCGAGTTGCCCGGTGGGCCCTGCGTGCTCGCTGGGATCCCCAGGCAGCGCTCTGAGCCTCAGTTTCCTCCAACAAAATGGGGACTCAGGCTGGCTCCCGCCCCCTGGGGCCTCCTTGCAGGTCCCGTGTGATGAGGTGCCTCACGTCTTGTGTCTCGAGGAGCTGTGATGGATGTTTGTTTCTTTCTTTTGAAATCAGGATGATGGCGGCTGGACGCCCATGATTTGGGCCACTGAGTATAAGCACGTGGACCTTGTGAAACTGCTGCTGTCCAAGGGGTCTGACATCAACATCCGGGACAACGTGAGTCTCCCCCGGGAGGTGGACCCTGGAGGACTGGGGACGGGTGTGTTGGGTGGCAGCGTCCTAGCACCTGCCTGTGGCTCTGACCTCTTCCCCTTGAGTCGCCAGCCATGTGTTGACCCAGTGCGGTTTCCAGTGGTTATCTTGTGTGTCAGCCAGCTGCTGGATGTGAACCGAGGGGCACAGTTCCCTGAGACCTGCCCCTCGGGCAGAGCTGCATTTTTAGAGGTCTTTAGAGACACTGACTCCCATGTCTGTGGTGACGTCCGAGGCCCCAGGGCTCACCCCACTCCTGGGCCAAGGTCGGGGGACTCGCCAGTCCCTCTGGGTACAGCCCCCTGCTGTGTATCAGTGGAGCTGTTTGGTCACAGGCAGCACCAGGCGCATCTGATGAACTCAAAGGGGAATTTCTCGGGCGGGCTTCAGGGACCCACAGCACCGGGGCGGTGGTAGGGCTGGCAGAGTTGGGGGGCTGCTCTGGCACGAGCCCTTGTGCTGCTTCCCAGGCGGAGGGACAGGGCTCCTGGGACACAGACAGGGTGTGGCCTGTGGAGCTGTGTCCACCTTTACAGCGTTACCCAAGCCATAAGTAGGAAGTCTAGCCACACGCTCGTTAAACTGATACTGGAATAAGGCAGGAAGGCATGCCCACCCCTCAGTTCGGAGCCCTTAGTGGACTGTTTGAAGAAAGGATGGGAGCAGTGGCTGGTCGGTCCTCCTGGCTGCTCCGTGTGAGGACCCTCCCACACCCAGGAAACAGGAGCAGCAGCTCCCAGCCGAGGGCCAGGCACAGCTGGTTGGGGACGTCTTTGCCGACTCCACAGAGCTGGGCCCTGGGACGAGAGCAGCTGAGGGCCGGGAAGCCCTGGGGGCTTCAGGTGAGGGTGGCGCGGAGGGAGGCGACAAGGTCCGGGGAAGCTACAGCACACGGCAGTCACGCTCTGCCTTGTTCCTCGAGGGATGGGGTCGTGGTTTGGAGCAGCCTCGGCCCTGGGTGCTTGGGCGGGACTGGACCGTCTGGGCCCATGGGCAGCGCACGGCCTCGCAGCATCCAGCAGTGTAGGCTCTGGTTGTTCTGAGGGATTGGAAGAACTGATTGAGTCGTGTGTTTGTTATTTATATGATGAAACAGCGTCATTGTTTTATTTCAATAGCTTCATTGAAGTATGGCTGGCAGACTGTGCTATTAAAGTGTACAATTAGATAAATTCTAACCCCAGCCACCATCACACAACCAGGACAGTGGATGTCACTTACCCCTCGGTTTCCTCCTGTGCCTCCTAACCAGCCCCCCTTAACCAGACGTGACCAGCCCACCTGCTTCCTGTCGCGGCCTCGCTTCTCGTAGTCCCATCTGAGCGTGGGCCCCCCTCCCTTTCTGTTGCTGCGAGAGGCCGTCCGCTTGCTTGTCCTGCGCCTGTGGATCATGGCCGGGCTCCCTGGTGGGGCTGTGGCCTTCCTGCTCAGGCGCTGCCACTCCTGTGGGTGCAGCCGTTTCCAGGGTAGGAGGGTCTGGTTCCTTTCCGGTGTCCCCAGCACTTAATGTAGTCGGCCTTACCTTCTTTGGTGAAGGGTCTGTTCAGGTCTTTTGCTCGTTTATTACTGGATTGTTTGGCTTCTTATTCTCTAGTTTGGAGAGTTTTTGTGTATTCTGGATACAAGTCTTTTACCAGATAATGTGTCTCATAAATCCTAGCCATTGTCTTTGGAGGAGCACATGTTTCTAATTTTGGTGAAGTCCAGTTTATCAGTTACTTTTTGTATGAATCATGTGAATTCACTGCCAAACCCATGACCCTAGAGACTGTCTGTGTTTCGATCGCAGTCCCTTAGGTTTAGGTGTTAATGTCCATACGTGGTGTGAGGTAGGGACCAGGCTCTTTCTTCTGGTGTGTGGACCTCTAGCTACTCCAGCAGTGTGTTTAGAAAGCAGCCTTTCTCCCTAGATTGGCTTTGCCCTGTGGCCGGACTCAGTCCTCTGGGTCTTGACCTGGGGTCTGTCTTAGTGCTGGGGTCGTGCTCTCTTGTTGAATGCAGCTTCAGGACCTGTAAGGAGAACCTTCCAGTATTAGCTTCCATTTCTCCCTTCCCAGCTTTATGCTGTTCCTCTCGTGCATTTTACTAAATAAACACCACAGTAGTGTTGTTTATTTAAACAACGGTGACCTTTGGAAAAAGCTATAATAATCCTGGCGTGTCAGCTCCCGTGGTCACCTCTTCCTCAGGTCCGTCCATCCACTGCTGTTTGCTTCTGTGCGTCTCATGTCCGTTAGCATTTCCTGCTGTGCTGGGCGGCTTGTGATGGATTCTTTCAGCTTTTTAATGCCTGCGAAGTCCTTACTTTCCTTCACTTTTTTTTTTTTTTTAATTATTTTTGGCTGCGTTGGGTCTTTGTTGCTGCGCGCGGGCTTCCTCTAGTTGTGGAGAAGGGGGGGCTACTCTTTGTTGTGGTGCGCGGGCTTCTCATTATGGTGCTTGTCTTGTTGCGGAGCACAGGCTCTAGGCGCATGGGCTTCAGTAGCTGTGTCATGTGAGCTCAGTAGTTGTGGCTCACGGACTCTAGAGCGCAGGCTCAGTAGTTGTGGCGCACGGGCTTAGTTGCTCCATGGCGTGTGGGTTCTTCCTGGACCAGGGCTCAAACCTGTGTCCCCTGCATTGGCAGGTGGATTCCCAACCACTTCGCCACCAAGGAAGCCCTTTTCCTTCACTTTTGAAAGGTATTTTGCTGGATATAGAATTGTAACTTGAGAGTTTTTAATTTCAGTACCTGAAACATTCTGCTTTCCTGAGTTCTCACTCGATGCATTTCTAGTGAGAAAGTCTTGGTGGCATCCTTGTCTTCATTTCTCTGTATGTACCACGTCTTTTTTCTTTCAGGTGCTTTTAAGATCGTCTCTTTATCACTGGAGTTCAGCAGTTTGATTATGAGGTGGCTGGTGCTATGTGTGTGCACAAGTGCGCTTAGGCTTCGTGGAGCCCCTTGGGTCTGTGGGTGTGGGGTTTTATCAAGCTGGAAATTTCCTAGTCATTTTTTCCAGTGCTGCTTCTGCCCCTATTCCACTTCTCGAGGCCCCAGGTCCGCGTGTGCCAGGGGGCTTGAAGTTGTTCCACGGCTCACTGAAGCGCTTTTCATTTTCTGAAATTATTTTTACACTCTGGATTTCTGCTCAGCTGGTTTTATTGCTCTGTGTTCAAGCTCACTAGCCTTTTCCTCCACAGCGTCTGTTAAGCTGTTAATTCCATCCAGCGTGCTTTCACGTCAGTCATCATGGTTTTCAGTTCTGAACATTCTGCTTGGGTCTTCTTGGTATTTTCTGAAATGTGTCTCTCCTGAACACACAGTTATTCCAGCTGCTTTGATGCCCTCGTTTGCTGGTCTGTGTCAGTTCTGGGTTTGATTCGTTGGTTTTGCTCCCCATTGTGGGTCACGTTTCCTGCGTCTTTGCACTCCTGGTAACCTTGCGCTGGACACGAGACGTTGCGAATTTACCTTGCTGGGAATTTCTGTGTTCCTGGAACTGTTGTGAGCCTTACTCTGGGTGCAGCAAAGTGACCTAGGAATGGTCTGGTCATTTTGGGTTTCACTTTCTAGGTTTGTTAGGTGGTCTGAGCAGGTCTCGGCCCGAGGCTGCTCATCCCCCCTGTGTGGGGCCAGTGCTGAGCCCTCTACACCTGGCCTCAGGGGTGTGTCCTCCTGGAGGTCCAGGTTTGGAGCGTACAGCCCTCCAGAGGCCTCTTTCCCAGCCCCACAGCCTGCTCTGCAGCCCTGGCTGCCCTGGCCTGGAGCCCGAGAGGAACAGTGAGCAGGTGGCCACAGGCCCCCTTTTGCTCCTCTCGGGGGGGCAGCCTTTCACTGCCTGGTGTCCAGTTCTTCCCTTGCTCCTCTCGGGGGGGCAGCCTTTCACTGCCTGGTGTCCAGTTCTTCCCTTGCTCCTCTCGGGGGCTCAGCCTTTCACTGCCTGGCGTCCAGTTCTTCCCTTGCTCCTCTCGGGGGGGCAGCCTTTCACTGCCTGGTGTCCAGTTCTTCCCTTGCTCCTCTCGGGGGCGCAGCCTTTCACTGCCTGGTGTCCAGTTCTTCCCTTGCTCCTCTCGGGGGGGCAGCCTTTCACTGCCTGGTGTCCAGTTCTTGAAAACTGTTATTGCACACGTTTTGACTGTTCTGTCTTACTCTGGTTCTTTCAGGTGTGGAGGGGGGTAAACCCAGTGTGGTCCCTCTTGCCCCGTCTTTGCTGGAAGCCCCATCAGATGTGTAGGCCTGTCGTAACGTAGCTGGTGGACCTCAGAGAGGCTGGGAGATGGCACAGTCCCCCCGGCAGGAGGGCTTAGGGGCCTGGGAAGTTCTCAGAACCTAATTCTGGTGATAAAGTCACAAATCGTTCTGATGAAGGAAAGGGAAAAGAGGCCCCTCAGGAGACTGCAGTTTCACCTAGGAGCTTGCAGATGTGCAGAAGGTGGAAGCCGGAGGGTAGAGAGCTTCTGAGAGTAATGCCCAGGAGGGGAGGCCAGACAAGCCCCAGCTTTTCAGGACACCCCGGGGCTGACGGCAGGGCCAGCCCTTAGTTTTCTCCGTTGGAAACAGACCGATGATGTCGAGGGTGACAGACACAGACCACTTAGCTCCTGCTTCGCTTCTGTCTTTCCTGAAGTTGGTTAAGCTGGAGGCGTGGGATGTACGCGGGTGTTGGGATGGGGCGCTGGGCAGTGCAGGGGGTGGCCCGGTCGCCCGGAAGTGCTGCGCCCCTTGGTGGTGTGGGCGGCGCCCCAGGGCCCAGGCTGCGCTTTGGTCCCGGTGGTTCCCAAGGGGTCGGCTGTGTGAGCCAAGCACACTCCCTGCCCGCAGAGCAGAAAGAACAGGCAGCAGCGGCCCCATCTCTGAGGCTAACTCAGAGAAAGAGAACTGCTACAGCGTCACTGGTTACGTCCCTGAGGGAGGAAGGGAGACGGGGGGGGGGGGGGGGGGCTGGTGAGCAAGGGAGCGGGGGTGGGGGGTTGGGTGCTGCTCCTTGGGCGGCTGGGCTCCTGGGCTGTCCAGCCGGCCGTGTGGGCGGGCGTGGCTCTCCTCGCGCTGTGTCCCCAGTGTGGCAGGTCGAATGTACGGTGGTTCTTGTTTAGACGTTTTCTTGTTTTTAGGGTTATTCTTCACTGTTATCTTATGTAAGTTGTTTTTTATTTTCCTTCTCTTTCCACATGTATTTGTTCAAAATTGTAGTCTTACTAAGAAGAAACATTGTAGTCCTCTGATAAACTTAATGTGAAAGTTTTGTCATCACGTATGTAATCTACACCTGGGAAACCATATATTTCACATATGGCACAAATATTTTGCGAAGTTTTCTTTGCGTCATTTAAAGTTTTTAGTTTGTCATGAAATAAAATTTTTAATTAATCAAATTTGTCTTTTTCAAATCTTTTTTTTTACTCCCCCCAACACTCTCAAAGAGCCTGGCGACAGGCCCGCAGGCGCTGCTGCCCGGCCTGCAAGGCCGACGGTTCCCGAGGCTCTTTTTCAAATCTTGTACAAGTATTACTCTATCCTGCAATCATAACTGTGTTCCAGAGTCAATATAATTTAAAAAATAAACTATCCCTAGATGTTATATTACTTAACGTGTCGTGTTTAGGGTGGTCTAATTGAGGTTGATGTTTTCTCCTATTTTTAACATATTCTGTACTGTGATAATGTACTTTTTTTTTTTTTTTTTTGTATGCGGGCCTCCCACTGCTGTGGCCTCTCCTGCTGCGGAGCACAGGCTCCGGACGCGCAGGCTCAGCGGCCATGGCTCACGGGCCCAGCCGCTCCGCGGCACGTGGGATCCTCCCGGACCGGGGCACAAACCCGTGTCCCCGGCATCGGCAGGCGGACTCTCAACCACTGTGCCACCAGGGAAGCCCGATAATGTACTTTTATAACGAAAACAAGACAAAATGGAAAGGAAGCCTCTGTCGGGTGGGCCGCGCCGCCCCCTCGGCCTCACGTGCTTGTGTCTTCCGTGCAGGAGGAGAACATCTGCCTGCACTGGGCGGCCTTCTCGGGCTGCGTGGACATCGCTGAGATCCTGCTGGCCGCCAGGTGCGACCTCCACGCCGTGAACATCCATGGAGACTCGCCCCTGCACATCGCCGCCAGGGAGGACCGCTACGCCTGTGTCGTGTGAGTGGCTCCGGGTGCTCTGGGGACTTTCTGTGGCGGACGAGGCTCTTCTGTTCACGCCTGCAGTCAGCGTGGCTTCGGGAGGATCGTGGTGAAAATCCCCAAATACGCAGGTCACACGTGGAGCGGAGCCCCGTCCTAACACCTCTGCTCGGGGCCAGAGGAGCGGCACCCACGGGAGGGCTGGAGGGCCAGCTGGGAGCCCACCACCACCACCGGAAGCCCCTCCTGCATCACTTTTGCCCGTTGCCGTCAGGTCCAGAGCCTTTGCTCTGCTCCTGGCGGTAGCTCAGGGAGGAGTGGCCCCCACTTCTCATCTCATGGGGGCCTGGGACTAGGGGATGCCCCTGTGGTGGGGCCCTCGGCCTCTCAGATAGGGACCTTGGGGGCACAGGGCTCTGGCGCACCATCTGGCCCTGACTGGGTCAGGCCTCGGATTGCCTACTGGGCGTTAACTGAGTACGTGGCCGGCTAGGCATTGCTGCCCTTTTCATCCTGAGGGTGCCTTTGAACGGAAAAGCCAAGAAAAATCAACTACCATCCCTAGTTATTTACATGCTCTTCCCTTCGAGGAAAAGGAGAACTTTTGACAGTAAACGGGGGAGAAGAGTAATGATACCTGTCCGTGGTGAGCAGAAGCACCGGCCGGTGAGCTGGTTCATCTGAAAGCGGATGCCGTTTCCTCCTTATTTTTACTGATCGTTGTCATCGTGCGAAGCTCATCCTTGTATCTTTTGACTTAAGATCTGAATGTTCTGTGTACCTGCGTTTCCCTCCAGCCTCTTCCTGTCCCGGGACTCCGACGTCACACTGAAGAATAAGGAGGGGGAGACGCCCCTGCAGTGCGCCAGTCTCAACTCGCAGGTGTGGAGCGCCCTGCAGATGAGCCAGGCGCTGCGCGATGCAGCCCCTGACAGGCCTGCCCTGGTGGAGAAGACGGTGAGCAGGTGAGGAGCACGAGGCAGGGCCTGCCTCCGGGCGGGGTTGAGGGTCGGAGCGGAAGCCTCTCTGGGCTGGGCCAGGGCTCACCGGGAAAGCTGACGGCCCCTTCCTGCGGCAGAGACATCGCTCGGGGCTATGAGCGAATCCCCATACCGTGTGTCAACGGTGTGGACAGCGAGCCGTGCCCCAGCAACTATAAGTACGTGTCTCAGAACTGTGTGACGTCCCCCATGAACATCGACAGGAACATTACCCACCTGCAGGTCAGCGGTGGGGGGGCCCTGCTGTGGGATGTTGCCTCTGCGGCCCCCAGAGCAGCCTGGGCAGCGGGGAGGGGTGCCCTCAGGGCCGCAGTGGCTCTGCCCTGGTCTTTCCCCTCCTGGGGCTGTGCCCACCCAGTGTCTGAGCCTCCTTTCCTCCTTTGGGTCCCTCCCCAGCCCCTCCTGCGAGCCCCCGAGGCCTCGTGCCTGAGCGTTCTCTCCACACCCTCCTTCCTGAGGGGCTGCACGCCCCCCGTGTCCTCAAGAGTCAGAATTTTGAGGATTGTCACTGGAGTTGTGAACAGCACTGGGGGGCGGGGCGGGGCTCCGTCTGACACGCCCCTCCCTCCAGTACTGCGTGTGCATCGACGACTGCTCCTCCAGCAACTGCATGTGCGGCCAGCTGAGCATGCGCTGCTGGTACGACAAGGTGAGCCTGCGTGGGGGCCTGGCTGGGGAGGAGCGACAGAGGCCACCAGGGGATAGGGGCAGGACCGAGGCCGGGTACTGGGGATGGAGCCAGCATTCTCTGTGGGCCCTGGGGGTGGCCAGAGGGAACTGACTGGGCGGCAGAGGTGGCCATCCCTGAGCCTGGCCTGGAGGGAGCCGAGGAGAGAAGGGCTCCCAAGGCCGGTTTCTGAGACGAGAGCCCTCCCTGGCTTTGGTTTGGGGAGTTCAGGGTGTCCTGGAATGGAGAGGGCACACAGGCCCGGCATGGAGGCCACTGGCACAGAGTCAACATTACAGCAAAGGGGGCGTCAAGAGTGTCGTCCAAACAAGAGGCTCAGGTGTCGTGGGCAGGACTGGCGGGGCTCAGGTCTCCTGGTGTTTCCTGCGAAGCCTGGCCGTGCTGAGAGGGGGCAAGCTCTTCACTGTTCAGAGCAGCCACTGGAGCTGGCAGGGCCTCGGACGCGGCTGCACAGCCTGGGCTCAGCCCAGCGTCTCTGCTGCGTCTCGGGTGTCGGACAGAAAAGCGGTGACAGGTCCCTCGGGAGCTGGGGGTTTGCAGAGTGGCAGGTGGTGCTGGCAGGGGGTCCAGGCTGGAGGCTGCAGAGCAGGAGTCCAGGGGCCCACGAGCTGATGGCCTCAGGGAGGCTGAGAGAGGATGACGGGGATGGGGGGAGGTCGACTGGGGCAGAGAGGCTGGCCACAGTCAGGGACCAGGGAGAGCTGTCCCAGAGGTTTCCAAAAGCCATGTAGATTCCTGGCCAGAGACTTTGCGTGGCCTTGGACAAAGCCTGAGCGTGTGGCCTTACCCTGTCCTCCCAGGTGTGGAGTTTGGCCAGAAACCATGCTTTCTGGGGCGGTGTTTTGATTTGAGGAGGCATGTTGGTGTCAGTTACTTAGCCCTCGCTACGCGTCTGTCCGCAGGATGGCCGGCTCCTGCCCGAGTTCAACATGGCGGAGCCGCCCCTGCTCTTCGAGTGCAACCACGCCTGCTCCTGCTGGAGGACCTGCCGGAACCGCGTCGTGCAAAACGGCCTCAGGTGAGGTGCCGCGGGCTGGCGCCAGGGTCTCCGTGGTAAAGTTTGAAAGCAGTCAAGTCCCTTGGGCAGCTCTCTAGTTTCACGTGTGTGTCCACAAACGGGAGCAGCGTGTGTTTAGCGTGTGTGTGTTTGCACGTGGAGGTGGCTTTCTCGGAGCCCTCGGCCTCTGCTGATGTTATAGAGGTTGACGTAAAGAGTGGAAGCCTTCCATGTTTCCTACCCGCTCAGACTTGGGTTCAGGTCAGACGGCCCGAAGGCAAGAGGCAGGCTTGCCAAGAGCTGTGTGGTCCAAGCTCACGAGGTCCTGATCTGGTGTGAACACTCATGTGCTTCCCTCATACCCACGTACTGAGTCTCATGTAAAACATGTTGCCACTTGGTACTCGGGCACTTGGTTCACTGACCACCCAGAGCCAGACCCTGGGGTTCTGGTCATGAAACTTCCCTCCGTGAACATGCTCGAGAGTTGGAAAATCAAAGGTCACGAGGGAGGATTTGTATCCTATGTAAGTTTATACGGTATCTTGGGGTCTATTAATATCAGTGTAACCTTACAGCACTTGTGACCAGCCCATACTTCTGTGTCCTGGCGTGTGGCAGAAAGGCCTTGGGTGTGAGGACAGACACGCCACTGGACACACAAATGGCTGGCGGGATGCCCTAGCTCTCGGGGCCTGGGAGGGGCCCCGCAGCTGCCCCCAGGGGCCAGCTCAGCCCTGTGGTTGGCACGCTGCCCGAGCTCGCCTGCGTTGCAGCCTGGGACCAGCGGGCCTGCTAATAACCCCTTTGGTCCTCGTCACACGTTGGCGATGAGGGCACTGAGGCTCAGGGAGGGCCGGGGGCCGTGTTCCACGCGCTGACCTCAGGCTGGTGTCTGAGGTTCCCCTGCCTCCTGAGGGTGTGAAGGACGCTGTGAGTGGCGCCTTGGTGCAGGGGCGCGGTTGGGGTGGGGTAACTCTAGGTGTCACTGCTGCATTGCATGCGAAGTTCTAACGCATCTCCAGACGTGAAAGTTGTATTTTCTGTGTTTTTTACTCCTGTCACTTGTGTGGTAACATGAGTGTGAGCTGAGTGTGGTGGAACGTGGCCGTGAGTGGCTGATCCTGTTTTCCAGGACGAGGCTGCAGCTCTATCGGACGCAGAACATGGGCTGGGGCGTGCGGTCCCTGCAGGACATCCCACTGGGCACCTTTGTTTGCGAGTAAGTGAGGGCCCGGTCAGCCCAGGGCTGCTGCTGTCACGGGGGAGGGTGCGACTAGGAGTGCACACTGGCCAGTGGGGGGCCCCACGCTCACCGGGGAGGGGCTGCCTGGGCCTGGCTGTGTGCTCACGCTGCGGGCAGCCCCCGCCCACCTCTGCGTTTCTGCCTGCACTTTCTCACCAGCTCATAACTTATTTCAGAAGATCCATCAGCACTTCATGACGTGTAGGGGATGATCATTTTGGACCCCTGGTCAGATAGAGGGTTTCTGTGTCATCATTTTCTGGGACCCGGATGAAGTCCCTGTTCAGTCACAGGCAGAATTCTCAGTCATGTGGGCTCTGTCAGGGCCCCTGTGCCCTGCGTCTGGGTCCTGGGGGACATGCGCCTGTCACGTTTTCGTCTGCCTCCGCCTCCGCAGGTATGTCGGGGAGCTCATCTCTGACTCGGAAGCTGACGTGCGTGAGGAAGATTCTTACCTCTTTGACCTTGACAACAAGGTAACGCGTCCTGAGGGGTTGGGCGTAGAGCTGATGGGACTGTGCCACGTGGAGGGGCCTGCTGGCGGGGCCCGGGCTGGTAAGGAGGCTCGCCCGCCAGACTGGCGCTGGGTCCCTGATCCCAGAGGTCCTGAGCTTGCCCAGCGAGCCTCGCGTGAGAGTGTGGGACCTCGGACATGTCCCTCCAGCCTCTGAGCCCCACCTTCCTTCTCAGCAAGGGTGAGGACCGCCAAGAGGCTCGGGGGCCATGTGCACGGGGGTCGAGCCTTCGAGTGGAGTGAGGGTCACACTTGTGAACAGGGTGGGTGCGTCTCTCTGTGACCCCGGTGCCCTCCCAGGTGTGGGTAGAAGAGCTGGACCCTGGCTTCATCCGCTCCGGGCCCTGGTTCCCAGGGCAGTTTCTGAGCCATCGCAGGCTGCCCTGTCCTGCCTTGTCCTGGCTCCCAGGGTTGCTCCTTAATTCAAAAATTGCTGACTTCAGACCTTCTAAGAACTCGCCATCGCTGCCAGTGGGAGGGAGTTCAGGTGGAGGCGGGGAAACAAGTACTCTGTTCCCCGCAGCAGCTGCGAGACCCCTGAACAGCCACCTGTAGGTCGGGTGAAGCCAGGCGCTCCCCTTCCCGTGCCTGCCACTCTTGGCTGTGTCTTCAGAGCGCCCTGCTCATCGCCTGACCCCGCGCTGCCCCTGCAGCCACACCCTAAGGGGTCAGCATTTGTGAGACAAGTGTCTGGAAGAGGAGCCTGTGTTCCTGGAGGTTGCAGCCTGGGGCGCGGCTCTAGCCCAGGGCCGTGGGGCCAGGCCTTCCCCATGGCACCGCGGCCATCTGCCCGGCCTGTGCGCGCGTGCGCGTGTGTGTGTGGCGGGGGGGCACTGCAGCCGGGCCGGGTTTCCTGCCCACCTGTGTCTGCTGAGCAGTTTGCCTCTTACTGGTTTGCAGCAGTTCTTTCCATGTTCTGGATCAGTGCTCTTTCCTGACATTTGACTTGCAGATATCTTCCCTCTGTGGCTTGTTTACTTCCTGACGATGTCTTTTAATGAACAGAAGTTCTTATTTTTACTCTCCTCCAACTTTGCAGTCTTTTTCTGTATACAGGTGGGTTTCTATAACGTCCAAGACAAGTCTTTCCAAAACCCAGCTCACAAAGATACACATTTATATTGTTTCCCAGAAGGTGCTGAAGGGGGTCAAGCTTTATTTTTTTCCCTGTATTGACATCTGTGTGACTGAGCACCATTTGTTGGAAAGATTGTCCTTTCCCCACCCCTCAGCAGTGCAGATTTTGTCATATATCAGGTGTCTGCGAGACCTTGGATTGGCCTCTGTCTGCCGACTGCCTTGGGCAGCCTGTACCGTATTAGTTATCCTAGTTTACCTCCCCTTACCTTGGGGTTCTTGGGAGTGTCTGCTCTTCTTGGTCTCTCAAAGTTTCCGTATAAGTTTTAAAATCAGCTTGACAAGTTCCACAAAACTCCTGTAGGGATTTGATTGCATAGCATTGAACCTGTGAGCCAGATTAGATCATGGCATCGAACCTGTAAACCTCATTAGGGATCATAGTATTGACCCGTGAACCAGGTTAGGATCAGAGCAATGACCTGTGAACCAGGTTAGGGTCAGAGCATTGACCCATGAATAAGGATAAGGATAGGGTCAGAGCACTGACCTGTGAACCCAGTTAGGGTCAGAGCATTGACCTGTGAACCAGTTAGGGTCAGAGCACTGACCTGTAAACCAGGATAGGGGCAGAGCTTTGAACCTGTGAATCCAGTTAGGGTCACACCATTGACCTGTGAACCAGTTAGGCTCAGAGCACTGACCTGTGAATCCGGTTAGGGTCATAGCGTTGACCTGTGATGGTTCGCTGGGCCATCTGCTCCTTCCCGTTGGGAGTGGTGACCCAGATAGCCGTGCGGGGCTGTGTGCTGGCCTGCGGGTGGACCCGCTGGTTCTGGGTTTTATGGCCAGGAGTGCACCTGCGGTGGATTTTCAGACTTGACTTCTGTGGATGTGAGTCTTTGTTTCTCTCGGTAAATTCTTGGGGGTGGAATTACTGCCGTCTGGTGAGTGTTCACTTACTGACTTTAGAAGAAACGGCAAACAGTTTCCGGAGGGCTTGTTCCCCCCACACTCGCCAGCAGGAAAGGGCAGCTCAGACACTAATTTTGATGCCCCGTGATGGCAGCATCTTTTTTTTTAAATAATTTTTATTGGAGTATAGTTGCTTTACCATGTTGTGTTTCTGCTGTACAGCAAAGTGAATCAGCTATACATATACATATATCGCCTTTTTTTTGGATTTCCTTCCCATTTAGGTCACCACAGAGCACTGAGTAGAGCTCCCTGTGCTATACAGCAGGTTCTCATTAGTCACCTATCTTATACACAGTAGTGTGTGTATGTCAGTGCCAATCTCCCAGTTCATCCCACCCTCCCTTCCCCCCCTTGGGGTCCATATGTTTGTTCTCTACGTCTGTGTGTCTATTTCTGCTTTGCAAATAAGTTCATCTGTACCATTTTTCTAGATTCCACATATAAGCAGTATTATATGATATGTTTTTCTGACTTACTTCACTCTGTGTGAGTCTTTGGGTCCACCCACATCTCTGCAAATGACACTATTTCGTTCCTTTTTATGGCTGAGTAATATTCCACTGTATGCACCACATCTTCATTATATGGCAGTGTCTTTTCACAGCTTAGTGGCTTCCTTACATCTTCGTTCGTGGAGAAGTTTTAAAAATGTATTGTGGGTTGTTCCGTCGGGCCGCTTGTCGTAAGAGCTCTTCACAAGCCCTGAATGGTACCCTTTGTCCAACGTGTGTTGTGAGTATTTCCCTCCTGCCTTTCCTTCCTCTTCACAGAACAGAAAACGTTTTTAATGGTTTAGTGCTTTATGTGTCCTAAGAAATCTTTGCTGCAAGGTTGTGAAGATTTTCTCTTTTCTCTAGAATTTTTGTATTTTAGCAGAATTACATTTAGATCTATGATCTGTTTCAAGAACTTTTGTATATGGTTTATTTTTTTCGCTTAACATATTTTTTTTGGTGAGATCACTTAAGTTCTATTCTCTTAGCAAATTTCGGCTGTACAAAACAGTGTCATCAACTGTAGTCACCATGTTATACATTTGATCCTCAGACCTTTTTCATTTTATAAATTTACTGTCTCCCTGTTTCCCCCACTCCTCACCCCCTGGCAACCCCTATTCTACTCGGTTTCCATGAAAGTTTGCCTTAAAAAAAAATAGTAAGAGGCCACATAAAGTGACACCATGCCGTCTTTGTTATTTGCTGGCTTATCTCAGATGATGCCCTTGAGGTTCATCCATATTGTCCCAAATGGCAGGATTGCCTTTTTTTTTTTTAAGGCTGAATAGTATTCCACTGTATGTGTGTGCCACATTTTCTTATCCATTAATGGACACTTGGTTATTTCCGTATCTTGGCTGCTGTGAATAATGCTGCAGTGGACATGGGGGAGCAGATATCTCTTCAAGGTTGTGGTTTTGTTTCCTTCGTAAATGTCCTGGAGTGGGATCGCTGGATCACACGGTAGTTCTGTTTTCACCTTCTTGAGGAAGCTTCATCCACACTGTTGTCCACAGTGGCCGCACCGATTTACCTCCCCCCCGCAGTGCACCGAGGGCTCCCTTTTCTCCACACCCTCGCCAGTGCTTCTTGTCTTTTTGATGACGTCATTCTGACAGGTGTGAGGTGATTAATCATTGTGGTTTTGATGTGCATTTCTCTGATGATTAGTGATGTGGAGCATCTTTTCATGTACCTGTTGGCCATCTGTGTGTCTTCTTTGGAAAGATGATTATTCAGTTCCTCTGCCCATTTTTTAAATTGGCTTTTTTTTTTTTTGCTACTGAGTTGTGTGAGTTCTTTATATATTTTGGATAATAACCCCTTATCAGACACATGGTTTGCAAATATTTTCTCCCATTCGGTAGCTGCCTTTTTCTTTCTTTTTTGCCGCACGTCTCGGCTTACAGGATCTTAGTTCCCCGACCAGGGAGTGAACCTGGGCCTATGGCAGTGAAAGCGCTGAGTCCTAACCCGTGGACCACCAGGGAACACCTGGTACCTGCTTTTTCATTTTGTTGATGGTTTCCTTTGCTGTGCAGAAGCTTTTTAGTTCAGTGTAGTCCACTTGTTTACTTTTGCTTTTGTTGTCTTTGCTTTTGGTGTCAAATCCAAAAAATCATTCAAGACCAATATCAAAGGGCTTCCCACCTCTGTTTTCTTCTAGAAGTCTCACGGTTTCAGGTCTCACGTTTTGCATTGATTTTTGTTTTTGGTGTAAGATAGGGGTTGAGGTTCCCTTTTGTCCATGTGAATGTAAAGTCTCTACTTGCACTATTGAAAGTAGGTCTGTCTGGACTATGTTTTTTTCCTTTGATTTATTTGCCAATCCGTAACCTACATCACTCTGTCCCGATCACAGGCACACCTCGGAGATGCTGCGGGTTCAGTTCCAGACCAGCAACACAGTGAATATTACAGTAGAGCGTATTACAGTACACACTTTTTTTTTTTTTTTTTGGTCCCAGTGCATCTAAAAGTCATGTTTATACTATAGGCTATTAAGTGTACAATAGCATTATCTTATAAAAATAATGTATATACCTTAATCAAAAGATGCTTTATTGCTAAAAAATGCTAACCATCATCTGAGCCTTCAGCGGGTCATAGTAGTAACATCAAAGCTCACTGACCACAGATACCGTAACAAATACAGTAGTACTGAAAACGTTTAAAATACTACGAGAATTACCAGAATGTGACGGAGACAGGAAGTAAGCAGATACTGTTGGAAGAATGGAGCCCGCAGACGCACTGGATGCGGTGTCTGCAAAGTTCAGCAAACCAGGGTGCGCCGGTACGGCTGTGAGACTAAACCCTGAAACCAGGTCGCGTTGTGCTCAGACCCTGTTTCCTCCAAAAGCCGTTTCACCTTTTCTGTGTCCTTTGCATTTCCCTGTAGATTCTGGAATCAGGGCATCAGTCCAGGAAGCCGCGGCCGGAGCCCTGCTGGGGTTGCCTCCCGTTTGTTGCTGAGTTTAGGGCGTCGGCGTCTGCACAGCGTTAGGTCTCCTGGTCCCTGGTGTTGCGTCCAGGTGTCCGCAGAGCTTGCGGGCTCTCAGGGTGTAGATCTTACCCGTGTTCCCTTAAGTTTATTCCCAAGTATTCCATGCTCTTATGCTTTCGTAAACAGTGTTGCTGTTCACTTCGTTGTCTGATTGTTGCTAGGATATGGAAATACTTGGTTTTTTGTATATCGACCTTGCTAAATCCACTTGTTAATTCCAGTAGCTTTTTTGACGATTCTCTAGGATTTTCTGTATGCATAACTGTGTCATGTGTGAGTAAAGACAGCTCTACTTCTTCCTTGCCCTTCTGAGTCTGTGCTGAGAGCCTGGCTGGGGTCTCAGCAGTGGGAGGGGACAGCCTTGCCTGTCTCTGTCAAGGGAAAAGCATTCATTCTTTGAACACTAAGTGTGATGTGAGCTGTGAGCTTTTTGTAGATGCCCTCGTAGAAGTGTTCTGGTGCTGACTTGTTTACTGAGGCCTAATTTATATGCAGGAAATTCACCCATTTATGTGTCCAGCTCTGTTGGTTTTGACAGGCGTCTCCTTGTTCCTGCCCCATCAGTGATCTCAGGGTCCTCTGCTCAGGGTCACCCAGGCCGTCCAGGCGTGGTCCGGCTGCGTCTTTTCTGGACCTTGGACCTCGGAGTCCTCGGGCTCACATGCTGGTTGTCAGAACGCAAGTTCTTGGCTGCAGGACTGAGGTCCAGCCGGGGCTCTGTCTGCTCCCAGGGGCCCCAAGCACACAGCCCCCTTCTTGAAGGCCAGCAGGAGAACCATGCACGGTGTGATGTGATCGCGGGAGTGGCTTTCGTGAGAAGCGAGTCACAGGTTGCCCAGGGGGTGGGGTTCTGTGAGCGAGCGAGGCTGGGGTGAGCACCACTGCACCGAGATTTGCAGACCAGCTCTCGGGGACACCCGGCCCCTCTGTCCCTGCCGTTTGCCGTTTCCAGAATGTCGTACGGGTGGATTCCCACGGCACATGGCCTCTGGGTCTGGCCCTCTCCCTGGTGGAGGGAACCTCTGGGGGCTCGTCTGCGGTGTCACGTGTTTGTGTTGGTTGGGTCATCACTGCTCCGTCGTGTGGATACCCCTCAGGCTGCTCCTCCATCCACCGCAGACGCACTTGGGCTGTTTCCAGGTGTTGGCGGTTAGCGCAGCTTTTGAGAGCATTCATGTCAGGCTTTGGGTGGATGTGTCCTCATCCCCTGGGGCCGCGTGGTGGTGACTGGCAGCTTCATGGGAGGCTCGGCCATGTCCCTGGCACACGTGTCCCAAGCATCTGGAGAGTCCTGGCAGGAGGGCAGGTCCAGTGCTGGCTGCTCCTTTGTGGTGGGGAGCAGGGTCCTGGTGTTGGACCATTTCAGTGCTCTTGTAAATGGCATTTTTTCCCCTGATTTAGTTGCTTGACACATAGAAATAGTTACTTTTTTCCAACTAATTTTTTTTTTTTTTTTTGCTGTACGCGGGCCTCTCACTGTTGTGGCCTCTCCCATTGCGGAGCACAGGCTCCGGACGCGCAGGCTCAGCGGCCATGGCTCACGGGCCCAGCCACTCCGCAGCATGTGGGATCTTCCCGGACCGGGGCACGAACCTGTGTCCCCTGCATCGGCAGGCGGACTCTCAACCACTGCACCACCAGAGAAGCCCCCAACTAACTTTTAACTCTGTGACCTGTTAAACTCACTGACTAGATGTAGCATTTATTTGTGAGTTCTCTTCTCAGTGGACACGATCGTGTCATCAGCACACGGTCCCCTCCCGGCCGGGCCGCTGTGCCTGCCTTGGTGGAGAAAAGCTTCCAGAACCCAGGCTCCCACGGGCGCTGGTGCTCAGAGCTCTGTCCCTAGTCCACCAAGAGTGACCTGGATTGACGTTAGGCTGTGTTCAGTGTTTTTCTGCATCTGCTGAAATGCCCCTACAATCTCTCTTGTACTTACTGTAGTAACATGGTGGATAATCTGATTTTATGGGCCATTGTTGGGCCATCATTACTGGTTTGTAATCTCACGCCTGCTTCAGCACGGGGCGTTGTGCTGCCGGTGGTCGGCCTGCACTGGCCCATAGGCTGGCCTGCATGTGTCCCCAGAGCCTGCCCCCGACCATCTGGCACCGCTAGCATCTGTGCCTGTGGGTCTGTGTCTAGTGTCTGGGGGTTTCCTGCTTATTTTCATTCTGTTTGCCCATTGCCCCTTGTTCCTGATGAGTTTTTGTTTGGGTTCCAAACTCTGTATTTGCAAACCTGCCTGAAGAAATGCATTGAGGCTTCAGAGCCCTCATCTGGAATCACTCGGTCCATTTGTGGGAACGAGGGTGGTTCGGGGCTGAGCTGCAGCCGCCAGCCTCTCCGAATCTAGCCCAGCCTCCCCTGCAGTGACCCTCGCCCTGGGGTGCAGCCCTCAGGGTCCCACCTGTAGCAAGGAAGGTTCGCAGGGCCCTAGCCCCCCGGCCTCATGCCCGCTGTGCAGCACAGCTAGGAACGCCAGCCGCTGAGCTCGACCCCCGTGGAGGAGCCTTCCCGGAGCGTCCGCTCCTTCATGAGGCGTTTTCTTTGTTGCTTTTTCTGAAATGTTCTGTCAGGCTGTCTCGAGTCTCCGCAGACCAGGCAGCTTGCCTGACCACAGGTCGGCGCTCTGATTCTCACCAACATCCTTTGACAGATGGGGCATGTGCGGACGCTGTCCAGGGAGGGGCGGAGGGGGCGTTCCTGGGGGCCCCACACAGGCCTCTCCATGTTCCCCGCTTACCTGTCTGGGAGGAGCTTTCTGTCTCCAGACTGCTCTGGCTGGTGCTTCTGTAAAAACACTGCAGATTCCAAGCCCATTTCTTAATTATCAGATTCTAAGACGTGGAGTTACCCTGTCTGATTGCTGTGCTTGTTTCTCAGCTCCTCCCCTGAGCAGCTCCTGGACCCCTGCCAGCCCCTGGCCCCCATAGGGACATCTCTCCAATGGCCACCGTCTCTCCTCCCGTTGCTGCGACCGCTGCCTTTGACCCCTGGCCTTTCCGTCTCTTCAGCCCCGCACACCGGGCTGTGCCCCTGGGAGGGTCCTGGCAACCCGAGTGCCGCTGACTCTGGGCCCTCAGCCCCGGCCCCCAGCTGTGTGGGTCTCCTGCTTGCTCTGGTCCACTCCTCCTGGGCCCGAGCAGGTAGCCCTCTTCAGTCTTACCCCATGGGTCTTTCGTTCTGGGCACGTAAAAAGCCACGGATGCAGCACGTCCCCCGGCCGTTCCAGCTCAGGCCTGTGTGTCCCCGAGTGTTGGCATGTCAGAGTGCCCATACCCACTGGGCCATCTGCCCGTGCCTCGCTCCCCCACCCACCATTTGAGGCATCAGGAAACTTTCCGGTTCTGCCTTCCAGGTATTTCCTGGGTCTGATCACCTGTCCTCATGCTGCTGAGTCTGTCCCTCTCCTTGCTGTTCTGAAACCTTCCAAACACCTGCTCTGTCCCCATCTCCTCCCGCTTCAAGCCTCTTCTCGAGTCCCCTGGTTAACCCGGGTGCCCTCACGCCCTCAGCCTCTCAGAGTCACGATGTGGGTGGCTCGTGTGGGCGTGGGGCTCCCTCCCCACAGTATTTTTGCCTCAGAACCAGGTGTGGGTGGTTTCTGGATCAGAGAAGCTTTAAAAAGGCAGCACATACATCTGAAAGGACGCATCTTAAAGACCGAGAAAGGCTGCTTGTCGCAGGAGGGACGCAGGGTCCTCATAGAGGGGAATGGTCAGGTCTTCAGGATGGGTGGCCCCCGCTTGGTGCAGGCCGGTGACCAAGGGCTCAGGACGTAACTCCTGGGAAGTGTGGGCAGCATGGCGGGGGCCCAAGGCCAGGGGCCAGTGGGCAGAACCCCCTCTTGTCCCCCAGGAAGCCTTGGTGTCCCTGGGGGGCCACCTGTGGGTCCTGCAGGCTCTGGGCGGGGTCTCCATGCAGGACCCTTACAGGGACTCCCCTTAGGGACCCAGGGGGGAGGGGGTGTCTGGGCCGCCTCGCGCCCCTGGGTGGTAGAGGCGGTGTCCGCAGGGCCCTTCGCTGCTTGGGGTCCAGCCCCGGGCCTCCTTCCTTCGTCACACGGGCACCTGCTTCTCACCCACCCCTTTCTGCTGCTCCTTTAGTCTCTTGTTCAGCTTAGGAAAAAAGAAAAGAGAAAAAGTGAAAACATGTTTCACTTCCTCCAAGGATTTCTTACTCTTGTCTTTATGGATAAAGACACAGAAAGGGGGAGAAAATCAGTATAGTTGAGGCTCTTCCCTGGCCCCTGGCCCCCTGGCCGCTGGCGTGAGGGTCAGACCGCAGTGGCCGACGGCATGGTGGTGCTCCGGGGGGTCTGCTTGCTGCTCGCTCAGGGGTTCGGTTCTGGGTGGGTGTCCTCGCCGTGTGGCCCCTCTGACTTTGGGTCGATCTTGTGCTCTGGATCCTTCCAGAGAAAACTCTTTCCCACGGCTCGGATGGTTAGACCAGGCCCCTTTCTCACGGTCAGCTCAGCCCCTTCTGCCCTGTGTTGTTACCGCGGCAGCAATGCCAGAGGCATGGTTGGGACCCCGGTCCCGGGGCTCCTCTCTGTCCTGAAGGGTCTGTGGTTTTCTGAGTCCCCTCGTGAGCGACCTGGCAGCTTCCCTCCCGCTGTCCCACTGCCCCTCAGCCCCTCAGCTCCCAAGCAACTCTGCCCCGCTGCCCCTCTGCCCCTTTGCCCCCTGCCTCTCTGCCCCCCTGTCCCTCTGCCCCTCTGTCCCTCTACACCTCTGCTCCTCTGTCCCTCTACCCCTCTACTCCTCTGTCCCTCTACTCCTCTGCCCCTCTGCCCCTCTGTCACTCTGCCTCCCGTCCCTCTGTCTCCTGTCCCTCTGCTCCTCTGCTCCCCTGTCCCTCTGCCCTCCGTCCCTCTGTCTCTCCGCCCCCCTGTCCCTCTGCCCTCCGTCCCTCTGTCTCTCCGCCCCCCTGTCCCTCTGCCTCCCGTCCCCGTGTCCCTCTGCCCCTCTGCCCCCCGTCCCTCTGTTCCCCTTTCCCGTCTGTCCTCCTGCCCAGTGCCCCCTGCATCTCCCACTCCTGCTAAGTTGTATCCCTGCTTCTCCATCACCAGGTCCCTGGGGAGTTGTGCTGCCCAGTGGTCCTTACAGGACCATGTGGCCCCTTAGCCACCCCACGTGGTTCCCATAATGCTGTCCTCCTCTGTCCTGGTGCTGACAGCATCAGAGCGTCGGATGGGACGGTGCCAGCCACATAGATTATCCATGTTTGTGCTCGTTTTCACCCCTGGAGTTGAAGCCCCAGGAGGGAGGGGGAGGAGAGGGTGGCGTCCGCTGCGTGGCAGTGGCGGTGCCCACGCCTGCCCTCCTGGGACGCTCAGTGCGTGTCTCCCCCAGGATGGAGAGCTGTACTGCATCGATGCGCGTTTCTATGGCAACGTCAGCCGCTTCATCAACCACCACTGCGAGCCCAACCTGGTGCCTGTGCGCGTCTTCATGTCCCACCAGGACCTGCGCTTCCCCAGGATCGCCTTCTTCAGCACCCGCCTGATCGAGGCCGGGGAGCAGCTGGGGTAGGTGCCCGCCAGGCGCACGCGCTACCTGCCCCAGACTGGACGGCTCGGGCGGGGCTCGGTGGGCCCGGCTCCCGGGAGGTGCTGGTGGGCCCGGACCCCCACCCAGCTCTGTTCTCCCCCCAGGTTTGACTACGGGGAGCGCTTCTGGGACATCAAAGGCAAGCTGTTCAGCTGCCGCTGTGGCTCCCCCAAGTGCCGGCACTCCAGCGCCGCCCTGGCCCAGCGGCAGGCCGGCGCCCAGGCCGCCCAGGAGGACGGGCTGCCCGACACCAGCTCCTCCCCCGCCGACCCGCTATGAGAGAGAGCCATGGCCTGGGCGCCCAAGCGGATGCCGTTCACGCTGCGGTTCGGGGAGAAAAGGAGAAGCGCACACGACGACGTCTGAGGTCCCAGCCTGGTGCTGGCGGGGCTGGGCTGCGCGGTGGGCGCTCTGGGACTCTGCACTGGTGTCGCCCGTGAGTTTCTGATGGTGATTTTGTCGTTTCCACGTTTCTCGTTTCCCCTCTGCTCTCCGTCGTTCCTGTCCCACCGCTGGGCTTGTGGGCAGTGTCCTGTCGACCCAGACCCCTCCGTGTGGCCCCGCCAAAGCCACCGTCACCCACCCGCAGCCCGAGGGGCTGGTGCCGGCTCCTGGGGCCGCGCAGACCCTGTCCCCACCTCTCCTGAGAGGTCAGGGCCGAGCTGCCACTGACCTTGGAGAAAACGTGGGTTTGCTTTTTAAAGAAATCCTATATCTAGTCCTATATACCAGACCTCTAACGTGTTTCTTTTCGAGGAAGCGGTCTGGGGGTGCAGGAGGGCCACGGCCCACGGAGGACCCACACCTGTCCTGCGAGTGCCGTGAGGCCGGTACCTTCTGTTGATTTCTAAGCCACACGCTCTGATGATGAATAAACTGATTTATTTTCTACCATTATTGGACATTAGGACAAACAAAAAATAAAAAACAGAAAACACAGACAACGGTGCTGATTCTGGTGTGGTTTCTACTCACCATGTGAAAATAAACTATCAACTGTATAAAGAGAACAAAGTGATTTTAGAATAAAATGCAGGAGAAAACTTTTTTTAATATGTTAGTCTTGTAGTGTGAATAAATTTGCCATCACCTTTTGTGTGATGGCCCGCCAGGTCATATACTTTTTTTTGGCATATACTTTTTTAAATACTGTAATTAGTGCAGTAACAGTGGGTTTTTTTGTGCGACTCTTCTAAAACATTCATAATGCAGTCATGTTTATTTTTTCTGTTGAAATGTTTTTGACAAGTTCTAAGAGCAGTCTTTTGGCTCAGACCATTTCTTGTTCTGTTTTCAATGAAATCAATAAAAAAAAAGAAGTACTTTAAGTGAGGCCTCATCATGGTATCATGTTTCAACTGGTTCCTGCAAAATACCCGTGTCTCCCTTGGGGTGCGGTGCCCGTGGGGTCCCACACGGCCCCGGGGACCAGTGGGCAGGCCCAGCCCTGTGCCGAGTCTGAGAAGGTGGACCTGACACCCCCACTCATCCCTGCGGAGAGGACGCGGCCCGCCCCTCCCCAGGCAGCCTGTGCGTGCGTGTGCCTGTGCGTGTGCGTGGGGGGCACGTCTGTGTGTGCCAAGCGCTCTGGAGGCTGACGGAGGCCTGGAACCAGATCTGTGTCTGGACGTGGTAAGGCTGGGCCCTCTCCTCCTGCCGGAACCTCCAGTCCCAAAACTCGTCGGGAGCCTCCGAACACAAGAAGCAGCTTGAACGCTCTATTTTTTATACACAGACGTCATTCAGTTAGACATTTTCAGACATTTATCCAGAACCTGCATTTTGCAAGCAGCGCAAACAGGGTGCCTTCCCTGTGGACGTGGATAAGGCCCGATGTGCGGAGCCAGGAGCCTGAGCTGTGACTGGTCCGCCCGAAGAGCCCTTTCTGCCCGGAGGACTTGGGCTGGGTCCTCAGGGCTCACTGCCTTTCTCTTCTGAGGGCAACAGGACCACAGGAGGGGCTGTGCTGGCGGGGAGGGCCCACCTGCAGCTGGTTTTCAGGCCCTGAGACCCGCCAGCCCTGTGTGCCTTCCCCCAGCCCAGCCCTAGGGCTCCAAGCCCAGGGGACTGCAGCGGACGAAGGTCCCTGTGTGTTGGCGGTCCACCTGTTATGTGCTGGGCCAGTGCTGGTGTCCAAACAACTGTCTGTTGAATCAAGACAGTCTAGTTGCAAACCTTTAGGGTGCTGGGGAGGTCTGTGGGGTGAGGGCCCCCACGAGGTGCCGTCTCGGCAGTGGGTGCTGGGCTGCTTCCTTTGTCAGCCTGTCCTGGGGGCTGTGTGGTGCTCCCCCACCAATCCTGCTGGCAGGCCTGGGGGATGGGCCTGGGTCTCTGTTCCATGGGACGCTGACTGCAGGTATGAGGCTCTGAAGGGCTGGCCGGTGGGTGGGAGGCAGGCCAGGGGACTCCCACGGTGGCGGAGCACACGTGGCTGGAGCGTGAGGGTCTCACCCGGCTGTACTTACTCCTCAAAGGCAAACCTGTCACCGCCTCCCGCCTGCCTGGGGGTGTCCCCCGCCCTGCCAACTTTGGACAGTGGGCCACTCCCACCCACTCTTCCTGACAGCTGCATCCGTTTCCACGGGGCCGGAAAGAATTCTGAGCGTCATCTTTTTCTACTTGTGCAATTACCCTCTTAGAGAAGAGACCAAAGGGCACTGCAGAGTCACCTTTTGGAATCTGTCGCCAAAACCCCATTCCTAAGACGTGCGCTGATTTCTGCCTCCTCGAAGAGGGTGAATTTCCCCACGTCCAGCACTGAGCACTGTCGGACTTCTTTTTCTAATGTCTAGAGGAAAAATGATCAGTGTGCTACTTCACACTTGTTTGGTTACTGATAAACGCGAATGTCTGTCTTATTTATTACAGGTGGGGCTTTCCTCCTGTGTGAATTGCCTTGTAAAATTTTACTGTGTTGTTTATATTTCTCTTATTGATTTGTATGGGCTCTTTATATATTGTAGCCTTTTACCCATGCTGAACCTAAATTTTTATGTGGTAAAATCTGTCTTGTGATTTCTGATTTTGTACTGTATTTAGAAAGACCTCCACCTCCAAATTGTAAAAATATTCTCCAGTACAATTTCCTAGTATTTTATTTGCAAGTTTAGCTCTTGAATCCAGGTGGAATTTATTTGGTATATAGTTTAAAATAATAAATATAAGATTTTTAAATTGAGGAATAATTTATATACCGTGAGATGCATGGCTCTTTTGCGTACAACTCAGTAAGTCTTGACCAATGCCTTTGCCTGTGTAACCCATTCCTTATCGAGACACAGACTCTTCCCATCCCCCGGGAAATCTCTTCCCCTCCTTCCGAGCTGGTCCCTGCCTCCGAGACGCATTCATTCCGTGTTCTATACCTCATGTATGCGGGACATGTAGGTTACTCTTTCTGTCCAGCATCTCTTGCTTAGCTGTGTTTTGGTTCACATTTCATAAAGCACTGGTTCATGCATCCTTTCTATTGCTGAGGAGCATTCCACAGTAGGAATGTACCAAATTTGTTTATCCATTCTCCTGGGCGTGCACATCTGTGTTGTTTCCAGTTTGGGGCTATTATTAACAAAGCTGCCGCGAGCATCCTTGTACCAGTCTGTTTGTCTCAGGTAAATTCCTAGAAATGGACTTGCTGGGTCAGGCTGAGTGTTGGTCTTTTTAATCTGCCTGTCCTGGTAGCATCTCACTGTGGTTTTGATTTGCATCCCTTGGTGACTCGTGCTGGGCACCTTTTAGAAACTTGTTGTCCACCTGTGTGTCTTCTTTTGCCCAGTGCCTGTTAAGTCTTTTGTGCATTTTTTAATTGGCCTATCTTTCCATTACTGAGTGTAGGAGTTCTTTACATGTTCTAGTGCACGTACGTCCTTTGTCACATAGAAGTAGTTAAATATTTTCTCTCATCTGTAACCTTTCGTTCATTATCTTAGGAACAGTTGAAAATTTTGAGCACGTCCAATTTACCTTTTTTCCTCCTTGGTTAGTATTTTGTCTGTCAGTGTCTTTGCTGCCCCAACGCTGAGAAGGTATCCTCTTGCTTTCTTCTAAAGCATGATAGTTTTAGGTTTAATATTTTGGCATATGATCCATCTTAAACTAATTTTCATCAGTAGACTGAGGTAGATAGAGATACACTTTTTTTTTTTTTCTGACGTGGGTATCTAGTTGTTTCAGCTTCGGCTGTAATTTTCTGAGAACATTGCCTTCTCCCGTTGAGTTGTGTTGGCTCCTTTGTAGACCATCACCTGCCGTGTGCATCGTTATTTCCGGGCTCTTCTTTTCCATAGATCTGGTTGCCTGTCTTTATGCCAGCATCATACTGTCTTTATTACTGTCGCTTCATTTTAAGTATTAGAGTCACGTGTAGTGTAAGGCCTCCGACTTTGTTCTTATTCCTGAAGATGGTGACAGTTGTCCCTCAGTGTCCTTGGGGCCCTGGTTGCAGGACCCCCTGTGGATACCAAAAATCCACAGACGCTCAGGTCCCTCACGGCCCTCATATCTACGGATGTGGAACCCGCGTGCACGAGGGCTGACTGTATTTCACTCTTTTGGCTCTTTCTATTTTTATATAAATTTTAGAATCAGGCTTCCCTGGTGGCGCAGTAGTTGAGAGTCCGCCTGCCGATGCAGGGGACACGGGTTCATGCCACGGTCCGGGAGGATCCCACATGCCGCGGAGCGGCTGGGCCTGCGCATCCGGAGCCTGTCCTCTGCAACGGGAGGGGCCACGGTAGTGAGAGGCCCGCGTACGGGGGGGGGGGGAAGAATTTAGAATCGACATATCAATTCCTACAAAAAAGACTGATGGGGTTTTTTAAGCTTTAAAAATCATCTTTATCGAGATAACATTTACGTATCGTAAGATGCACCCATTTTGTTTCATGTGTTTTGGCAAATGTCTATACTCGTGTAGTCACTGCCACAATCAAGACATAATGACCGTCTTCATTACCCCAGAATCCTCTGGTGCCCCTTTGTGGTCCACCCTGCCTGCCCCGGGAGATACTTATCTACCCTTGACGCTGTAGATGAACATCTCCTGTTCTAGAATTTTCTATAATTGGAATCACACAGCATACTCCATTGTATCTGGCTTCTTTGGCTTAACATAAAGGTTTTAAATTTTGAAACAATCTCAAATTTACAGAAAACTGCAAGCACAGTACAGGCAACTTTTCTCTTTAAATCACTGGGGAACAAATTGCCGCCTTGATGCTCCTTCATCCCTGCAAACGAGGCTGTTCTGCTGCGTGACTGGACGCACCACCAGCTCCGGGACGACGTTGCTCTGACCGGGCACTGACCCATCAAGTCCCAGGCAGCTCCCGCCCTCGGAGCAGGCGGGCCCGGTTCAGCCTGCTGTTCTGTGTGGTTATCGTGTGTTTCGTTATTTCTGTCCGGAACAAGCCTGTCTGCCTGGTTTTCATGGCCTCGGCGCGTGAAGATGACGGTCGGTTTTCGTGTAGAACGTTCTCAGTTTGTTTCCTCAGGATCAGGTCCAGGGCTGCATCTTCGGCAGGAGCGTCGCAGAGGCGGTGCTGTGTCCTCCTGCGTCCTACCAGGTGGCCCACAAGTTGGGTTTGGTCCGTTTATTGATAATGCAAACTTGAATCATTTGATTGAGATTCAGCCACCTTTCCCACCAGCTTTGTTTTTCTCATGGCAGGAAACAGATCCCATCCTTTTCATACTTTCCGGTTACTTGTGGGAGTACGGACTCATGACTTTCTACTTCATCCAGCGGGTTATAGTCTGTTACTCTCATTATTCAGGTGCTAAAGATGTCAAAGGTTGGACTGGTGGCAGCTTCTTGAGATCGCCTCGTTTGCTCACTGAGCCCGTCTTACTTTGTGGCACAAGGCGTCCCGGGCTTGTTGGTACCTTGCCTGCCCCCGTCCTGGAACAGCTGCGTTTTCTAAAATCTAAATCCACCATTTTGCTATTTTCTGCCTATCTTGTTTGTTCTTTGTTCCTTTTCCCCCTTCTTCTGCCGTCTTTTGTATTGAGTGTGTTTGTATAATCCATCGTTCCTACTGCGTTGGCTTATTAGCTCTACCCTTTTTGTTTTCGTTTTTTAGTAACTGCTGTAGGACTTACACATTCTGCATCTTCAGCTGGCCAGTCTGCTCTCCCGAGGTGCTAACCATATTACAGCTGATGTAAGAACTGCACAGCAGAACAATCCCGTTTCCCCAATTGTCATCCATTTTAGTCCCTATAGTTTATACCCCAAGTCGTCGTTATTGTTTTTGCTTTATTTAGCCAATTACTGTTATTAATCGTAATTTGTACCTTGTCTACTCATTTTCTCACTTGTTTCTTTTTCTGTATTCAGTAACAGCTTTATTGAAATATAAGCACATACCGTACGATCCCATATCCTTTCACAGCTTACCATTCGGTGGTTTCTTAGCATGTTCACAATTACATGCAACCATCATCACAATCAAATTTAACGTTGTTGCGACCCCAGGAAGAAACCTGGGCCCATTAGCAGCTGTTTCTCCCCTAGTCCCCCCTCCCCCCAGCCCCAGACAACCTCTAATCTACTTTCTGTCTATGCAGATTTGCCTATTCTGGACATTTCATATAATACTGCGGTCTTCTGTGGCTTTTTCCACTGAGCATCATGTCTTTGAGGTTCATCCGTGTTGTGCCACGTGCCGGCCCTTCCTTTTTCTGGCCAAATGATAAATATTCTGTTCTGTGGATGGGTTGTCAGTTCATGTGGGTTGTTTCCACTCTGGCTCTTATGAGTAAAGCTGCTATACGCATTCACGTATTTGTTTTTGTGTAGATGTCTTTTGGATATATACCTAGGATTGCAAATGCTGGGTCGTGTGGAAACTCTCATTTAACCTTTAAAAGAACTGCCAAGCTGTATCCAAAACCGTCTTACAGTCCTCACCAGTAGTGTATGAAGGTTTTGATTTTTCCACATCCTCATCAACACTTGTTATCTGTAGTTTTTACTTGAACCGTCCCAGTGGGTGTGAAGTGGTACCTCACTGTGGTTTTGGTTTGCATTTCCCTGATGACTAGTGATGTCAAGCATTTTTCAATGTTCTTATCATTGATCATTTGTGTGTCTTCTTTGGAGAAACACGTATTCATATCCTTTGCCCAGTTTTAAGTAGAGTTCTCTTTTTATTATCGAGTGGGAAGAGTTCTTTTTTTTTAAATATATCCCAGATAGCGATTACTTGTCAGATATGTGATTTGCAAATATTTTCTCCCATTCAGTAGGTTGTCTTTCCACTTTTTGATGGTGTCTTTTGAAGCACGAAAGATTTTAATTTTGATGTGCAGTTTGCCCATTTTTTTCTTTTGTTGCTTGTTCTTTTGGTGCCATATTTAAGAAACTGTCGCCTAATCCAAGGTCACAAAGATTTATGCCTTGGCCCCTGCTAAGAGTCTCATGGTTTTAGCTCTTACTATTTATGTCTTAGCTACTATTTAGTCTTCGACACATTTTGAGTTAATTTTTGTATAGGTGTGAGGTAGGGGTCCCACCTCATCGTTTTGCAGGTGGACATTCAGTTTTTCCAGCATTGTTTGTTTTTGCTTTTTTAAAAATAAATTTATTTACATATTTATTTTTGGCTGCGTTGGGTCTTCGTTGCTTGGCTCGGGCTTTCTCTAGTTGTGGCAGGCGGGGGCTACTCTTTGTTGTGGTGCACGGGCGTCTCATTGTGGTGGCTTCTCCTGTTGCAGAGCACGGGCTGGCGCGCTGGCTTTAGTAGTTGTGGCCCACGGGCTCTAGAGCGCAGGCTCAGTAGTTGGGGCGCATGGGCTTAGTTGCTCCGCGGCATGTGGGATCTTCCCACATCAGGGCTCGAACCCGTGTCCCCTGCATTGGCAGGCAGATTCTTAACCACTGTGCCACCAGGGAAGCCCCCAGCACCGTTTGTTAAAGAAGCTGTTCTTCCCCCGTGGAATGGTCTTGGCACCCTTGTCAAGGATCAGTTGGCCGTAGATATTGGGTTAATTCCTGGACTCTAAATTCTATCCCATTGATCTATATGTCTTTTCTTGTGCCAATATCATACTGGTTTAATGAGTGTAGTTTTGTAGTGAGCTTTGAAATGGAGAAGTGTGAGTACTCCAGTTTTTTTCTTCTTCTGAAAGATTTTTTTGGCTATTCTAGGTCCTTTGAGTGTCCATATGAACTTTAGGACCAGTTTATCAGTTTCTACAAAGAAGCCAACTGTGATTCTGACAGGGATTGTGTTTAATCTGGCCAATTATCTTTTAAAAAATAGACTTTTTAAAGAATATTTTTAGATTTACAGAAAAATCGAGAAGATAGTGCAGATTTCCAAATACATCTTATTAGCATATGGTATATTTGTTATAATTAATTAATTATTTAATATTGATACATTGTTATTGACTAACGTCCATAGCTTATTCAGATTTCCTTAAATTTTACCTAAGGTCTTTTCTATTTCCAGGATTCCTTCCATGATATCTCATTGTGTTTAGCTGTCAGGTCTCCTTAGGCTCCTCTTGGTTGTGGCAGTTTTACTTATTCCTGATGATCTTGACAGTCTAGAGGAGTACCGGTCAAGTGTTTCTTAGGATGTCCCACTATTGGAATCTGTCTAATGTTTTTCTTATGATAGGACTGACGTTATGGGCTATGGGAGGAAGACCACAGAGATAAGGAGCCATTTTTGTCCTGTCACATAAAAATAATCCTATCAACATGATTTATGACTCGATGTGGGCCTTGATCACCTCAGTGAGGTGTGCTTGTCAGATTTCTGGCGCTCTTTCCTCCCTTTCCATCCTGCTTCCTAGAAGGAGGGCTCGAGGCCCTGCCACGCCTGAGGTCTGGGGTTAGGTCCCCTCTCCTTTGGGATAGAGTATCTACATGAATTATTTGCAATTCCTCTGCACTTGAGATTTGTCTCTTCTGGCTCATCTATGAATTTGTTTCAGTCATTTTTATCAGTACGGGCTCACGGGTGGGTGTTTATTTACGTAGTATCTGCTCAAATTGTTGCAGCTTTGGCCGTTAGGAGCCCTTCGTGTGGCTCCTGTTTACCACTGACACCCTCATCAGTGTGGGTTGTGTCTGTGTGTGCCTCCAAGCACTTCCTTACTTTGTGGCACTGTGAGATGCGTCAGGCTCATTTTGTTTATTTTCTGCCTGAGTCCTAGACTTAGCCACTTCTCCATGGAGCCCTGATTTCTTTCATTGGGAGATGGTGTTAGAAACCAAGATCTGGGTGCTGGGGTGCTTGTTGCTACTGGGGTGTCTTTTCTTTTTTCTTTCTTTTTTTTTTGGCGGTACGCGGGCCTCTCAGTGTTGCGGCCTCTCCCGTTGCAGAGCGCAGGCCCAGCGGCCATGGCTCACGGGCCCGGCCGCTCCGTGGCATGTGGGATCTTCCCGGACGAGGGCACGAACCCGCGTCCCCTGCATCGGCAGGCGGACTCTCCATCACTGTGCCACCAGGGAAGCCCTGGGGTGTCTTTTCTGAAAGCCCCTCTCAGTTGACAGGGGAAAGAAATATATGTGTGTACATACACACAAATCTACAAATGTTTCTGTATGTACCTATCTGTGTCTACATTAGGATAAATGTTAAGCTCACACTGATGTCTCCAAATGTAATTCCTCACAACGTGGATCATCATAGCCTCCTGTCCTTGCTTATCTGTAAGCTTTTGCTCCAGCCGTGAGAAACCCAGCTCTCTCCGCCGTCTGTTTACGTAGTTGTTCAGTTCCAGGATACGTGCATAGCTGCATCAGAGTAGCCAGTAACCAGTTCCCTATGGGAAACAACCTTATTGACCAGAGACAGTGTTCATGTGCAGCTCCATTTGCTTTACTCTTATGGACCCACTCATTGCCAAGGTTACTTAGGTTAGCCCCTCCCCCACCCCTTCAGTGAGGTTGTCTCCTACATTGTAATAGATGACCTTGTCACTGTCTGCGCTCCTTCCTGGGGCCTTCTGGCCTCATAAGGGACTTTTTTATCGGCACGCATCTAGATTCGTTTTTATGCTGTAAAATCGAGAAGTTCAGTTGTCTTTTACAGAAGTTAGAGAATGAGAGCAAAGGTATTTTACATTTGTGTACATTTACAGTTTCTGGTGCTCTTCGTTCCTGTTTGTACATCGAAGTTTCCAACTACTGTCATTTTCTTTGGCCTGAAAGAACTTAAATAAACATTTTAAGCACAGATCTTTCTAGCAAAGAATTGTCTCATCTTCTGTTCAAAAGTATCTTCGTTTCACCTTTCACCTTCGTTTCAGCACTTTCAAGATGCAATCCCATTGTCTTCTGGACTGCTTTCTTTCTGATGAAAAATCAGTGGTGGTTCTGCAGTGTCACATCTTCTATTAAGCCCATCCAGTGAAATTTTCATTTTAGATATCATGATTTTCCGTTGTAGACGTGCCATTTGGTTCTTTTATAGCTTCAGTATCTCTTTTGAGATTCACTATCTCTTATCTCATTATATTCATGTTTTCCCTTAGCTCTTTGAACACACTTATACTGGCTGCTTTTAATCTCTGTATGTTGATTCTGTCATAGCTGGTTTTGTTTCTGTTGACTGACCTTCCTCCTAGTTATGTCACCTTTCTACACTTCTTTTCATGTCTGATCAGTTTTAATTGGATGCTGGACAGTATGAATCTTGCGTTAAGTGTCTGGATTTTGTTTTCTGTCTCTGGAGAGTATTGGGTTTTGTTCTGGCAAATAATTACTTTACTTTTAGGTCAAGCTGATCATCTCAAGTCTTGTCTTTTGAAGCTTTTTGGGGGGAAGGTGTAAAGTAGCCTTTATTCTAGGACAAGTTTGGCTCTACACCGTCTCACGGTGTGGCCTTTCTGGGCCTCTGCTGAGTTGCCAGAGTGTTCAGCAAGGTGTTCTGCTCTACTTGTTAGGACTCGGGTGACCCCTTGTCCTGCGTGAGTGTGGCATTTGTTCAGGTCGCAGCAGCTCGGCACCCCTCCCACCCCCATTTTGTGGCTCTCACTGTGCACACGCACGGGTCCTGTTCAGCCAGAGACTCCAGGGCACTCCTGTGTGGATTTCTGGAGCTCTTTCTCTGTTCGGTGCTTCATCTCTGGTGTCTGCCCCTCAAATTCCACCACCTTTGCTTCCCTGAACTCTGGCCTCTGTCTTGTAATCTCGACAGGAGGACTTTGCTCTGCTTGGCGCCCTCACCTTTGTGCTACGATTGGAACATTGTCCCCTTCGGACAGGCCAGGGTGAGTGTGAACTAGTGTGCTTTGTGTTTTTCTTTTTCCAGGAATCTTTTTCCTGCACTTCCCGTTGTCTAATGTCTGAAAATGGTTTCATATATATATTTGCCCAGTTTTACACTTTTTATGACGGGATGGTTATCTAGTACCTGCTACTTCATTGTGGCCAGAAGCAAAAGAATAATAGAACTTTATTTTCTTCCAACTTGAAAGCCAATTATTCTAATACCATTTATTGACAAATCTTTCCTTTCCCACAAATCTTAAATCTCATCCACTACATTTAGGTATACACACACACTCTGTTTTATTCTGTTATACTATTCTATTGCTTTATTCTGTTCCTCTATGTATTCTATTTCCTTATGATTTTATGTTTTTAAATTTAAAAAGTCAATTGTAAATACAATACAGAAAGGAAAAAAGTTAAAACTCCACTCACTTTCAGTGTCTTCCTTAGATTAATCACTGTTTCATGAATATTCTCACAAACATTTTATGTAAAAATATATATCGATAAAAGAATAATACGTAATATTTTTAAAGCTCTTCCTGTTTTTTAACAAACATGGTGCTTACCACGTCCAGGTGCTGTTCTAAAGGGCTTCACGTACATGATCATTTAATTCTCATGAAAATTCTATATGGTGGGGGCTTTCCCCACCTTAGTGGGTGAGAAAAAGGACACTAAGGACCTTGCCCAAGGTCACACAGCTCCGAGTGGCAGAGCCATGGTTGGGACCCCAGGCAGCGCGATTCAGAGTCCATACCCCCCAGTGCTGTTTCCTCATTCTCATAAATAATCCCATTGGGTCCATAAAGCTTCTAAGCCTTTGTTTGCCCACCTAAAATCCTGTCTTATTGCAAGTTCGTTCATGATTATCTGTGTCTTTCTCTGTGAGGCAACTTTACATGTCCTTTGCTTAGTTTCAGTGGAAATGTTAATCTTTTTATTATTGATCAGAAAGGGCTCTTTGGAAATAAAGAAAATTCATCCCTTGCCTTATGCATTGACAGTATTGTCTAAATGTGTTTATTTACTTTGTTTATGATGGGTTATTAAAAATATATATCAGCTTCTGGGTTCTGTTTTACTTCTGCCTTTCGAGAATTTCAGATTCTTCTGTAATCCACTTCGGCAGCCTTTTCCGTTAAGCTGGTCGTTTTCAGCTTGTGGCCGTGCGGTGGTGTCGGCACGGCGGCCCAGGTGACTTCACTGTCAGCCGCACGGAGCTTCTGGCCTTGCTGTCCCTACACTTTAAGATTAAAAACCCTGTTTGCTGTCCTGTAATTTGACTTTGTATTCCCATCAGTATGTCTATTCTTTTCAGGGTTGTATAGACTACACAATTTGATTTTTGTCCATTTTTATGTTGTTGGGACTGTTCTTTTATTCTTCTCTATTTGTCCTCATCGTTTTATTTGTTCGTACTTCCAGATTAGCTTTTGTTAGAAATTTGTCAATTTCCTTCCACTCATCTTTTTAAAAATCCCAGTTCTCCCGGGGAAAATGTCTAGGAACAGATGGATCCCCAGGTCTGAAGCTCAGGAGAGAAATCTGTACTGGAGATAAAGATTTGGGAACTACCAGTATAGAGCAGGGCCCTCACCTGGGGATGACTCTGCCCCCAGGGGACACTTGCAAGATCTGGGGACAGATTTGGTGTCACAGCTGAGGATGATATTGAAGTCAGAGGTGTCCAGCAGGGATGCTGCACAGCCCACAGTGCACAGGGCAGCACCCCAAGAGGAATGCCCTGTCTCCAACCCTGGGATGGAGAAATAATTGAAACGGGGAGGGACAAGGTTGCCCTGAAGGGTCAGGGCAGTGGCAGCATCCTGGCCGGCAGGGAGTCACCAGTGAGGCGGCGTCTGGCTGACATCTGAGGGGTGGACCCAGTTGTCCGGGCACAGGGACAGCACAGGGACAGCAGGTGGCACCTTTGAGGGACCTGTGGGCCAGCGGGGCTGGCTGGCGCTGAGTGAGCAATGAGGCCAGAGCGGCAGGCAGGTTCGGCAGCCGTGAGAAAACCACGAAGGGCCCCAGGTGGACTGTGATGTGGTCAGGGCTGCAGAGGAGGACAGTTGTGGGAGTGGGACAAGGCCCTGTGTTCACAAGGTGGCCGCCACCACTGGCTGAACGACTTGGAAGGTGACCGCGGTGATGGGGAGTTAGAGGGGCCCAAATATCTTTATTTTTAAAAATTATTTACACTTTTTATTTAAGTTGTTTTATTGAGGTAAAATTCACATAACATAAAATCTACCATTTTAGTCATTTAAAAATGTACAATTCAGTGGCTTTGTGTGTGTGTGTGTGTGTGGTACGCGGGCCTCTCACTGTCGTGGCCTCTCCTGTTGCGGAGCACAGGCTCCGGATGCACAGGCTCAGCGGCCATGGCTCACAGGCCCAGCCGCTCCACGGCACGTGGGATCTTCCCGGACCGGGGCACGAACCCGTGTCCCCTGCATCGGCAGGTGGACTCTCAACCACTGCGCCACCAGGGAAGCCCTTCAGTGGCTTTTAATACACTCACAGTGTTGTTCAACCACCACCACTATCTAATTTCAGAAAATCTTCACCCCAAAAAGAAACCCTGTACCTATTACCAGTCACTCCCCACTCTCACCTCCTCCACTGGCACCACGAATCTCCTCTTGTCTTTGGATTTCCCTATTCTGGAAACATTTCATGAAGCAGAATCATGTATTAGGTGGCCTTCTACGTCTGGCTTCTTTTACTTAGCATGATGTTTTCATGGTTCATCCAAGATACAGATGGGATTAAATGTACCAGGATTTTCTTAGATTTTATTACATGACGATGAATATACATTATTATTATTAGAAATAAATTGGGAAGGAGTGAGGAGAGGCTGGCAGAGCTGTCAGACTATGATGCAGCTCTAACTTCTAGTGACGAGAAGGGACAGAAGGCCGGTGGGAACACCCTGATCGCTGAGCATCTGCTCTGACTTGGTGAAGCCGCTGCAGAGTCCAGGACCCTCAGCACAGGAGCAGCGGTGGGCTCAGCACAGCAACAGGCCCTTTGCCAGTCGTGCTGCGGGGCACACTTTCACAGCAACCACAACTGTCTAAAATAACAACAGTGTCGCGCGCACGCGTGTGCGCGTGTGTGTTTTTAAAGAAAGGCTGAAAATTAATTAATCATCCAACTGAGAGGGCAAATAAACCTAAAACAAAGGAGAAGAGAGGGAATATAAAGAGCAGATACTAATGAATAGAAAACATATGGGGACTTCCCTGGTGGCGCAGTGGATAAGAATCCGCCTGCCAGTGCAGGGGACACGGGTTCAAGCCCTGGTCCAGTAAGATCCCACGTGCCGCGGAGCAACTAAGTCCGTGTACTACAACTGCTGAGCCTGCGCTCTAGAGCCCGCGAGCCACAACTACTGAGCCCGCGAGCCATAACCAAAGGCCATGCACCTAGAGCCTGTGCTCCACAACAAGAGAAGCCACTGCAATGAGAAGCCCGCACACCACAGCAAAGAGTAGCCCCCATTCACCGCAACTAGAGAAAGCCCGTGCAGCAAGAAAGACCTAATGCAACCAAAAATAAATAAATTTATTTAAAAAAAAGAAAACAAACATATGATAGAGACAATCAGTGAAGCAAAAAATTGGTTCTTTGAGAAGATTAACAAAATGGCAAACCTCGGCAAGATTGAGAGAGGGGGAGGGGGAGAGAGGGAGGAAGGTGGTGGGGGGGAGAGAGAGAGAGAGAGAGAGGGAAGGGAAGAGAGAGAGGGAGAATACAAAGGGCATACAGCCACAGTACAACATAGATTAAAAAGATAGCATGAACAACTTTAGGCCAATACATTTCTAGAAAAGTATAATGGAAAGAAAAAAAAAGTATAACGGAACAAACACTGACCCAAGAGGAAATAGAAAACCTGAATAGTCTTATGACTCTTAAATAGCCAGCAATTAAAATCACAAAGAAAACATCAGGCCCAGTTAGTGAGTTCAGCTGAACTTTCACAATACAGATTCTCTATAGAAATGCTCCCCAAGGCCACCATAACTTGATGCCAAAATCTGATAAAAATAATGCAACAGAGGAAAACCACAGGGCGATGTCATTCAGAGACCAACCCGCAACAACTCGACAGATTACTAGTCAACCAGGTTTCAATAGTGTATAACGACAATAATCAGTCATGACCACATTTGATTTACCACAGGGATGAGAGGTTGGTTTAACTTTAGGAAATCAATTAGCATAAGCCACTACCCTAACATAAAGGAGAAAAATATGATCATCTCCAGTGCAGAAAAATGATTTGATAGAATTCTTCACCTATTCATGATAAAATCCTAGACGTTAAGACTAGAGGAGGGTTTCTTAACCTGGTTAGGGGGTATCTATTTTTTTTAAAAGAACATAGCAAACCTCATAATGGTGAAAGGTTGGAAGTATTTTATTTAAGACGAGGAACAGGACAGGGTGCCCACTGTCCCATTTCTGGACCTCATTGTACCAGCTAGCACAGGAATACACGAAAAAGAAACAAAACATCTAAGAATTGAAAAAGAAGAAATGAAGCATTTTTCAATGTTATCTACATAGAAAACAAAGAAATCTAACAGTGAATTATTAACCAGAAAATGTAGCAGTATTGCTATGTGCAGGGAACTGCACAGAATGCGGGCAACAGAAAATGTACCCAGGTGGACCCCTTCGTTATAGTGTGAAAACATGAAACCCCTAGGAATAAATCTCATATAAATGTGCAGGACCTTTGTGGAGAAAATTATAAAACTTTACTGAAATAAACTAAATGAAGATATATATTTTGCTCATGGGCTGGAAGTCTCAGTATCACAAAGGTGTAATTTGCCCCAAATTGACCTTTTGATTCCATGCAACTCTTGTCGAAAGCCCACTGTATGTGTTTGTATAATGCGACAAGTTGATTGTAAAAATTATGCAGACGGGATTCCCTGGCAGTCCAGTGGTTAGGACTTGGTACTTTCACTGCCTTGGCCCAGGTTTGATCCCTTGGTCAGGGAACTAAGATCAGGCAAGCCACACAGCGGGGCCAAACAAACAAATAAATAAATAAAAACTATACAGACCAAAGGTAAAGAATAGCAAAAATTCTCAAGAAGAAAACCAGGTAGGAATATTACCTTATTGTAAAGCTTTAGTAATTAACACAGTGTAGTATCGGCACAGAGACAGACAAATAGATCACCTGAGCAGAACTGAGAGCCCAGAAGCAGACCCATATGTTTACAGAGTTTTGATATGTGACAGGGCTGACTTCGCATTGGGGAAAGGATACCTTTCAAAAATGATGTTCTGACAATTTAATTACATAAAAAAACAAAGTGGACTCCTGCCTGCCTCACTTCATACAGAAAAATTAGTTGCATCTGGTTTAAAGTGCAAAAAGCCAAAACTGCAAATTTTAGAAGAGAAGATAGGAGACTATATTCTCAACATCCCAACAGTATACAAAAGGATATCTTCATAATGATAATGAAGGAAGAATTTTCTATGATTCGAAAAGCACAGAACATAAAGGAGACTTTGAATATACTCGGATACATTAGAATTAAGAACTTCTGCACATCAAAGAAGGTTTTGCAACACATATCTGACAAAGGTTCACGCCAGAACATATGAGAACTGGCACAAGTGAGTAAGAAAAACATGATCCAGTTGGAAAGTGGACACAAGATTTGAACAGGCACTTTGACCAAGAGGAAGATTAGATAAGTAATAAATACATGAGAAGTTGCTCAGCTTCCTTAGTGAGCAGGGGAATGCAGATTAAAAGCCACAGTGAGACGCTTTAAGTATCCACCAGGTTGACAAAAGTACCGATCACACCAGAGTGTTGGGGGAGTGAAGCCACTGGGACCTGTGAGCTGTTGGGGAGTGTGATCGGCCCACTGGCACTGATGGGGCAGCATCAGTCTCACCTGTGGCCCAGATACTAGGAGAACTAAATTAGATGTTCACCGCAGGACTGTTTGAAATAGCAGAAAATGTAAAGCAGCACAAACTTCCATCAAAGAAGAATGGACAAATTAATTGTCACACCAGAGACTAATATGTGTAGTGACAACAAATGATTCATGTATGTGCAATGATGGGCACACTGTTAAGGAAAAGCAAGTTGCAGAAGAATATCTACAACTCGGTTCTTTCTGTGTATGTGAAGGCAAAAGTGTGTAAAACTGTATAGATATTGTGCAGGGGTACAATAGAGAGAGGATCCTAAGTACAGGATTCAGGACTGGGGAGGCCTCTGTGGCAAGTGGGGATCTGGGAGGGGCACACGGGGGCTTTGCAGGATCTCCTGGGTCTGTTTCCTGGGCTGGTTGGTGGGTGCACAGGAGTTTGTGGTATTGTTATTCCTTAAGCCTTATACACATTTTATAATATGCATGTACTTATTGTTTAATTTTAAAAAGTAAATACAGAGGTGGGGGCCATTAGGTAGGGTGTCAGAAACAGGTGGCAGGCTGGAGAGGTGTGTGGGGCCCTAATTCAGAAGGGAGGGGCTGCCCGGTGTTTGAACGCTGTGGGGATGCAGATAAGTTGGAAGTACAGGGGTCTCTCTCCTTCATGGAGCCATTCCTGGCCTCATGTACTACTTACCCTTATTGTTTTAAAAATTAAGTGTCAATTCTATATGAAAATGAAAAATTACTCCAAGTTTTCCCTCCCCAATTCTCCATGTGGGAACCCAACACCTAGTGGCAGAGGTGGGACTTAGAAAGGGAGGTATATCCCATTTACAATAGCATCAAAAACAATAAAACATTTAGGAATAAATTCAACCCAGGTGAAAGAACTGTACCCTGAAAACTATGACATTAATGAAAGAAATTGAAGAAGACGTAAATAAATGGAAAGACACTGCACCCCCCACACCCCCCACCGACCTCCTGTTCATGGACTGGAAGAGTTAATATTGTCAAAATGTCAACTACCCAAAGCCATCTATAAATTCAGTGTAATCCCTATAAAAAATTCCAGTGGTATTTTTGGTAGAAATGGAAAAAACAGTCCTAAAATTCACATGGAGCCACAAAAGACCTTAAATAGCTAAAGCAGCCTTGAGGAAGAATAAAGCTGGAGGCATCACACTTCCTGATTTCAAGCTATACTACAAAGCTACAATAATCAAAACAGTATGACACTGGCATACAAGCAGACACAAAGACCAATGGAACCAAATCAAGAACCCAGAAATAAACCCATGCGTATATGGTCAGCTAATATTTGACAAGGGGAAAGGATACTTGAGTACTCAATGGGGAAAGGTTAGTCTCTTCAATAAATGGTGCTGGAAAAACTGGATATTCACATGCAAAAGAATGAAAGTGGGTCCCTATTTTATACCACTCACAAATGTTAACTTGAAATGAATTAAAGATTTAAATGTAAGACCTGAAACCATAAAACTCCTAGAAGAAAACATAGGGGAAAAGTTCATTGACACTGGTCTTGGCAAAGATTTTTTGGACATGACACCAAAAGCACAAGCAACAAAGGCAAAAATCAACAAGTGGGATTACATCAAACTAAAAAGCTTCTGTACAGCAAGGGAAACCATCAACAAAATGAAAAGACAGTCTATAGAGTGGCAGAAAATATTTGCAAACCACATATCTAATTAGGGGTTAATATCTAAAATATATAAGGGACTCACAACTTGGTAGCCAAAAAAAAAAAAAAAAACCCCAAGTAATCTAATTAAAAAATGGGCAAAAGACCTGGCAGACATTTTTCCAGAGATGATATACAAATAGCCAACTAGTACATCAAAAGATGCTCAGCATCTCTAATCATCAGAGAAATGCACATCAAAACCACCGTGCAGTATCTGCTAGAATAGCTACCGTCAAAGAACCTAAGTGTCCACTGACGGATAAACAGACAAAGAAGAAGTGAGATATGTATACACTGAAATATGCGAAGTACGTTCAGCCATAAAAAAAGAAGGCAGGGCTTCCCTGGTGGTGCAGTGGTTGAGAGTCCGCCTGCCGATGCAGGGGACGCGGGTTCGTGCCCCGGTCCGGGAGGATCCCACATGCCGTGGAGCGGCTGGGCCCGTGAGCCATGGCCGCTGAGCCTGCGCGTCCGGAGCCTGTGCTCCGCAACGGGAGAGGCCACAGCAGTGAGAGGCCCGCGTATCGCAAAAAAAAAAAGAAGGCAATCCTGCCATTCGTGACAACATGGATGAACCTTGAGGGCATCGTGCTAAGTGAAATAAGACAGAGAAAAACAAACGCTCTATGATCTCACCTATATGTCAAACCTAAAAGAAAGCTGAACTCAGAAACAGAGCAGAATGGCGGTTGTCAGGGGCTGGGGGTGGGGGAACTGAGGAGATGCTGGTCAAAGGGTACTAACTTGCAGTTATAGGTTCTGAGGATCTTATGTACTGTGTGGGGTGACTATAGTTAGTAATACTGTATCATGTACTTGAAAGTTAAGACAGTAGATCTTAAGCCTTCTCCCCAAAAAAAAAAAAACAAAACAAAAGGTAAACTCTGCGAGGTGATGGATGATGGGTGTGTTGGATGACCTTACTGAGTCTTCTTTTCACAATGTGTACACGTATCAGATCATCACATTGTGCACTTTCAGCTCACACAATGTTGTATGTCAACTGCATCTCAGTAAAGCTGGGGAAAAAGGGGGAGGAGCTGAAGAGGTGCTGGAGGGGAAGGTGGGCAAGGGGCCTCCCACCCTCTGGGAACGGGCCAGGGGCCGAGCTTCTAGGATAGTGGAGCCTGGTTGCAATGCCATTGCCAGCACGCAACAGGACCAACTCAGGCCCCCTGAGGACTTCTGGGGGCACAGTGGGTGATAGCCGTCTGCCTGGTTCGTGAACTTCTGCGGTGGCTGGAGCCTCGTGGGGGCGTCCCTGGGGGTTCGAGGTGAGTAGGACAGAGGGGGAGGGACCACAGACCCCTGCCAGGAGGGGTGGGGGGGCGCAGGAGGTGCTGAGGTCATGGGTGGGGAGCAAGCCCGCTGGAGGCCAGGGAGGAAGAGAATTGTCACTGGGGCTACCAGCTCAGCCCGGGTCCGTGCCCTGCATCCCCCGCAGCTCCTTGCTCCCCTGGATGAGCCTTCACACCTGCTCCGCCTTCTGCCAGCCTCAACGCCCCGCTCACTCTCAGCTCTGATCTTGCCTCTGATTTCAGTGAGAGTCACAGTCCAGAGGTGGTCCTCCTCCCCCCCGTTAACCCGCCAGCCTGCCTGTGTCTGCGGTCATGTCCTCCGACTGCCCTTCCTGTCAGCGAACAGGCTGTCTCATGTCCGATGGCCTCTGACCCAGACGGGGCAGCACATCCTTTCTCTTGCATCTGGAACCTGTCTTTCTATTGAGTCGTTCCAATCGGCACACAAGGTCCAGTAACATCCACTTCCTTAAATAACCCACAAAACTCCCTTCATGGCCTGTGTCTCCAGCTATTGTTCCACGTCTCTGCTTCTTTGCAGGAAAACTCACCCAACAGCTCTGTCCACCTGCTGTATGTACTTCCTCATGAGCCATTCTCTTTAATCCACTCCCCTCAGCCTGTTTCCCACTCCTCTATGGAAACTGCTTTTCTCAAGGGAACAGGCACGTCTGTCTTTCATGCCAGTGATTGAATGTCGGTCCTTATCTCTCTGGATCTCTCCACAGCGTTTGGCAGATGACTGATTTCTCTCTGGACACACGCCCCTCCCGTGGCCCTGGAGCACTGGACTCTGCTGTCCTCCCCTCTGAGGGCTCAGGCCGCTCCTCTGTCTCAGTCATCTACTCGGCCTTGCCGAGCACCCCAGGGGCCTCTTCTCTCTGTCTACACTTACTCCCTCAGTGATGATGACTGCTGCTTCAGGCGGGGGTCTGGCACGTTTGAAGGGACTATCTACCATAAATTGTGCAGGGCGCAGTGAAACCTCGAGGGAGAGGACGTTGCAGAAACAAGGGGGAGGGGACAGAACCCTGGACCTGGAAGGAGAAAAAGGAGGGTGGAGAGGGCGCCTGACAGGAGCTGGGACCTTCATTTAGGGCTTGCAGCCCACCCCAGGTGGTCAGTGGGAGGGGCTGGGGGATGAAGACCCCGACTTCAGTCTTTCCTCCCTCCACGTGCTCACCGTTGGCCCAGCAGAAGCGGGAGCCAGAGGTCGAGGGAATGAGCTGTGTGGTCTACATGTAACTGGGCAGGACCCTGCGGGCTTTCCCAGGGACAGACCACCCTGTGTCTCCCACCTCTTGTTTGTAGAAAAGCTTTAGCCTCCTAGGCCTTTCCCATATCCAAAGAGCAAATGTAATCAGAGAAGTGAGAAAATGCAGAAACAAAGGAAAACAGACAATAATAGCTTAATCATAGAACAAAGTCCAGGACCTTAGTTTCTCCTCAAGGGCTATAGATAGCATCCTGAGCCATACCCTTGGGCTGTTTTGCAGCTACTAAAACCCCCACCAGGTGGGAGAGGCTAACTGCATGCTGCGCACCAGCACAAAGACCCCAGATCCGCCGGAACCAGAAGGGTTATGGTGCTGATTCTCAAAATACCATCTGGTTACCTCACCACCAAGCCATCAGAAGGACAAGCTGATCAGGCACCCGCCACCCTCTCCCTTTGCCTTGCGTTTAAAACCCCTTCCCAGAAAGCCTTTGGGGAGTTTGGGCCTTCTGAGCATAAGCTGCCCACTCTCCTTGCTTGGCCCCATGTTGGATGCCTTGGAATAAATGCTGCACTTTCCTTCACCACAACCCAGTGTCGATAGATTGACTTTACTGCGTGCAGCCAGGCAGACCCAAGTTTGGTTCGTACGGTCCGCACACGGCACAAGGTGGGCAGGGTGGAGAGGGTGGGACGGTCAGACAGGAAGTATTCACACAGCTTCCAGATTCACATCTTCAGCTGTGACCTCTCCTCTGAGCTTCCGTTGTGATATCCAACTGCCTACTCAACATCTCCACTTCTATGTTAAATGCAGAATCCTGTGACCAGCAAGCTCTTCCCTCATCTCCTGTCTCAGTAAGGAGCATCAGTCCACAGTTGCTTAGGTAGAAAACTAAAAGCCTCCATTTCCTCTTTCACATCTCACAGCGGACACATCAGCACTTCGGTCAGCTCTACAATAGGGCCCCTGTGCATCGTGCCCCTGGTCCAAACCGCACCACCTCTCTCTTGGGCTTCTGTTAAAATCTCCTAACTGGCCTCCCCGTTTCTCTCTGTGACAGGCCTGTCGGCAGCCTCCCCTGCAGCCTGCCCTTCCACTCCCAGCTGAGGGAGCCCTGATTTTGTTTGGAGCTACTGTTTGCCCACCTCCGTGGACGACGGCAGTCCTACTCCTCTTTGCCATACATTCGCTTCCCCATCCTCGTGAAGCCAGGAGTGGTACATGGCCCAGGTCTGCCCAGTGGAGTTTAAAGAGAAATTTGCTGGGGAGCCTCTGAGAAACCTTTCCTTTGTTATAAAATGATGTTGTATGTTTATTTTTTTTTAATGGATGTCCTTACAGATGGCCAATAGGCACATGAAGAGATGCTCAGCATTGCTAATTATTAGAGAAATACAAATCAAAACTACAATGAGATACCACCTCACACCGGTCAGAATGGCCATGATTAAAAAGTCCACAAATAACAAATGCTGGAGAGGGTGTGGAGAAAAGGGAACCCTTCTACACTGTTGGTGGGAATGCAGATTGGTGCAGCCACTATGGAAAACAGTATGGAGCTTCCTCAAAAAACTGAGAATAGAGTTGCCATTCAGCAGTGGGACTGCCAGCAGTCCCACTCCCGGGCATATATCCAGAGAAAACCATAATTAGAAAAGAGACATGCACCCCTATGTTCATAGCAGCATTATTTACAATAGCCAAGACATGGACACAACCTAGATGTCCATCCACAGATGAATGGATAAAGAAGATGTGGTACATATATACAATGGAATACTACTCTGTCATAAAAAAGAATAAAATAGTGCCGCTTGCAGCAACATGGATGGACCTAGAGATTATCATACTAAGTGAAGTAAGTCAGACAGAGAAAGACAAATATCATATAATATCACTTATATTGGAATCTAAGATATGACACAAATGAACTTACCTATGAAACAGAAACAAACTCACAGACAAAGAGAATAGACTTGTGGTTGCCAAGGGGGAGGGGGTTGGGGGAAGGATGGACTAGGAGTTTGGGATTAGCAGGTGCTGCAAACTATTTTTTATATATATATATATATATGTAGAAATGAGCCACTTTTCTCTATAGCAGAAACCAATACAACATTGTAAATCAACTATACTTCAATAAAATAAAATTTAAAAAATAGATGTCCTTTTTACACCTGCCTGTTCCTTCCTATCTGAGATGGTGGTGTAAAGACATGATGTCTCATGCTGTGGCAGCCACCTTGGGCCGTGAGGCGACAAGCATGAGGACAAAACGTGCAGGTGGTGACCACAGGAGGGAAGAGGGATAGGAAGAGTCTGTGTTCCTGAAATAGCATACTTTATGACTTAGTAAGTGAGGTTAAAACTATTGTATAGTCACCGACACGTGGGAATTGGGTTGCTTACCTCTGAATACATCCTAGGTGATGCACACACTGTACTCCTGCAATCTGTTCCCCAGCAGCCAGAGGGATCCTTTTGGAACAGGAGTCAGATGACCACCTGTCTGCTCAGAACTCTGCTCTGACTTCCCATCACACTGAAGACAGAAGCTGGAGCCCAGATCTTGGCCTGCATGGCCACCCCAGGGTCTCTGCACTCAGTGTCCTGTCTCACTCTACAACATTCAGGTCCACTCAAGGATCATTTCCTGAAAGTTGTCTTCCCTGACTGGGTGGTAGAAAAGCCGCTCCTCCCCCACCCCCCGCATCCTTATCTCCTTGTTCTGTTTTCACAGCGCTGCTACCTGGTGGTGCCGGCAGTATTGATTTGCTGTCCGCGTGCTGGTGGAAGGGACACTCGCCTTACCTCCTCTGCCACTGACTCAGGAAAGACTTCTTGTTTGAACGTTGTGAGGACCAGATGAGCAAATCATGTGTGAATCGAGCGGAACAGTGTCTGGCGCAAAGGAAGCCCAGTGTGAACATTGCCGTTCCTTGTATGAGGATGTCTTCTCCGTGAAGGCAGAGCTGGGAGCCTAGCGCCTGGCACCTAATAGGGGCTTAGTGGAGGGGCTGGTTGGCTGGCTGGATGAATAGCATACAACAGGCTCTCTTTAAATTTTTATTGAAGGAATGGTGGAACGCAGGAATCTCTGAATTGAGGTTTTGGAGCTGATTCGGTGTGTGGTGATGGCAAAGTCCAGGATACGATTGAGGGCGGAGGGGCCCCAGGACAGAGCTGTGCATCCTGAAAACCCAAGACCAGGGAGTTGAAAGCATCCTCTATACTGATGTCGAAGACCCCGAAAGGATGGCAGGAGAGGGCCAGGAGCCAACATCTTCTTGGAAGAGGCCGGTGTCCGCAGCGAGGGGGAGGGGAGTAGGCGATGTGGCCGCTGGGAGGAGCGAGGTGTGGAAAGAAACGTGGGGAACTAGAGGCCTCCCCCTCCCCCCTTTGGGCTACAGCGTCTCGCAGCTGGTGATGCCTCCTGGGGGGAAGGAAGGGTTCGTTTGTGCCGCTCAGCAAGCCGTCGAGGACTCCCAGCCCCGCCCAGCTCCTGGCCTGAGCCTCCCAGTTCAGCATCTGGCCAGCGGCCGGCCGGGCGTGAGGCGGGAGGGCGCACGCGCACCGCTGCCGCCCAGCCCGGGCGCAGCCCAGGAGGACCTGAGGGCCGAGGCGCAGCCCCCAGGGCCGGCTGCCGGACCCGGCAGGGGGACAGGGCGGGGGCGGCCAGCTGGGGGCGGGGCGGGCGCGGATTGGTCGGGCGCTGCCACGTGACCGGCCCCTTATAGGGCGTGGTGCGGGCGGCAGTGTCGGGTGCGGCGGCGGTCGGCCGGGCGAGGTCCCTTGTGGGTCCGGCGGCTCCGCGGCTGCTCCACTACGAGCGCCAGGCGCGCCCCGCGCCCTCCCATCTCCGCGGGGCCGCCGGGCTGGGGGATGCGCGCAGCGCCCGGGAGCCATGGTCCGTTTCGGGGACGAGCTGGGCGGCCGCTATGGGGGCGCCGGCGGCGGGGAGCGGGCCCGGGGCGGCGGGGCCGGCGGGGCGGGCGGCCCGGGCCCTGGGGGTCTGCAGCCGGGCCAGCGGGTCCTCTACAAGCAGTCGATCGCCCAGCGCGCGCGGACCATGGCGCTATACAACCCCATCCCGGTCAAGCAGAACTGCTTCACCGTCAACCGCTCGCTCTTCGTTTTCAGCGAGGACAACGTCGTCCGCAAATACGCCAAGCGCATCACCGAGTGGCCATATCCTGCCGGGGGCCGGGCCGGGCGGGGACCGGGGGCCGCCCGAGGTCGCGGGGACGGCCACGGGTGCGGCGTCGGGCGTCCGCGCCTCGCCGGGTCAGGGAGGGGCGGCCTGGGCGCGGGGCCCCGGGGCGGGGGCCGGTCGCGTGCGGCGCCCAGTGGCCATCTTTCCCGGGGCTGGAGGAGGGTGCGCCCTGGGGAGAGGTGCATCGGGTCGGCTCGGCGAGGAGGGGGCGGGGCGGATTCCGGGCCCTCTCCGCGCGCAGCGTGTGCGTGCGTGTTTGTGTGTTTCTGTGTGTGTGTGTGTGTGTGTGTGTGTGTGTGTGTGTGTGGTCGTGGTGGCAGCGGCCGCGGGAGCGGGGTGGACGCTGGGCGGAGCCCCCTGCCCCTGGGCTCGTCCCTTCGCTTCCACGGTCCGGGCGCAGAGCGCGCGGCCAGCCTGGAGGGCACCCGAGGGCGAATCGGTGTCTGTGTAGGTGTGAGCACCCGGGGGACGCGAGCCGGTGCGCGCGCCTGGCTGCAGGTGCCTGTGTGTGTGCGGGCATAGCATGAACCTGGTGCTGCGCGTGCGTGCGTTCGGGACTCTCGGTACATGTATGCTCACGTGCCTGTGTAGGTACATGTGGCTGCGTGTGTCTTTAGGGGGGAGTGTGCGCCTGCGCGGGGTCCTTCCTCCAGCCGCGCGCTGGGGGCCCACAGCCCCCTCCCTCGGGGCGCGGGAGCCGGGCGGAGCCGCGGCGGAGACGCTGTCCGCGGTGCTGACGGCCGCGGGGACGTGCTGAGGGGCTGGTGGCCGCGACTGCGGAGGCGTCCCTCGCGGCGGCCCCGAGGATGAGGGCGGGAAGGGCGGGGTGGACTCCGGACCCGGTCATTCTCAGCCCCTCCGGAGGCGGCCTGGCCCCGGCTGCTGCACTGCGCGCTGTCGGCCTTGGCCTCCTCGCCTCTCCTCTTCGGCGCCTCCCGGCCAGTCCTTAACCCACGCACTCCGTTTGAGTACATGATTCTGGCCACCATCATCGCCAACTGTATCGTGCTGGCACTGGAGCAGCACCTCCCCGACGGAGACAAGACGCCCATGTCTGAGCGGCTGGTGAGTGCGGTGGCGGCCGGCCTGAGGGCGGGGCGTGGGGTGGCGGCAGCTTGTCTGATTCCACGACCCTCTAAGGATCCGTGACTGGGCGCAGCTTCCTCGGGCAGGGTAGTCTGGGCAGCTCCCCCTCTTTCAGGGTAGGAAAAGGATAGAACCCGGGCAGCTGGCGCTTGCCTGAAGGGCCGGGAGAGCGGGATAGCCAGCTCAGCCCCTGCTGGGGAAGGGTGGCTTGAGAGGGGCCATTTTAGCCCGCAGCTGCTCTGCCCAGCGTGCCACCGCCACCCCTGCACCTGTCCAGTCCACACGGACTAAGAAACTAAGAGCTAAAGCTGGGGTGTGGGAAGGGCGTTCATAATGGCCCAGGTTAAGGAGGGTCAGGCTCCGTGAGTGGGGTGGGGGCTAGCTGCCCACCCTTCCCTGCAGGGCTGTGATAGTCTTCGGCCCCCGGGGTGCAGCCCTTGGTCTCGGGACCGTCAGCCTCTCCTTCAGAGCTGTCTTCCCTGGCTCTGCTTGGAATCCCTTCCCTGTGGTCCCGCCACTTCCCGTGGGAAGCACTCCTTCCCAGCCTTTCTTCCCAAACGTCCCGAATATCGCTTCCACCCACTCTTGCCCGGAGCTCCCCAGACCCCTGTGGTTTCCCCTTTTGGAGTACAGAAGCCACAGGAGCCAGGATGCCAGGTCAGGGTGTCTGGAGGTGCTGCTTGAGGAGGTGAGCCCCATTTCAAGGGTGAGGTTATGTCCCCTAGCCCCAGCCACCCCAGCTGCCCTGGCCCCTTTGCCTGGGCTCGGTGTGGGCTCCCAGGGGCCTGAGAGACTGAGCTTCAGAGCAGAGAGAAGGAAGAGTAGCTGTGGGGATTGGAGAGGGAGGCTGGGGCCTGGCTGGAGAGCCGCCGGAGGTCCTGAGGTCCCGAGGAGGAGACACTTCTGGGGGCGCAGGCGGCCAGAGGCCGATGCCTCTTCTCCACACCCTGGCAAGTGACCACTTCTGTCCAAGCTCCTTCCCTAACTTCAGTGGAGAAAAGCGTTGATGAAATAGGGCCTGTTCAGCGCTCTGCGTAGGCCTTGAACTCCAGGCAAGGCGTGGTCACATCCCTAAGGGAGTCCAGCAGGGGTGGGGCCAGAGGGAAGCAGGCCGGGGGAGGGGTGGGTGTGGGGGGGGCAGGGAGGCCAGGCTCCGGCAGCAGGCCTGAGTGGGCCAGCCGTGTGTCCAGCCACGTCTGAGCTCCTGCCTCACAGGTGAGGGAGGGTTTGCTTTGTGGTGATGGGGTTCGGTACACTTGTCGGAGTTGGGGGCTGAGCTGTTGGGAGAGCAAGCAGAGTGTGCCCCCCGGAGGCTGCTGAGATGGATGGGAGGCCGGACACAGCGGGCCTGGAGAGCAGGCGCCCTGCGCCCCAGGGCTTAGGTCTGGAGGCTGCTGCTGCCAGAGGCTGGGAGGGGGCCGTGTGGCACAGGGGCGGCCTGGCCTGGGGTGGGGCCTCCACAGCTCCCTGTCTCTGGGGGCTCCGCTTCCCACACACCCATCAACTTCCTGAGTGGCCTTCAGCCGGAGCCCTGCCCTGAGCCAGCCCTGAGCCAAGTGTGATCAAGGATGGGGCTGGGGGAAGAGCTGTGAGGGAAGGTCTGGGGAGGGGTCTGGGGAGGGGCCCCGCCCCGTCTCCTGGCGCTGGCTTACTCTTCTTCTGTGAACATCTGTTTGCTGGGGCCCAGCTGTTAACCCAGGGCAGGTGGTCCGCAGCCTCTTCTCTCGGGGAGAGGGGACCCTCCAACTAAACCAGACGAGAAGCCTCCGGGGAACGATCCTTCGTGAGTCAGCATCAGGGTGGTAGGACAGGAGAACTGGGCCACCGTGGACGCCAGGCTGAGGGTGCCCCAGGTCAGATGGGAGAGCCCTGGGGGGCCAGGCTTCTCTGGGGAGGAAGGCTCAGGCCGCTGGTCCTGAGTGGGAGCTGGCAACACCCACAGGGAGCCAGTCTGGCCCTCCCCTCCCCTCCCCTGGTCCCTGGCCCCGGAGGCTCGACCCCTCCCTGGCGGAGCAGCCTTCGGAGGACAAGTCCTCCAGTGGCTCCCACAGTCCTGGGGGCAGGACCTCCCCGCTGCCCCTTTGTCCACTCCTGTGTCTGTGGTCTGCACTCAGGCTGTTTCCCATGCTGACCCTCCCCGTGTCCCCGTTGTCCAGCTTGTGGGGTCACCTGCACAGAGGCTCTGTCTGCCACCCTTCCCAAGTGTGTGGTGCCCCTGGTCACTCTCCACGCCGCCTGTGTGTCTTCTCCCTGAGTCCACGCAGCTCATCCCCACTGTGCTCGCCACCAGGGCCGGGCCCGTGTCGGCCCTGCCCTCTCCCATCCCCATTCTTTTCTCACACTGTTCCCTCCGCCTGGAATTCCTTTCCTTTTCGCCCAGCTGGATGCCTCGCCCTCCAGAGGCTCCCTGAGGCGCGGCCATGCTCGCTTCCACCAAGATGTGTATGTTTTGATTATCCAGAAGGTGTGTGTTGAAGGAATGCGTGTGGGTCCTGGGCTGTCCTCTAGGGAGTTGGGCCGTTGTCCCCATAGCGGTTCGAGCTCAGGGTCAGACCCAAGTCGCCTCTGGGTTAGGATTTGTCTCTGCCTCTAGCAAGCTGTGAGTCTCCGGCCCAGTTCCTGACCTCTCTGTGCCTCAGTTTCCTCTAGGATGGGGATGATAATAGTGCTTAATGCATGTGGGGTGTTATAACGAGGATTGTCCTAGTGATTGTGGGAAAAACCCCCCAATTTTCTTATTGCTTCCCCTGCTGCAGGGCTTCCGGGGGTGGGAGCCCCCCCCCTTGCTATTGTGATCGGGTGTCACTGGCCATGGGGACAGGGCCACCTGCCCTGGTAGGGAAGCTCGGCAGAGGGCAAACAGGCCCGTGATGGAAGAGCCGAGTCTGTGGGTGGTGGGGGGTTTCCTCGCCTGCCACACCCCCGGCGGGGGTGACCTTGCTCTGCGCTTCTCCTCAGGACGACACGGAGCCGTACTTCATCGGCATCTTCTGCCTCGAGGCCGGGATGAAGATCGTTGCGCTGGGCTTCGTCCTGCACAAGGGCTCCTACCTGCGGAATGGCTGGAACGTCATGGACTTCGTGGTGGTCCTCACGGGGTGGGTGCTGGGCCCGGGCTGCCCTCTGCGAGGAGCGGGCTTGGGCACGCTGGAGGCCCCGGCTTCGTGCTGGTCCTCACGGGGTGGGTGCTGGTGGGACGGGCATTGTTTCTCCCCAGGAGGCACCTGGGCTGTGATCGTGGCTGAGGGGCCGTCGACGGTGCTCTGTCCTCGGGCGAAGCTTGCTTACAGAGCTGCTGGTGCCGTGGGCAGGTCACCAGGGCAGGGGAGGGCTCTGGGCCTTATTCTGTAAATCCTGGGCTCCAGCCTTGCCTCTGTCGCCCCGTGATCTGGGGGGCTCCTGCCTGACGGGTTCTCGGACGCGGCTTCCTGGAGCTGTGCTTGGGTGTGGCCGCGCCGGTGTGTTGTCACGGTGTCTGGTTCCACGAAGGAGCTTAATCAGTGTGTCCTGCCGCCCACTTTCCTTCTCAGACGGACCCTGACAAGTGCCAGCTTGTGGTTTCCAAACAACCCAGGAGATCCAGAAAGTCGCCGTGGGCTGGGCTGCTTTGAGAGCGGGCGGAATGCCCTGCTCCTCGTCGTGGAGGCCCCAGCCTTCGGGCCAGGGTGTTTCCGTTGGCCTGATGGGTATTCAGGCCTCTGCGCTGCTCCTCTGGCCAGTAGAGGCTGAGGCTGGGGCTGAGCTGCTGTTGCCCCGGCTCTGGGCTGGGGTTGGGGCTGAGCGCCTGGGTGTTCGCTCCACAGGACCTGTTTGCACAGCCCAGGTCCCAGAGGCCCCGCCCCGGCGGACTGCAGCCGCGCTTTCTGGGACCTTGTGGTCCCAGGGAGGCTCGGAGCCCCACTGTGGCCCAGAACACTCCTTCCAAGGGACAGGAGGCTGTGGCCGGGTCTCTGTCCTGTGCTGCATGTGAGGACACACAGACTTGGCTAAATGGCCTCTGGGCTCCCGCAAGAGGCCCCCTCACCCGCCCCGTCCTGGGGGGCCTGCCCCGCCGTCTGCTCGAGCTGCCGGTGGCCTGGCCCCAGAGGTGCCTGCAGCATGCCCGACATGGGCCAGAGTCGAGGTGGCCTCGCCTTCGGAGGGTCTCTCCCTGGAGGTGACGGAGGGGCCGGTGGGCCTTGTGCCTCAGCCTCCCTTTCTGTCTTTGCACCAGCCTGTCACCGGCTCTGACGGGATGGGTGCCGCTGAAATCGGATATAATAAGCTTTCTGGGAAACTTGCTGTTTTCCTTTCATTTTTCCTACTGACCGAGTAGGGAAGGGAGTGGGCAGCCTTCTGCTGGGAGCCGTGCGGTTCTGTGGTACGGTGTGCGCCGTCCACACCCGCCTGCTGCCCTCGGTGGCGGTGGCAGCAGGGGCTTTTACAGAAAGCCGATGTTGCTGGTGGGGATCTGGTGGTGGGTGTGGCCCCTCGGAGGGCAGGGTGCTCCCACAGCCCGGTGGGCGCTGCGTGGGCTGTCGATGAGAGTCGCTGGCTGTTTACATCTCTCTCCCTCTAGATGTGAGTCCCTGAGGATACGAACAGCGTCTTATTTTTCAGGGTGTCCCCAGAGCCTAGCTCTGGGAGGGCCCCCAGGAGGGTCAGGGAGCATCTGCTGAATTAATGGGCTATTGAAGCTAGGGTGCTCTGTGCTTGGGCCAGCTGGGAGCTGGGCGGGACGGTGGGACCCTGCCTCTGGGGGTGCTGTCCGTGGTGCTGAGTGTTTGGACTGCTGGGAGCAAGCCGGGGAGGCAGGACCCCTGGGTCTTCCAACAAGCGTGTCCTGATTCCAGGTCCAGGGAGCCCCGTCCTCCTGTGAGGGCTAGGAGAGACCTCCAAGGCTGGCTGCTCTCTCTTGCCATTGACCACACTCTCCGGGGCACAAGAGAGAATAGGATGGGCTCACTTTCCTGGGAGCCCCAGCAGGGGGATCCCAAGGGTCCCGAGACCTTAACTCTGCCCCCAGCCCGGACTTGGAGATCCTGACCTCAGTCCGTCTGTTTCTCCACCTCGTCTTTCCTACCTCTCCTCGCTTCTGCCTTTTCTTCACGTGGGCCCCTCTCCTACCCCGCCAACCTGTTTCTGTCTCTCTTTCCCTCCCTCCCTGTCCCCTTGTCTTGTTCTCTTGGCCTTTGTCTGCCTGTTTCTGATCTTCTCTGCCTCACTGACCCTTTATCTCTTCTTTGCCATCTCGGTATTTCTTTGCCTCTCGACGTCTCTGTATCTCTGTGTCTTTTTGCTTTTTCGCTCCCATTCTTCCTCTGTCTATTTCTCTTTCTGCCTGTTCTGTGTCTCTCATCCGGGTCCTGGAGTCTCCGCTCTTGCTGGAAGTTGGCACCAATGGTTTCCAGGCTCCCTCTCTCTGCACCTTGTCCCCAGGGGTGGCGCTGGGTTGGGAGGGGAGCCCCCAGATGGGGGGGTGATCTATGTCCCAGAGTCACGTGCGGGAGCTGCTCTGTTGCTCCTGGTTGCAGCACCCAGGGACTCGTGACCTGTGTGTGTACTCGTGTATGCGTGCGCATGTGCGTCTGTGCATGTGTGTGCACCTGTATGTATGTGCACGCGTGCACGTGTATGTGTGTGTGGTGCGTGATGGAGGGAGGCCCTCCTCCATTTTGGGGTGAGTACTTGCCCCAGGGAACCCGGGGAAGAATGCCTAACTCTAAGCCCTCCTGAGCTGAGGTCCCTGTGGGTAGCCATGGCGGGGGGTGGGGACATTATTTCTTGGTCCCTTTTTAAAAAATTAATTAATTTATTTGTTTATTTTTGGCTGCGTTGGGTCTTCGTTGCTGCACGCGGGCTTTCTCTAGTTGCGGCGAGCGGGGGCTACTCGTCCTTGCACTGCGCGGGCTTCTCATTGCAGTGGCTTCTCTTGTTGCGGAGCACGGGCTCTAGGCACGAGGACTTCAGTAGTTGTGGCACCCGGGCTCAGTAGTTGTGGTGCACGGGCTTGGTTGCTCCGCGGCATGTGGGAATCTTCCCGGACCAGGGCTCGAACCAGGGTCCCCTGCATTGGCAGGTGGATTCTTAGCCACTGCGCCACCAGGGAAGTTCCCTGCTTTGTTGTTTTTAATTAGGGTTGACTTAATTGGTGCTCAGAGGGCCGGAGACCCATGGTGGGGAGGGGAAGGGCTCTGGCCGGGGAGGCCCTGGTGCTGACTTGTCCCCAGAGGCCAGCTGGGCTCCCTTCTACTTCTGAGGCTGGCACGCAGGTTGTGGGAGGGCCCCGATGGAACGAGGGCCCCTCCCTGCATCAGGGAAGCCTCTTAACCTCATATACTCACCTGTAGACTGTGCCTGGGTGCACTCTTGGCGTTGCAGGGGGCACAGCGTCTAGTCCTGGCCACGGAGCCAGGTGAGGGGCTGTCCTGCCTGCCGCCCTCTGCCCTCCGTCCTGTCCACGCGTTTCCAGCTCCTCGAGCTGCCCTCGCCTGGCACTGCCCCGCCCACTCACCAGCCCTTGATCACTCATTTATTCAGATTCAGTGAGCCTTTGCCCGGTGCTGAGGAGGCAGCAGTGAACAGGACCCCCAGGCCCCTGCCCTTGTGGGCTGTGTTTCTGGGGGACCCAGTCTCCCTGCCCCGCTCTGTGTCCTCTCGGTGCGCAGAGGGTCGGCAAGGGCAGGTCACGGCCACGTCACGGTGCCTGGGGGCAGGTGTGCCGTGGAGACCGCTCCTTCTGTGACAGCACTGTGCTTCATCTTCCCATGTAGGAAGGGGGTTAAGGAGAACACAGTGTGGACTGGGAGGCTGTTGCTCGGTGTCGGGTGGTCAGAGAAGACTCCGTAGTGAGGTGACTTTTGACGGATGTGAGGGGATGAGCCATCTAGATACTTGGGGAGAGGTCTTGGCTGGTGGTGTCAACACCAGGACACAGGTGTATCCGTGGCCTTTAGTGCCTGAGACCAGACAGGATCCCCAGGGAATGGGGAGTTTGGAGGAGAAGCTGCCCATGACTGAGCCCCGGGACCCCAGAGTTGACACGTTGGGACTGGCCAGTGAGGTGGGTGGGGACGGTGTTGAGGAAGGGGGAGCGTGCTCTCCTCGGGCAGGAGCAAGGGGAGGATGGATGGCTGAGTGCGGCGGTGGGCGCCGTGCAGGTGATGGGCTCTCCCGAGGGCTTGCAGGGGAAAGCCCTGCGGGAATGGGCAGGGTCTGTGGTGAGCACCTGGGGCAGCTCTTCCACCTTTGAGGGAGTTTTACAGCAAAGCCGGCAGAGGACTGGGCAGTGGCAGGAGGGAGGGGAGGGGCAGAGGGTTTTATTAGGTGGGGGCCGGAGCCTGTGTGCAGATGGGCCAGGTCCGGGAGGTGGGGGCTAGCGGTGATGCAGCTGGAACGCTGGAGTGATGTCCTAGGTGGATGAGGGAAGCTAAGGTCCAGCGTCCCGGAGTCCACGCTCATCTCTCTGTAACAGCGGGAAACCGGAGGGTGAGCTGAGTGTGCGCGCTGGGCTGTCGGATGAGCAGGAAGGGCTGGGGCCGGAGCCGTCCCCTGACTCTGCATTTCCACTGAACCCGGAAGCTGGCTGTCATCTGAGGCTGGAGTGGGAAGCAGGTGGAGTGAGATGGGGCGACGGGGGGAGAGAGTGAGTGCGGAGTACCTTCACCTGCCTCGGCCTCTCACCTTCTCCTCGGCCCCGTCTCTAGTCACCTTCCCTCCTCCGCCCGTTGACCATCTGGCTGGCCGTCCATCCACTCGTTCGTTCGTGTGGAAGGTATTTGTCAAATGCTCTGGTTGCTGGGGACACGGCAGTGGACGTGGAGCTTGCGTCTCCCGGGGACACAGGCGATGCACAGCTCTTGCCATGCAGGGCAGTGAAGCAGGAGGCCGGGGCGGGGTGGGGGTGAAGTTCCCCTTCACGGGGGTCAGGGAAGGTCCCTAAGAAGGACCTTGAGCAGAGGTGTCCTGAGCTGGGGGTGGGGCAGAGGGTGAGGATGTGGGGAGGCCGCGGGGCCTGCTGGGGGGCTCCGGGTGCAGGGGCCGGTCCTGGGGGGGGAACAGTGCCCCAGGGAGGCCATGGGGCTCGGACTGGGGTGGAGAAGCAGGAAGCACTGGTCTGGTTGACTGTCCTCAGGAAACCCGCCGGCACCCCCGAGTGTGGCACCCGCATCCCCAGCCTGTCTGAGGCTGGTGTGTCCCCACGTCACCACCTCCGCCCTCCCCGTCCCATCAGCAGCCCCCAGCCCACCCTACGGTCCTGAGAGGTTGATGGCAGCTGGGAGTAGGGGCAGCAGCAGGGTCCCCTCAGACCCCGGGGGCCTCTCTGTGCTGGCAGAGGGCCCCAGAATCCCGAGGCCATGGGTGTTCCTGCCCCTGTCACAGCCCCAGCCCCAGCCCGGAGCTTTCCTCGGGGACAGCAGAGAAACGTGTCCCAGCTCAGACAGGTGACTCCCCAAGGGGACGTTTCCAACCACAGCCTCTCATTTCACTCCAATTACAGGAGTGAATTTCTTTCCAGGACATGTAATTAGAGCTCAGGGTCCTCCCTCCCTGGCCTGGGCGTCCTGTGGGAAGCGGAAGGTGGAAGGCCAGCAGGCTGGCGCCGCCTAGGGAGAGGAGTTTGTACTGGGCGTGGACGCGAAGTTGGTCAGAGGGCGCAGGAGAGCGCTCTGGGGAGGCCAGGCCACGGAGGACACCGCCCTGAGTGAGGAGGGGCCAGCAGGTATGGGCCAAGGTGCGCAGTGACCCTGTGTCCACGTGTGGCAGCCAGGGACGCTGTGCCTCACCATGGGTGACGCTGTGTCCAGGTTTGAGGTGACTAGGGACACCGTGTCTGAGTGACCAGTGGCAGTGGGTCTGGACGTGGGCTGACCCCAGTGCATGTCCGAGCGTGGGCACCAGAGCTCACGTTCAGGGCTGGGGCCGCCGCACGTGGGCCCCTCCTGCGTCCTGTGACTGCAGTCCTGCAGGCGGGGTCTGTGATGCCTGGTCAGGTCGGGGGTTTGCTGGACTTTCTCTTCCATCCCCACCTGAGGCTGGGAACGGTTGGGACACAGGAGGGGCCTGAGTTCTGACAAGCGGCCCCCCGGAGCAGCAGAAGGAGGCTGTCTGGTCCCCATTATTACGCTCCAGGCAGCATCCCCGAGGCATCACTGATGATTCAGAGCAGGCCTGGCCCCAGGGCTCCGCAGGCCTCCTGTGCTGTGTGGCCGGGTCGGAGCTGGGTGAGGGCACCCTGTGCCCGGCCCCTAGGCGCCTGCCTCCTGACACTGGCCGCCCACGGGGCCTGTAGTCCCTGGGGACAGGCCCGGAGCCCCGTGCTGGGTCGGGTGGGATCCGCCCTCACGCTCGCCGCTTTTACCCCCTGCCTGTGCCTCTGCCCTCCTGTCCCCCCCATCTTCCTCTGATTTAGGGCTCTTGTCACTCTCCTGGGGGGTGTGGGGAGCCGGAGCCAGGCCCCTCCTGGCCGCTGCCTGCAGACCCCACCCCAGGTGTTGAGGGAGAGGCCCCTCTGCCCAGCTCCAAGGGCCTGGGGATCCTGGCAGGACAGGGAGCGCAGGCTGTCCGGCCTCGGACCCGGAGCTCAGCTGAGGTGTGCCGCGCTGCCGGCTCTGGTCCCGGGTGCTGGGCCCCCTGGGGCTGCCGCCACCTGGTGCCCACAGGATGCCAAGCCCCGAGTGCCTCTGAGAGGCGGCCCGGGGCAACTGCTCACCTATCCACGCATCCTGTGCCTGGTGCACCTGCAGAGGTCACAGGAGGTCAAGTCCATGCCTGGGGAGGGCGGGAGCGTTCGCCCCTGGGTGGTGGGTACACCTGCAGCTGCCTGGGCGCTGTCTTCCTGCTTAGCTCCAGGCGGCTCCCCGCACCCCCACTTCACACCGCTGAGCCCAGAGCTGCAGACTCACCTGGAGGTGAGAATGGTTGCTAATGTCTCCTTGGGTTACTAGGCCTGGAGCCAAAGCCAGTCCCTGGCCTGGGGAAGCGGACGGGAGAGCAGGTCCTTCTCGGGATGGGCAGGCCAGGCCTCATCTCCACCCAGGGCCTCCCCACCGCCTGCAGCCCATCTGCACTCACACTGACCTGGAACTCGCAGGTCCCGCTGGTCACCTGTCACAGGCCCCTGGGTGTCCTCTCGCTCACGCAGCCAGCGCCTCGCTGCTGCCCCACTGTGCCCCTCTTTCTCTGGGTCTCAGCCTCCCCCCAGGGGGGCCACTCTCAGAGCCGCCGACACTACAGCCCCTCCCGGAGAGAAGGAGCCCGTGTGCGCAGCTGGGCCCCTGCTTCCTGCGGGATGGGCTGTGCGTCTGTCTTCTCTCAGCTCACCCCACCTTCCCCACCTGGCGGGCCTCTCTGCCCTTTTCTCGCCCCAAGGGGCTTCCCTACTGGCTGGCTCCGTGACAACCCATCCCTGCTGATGGACGTTCCCCCCGAGAACTGTTAGTTCAGGCGCTGTAACAGAGGCCACAGACGGGGGTCGGGGGCTGAGACAGCAGACGTTCCCCGTCGCACCGTCTGGAGGCTGGACGCCCGAGATCAAGGCGCCCACAGGGTTGCTTTAGGCGAGACCCTCTTCCTGCCTGCAGGCGGTGGCGTTCCCACTGTGTCTTCACGGGACTGCTTCTCCGTGTGTGCAGAGGTCTCTGGCTTCTCTTCGTGTTCTGTTAGATTCATCCTATTAAATTAAAGCCCATCCTTATGACCTCGTTTAAGCATTTACCTCCTAAGAGCCCCATCTCCAAATACAGTCCCTCTGAGGGTTAGAGCTTCACACCGGAATTTGGGGGGTGGGGGTGGACGCAGTATCGTCCATGATAGGCTGTGCTCAGACCCCAGGCTCCTCTGATGAGCGTCCGTTGGCCCCATTGCCTCGGTGCCCCGGTTCCCAGTGTGCAGCAAATACTGTGGGATTGGAATCCAGCTGGGAGAGCAGGGAGCCTGCCCCGGCCCCCATGGGCACAGGGTGCCACGTGACTGACCCTGGGCGATCGTGTGGCTCCAGGCCCGGCTCTGCTGTGGCTGCCGTGTTGTGGGCCCGGGTGAGACGTCTGTAGGGCCAGCGTCTTCCTCCCCGCCTCACCTTCCGCTGACCGTGGGCCCTTTCTCACTCCTCCAGGTCTGTTGTCAGCCTCCCGGGCCTGACAACACACAGCAGCACCAGACACTGAGGACGTGCTGCAGGCAGGGCTGCCCGCCCACCCTAGGACCCCCTCCAGCCTGGACTGGGGCAGGGGGCGGGGGGCACTGCTGAGCCCGTGGGAGGTCCGGGCGTGTCCTGGGCATGGTGAAGCCTCCGGTGTGAGGGTGGGAATCCCTAGGGAGCCGCCAGCACTGCCACCCCCTCTGCCTGTGGGCCCTGCACCTGCCCTCTCGGGCCTGGGTTCTGAGGGTCCAGCGATGGGGAGGGGATGGGCGTGAAGCAAGAGCTTCCTTCTTCCCATCACCTAATCGATTCTGGGACCCAGTGTTTCCACTGGGGTACAGTCTAAGGCCGGCCAGCCCCGCAACACACACTGATGCAAGGACACAGCAGAGGCACGTGCGAGACCCCTCCAGCCCCGTCCCTGCCCGCATGGCCTGGACTTGGTCTCCATGACGGGCTCTTTCCAGGGGGTATGACCCCTGGGGTGGTGCACTTACTTGTGCTTCTCTGGGTCCCCAGCCTGGGAGGTGGGCAGTGGGGGTGCAGGGCCCTCTGGTGAAAGCACCAGAGCAGGTGGGCAGAGGGAGGTGGGCAGCGTGAGCTCCTGAGACATGGAAGGGAGAGTGAAAGATAGACGCTGACTCTTCCATGAAGTCTCCCGTGTGCGGGCTGGTCAGCTAATGTAATCATCCTACAGCCGTCCTGGGCTAGATGCTGTCATTAGCGTCCCCTTTTAAACGCTGAATATCTTCTCGTGAGCTGACCGTAGACTCACAACACGCAGAGAGGGCTCTGAGGGTAGTGTCCTGTGAAGCTGCGACGCCGACAACGGCACAGTCAAGACGCAGAAACTCCACCCCCACCGGGGCCCCCCTGCTGCCCTTTTGTATCTGCCCCCACTTCACTCTGGTCTCACTGCTTCTCCATCCCTGACAACCGCAATCCAGTCTCCAGGCCCATCATTTTGGCATTTTAAGAACGTTATGCAAATGGCATCGTGCCTTTTGGGGCTGGCTTCGTTCACTCAGGATGATTCTCTGAGGATGACTGAATCACACTGTTGCATGTGTCTATACTTTGTTTCTCTTTACTGCCCGTTGTCTCTTTAACTATTCACCTGTTGAGGGACGTGTGGGTTGTTTCCAGCTTTTGAAATATCACCCACAAGGCTGTTCTGCACATCCATGCACAGGTTTTGTGTGAACATAAGTTTCCATTCCTCTGGGATGAACGCCCAGGAGTGCAATTATGGGGCCGTATTGCAGTTGCATATTTAGTTTTTTAACAAATTACCAAAGTGTTACCCAGAGTGGCAGTACCATTTTACATTTTTTAAAATTCCCACCAGGAATGTATGAGTGCTCTAGTTTCTCCATATCCTCACAAGAGTTTGGTGTTGTCACTGTTTTTTATTTTAGCTGTTTTGATAGGTGTGCGGTGACACGTCATGGTGGTTTCGATTTGAATTCCCTTAATGGCCAACGATGTTGGACATCTTTTCATGGACTTATTTGCCATCTGTGTCTCCATTTTGGGGAAGTGTCAGTTCATGTATTCTGCTCAGGTTCTACTTGGATTGTTAGATACTAGTCAGTTTTCTCCCAATCTGTAGCTTATTTTTTCATCCTCGTAACAGGGACTTTTGCAGAGCAAAATTTTGAATCCTAATGAGGTCCAATTTATCAGTTTTTCCTTTTATGGATAGGGCTTGTGGTTTTGAGTCTAAGAACTCTTTTCAGCCCTAGGTCATGATGATTTTCTCCTATTTTTTTTCTGAAAGTTTTATCATTCTATATTTTATGTGTAAGTCTGGGATCCATTTTGAGTTCGTTTTGTGTCAGGAGTGAGGCTGAAGTTGAGATTCTCTTTTGTTTGTTTTCTTCCTGTGCGTGGCCACCCGGTTGCTCCAGCACTTGCTGGAAAGCCTGTACGGTGTATTTCCCCCGCTGAGGCGTTCTGTGTCTCTGCCAGCAGTCAGCCGAGCATGTCTGTGTGGGTCTGCTGCTGTTCTGTAGATCCGTGTGTCCATCCCGCCACCAGTTTCACACTGTATTGATTACTGTAACTGTTTAAGTCTCAAAATTGGGCAGACTCATTCCTCCCACTTTATTCTTTTTTTAAAAAAAAGTGTTTAAGAGTAAATTTAAAAAAAACTCTTTTAGCTATTCTAATTTCTTTGCTTCCATATAAATTTGGGAATAATCTTGTCAATGTATATGCAAAACCTTCACAGGAATTGTATAAAACCTGTGTGTTAATTTGCAGAGAATTGTTATCTTTACTATGTTGAGTCTTCCAATCTGTGGACGTGGTATGTCTCTCCATTTATGTAGACCTTATTTGATTTCTTTTTTCTTTGAATTTTATTTATTTATTTTTTTATACAGCAGGTTCTTATCACTCATCCATTTTATACATATCAGTGTATATATGTTAATCCCAATCGCCCAATTCATCCCACCCCCCTCCTTTCCCCCCTTGGTGTCCATACGTTTGTTCTCTACATCTGTGTCTCTATTTCTGCCTTGCACACTGGTTCATCTGTACCATTTTTCTAGGTTCCACATCTATGCGTTAATATATGATATTTGTTTTTCTCTTTCTGACTTACTTCACTCTGTATGACAGTCTCTAGGTCCATCTACGTCTCTACAAATGACCCAATTTCGTTCCTTTTTATGGCTGAGTAATATTCCATTGTATATATGTACCACATCTTCTTTATCCATTCATCTGTCGATGGACATTTAGGTTGCTTCCATGTCCTGGCTATTGTGAATAGTGCTGTAATGAACATTGGGGTGCATGTGTCTTTTTGAATTATAGATTTCTCTGGGTATATGCCCAGTAGTGGGATTGCTGGGTCGTATGGTAGTTCTATTTTTAGTTTTTTAAGGAACCTCCATACTGTTCTCCACAGTGGCTGTATCAATTTACATTCCTAGAACAGTGCAAGAGGGTTCCCTTTTCTCCACACGCTCTCCAGCATTTGCTGTTTGTAGATTTTCTGATGATGCCCATTCTAACTGGTGTGAGGTGATACCTCATTGTAGTTTTGATTTGCATTTCTCTAATGATTAGTGATGTTGAGCAGCCTTTCATGTGCTTCTTGGCCACATGTATGTTTTCTTTGGAGAAATGTCTGTTTAGGTCTTCTGCCCCTTTTCTGATTGGGTTGTTTGTTTTTTTAATATTGAGCTGCATGAGCTGTTTATATATTTGGAGATTAATCCTTTGTCCGTTGATTCGTTTGCAAATATTTTCTCCCATTCTGAGGGTTGTCTTTTCGTCTTGTTTATAGTTTCCTTCACCGTGCAAAAGCTTTTAAGTTTCATTAGGTCCCATTTGTTTATTTTTGGTTTTCTTTACATTACTCTGGGAGGTGAGTCAAAAAAGATCTTGCTATGACTTACGTCAAAGAGTGTCATTCCTATGTTTTCCTCTAAGAGTTTTACAGTATCTTATGTGATTTCTTTCATCAGTATTTTGTAGTTTTCAGGATTCAAGAGCTGTGCATGTTTTGTTAGATTTACATCTAAGTTTTTCTTTTATTTTTGCATGAGTACAAATGGTATTATATTTAAAATTTCAGTGTCCACATGTTCACTGCTAGTATATAGAAAAACAGTACATTTTTGTATATTTATCTCTAATCCTGCAACCCTGCTGAATGCACTTGTTAGTTCCAGGAGATTTTTCTTTTTTTTGTTTTAAGATTCTTTGGAATTGTCTATGTTGACAAGTATGTCATTTGCAAATAGGGACAGTTTTATCTCTTTCTTTCCAATCTGTCTCCCTTCTCATTCCTTTTCTTGTCTTATTACACTGACCAGGACTTCTAGTACTAAATTGAATGAGAGTGGACACCTTTGCCTTGTTCCCAGTTTTAGGAGGAAAACATTCAGACTCTCCCCATTAAGTATAATGTTTGCTGTAGGTTTTTGTAGATGCTTTTTATTACATTGAGGCAGTTCCCCTCTATTCCGTTTTTTCTGAGTTTTTTTGGTCATGAATCAGATTTCTTCTTGTTAGTATCAGATTTCATCCAGTGCCCTTTCTGCTTTGGTATGATCTTGTGACTTTTTCTTCCTTTGCCTGTTAATGTGGTGGATTACAATGATTCATTTTTGAGTATTGAACCAGACTTACTTCCTGGAACAAACATGGTCATGGTATATAATTCCTTTTATATATTGCTGAATTGTATTTGCTAATATTTTGTTAAGGATTTTTGCATCTGTATGCATGAGGGCTATTGGTCTGTCATTTGTTCCCTTTGTTTTGTTTTGTTTTTGTTTTTTTGGTACTGTCTTTGTATGGTTTTGATATCAGGATAATACAAGCTTCCAAAAGTGGATTTGGAAGTGTTCCCTTCTCCGTTCTATTTTCTGGAAGCCATTGTGTAAAAATGCTGTGAATTCTTCTTTAAACATTTGGTAGAATTCTGCAGTGAATCCAGCTGGGCCAGGAGAGTTCTTTTTAGGAAGCTTTAAACTTATGGATTCAATTTCTTTAATAGTTATAGGGATCTTCAAATGATCTATTTCCTGTTGAGTGAGTTGTGGTAGTGTGTGTTTTTTGAGGATGTAGTCCATTTAGTCTAAATTGTCAAATTTACGTGTGTAGAGTTGTTCACAGTAGTCACTCATTATTATCCTTTTGATGTCTGCAGGGTCTGTAGGGATAGCCCTTGTCTCATTTCTTACACTGGTAATTTGTGTCTTCTCTCTTGATCTCTTTTGGGAGGTTTAGGTTAGTCGTACTAGAAGTTAGTCAATTTTATTGATCTTTTCAAAGAACCAGCTCTTAGTTTCAATGATTTTTTTCTTTCTTTTTTTCAGTTTTACTTCTTTCTGCCCTTATTTTTATTATTTTCTGCATTCTGTTTGCTTTGGGTGTATTTTACTCTTTTTTTTCTCAGTTCTTGTGGCGAGAGCTTAGATGCGTCATTTGAGACGTTTCTTCTTTTCTAGTGTATGCACGTGGCGTATTAAATTTGCCTCAGCACACTTCAGCTGTGTCTCACACATTTTAATATGTTGTATTTTCAGTTTAATTCGGTACCATGTGTTCTTAAATTTTCCTGTAGACTTTTCTTTGATCTGTAGATTGTTTAGAAATGTGCTGTTTAGTTTCCAAATGTTTGGAGATGTTCCAGTATCTTTCTGGTATTAATTTCTAGCTTGATTCCATGTGGTCAGAGAACACACTGTATGATTTTGATTATTTTAAATTTGGTAAGGTTTATTTTAGGCTCAAGATATGGTCTATCTTTGTTTATGTTTCATGGGCACTTGGCAAGAGTATGTACACTGCTGTTTTTGTGTGGCGTGTTCTATAAATGTGGCTTAGATCCTGCTTGTTGGTGTTACTAAGTCTTCTGAGTCCTTGCTGACTTTCTGTCTGGTTGTTCTGTCAGTTGTCGAGGTGGGTGCTGAGGTCTCCATTTACAGTTGTGCATTTGTCTCTTCTTCCTTACAGTTCTATTGGTTTTTGCTTCACATATTTTTTGGCTCTGTTGTTGAGCACATACAGGCACACCTCATTTATTGAGCTTCACTTTATTGTAGATAATGCGTTTTTTCACAAATTGAAGGCTTGTGGCAACCCTGCATAGAGCAAATCTATTGGCGCCATTTTTTCCAAAAGCATTGGCTCACTTTTTGTCTCTGTGTCACATGTCGTTAATTCTTGGAATATTTCAAACACTCCTAAAAGATTATGGCTTGTTGAAGGCTCAGATGATGGTTAGCATATTTTAGCAGTAAAATATTTTAAAATTAATGTATGTACATTGTTTTAGACATAATGCTATTGTAGCACAATTAGTAGACTGCAGTATAGTATAAACATAACTTTTGTATGCACTGGGAAGCCAGAATATCCACGTGGCTTCCTTTACTGTGACGCTCATTTTATGGTGGGGGTCTGGAGCGAAACCCAAGGTACATGCCAGGTGTGCCTGTGCGTGTGTGCTGTTGCTGCGCCTTCTGTAGACTCTGTTATTACATGTTCCTCTGTGTCTCTTACTTGCTGCGAAGTCTACTTTATCGATGTTACTGTAGTCACTCCAGCTTTTGTTTGATGAATACGTGCATGATGTGTCTTTTTTTTGTCTTTTTACTTTCAACTCGCCTGCACCATCATATTAGAAGCGAGCTTCTTATAGACAGCATAGAGTTGGGTCATGTTCCTCCATTACGATGTTACTGTAGTCACTCCAGCTTTTGTTTGATGAATACGTGCATGATGTGTCTTTTTTTGTCTTTTTACTTTCAACTCGCCTGCACCATCATATTAGAAGCGAGCTTCTTATAGACAGCATAGAGTTGGGTCATGTCCCTCCATTACGCCAATTCTGTCTTTTATTTGGTTTATTTAGACCATTTCCGTGTAATATAGTTGTCGCTCTGTTGGGGCTTAAGTCCACTATTTTATTTTTTGTTTCTGTTTGAGCTCTCTGTCTCTTATTTCTTTGATTTCTTTTTCCTGCCTTCCTGCGGGTTATTTGAACGTACTTTAGAACTCCATTTTGATTTATCTACAGTATTTGTAAGTGTATCCTTGCAGAGGATTTTTAGTGGTTGCTCTGGGTACTGCATTATATATACATAATTTATCCCAGTCTATTGGTATAGTTTTACCAGTTTGAGTGAAGTATAGAAATCTTATGCAACGTATGTCCCATTATCCTCTCCAATTTATAGTGTGATTATCTTAAGTATTTCCTCTACATGTATTTATTTATTTTTAAAATTTATTATTTTATAATTTTGGCTGCGTTGGGTTTTTGTTGCTGCACGCGGGCTTTCTCTAGTTGTGGCGAGCAGGGGCTACTCTTCGTTGCGGTGTGTGGGCTTCTCATTGTGGTGGCTTCTCTTGTTGCGGAGCACGGGCTCTAGGCACACGGGCTTCGGTAGTTGTGGCACGCAGGCTCAGTAGTTGTGGCTCGCAGGCTCTAGAGCTCAGGCTCACTAGTTGTGGCGCACGGGCTTAGTTGCTCTGCAGCATGTGGGATCTTCCCGGACCAGGGCTTGAACCCGTGTCCCCTGCATTGGCAGGTGGATTCTTACCCACTGCGCCACCAGGGGAGCCCCTCTACATGTATTTAGAACTGCATCAGAGTGTGCTATAATTTTTGTTTCACCCAGAAGCATAGTTTAGAAAACATAATTTAGGAAACTGTATCGTATTGATATTTACCCTTATTTTTATTCTTTCCATTCTCCTTCCTTCCTTATGGTCAATGATTCCTTTTTTTCATCATATTCTTTTTATTTAGAGAACTTTTTAAAGTCACTCTTTGAAAATAGGTTTGCTGGGACAAATTCTCTTAGTATTTCTTCATCTGAGAATATCCTGATTTCTCCTTCATTCCCGAAAGATATTTTTGCTGGGTACTGGTGTCTAGGTTCACACTTCTTGTCTTTCAGCATTTGAAAATATTGTGCTACTTCCTTCTGAACTCCATGATTTATGATGAGAAATTCACTGTCCTTTGAATTATTTTCCCTTATAGGGATGTGTTTCTCTGGCTCTTCTGAGTATATATATATATATATCCACTTCTATTACGAAAGTTTTCAGAGGATAGTTGGGTAGGACAATGAACACCGTATATGTTCCACCTAAAGTCAATAAATTTTACTTTTGCAATCTTTTTCCTTCCTGTATTATATATTTTGCTGTGCCATTTAAAAGTTGTAGGTATTATGAAGTATCATCCCTAGTGTTCTAAGAATAAGGGTACTGGCCTATGTAGCTATAATAACATTATCATACCTAAGAAAATAATTCCATTATCACCTAATTTATTCCATTTAAAAATTTCTAATTGTCACAATCAAGATTTTTTCTGGGCTTCCCTGGTGGCGCAGTGGTTGAGGGTCCGCCTGCCGATGCAGGGGACACGTGCTCGTGCCCCGGTCCGGGAGGATCCCACACGCCGCGGAGCGGCTGGGCCCGTGAGCCATGGCCGCTGAGCCTGCGCGTCCGGAGCCTGTGCTCCGCGACGGGAGAGGCCACAACAGTGAGAGAGGCCCGCGTACCGCAAAAACAAAAACAAACAAACAAAAAAGATTTTGTTTTTAGTTTTCAGAAGTTTGACTATGAGGTATTTTGTGGATATCTTTGAGTTTATTTTGTTTGGGAGTCACTCAATAGGTCCTTGAGGCTCCCTCCTCCCCCCCTTCTCTTCTTCTACTTCCCCTCCCCCCACTGCTCCTCCTCCATCTTGCAGCCTAATTTCTCTCTGTCGTTCACGTTCATACTGTACTGTTATTCAGTTCATTGACTCTTTCCTCTGTTCCCTCTCTTCTGCTGTCGAGCCCATCCTCTTAGCTTTGTATATTGGTGATTGTAGTTTCAGTTATAAAAGTTTCATTTGATTCTTTACATCGTTCATGATACTTTCTATTTTTTTGGTTTGTTTCAAACACGTTTGCAATTGTTTGTGGAAGCAATTTTATCACTGCTGCAGAATCTTTGTCAGATAATTTTAATATCTCCGTTATCTTAGTGTTGGAATCTACTGATTGTCTTTTTCGTTCAGTTTGAGATCTTCCTGGCTTTTTGATGCATGAGTTTTGATTGAAACCTGGACGTTTCCACATGTTTTTCTGAGACTCTGGATCTTATTTAACCCTGTGTTAGCTGAGTCTCTGATCCTGACCCATAAGAGGCAGGGGTCTTCTGCCTTGTGACTTCTACATGGGGTGGATGTCCCAGTTCCCTACTCGACCTTCATTGGCAGGACCCCTCATTACTGCAGGGAGGGGGTAACACTCCCACTTTACAGACTGGAGGCTGAGGAAGCTCAGAAATTTGTTCTGCAGGAACCAGTAAGCATTCCAGCTAGACTGAGCCGAAGTCCAAGCTCCTAACCACTAGCTACCCTGACCCTCAGGATATGCAGGGGGAGTAAAATTGACCCTAAAAAGAGGGGTCTGGGGCTTCCCTGGTGGCGCAGTGGTTGAGAGTCCGCGTGCCGATGCAGGGGACGCGGGTTCGTGCCCCGGTCCGGGAGGATCCCACATGCCGCGGGGCGGCTGGGCCCGTGAGCCATGGCTGCTGAGCCTGCGCGTCCAGAGCCTGTGCTCTGCAATGGGAGAGGCCACAACAGTGAGAGGCCCGCGTACTGCCAAAAAAAAAAAAAAAAAAAAAAGAGGGGTCTGATGGCAGTGACCTGGAGGCATCTCCTCCTGGGGTTTCCATGGCTGCGGCGAGTGAGTGTCCTGGGTCACAGTGACCTCGCTGGTCGGAGCTTTGCTGCACTTGACCAAAGTAGTAGGCCTGTTTCCAGCTGGACAGAGCACTTCAGGCAGTCTAAGGGCACAGTATCCACCTGGGGGACATCTTTTCCCAGCACAGATTGGGGGTGGCGATGGTCAGGGAGGGGCTGTAGAGCATCCCTACGATGGTCACCCACTGTGCCCCAGAGAAGCTGGTGGCCTGGAACCCTTTCTGTCCACTCTGTGTGGTCCCCACCTGTCTTGTAGCCCTATTTAGGCTGGGGAGGGTGATCACATGTGGCTGGACTTCCCTGTGCTTTGGGCAGTGACTATGACAACGTCTGTTGCGTGTGAGGCTGACCTCAGCGTGAGTCAGTGTGTGTCACTGTGTGTAACCACGTGGGGCACGAGGCACTGGGCCACGTCCCAGCTGCACCTCTTGGGTTGTGAGCCTGGACCCGTGGATGTGCTGTCTGAACCTCAGTTTCTTCCTCTGTATGGTGGGGCTAATGGTGCTGACCTCCGAGAGTCCCCGGCACGTGGTAGACAGCCCATGATGTTGTTATTTGAATGAGATGTGAATGTCATGTTCTCTGGCATGGCGGCCCGCACATGCCAGGCCTGGCCCTTCTTCAACCCTGCCTGGGGTCTCTGGGGTTTGGAGCAGGCTCAGGGCCTCTCGTGCAGGGGGCCTGCGCTTCATGCTCAGCCCAGGCTGGGGGGTGGGGTGGGGAGGATGGAGGAGGCTGAGGCATCTTTGGCTGAGACCCACAGGCTGTCGCCATGGCAACAGCCAGCAGCCTCCTGGGCAAGAGCCAGCACCTGGAAAGTCAGTGACAAAGCAGTTCCTGGAGATGGTGCTTCCCCTGCCATGAGTCTGCCCTCAGCTCCCGTGTCCCCCTGGGCCTGACTGGGGGACTCGGCACCTGCCCAGCGGGAGCCAGGACTGGGGCGAGCAGGTGCTGCTGGCTTCCCGTGGAGCGCCCCCTCGGCCCCCCTCCATGACGATAGTAACAGTCCCCGGGGATGCTGCTGCTGCTGTCCCTGCCACTGAGTGCTGGTGGGTCCCGATGCTGCCGGGCGCATCTCCTGAGCGTCATCTCGTAGCAGCGTCGCCGTAGCCACGGGACCCTCACGCTGGCGCTTCCATGTCTCAGGTGAGGGACCGGACAGGCCGTGCCTTCCCTGTGACCAGGAAGACCCAGGCTTGGACTTAAACCCCGGCCACCTGCTCCAGGGTCCTGGGTCTGGTGTTCCAGGGCTGAGGTCCTCCCAGGCAAGCCCTGTGGAGCCCGGGGTGCTCACGTCTGGGTGGAGAGGACATGGCACCCCAGCCCCCTGCTCGGCAGGGCGAGCTCCCTGAAAGGGGCTGAGCGACACCCCTGAAACGCGTCCCTCCTGGGGCCCCAGCAGGGTCGGGACCCTGCTCAGCTCAGCCAGCTTGGAGCCAGAGCCACCACTGCGGGGCCCACAGCATCTCAAGGGGTCGGGTGGCCCCTGCACCCCAGGCCCTTCTTGCTGATTTGTTGCCCAAGCTGAGGTGTTTTTGAGAGTCAGAGGGCCACCAGTAGCAGTTGTGCGGGGCCCGCAGTCCGGACTGAGGGTGTCCTGGGTGTCTCGCTCCTTTGCTGACTTGATGGACTGGGAGCCTCAGGGGGAGCTCCCAGCTTGGCCGGGGGAAGGGCAGAGGACGACCCCCATCCCCATCGTAAAACAGATGTTGAAAGGCAGGGTGACCTTCTAGCCAGTATGTTCCATATGCGGCTACAAAGACCCAGCCGAGACCCCAGAGTCTGGGTGGGTGGGGGGTCCCCGGGTCAGGGTCAGGGCCCCAGGCCAGCACTTTAGCGGGTGTTGCCACCTCTCCCCACCCCACGTGGCCGGGAGCACCCCCAAACAAGGTGCCCGTGAGGGTGGGACTCCACACAGGGACTGGCTGATGTGTCTGCGCTGTGTGGGCCTGGTATCTGTGGTCCAGGCAGTGTGTCCATGGCTCCTGCTGCCCACACTGGGCGCGTGGGTACCCGTGGGGCTGTGTGTCTGAGCATGTGCCACGCGCCTGTGCGTCCCCAAGTCCTGGCCATGTCTTTACGCCGTGTTGCTCCATGTGCCGGGGTGGCCTGGGCCTGGGGGTTGGGCTACAGTAGTCACTAGCTGGGTGAGTGTGTGCTCTGGGGCCTGAGTCCCTGCGTGTTTTAAGTAGTTGTTACTATAATTTGCATAAAACTTGCCTTCTGCCCTTCTTTTATGTACCAGCGTATTGAGGTAGAATTCACGTACCACAATATTCATCCTTTTATAGCGCACAATTCAGTGATTTTCGGTATGGTCTCAGAGTTGTGCAACCATCACTACAACCTAATTTTAGAGCATTTCCATCTCCCCATTCGTAGTCACGCCCTGCGGCCCCTCCCCACCGGCCCCAGTAATCACTCATCTCCTGTTTGTCCCTGTAAACGAGTCTGTCTGGACACTGAATGTGATGCCATCGTGCAATGTGTGGCCCTTTGTGTCTGGCACCTTTCACTTAGTACAGTGTTTCTAAGGTTCATCCATGAATCGGTTCATCTGTTTCTTTTAACGTTATTTCACAAACACATTAGGTCTGATGCGATGTGTTATTATGTGTAATGAGCACCCAGGGTTCCACTGTCATTGCACACGAAGATGGTTCTACATGAGTTTTTAAAATTATTTTTTAATTAATTAGTTAATTTATTTATTCATTCATTTATTTATTTTTGGCTGTGTCGGGTCTTCGTTGCTGCGCACAGGCTTTCTCTAGTTGCGGCGAGCGGGGGCTGCTCCGTTGCAGTGCGCGGGCTTCTCATTGCAGTGGCTTCTCTTGTTGCGGAGCATGAGCTCTAGGTGCGTGGGCTTCGGTAGCTGTGGCATGCGGGCTCAGTAGTTGTGGCTCGCGGGCTTAGTTGCTCCGCGGCATGTGGGATCCTCCTGGACCAGAGCTCGAACCCATGTCCCCTGCATTGGCAGGCGGATTCTTAACCACTGCGGCACCAGGGAAGTCCCTCTACGTGGGGTTTTGATCTCAATAGTGTGATGTCTATCTTTGTAACCCTGGTTTCTGAATTTTTCATTATTTTGATGGGGCAGATTCCTAGAGCAGACTGACTGAAAGTGTTTAGACGTTTCATGGCATTTTATTTTGCCAAGTTGTGTTACAAGTGGGACGCATTAGTTTACATTCCCACTAGTTCTATTTAAATCATTAGTTCAATATCAACTTCACCACCACTGGGGGTTACGTTTCTAAAGCTCTCGCTAATGTATCGGGTGTAAAGTCCACTTACAATTGTTGCTGTTTCATCTTTCGTTTCGGTGACTGATGGTTTGGATGTGTTTGCACGTTACTGAATTGTGTTTACTTTTATGAGTTATATGTGTGGATTCTTTGCCGTTTAGTTTTGGAAACGTCAGGGCTTCTTCACTAACATTTATTGAGCACGTACTTCCTACCAGGAGCCTTGCTGGGTGTGGACTGAGAAGGAAGGTCCCCAGCCCTAAGCCAGCCCTGCCCTCCCTGCAAGGCTGACCTCCTGCCTTGCTTTCCAGGATTTCCTAGAGCCTAAGACTTTGGGAATAGTAGTCACCAAAGTCTTAGGCTCTAGGAAGTAGTAGGATGTATGCTATAATTACCCTTTTGTTATTGTTGTTAATATAACATCTTTAATTAAAGTACCTCCAAGTTATTTTATTATTTTTAAAATGTCAATGGAGGGTACACGTTTTCCTTTTCTGTATAAATAAAATATATTGATTTTCTCACTTTAAAATGCTCATATTGGAAAGAGTAAAAACAGTGACCCACAATCCCACCGTCCTGAGATAACCACTATTAATATTTTGAGCTACTTCCTTCTGAGCCTTTTCTATGTGTAAGTTTTTAAAATACACAGTTGGTATCATACACCAGGGGCGTAGGAGCAGGCTGCCTCGTCAGCTGGGCAGGGTTGCCCACGATGCCATGCGAGGGGTCCCCAGCGGGCACCCTGCACACAGGGGCCTGGTGTCTGAGCATCCTCCACGACTGAGCATGTGCTGAAACACGGTTCTTCTGCCGTGTGGACTGGCCCCAGTCACCTCCTTACTGTTGAGCATTTAAGTTATCTCCAATTTTGCTTTTATAGAAAAGACCAAAATACACACATACACCTGTGTCACACCTCTGATTATTTCCTTGGGAGAGATGCCTAGAAGTTGGACGACAATAAATCATATTAAAAAGTTCTTCACTCTCCTGTCACTTGCTTATGCTTCCTTTATCACATATTTAAGTGCTTTTGTGTGTGACACAAAAGCTGCTTCTGCTTTGATTTGAACCCATCTGGCCTGTGGTCTAGCTGTTGAGCTCAAAGTGGCATTTCAGTATCTCATGAAACAAAACCTTCTCTCTTTGTTCTTCTTTTCTGAATATTTCTTTAATTTTTTTGCCTATTTAGTTTTCCAGGTGACTCTGAAATCATGTTGCTGTAGTCCAAAGAATTCCTTTTGGGAGGTTGTTTCAATTATTGAGAATCTCTAAGTCAATTTGTGGAGAATCAAAATCCATGTTTTTCTGCCCATCCAGGAGTAGCATGTATCTTAACATGTGTTCGACGCTCCCCTCTAGGTAAATAAAGTCTTGTAGTTTTTTTGGTGTAGGTCACTCACATTTTTTTTTTTAAATTAGTTATTTATTTATTTATTTATTTATTGGCTGCGTTGGGTCTTTGTTGCTGCTTGTGGGCTTTCTCTAGGCGCGGCGAGCGGGAGCTACTCTTCGTTGCGGTTCGCAGGCTTTGGGCGGGGGCTACTCGGCTTCTCATTGCGGTGGCTTCTCTTGTTGCAGAGCACGGGCTCTAGGCGTGCGGGCTTCAGTAGTTGCGGCATGCAGGCTCAGTAGTTGTGGCTCGCGGGCTCTAGAGTGCAGGCTCAGTAGTTGTGGCGCACGGGCTTAGTTGCTCCGCGGCACGTGGGATCTTCCTGGACCAGGGCTCGAACCCGTGTCCCCTGCATTGGCAGGTGGATTCTTAACCACTGAGCCACCAGGGAAGTCCCGGTCACTCACATTTTAAAGTTATTCCTCAGTGGTTTGTGTGTGAGGCCATTGTGGTTGAGCAGTTTTGTTTCATCAGATTTCCGACTGGCCACGTTTGGTCCCACTTCGGCTTTGGGGAATTTGCGCTCTCGTCGTGCTCCCGGGCTTGGCCCCTGCAGGCCACTCTGAGGGGACTTGCGCTGGTCTCTGTTTGCTGATTGATGGTGAGCTTGCAGCCAAGTTTTGTTTTTTTTCCAGCCCCGATTTCTCAGCACTGTCATGACAATATCTAAAGGTTGTTGTTTTTCTATAATTGCTCTTGTGCTGTACTTTTCTCTGCTTTCTGTCCTCTGTGGAAGTCGGGGGTGGGGGGGAGGGTGAGACTTGCAAACCTGCAGGAAGGGGTTCAGGGTGATGTTCCTGACCAGCGGCCCGCACAACTTGAGTGGGTGTCAGAATCACCTGCAGGGCTTCCCTCAGTCCTGGTGCCGGGCCCACCCTCCGAGGGCCGGTGGGCGGGGCCCAGAGTTCACACCCGCTGCTGGTCCTGGGATGGTGCTTTGAGAAACTCTGCTCTCGACCAAGTTCCTGGGAGTTTTATCATTATCTTCCAGAAATACTTATTTTATCTATTCCTTCCCTTATGTCTTATTCATATTCTGTTATGTTAGCCAGAACTCTTGATAGAAGATTAAATGAGATTTATGATTTAAAAGGAAATCCTTCATGATACATGTGGGTTTGTTGGTACTCTTGAGAGTGGATTTTGTGCATAGAAAATTTTTAATTTCTAAAAATCATCATTCAGTTCATTAACATGACAAATCCAAAAATGTAATTCCTTTAAAGAAACTTTAGATTCAGTTTGTGACAACATGGATGGATGTTGAAGGCATTATGCTAAGTGAAATGAGTCAGACAGAGATAGACAAATACTGTACTTATATGTGGAATCTAAAAGAAACACAACCCACCAAACTCATAGGAAAGGAGGTCAGATTTGTGGTTCCCAGAGTGGGGATAGAGGGTCGGGGAGGGGGAACTGGAGGAAAATGGTCAGAAGGTACAAACGTACAATTTACAAGATACATAAGCCCTGGGGATGTGATACGCGGCGTGGTGACCGTGGCTCACACTGGATATGATCTACAGGAAAGCTGCGGAGACAGTAGATCCGAAGAGCTCTCATCACAAGGAGGAGATGGTTTTTCTTTTTTTTCATTGTATCTACATGAGATAATGGATGTTAACTAAGCCTGTTGCGGTAATGATTTCGCAATATATGTAAATCAAACCACCATGCTGTATGCCGTAAACATTTATAGTGACGTATGTCAGTTGTTTCTCAATAAAACTGGAAAAAATATTAACTGTTTTTAGATTCAGCTTATGAAAAATTATATTTATACATTTTGCAATTTTTAACAATCACTTTAAAGGAGACTCTAAGTAGGGTTTTTATTCCATTTCATAAGCTTAATGTAAAACATTTAATATTTCATTTATAAATTTATTGTAACTGGACTTTCCTAAGTACTTAAGTTCTGTATATCCAGCTAATTAGAGTGTAAACATGGTGATTCATACATTTGCTTAAATGTTGCAATACTGTTTACAAACTTACGAAGTTTTCAACTTAAAATCACACGTCTAGGGCTTCCCTGGTGGCGCAGTGGTTGATGCAGGGGACACGGGTTCATGCCCCGGTCCGGGAAGATCCCACATGCCGCGGAGCGGCTGGGCCCAGGAGCCATGGCTGCTGAGCCTGTGCTCCGCAACGGGAGAGGCCACAACAGTGAGAGGCCCGCGTACCGCGCAAAAAAAAAAAAAAAAAAAAAAAAAAATCACACGTCTAAATCAATTCTTCCATTACATTTAAAAATTAGAATCACAGGGCTAATGTGATGCTAAACGCAGCCCTGTTTAGCGTGTTAATGTGTTCTGATAAATTCTTTTAATCCTAACACTGTACTGTTAACACAGAAGGTTTGATTTTCATAAACATTCCTGTATTTAATTCTGATTCTTCCTAGGAGTTTAATATTGCTGATCCACTAAGGAAACTGTCATCTTAGAACAAATGAAACTGAATTTCCTTCCCTGGTGGCTCCCGGGTGGCCTCCTCGGAAAGCTTTCCCAGGCAGAATGAGGACGGCCCCTTCCCTGAGCACTGGTGTCGTGGCAGGACCTCTCACTCACAGGGTCTCCAGCCCCAGTGGCTGTAGTTAGGTTGTGGCAGGACCTCACTCACAGGGTCTCCAGCCCCGATGTCTGTAGTTAGGTTGTGGCAGGACCTCACTCACAGGGTCTCCAGCCCCGATGTCTGTAGTTAGGTTGTGGCAGGACCTCACTCACAGGGTCTCCAGCCCCGATGTCTGTAGTTAGGCTGTGGCAGGACCTCTCACACAGGGTCTCGCCCCAGTGGCTGTAGTTAGGTTGTGATTTACTCCATGGGGCTGCTTTCATCAGTTGGGTAAATCTTGTGTTTTTATGGTTCTTACGACTGTAGACATTCCTGCCTGGGTCTGAAAACTTTTGTATTCTTCATTAAAAAACAAAAAGTTGTTCTCCTGTCCCACAGGCCCGTGACAACAATGCCATGGCAAAACGAGTTTCTGTATCGCACGTGTCTGCCAATGGCGTGACTTCTCAGGTCATTTTACTGACATGTCAGGGTTGTGACAACCCTGTGAATGTCATGATGCCTGGGAGACAGGAAGCCATAGGCGGAGGGAGGGCTGGCTTTTCTTTCTGTGTGATTTGTCTCCTCCTGGGAGTGGCCGTGGAGCTTCTCCAGTGCCCTTCACCGTCCGGATTGTTTCTGTCTTTTGCGGGCAGCATGCCCGTGTGTTGTTTTAACATGTGCGTTCCCCTCCCTCACACCTCCCTGTAAATGGGCTCTTAGCTTTGGAGATTTGTCTTAGAGAAATAAAACATGAGATACAGTTGAAGTCTTCTGATTACAATCCCTCAACCAAATTCTCCTTTCTTTATCTGTCCTTCTCTTTCACCTTTTGGTGGCAACAACTATCCTGATTTGTGTTCATTATCCAGTGCGTGTGTGTTGCGGGGAGGGCTTCCAACTTGTACTAAATGTGTCCCTATTGATAAATAATATGCAGTCTTGTTTGCATGGTTTTAATTGTTTGAGTGTGTATATGCATTTAAACCTAGACACATAATTGTTTCACAACTTGCCTTTTTACCCCTTCACATTGCTTTAAGCATTTCCATGTTAATACGTGTAGTTTATTTAATTTCACGTGCTCATCATATTTTACTGCAGTGATGTTCCATCGTATGCATGGACCACATTCATGTTTTCTCTCTCTGTGCGATGAGCAGTAGGTGATTCCTGTCTTTCACTATTAAAGACAGTGCCACAACTAACATGCCTGTGTACATTTCTGCAAACGTTTGGGAGGCCAGTCTAGTCCATATGTTCATTTAAACATTTCCTAGAGGTGGTCAAATGCTCTCCGGAACGATTCTACAGTTTTCTCTTCCACCAGCAGAGCTGCTGTTCGGTATCACCAGCTGTAACACTGTTTGCTAAACAGGATGTGGAATGGTCTCTCTTTGTTTAATTTGAATTTCCCTGATTGCCGGTGGTTTTGAACATCTTTTCTCTTTTGTAATTTGCTTATTTTTCATACAGGTTATGTGTACTTTTCATCTGAATGTATAGGAATTCTTTATGTATTCCGGGAACCAGTTCTGTCAGCTTTTTGCATGGCAAGTGTCATTTTCTTTTCACTTTCTCTATAGCTTTTGTAGTATAGTTTCAATTTTATTGTAGTCAGATTTATCAGTGTACCACTTTATGGTTTGCCATTTTTATGTGTTCTTCAGAAACCCTTCCTTAACTCATAGTCATAGAACTGTTCTCATGTCTTTTTGTTTTGTTTTTCCAAAGTTTTGAAGTTTGCTTTCTGCACTGAGGCCTACTTTTATTTTCCAACTTTAAAAATTGTGGCAAAATACACATAACATAAAATTGAGCATCTTAATCACTTTTAAGTGTGCAGTTCAGCGGTATTAAATACATTCATAATGTTGGGTAGCTATCAGCTCCGTCCATCTCCACAGCTCTTTTCATCTTTCACATATGAAACTCTGTCCTCATTAAACAACAACCCCCATCTCTCCCTCCCCTCAGACCCTGAGAACCACCATTCTGCTTTCTGTCTCTACGATTTTGACTACTCTAAGTATCTCATAAAAGTAGAATCCTACAGTATGTGCCTTTTTTTGTGACTGGCCTATTTCATTTAGCGTACTGTCTTCAGGGTTCATCTAAGTTGCATTATGTATTAGAATTTCCTTCCTTTTTAAGGCTGAATAATATTCCATTGTTTGTATATACCATAATTTGCTCCTTCGTTCATCCACTGATGGACACTTGTGTTCCTTCTATGTTTTAGCTGTTGTGAATACTGCTGTTATGATCCTGGGTGTAACAAATAAATCTCTTTGAGACCTTGTTTCATTTCTTCTGGATATATACCCAAGAGTGGAATTGCTGGATCATATGGTAATTTTATGTTCAACTTTTTGAGGAATCACTGTACTGTTTTCCACAGCAGCTGCACCATTTTACATTCCCATCAACAATGCACAAGGGTTTTTCTTTCTTCACATCCTTGCCAACACTGTTATTTTCCTTTTTTTTTATAATAATAGTCATCCTAATGGGTGTGATTGGTATCTTATTATAGTTTTTTGTTGTTGTTGTTGCTTTGTTTTTGCGGCACGCGGGCCTCTCACCATTGTGGCCTCTCCCATTGCGGAGCACAGGCTCCGGACGCACAGGCTCAGCGGCCATGGCTCACGGGCCCAGCCGCTCCGCGGCATGTGGGATCTTCCCGGACCGGGGCACGAGCACGTGTCCCCTGCATCGGCAAGCGGACTCTCAACCACTGCGCCACCAAGGAAGCCCTCCTATTATAGTTTTGATTTGCATTTCCCTAATAATTAGTGATGTTGAGCACCTTTTCATGTGCTTAATGGCCATTTGTGTATCTTTTTTGAAGAAATATACATTCAAGTCCTTTGCCTGTTTTTAAATTGGGTTTTTATTGTTGTTGAGTTGTAGGAGTTCTTAATATATTCTGGATATGAATCCCTTATTAGATATATGGCTTGTGAATACTTTATCCCATATTCTGTAGCTTGTCTTTGCACACTCTTGATAGTGTCCTTTGATGTACAAAAGTTTTGTAAAATTTTGATGAAGTCCAATTTTTGTATTTTTTCTTTTATTGCTCAGGCTTTTGGTGTCACTTCCAAGAAATCATTGCCAAATTCAATGTCATGAAGATTTTCTCTTGTATTTTCTTTTGAGTATTATAGTATAAGGTCTTACATTTAGAACGTTGATCCATTTTGAGTTGCTTTTTGTATATTGCATAAGATACGGGTCCAACTTAATATTTTTGCATGTGAACATCTAGTTTTTCCAGCACAATTTGGTGAAAAGACTGTCTTTTCCTCTTTGAATGGTCTTGGCGTTCTTGTTGAAAATCAATTGACTGTGTATGTAAGACTTCGTTTCTGGGTTATTATTCTATCTGGATAGTTTTGACTATCCAGAGTCCCTTGAGAGTCCGTATGAATTCTAGGATGAGTTTTGCTATTTCTGCAAAAAATCTCTTCGGAATTTTGGTCGGTATTGCATTGAATCTGTAGATTGCTTTGGGTATTGACGTCTTAACAGTATTGTTTTCCAATCCATGAACATGGGATGCCTTCCTGTTTGTTTAGTGTTCTTTAATTTCCTTCACCAGTGTTTTGTAGTTTTCAGGGTACAAGTCTGTCACCTCCTTAATTTTATTCTTAAGTATCTTATTCTTTTTGATGCTATTATAAATGGATTTTTAAAAAATATCCTTTGTTGGTTGTTCATTGTAAGTATATAGAATACAACCTATTTTTTTGTGTTGACTTTATATCCTGAAACTTTACTGAATTCATTAGTTCTGGTAATTTTTGGTGGATTTTCTACAAATTTAGGATTTTCTACATATAAGATCTGTTGAGATTTTTATTGGAATTTCATTGAATTTGTGGGCTAATTTGGGGAAAGGGACATATAAAAATGTTGAATTGTCTCATCTATTAATACGGTTAATCTCTATTATCTCTTTGCTCTTCGTGAACGTTTTATGACTTTTATTATCAAGATATTGCACTTATTTTATTGAGCTTATTCCTAGATACTTTATAGATTTTGTTGCTATTATAAACAATATTTTGTGTCAGCTTTATCGAGATGTAATTCACATACTATAAAATTCATACTTTTAAAGTGTACAATTCAGTGATTTTCAGTGTAGTCATACAGTTGTACAACCATCACCACTAATTTTAGAACGTTTTCATTACCCCAGGAAGGAGTCCCACACCCATTAGAATAAGAGCTTTTAAAATTTGCATTTTCTAATAGTAAATGAAAACAATTTATTTTTGTATATGTGTTTGGTATTTCATAACCTTGCTGAACTTTCTAATTCTACTAGTTTTGCTGTACTGTATATGCTTTTGGATTTTCTATGTAGAAATCACATTATCTGTGAATAAGACAGTTTGTTTCCTCCTTTCTAAACTTTTTTTTTCTTTTTCTTGTCTTTTTGCCTTGGCTAGGGCCTCCATATGATATAAATGGTATATTTGTGTTATCCCTGAATTTAAAGAGAAATGCTCCTAATGGTTTTTAGTAGATACCTATTGTCACTTTAAGGAATTTCCTGTTCCTAATTCTCTTTATCATGAATGATACTGAAATGTTAACCAATAAGTTTTCTGAAAATTTTAACATGATTATATGGTTTTTATATTGATTTTCCATGTGGTGGATTACATTAATAGTTATTCTACTATTGAATTATTCTTATGTTCCTATGACAACTCAGTTGGCCATTATAAACTCTTAACATATGTACCTTTGAATTTGATTTACTCTAATATTTTATTTAAAATTTGTGTTCATGATTGAGATGTGTATAAATTTTTCTTTTTCTTTTTTTTTTTTTTTGTGGTACGCGGGCCTCTCACTGCCGTGACCTCTCCCGTTGCGGAGCACAGGCTCCGGACGCGCAGGCCCAGCGGCCATGGCTCATGGGCCCAGCGGCTCCGCGGCATGTGGGATCCTCCCGGACCGGGGCACGAACCCACGTCCCCCGCATCGGCAGGCGGACTCTCAACTGCGCCACCAGGGAAGCCCCCTTTTCCAGTCTTTAAAAAAATTTTTTTAATTGAAGTATAGTTGATTTACAATGTTGTGTTAGTTTCAGGTGTACAGCAAAGTGATTCAGTTATACATACATATATATCTATTTTTATCAGAATCTTTTCCCTTATAGGTTATTGCAAAATACTGAGTATAGTTCCCTGTGCTAAACCGTAGGTCTTTGTTGGCTATCTGTTTTATATATAGTAGTGCGTATATGTTAATCTCAAACTTCTAATTTATCCTTCCCCCACCTTTCCCCTTTGGTAACCATAGGTTTGTTTTCTATGTCTGTGGGTCTATTTCTGTTTTGTATGTAAGTTCATTTGTATCATTTTTTTAGATTCCACATATAAGCAGTATCATATGATATTTGTATTTCTCTGTCTGGTTTACTTCACTTAGTATGATTATCTCTAGGTCCATCCATGTTGCTGCAAATGGAATTATTTCATTCTTTTTTTGTAGCTGAGTAATATTCCATTGTATAAATATACCACATCTTCTTTATCCACTCGTCTGTCCATGGTTGCCTTCATGTCTTGGCTATCGTAAATAATGCTGCTATGAACACTGGGGTGCATGTATCTTTTTGAATTATGGTTCCAGTCTTTTTTTTTTTAAACATCTTTATTGGATGGTTCCAATCTTGATGTCAAGATTATACCAGCATCATAAAATGAGTTGGGAGCTTTTCTTGTATTTTTATTCTCTAAAACAGTTTGTATAACACAGAGTTTTCTGTTCTCTGAATGTTTGTAAGAACATACTTGTAAAATTGTCTGGATCTGATCTTCTGGCAGAGGGAAACTGAATCCAAATTAATTCTTGTAAATGGTCCAAGATTCTGGTCCCCTGCCTGCCCACCTGTACAGCCATATCCCCTTGAGTGCAGGCAGATCCTGTGGGTATGATGAGATATCACTCCTGTGGTTAGGTTATGAATCAGTTGACTCTGAGTTAACCAAAAGGGAGATTATTTGGGTGGGACTGATCTCATCAGGTGATCCCTTTAAAGGGACTGGGCTCTTCCTATAGTCAGAGAGTTTAGAAGTGTGAGAGGGACTGTTGAGGGGCCAGGATCTGAGAGTGGCCTCCAGGGGCTAAGAGAAGTCCCTGGCTGACAGCAAGGCAAAGGGACTCCATTCCTACTGCAAGGAAGGGAACTCTGCAGACAACCTGAAGGGGCTGGAAAGCATCACTTTCCCTAGTTTAGCTTCCAGACGAGGATGCAGCTGGCTGTTCCTGAGACCTGCAGCAGAGAATTTAGCCACGATGTGCCCACAGAACAGTGAGCTAATAAACGGGTGCGATTTCAAGTCACTACATTTGTGGTAGGTTTTTACAGAATAGAACTAATACAATTGTTCATGGCTTATTCAGGTTTTCTACTTCTGTCACTTTTGGTAACTTGCTTTTCAAGAGGATATATCCATTTCCTCAAAGTTTTAGCATCTATTGGCATAAAATTGTTAATAATATTCTCTTGTGATTCTAAAAATCTCTCCTGTCTGTAGTTGTGTTCCCTGTATTTTTATACTTTCCTGTGCATGTGTGTACACATGTATGCACACACAAATGTGTAAGTGTACATGTGTGCATGCATGCATATACTATGTTTATTTGTATATGTATCTTTTGTATGCATTGTACACTCTCTTTTTCTTGATTATTCTTGCCAGAAGCTTGTTCATTTGATTAAACTTTCAAAGATTCAGCTTTCTATTATTTCTCTATTTTCTATTTTCACCATGTCTACTCTTTATTATTTCCATTTTTCTACTTTCTCTAAATTTACCCTGCTATTCTTTTTTAAGATCCTTGGGACACAGCAATACTTGGTTTATTTATTTTTAATCTTTAAAAAAATAAAATCAGTTAAGTTTATAAATTTCCCCTAAGGCATCACTTGGACTGAACCTCACACATATAATATGTAGTATTTTTGTTGTTGATGAGTTCTAAATATTTGGTAATGTCTTTAATTAATGAGTTATTTAGTTGTGCATCTTGAAGATTTCTATAATGCAAGTTTTTTTAAATGTGGTTTTATAGTAGTATTCTTATTTAATTGGAGAAGTACGATAATATATGTTACTAAGTTTTTGAAATTTGCTGAGGCTTCTTTTGTGATGTAGGATATTTTCAAAGCTATTCCCATGTACTCCTAAAAGTATATATTTTCTATTTGTTAGGAACACATTTTGTTAGGAAAATAGATTATATATGATAGATAGATAGATGATAGATAGGTAGGTAGATAAAGGTAATATATGAAAGATATAGAAGATTAGAACAATAAGATGGATCAAGGTGCTAACTCTGTCTTGATCTTGTTCAGCCTTACTAAATTTTGGTGTTTAGTCTTTCAGGTTCTGATGAGAGCTTTGTGAGGACCTTCCACTATGTTGGAGGAGTTCTCATTCTTTTTCTTTATCTGTTTTGAATTTATGAGGTTTGGGTGCATAAAAATTAATGATGATCATATTCCTTGGTGTAATTTTGCTTTCAGTATTATGCATTATATCTCTCTTTAGCCTTAGGATTGTTTTTTTGCTTTAAATTATATTTTGTCTTTAGTGTTATATACCAACTTCCTTTTCTGTAGCATTTACTTAGTATATTCTTTTAAAAAATCTGTTTATTTTCAACATTTCTGTATTTTTTTTCAGATATGGCTTTTGTAGGTGGCAACTTTTTGAAAGTTGGACTTTCAAAAGCTCCAATCTAATCATGTATGATTTAATAGGAAATGAAAATTCATTTATATTTCTTATTATTACTTGTGTGTTTGGACTTACGCCTAATATCTTATTTTTTTTTTCCTCTTTATATTATTTCTTTGTTTTGGGGGAGTCTTTTCCTGACTTTTGTAGTGTGACAAAATATTCTATATTACCTGTTCCCTACATACCTTTTTCACCTCTGATGGTTTTTTTTTTTTTTTTTTTTTTGCGGTACGCGGGCCTCTCACTATTGTGGCCTCTCCTGTTGCGGAGCACAGGCTCCAGACGCGCAGGCTCAGTGGCCATGGCTCACGGGCCCAGCCGCTCCGCAGCATGTGGGATCTTCCCGGACCAGGGCATGAACCTGCGTCCCCTGCATCGGCAGGCGGACTCTCAACCACTGCGCCACCAGGGAAGCCCACCTCTGATGGTTTTGAAATAGACTGTATTTCTATCCGTTTACTGGATATCCTTAACATTTTAAATATATATTCATAACTATACATTTGTCTAACACAGAGGACAGAAAATTATAGCTCATCTGTCTGGCAACCTGTGCTTATAAAGGCTGGAACACAGCCTTGCCCATTCATTGACATAGTATCTGCTTTTATGCTACAATGATGGAGTTGAGTGGTTGTGACAGAGATTCTATGACTCACAAAGCCTAAATATTTACTAATGGCCCTTTTCAGAAAATGCTTGCCGTCCTCTGACCTAATACAACGAAGAGTGATTTAGCCTCTATAACATAATTTGATGCAACTACACATGGAACAGCCCCTTCTGTAAATATTTTTATTATTGCCTAGGTTGTTAGTTTTGCATGTAGAAAATAATGAAAAATTGGACATCATAGTTTTAAAAATCAATGATTAATTAAATTTAACTATTTAAAAAATTTCTGTGCCTACCATTGCTCTTGTATACTGTGCTTTCCCTTTAGGTTCAGTTCCCATGTTTTACTGAAGATCTGGGGTGATGACTTATTTTATCTCTGAAAATGTTTATTTTGCCCTCACTCTTTATTGACAGTTTAGCTGGATATAAAGTTCTAAGATGTCAATTATTTTCCTGCTGCTTTTTGGAGGTATTACTTAATTATCTTCTAGCATATTTTTTTTTTTTTGCTGAGGTGAAGTTTTCTCTCCTTTTAATTATTCTTTTTTCCCCTAGATATTTTATCTTTTCTCTTTCGTAGCCTTTAATGCTTTCTTTTTATGCTTGATATTCTGCAGTTCCTCACACCATTTCTAGTTGGATGTATTTTATTTACGTGATTGGTACCTTGTAATGCACTTTAAATTTGAGAAAGCAAATCTTTAATTCTGGAAATTTCTCATCTGTTATCTTTTCAAATGTTGCTTCTTCACCACGTTCCCTCTATTCTCTTTTTCTGGAACGTACATTTGATGTGTGTTAGATATATGATCTAACCTCCATATCGCTTAATTTGTCTTTCATTTTTTCCTTTGTCTTTCCAATGTCTGTGAGTGATTCCTTAGTACTATTTCCTAAACCATTAATACACTCCAACTATGTCTCCAGCCTAGAGTATGATTATTATTATTGATAATATTTTAATAACTATTTGTTTATTTCCAAAACTTCTAGCTAGTTTTTAGAATATCTACCTGTTTCTGCCTATTTTTGTTTCATAATTTGTTGATTTCATCTGAACAAAATTAATCTTTCAATAGTTGATTTTAGTGGTTGAATATCACTCTTAGTATTGGATTTTCTCACATGCTATGGAATTTTGGTTTGTATAGATTTTCTCGTTGCCCTTCTTTTCTTCTCCCCTGACCATTTTATCTTATTTTTTACCCCAGCTGCATCTCTAATTTTATTCCTTGCTGCTATGTATTTAGAGTAGGGGGACCACAATCCTTTTTCACCAAGCATCCAGGGTGCATTTTAAAGGTAGAGCCAACAGGATTGTTAGTGAATTGGATGTGGAGTGTAAGAGAGAGAGGAGTCAGGTATGAAGTCTTGGTTTTGGCTTATGAAACACTTGACTAGTGCTGTTCACAGAGAGGGGGGAATACTGGGGAAGGAGCAAGATTGAGAGAAAGAATAAAAAGTTCTCTAGTCACCATCGTGTAACAACTCTGAACTTAAAAAAGTACGTGTTTTAATATTTACATTAAAGTTGTAAAAAGAATTCTTTAGTTTTATTAATGTTTGATATGCTTTTTTTGCTATCCAAGTGGAAATGGTAAAAAAGGCAGTTGGATGGATATATGACCCAAAGTCCCAGACTTGAGTTAAAGGTGTAAATCGGGAGTAATAAGCATACCGCGGTGTTCAAAGCTGTTGGGCAGATCCTATATGGTGTGAGCCTTGAGGCATCTAATTTTTCAGTCTGGTAGAGGAGGCAAAGCTTGCAAAGAAGACCTAGAAGAGACTCCCAGGATGTTAAGAGGAAAATGAGAGAATTGACCAATGGGCAAGAGAAGAAACCATTTATAGAAGGAGACTTAACCATTGCAATTGGTGAGAAGCCTTGACAAAACATTTCAGTGGAATGGTGCGGGTGAGAACATGGTTGGACAAAGCTAAAGAGAGGCAGAAAGGTAAGGCAGTGGGGAGACCAAGGATTGACACTTTCAATGAGCTTTGGAGTGAAGGGAGCAGAGAAATGTGCTGGGGTTGGAGGCAGATATGGAATTTTCTGTTTTGTTTTAAGATGGGAGACGTTGGGGTATGTTCTTATGCTAAGGGAGTCCTCTGAGCCCTCTATTCACTTTCCCCACTGTTTGTTCCTGTGTTCTCCTGTGGTAAAGTGAGGAATAGGTCATGTGGCATCTGTTCAGAAGTCCCTCAAGTTCCATTCTACTCCCGCTCCTGCTATCACCACCTGTCATGAGGCAGCTTGGAGTGCAGTTGGGGTTGCTTGGGGACATGGTTCAGGCTTGGACTCAATTCAAGGACAGATTCAAGGCCTGGCCAGGGACCAGAGACCAAGTGTCCTCTCGGGGTGATGCCTGGAGGGATGGTTATGCTGGTAAAAGCCATTCCTAACATTGCTGGCGAGGACGTCTGAATTCAGTTCCTGGCCTTCCCTGCCTAGTACGCCGCCCCCGACCCCCACCCCCGTGCTTGGACAGCGGGGGACACAGGCACGAAGGTGTCACTGCTCTTGGAAGACAGGACATGGGTGGTGGGAGGGGCGTGCCCTCTTCTCAACTCCATGCGGAAGCCCTCACTTCCCCCTTGTCTTTGTTCCTGCCAGGATCCTCGCCACAGCTGGCACTGACTTTGACCTGCGAACCCTGCGGGCTGTGCGTGTGCTGAGGCCCCTGAAGCTGGTGTCTGGGATTCCAAGTGAGTCTGGCAAAAGCAATCAGGCCCAGCCTACCTGGACACTGACCTCTCTCCCAACCCCTGTCATGGCCAGTTAGGCCCTAACAGTGGGCCCTTTGGTGACTCTGAGCTCGCTGCCCTTGACCCCGGGGAACCAGGCACGAAGAAGGGAGGAGCGGCCCTTCTCCAGTCTCTCCCAACTCCGTGAAAACCCAGAGGGTAACTTGGCTTCCCTACGTGGAAGCTGTGATCCTCCTCACACACTCTGCTGTACTTCCAGCTCTTTGCTGCTTTTTCTGTGGTTAAAGGGCAGGTGAGAGATCGACCAAGGTGGTGGGGCAGGATGCCTGAGAACACATGCAGAGGCTGCAAAGGACCACCTGTCTTGGCTCAGGCTGGGCAGGGCTGTTGGGACCTGTGACCTGGTTAAGACATGCTCCGGGACTGGGCTGCTCAAGAGGCCACGCGAGGGCAGGGGGTGGCCAGGCTACCTCGAGAGCCGGGCACCGCCTGTGCCCGTGTTCCTCCAAGCCAGTGGAAGTTTGGGTTTCCCTCAGAGCCGGGGTGGCAGGGCCCTGAGGCTGTGTCGCCCGAGCCCACTGCAGGGAAGACCGCTGGCTGGCTCCATGTTCTGCCCTAAGACTCTGCCAGGCAAAGGCTCAGGCCTGTACCCAGGAGCTGGGGTGAAGCTGGAAGTGGGGACAGTGGGGTTCAGCCTCTTCTGCCCAGTTCCTCTGGTCTGGACATACTCATGCCCCACAGTCAGTGGTAAAACACTCCCTAGGAGTAGGCCCCCTGCTTTACTTTCCCTGAGGGGTGGGTCTGTCAGGAACCCCTGCTCTTAGTTCCCAGGATCCCTTGCTTGTCCCTCCCAGGATCCCCTGCTCTTAGTTCCCAGGATCCCCTGCTTGTCCCTCCCAGGATCCCCTGCTCTTCCCTCCCCGTATCCCCTGCTCTTCCCTCCCCGTATCCCCTGCTCCTAGTTCCCAGGATCCCCTGCTTTTCCCTCCCAGGATCCCCTGTTCTTCCCTCTCAGGATCTCCTGGTCTTAATTCCCAGGATTTCCTGTTCTTCTCTCCCAGCATCCCCTGCTTAGTTCCCAGCATTCCCTGTTCTTCCCTCCCTTGATCCCCCGCTCTTAGTTCCCAGGATCTCTTGCTTTTCTCTCCCAGAATCCCTTGCTTTTCTCTGTCAGGATCCCCTGCTCTTCCCTCCCAGCATCCCCTGCTCTTAGTTCCCAGGATCCCCTGCTTTTCCCTCCCATGATCCCCTGCTCTCAGCTCCGAGGATTCCCTCATCTTTCCTCTCAGGACTCTCTGCTGTTGCTCCACCCTGAGACCTGCATAGACTCAAGATCTCACCAGAACTTCATGCTGACACCGCCACACGCTGCTCCTCCCTTGAACTGGGACAGTGTTCAGTCCACTCCCCCTGCCCCGAGACCCTGTGCTTTGTGCCCCTCCCCAAGGACTCTCAGCTCTGCCCCACGCAGGCACTCGCTGCTCTGTCCTCCTTCCCTCAAGACTTCTTGCTTCCCCACCACTCCCTGCTCTGTCCCCTGCTTTGAGGGCCCAGCTCTGTCCTTTGGCCTCGTGGATACTCACTGCTCAACACCTTGCCCAGGACGCTCAGCCCTGCCCGCCCAGGCTCTTGCTGTTCTGTCCACGCCCCCAGCCCACTGCCTGCTCTGCCCACTGTGCTCTCTGACCTGCCTGCTTTGCCTGCTCTGGCCCCAGGTCTGCAGGTGGTGCTCAAGTCCATCATGAAGGCCATGGTTCCGCTCCTACAGATCGGGCTGCTTCTCTTCTTCGCCATCCTCATGTTTGCCATCATTGGCCTCGAGTTCTACATGGGCAAATTCCACAAGGCCTGTTTCCCCAACAGTACAGGTGAGGCCTAGCAGCGCTCCTCAGACCCAGATGAGGACCACAGACTCATTCATCCTGGAGAGATGCAGTGTTCTGGGCCCTGGCGGGCGGGGGGTGGGGATGCCCTCCAGATGCCAGACGAAGGAGGTGGACCCAGACAAGATAAACACAAACACATAAAATAATGTCAGATTGTAGTAACTTCTAGGAGGGAAACAAGAAAGGTACTTGCAGTAGAGTCATTTGGGGGCCTGCTTCACAGAGCGTGGCCTGGGGAGGCCTCTCTGCCAAGGTGACAACTGGACAGCCATCTGAGTGCCGTGAGGGGGGGCCTGTGCGGTCGCCTGCCAGACGGTCCAGTTACGAGGAGCAGTAAGTGTGAAAGGCTGGCGTGAGGAGCGCTGGGTGCAGAGGGGGCGAGAGGAGATTGGCGGCTACTGAATCTGCTCCTGTTGGCGAAGACTTAAAGGCTGTACCAGTCCTCTGATAGGATGAAAAGCAGCAGAAAAGAAACATCTAGTGAAAACGTAGCTTGGACTAGAATGCTTTCCTGGTATCAGAGACAAGCTTATCAGTATGTTTTCCTGCTGGCCTGTTACTGACGCACCGACGACGTTAAGTGGCATTTTCTTTTTTTTATTCCTTAAAGAAAATATACTTCATTTCTACAACTATAATATTGAATAAAATGATTATTTTTCACAAACCCCTTAACATTTTTTGGCGATGATGTTTCTGACCTTCAGAAGTTAACGTAAGATCAGGAAGTGAGATCCCGTAAGCTGAGAACTCTGGACAGCTCAGCTTTACCTGTGGTGAAGCAGTGGGTTCAGGCCGTGCTAGGACTCTGAGTCCAGGAGAGATGGTGGCTGGGGCCAGGCTGTTTGGCAGTTAGAAAGGGTCAGGTTCTGGGTCTATTTTGCATTGAGGCCTGCTGAGCCAACTGGGTTTTCTGGGCAACTGTACGTGGAGTAAGAGAAAGGGAAGAGTTAAGGGTGACACTAAGGTTTGTGTCTTTTTTTTTTTTTTTTTTGCCCGCATTGGGTCTTTGTTGCTGCGCGTGGGCTTTCTCTAGTTGCAGCGAGCAGGGGCTACGCTTCGTTGCGGTGCGCGGGCTTCTCATTGAGGTGGCTTCTCTTGTTGTGGAGCACGGGCTCTAGGCGTGCGGGCTTCATTAGTTGCAGCATGCAGGCTCCGTAGTTGTGGCTCACAGGCTCTAGAGCGCAGGCTCAGTAGCTGTGGCGCACGGGCTTAGTTGCTCCACGGCATGTGGGATCTTCCTGGACCAGGGCTCGAACCCATGTCCCCTGAACTGGCAGGCAGATTCTTCACCACTGCGCCACCAGGGAAGTCCAAGGTTTGTGTCTTGAGCTACAAACACGTTAAAGGAGAAAACCTGTGTGATCATCTCAATAAATGCAGAAAAAGTTTTTATTGAAGTTTAAATCATTCATAATTAAAAAAAACCTCTTATCAAAGTGGAAATAAAGGGGAATTTTCTTAAACTCCCTAAAATTCCCTGCAAACATCATACTTTGTCATAAGTTTTGTGAGCTTTCCCTTTAAGGTCAAGAACAAGATAAAGACACACATGGTCACTTCTGGTCCACGTAGCCTTGGTGGTCGCGGCCAGTAACGTGAGGCAAGAAAAAGCACCCTGTCAAGAATGTGAAAGGAGGAAAGAAAACTGTCATAATTTACAGAGAATGTGATTATTTACACCTAGACAGACAATGGCTTCCTGGTCTTCTTTATGAGCATTTGTTAAGGTATTTGGAGGGAAAGGAATAAACTTGTGTGATCCTCAGTTTTGCCTTCTAAGCCTGGGAGCATTTGCTTTCCATCCTAGCAATTCCTCAAAATTTCTCCTGTGTTGATAGGAGGGATTTTCCATGTGTGGTCATACATTTGTTTTTTTAAATAGTGTTTTCTATCCTTTCGTCAGGATTTTGGGAGTGGAGGGATTAACATGTGCTGCTTGCCCCCTTATCCCAGAGATTAGCCCTGGTTTTCTGCGATTTCTTTAACGTCTCTCTGTGCGGTCCCTGGCTGCCGGCTAGACTGCAGGCCAGCAGGAGCTTGTCCCCTTTGCTGGGGCCAGTGCCGTGAGGACTGGGCCCTGAAGCCCGGCCACGCTCTGGGCCCGTGTTGGTCGACCTGCCTGATGAGCACTGAGACCTCAGTGCTGAGTCCTGCTTGGCTCTGGCTCCAGCGTGACAGGCAGATCTGCCGTCGAGGGAGTCTGGGTGGAGGTCTGGCTGTGAGGGAGAATCAGGGTGTTGCTGGTAGGGAGAGTCGGAGGCTAGGAGTCTGTTGTTTTTGGTTTTAAGATGAATGAGTCCTCAGCATGTTTACATAGTGATGGGCAGTTCTAGTGGGGAAGGAGAGGTCGACCAGCAGTTTCTGAGAGGGTGGGTCTGAGGGTGGCAGGGGGCAGACCGTAGGCACGGGGACAGAGCCGGCGCAGGTGCAGGAGCGGCAGGGAGAGTTTCCCTCGGTGCCTGATTCCTGTCCCACTGTGATGAGGTCTCTGGGGCCCACAGTCCCAGCAGGGGGTGGAGAACGCGGTGCCTCTGAGCTCAGCTTTGCTCCCTTCTTCTCCTCGCAGACGCAGAGCCGGTGGGCGACTTCCCCTGTGGCAAGGAGGCCCCAGCCCGGCTGTGCGAGGGTGACACTGAGTGCCGGGAGTACTGGCCGGGACCCAACTTCGGCATCACCAACTTTGACAACATCCTGTTCGCCGTCCTGACGGTGTTCCAGTGCATCACTATGGAGGGCTGGACCGACATCCTCTACAACGTGAGTTCTGTCTTGGCCCTAAAGCTGCTGGGGCCCCGCTGACGCGGAGCTTCTGTTCAGCCCCAGGCTCCCTCCTCGCCCCACAGGATGGAACACAGGCTCCTTCAGGCAGCTCCGCCTCGGGGCCACTGACCCGGGTCCTGGAGTCTCCGGGACAGCTTTTCTTATGAGAGTAAAGCTGAGGGCCAGGTGGTGGAGGTCAGAAAAGAAAGTTCCAGAGAAGGTGCTCCTGCCGCCGCTGCTGACGATGGCCCACTGCGTGAAGAGCTTTGTCCCTGTGAGCTCGTAGACGATGGGAGAGAGGCTCGGAGAAGCTAGCCAGCTGGCCCTCGGCCCGAGGCAGCAGGTGGCTTGCCTGGTGAACAGGGGAGGAGCAGAGCTGAGCGCAGGGAAGCTTCCCTGACTGCGCCAGGGTCCTGGTGGTGGGAACGGGTGTCGTGTACCTTTGTTTCCTTCCCACTAAGTCTACCTGGTTCTCTTTCCTCCAGTGTTCCCTGTCGTTAGGAAGCCAGCCCGTCCCAGCAGTGTAGGGCAGTCTGGGGGTTGGTGCCTGTGACAGAAGTTGGGTGTAAGGCCCTCGGGGGCTTCCTGGTGACCCATCTCACTCCCGCCTCCCCTCCACCTGCGGCTCTTCTTGGGGGACCTGCCATCGACTCCTGGGCAGACCTCTCTCTCTTCTTTTTATATGATGACCCCCTCACTCCTACAGAGTTACCTTCTACCCCCTAGAGTCCTGTGAGCTGTGGGCGTGAAAATAATTAAGTTAGTGGAAGTAGAGAAAGAAGGTGCACTTGAAACAGGAAGTTTGGCAGGTCTGGCTGGTGGACTGCTGTGTTTTGGTAGCCAGAGGGTGTGTTGTGCTCGGGGGCTGTGGAGGGGGTGTCCTAGAGTGTGAGGTACTTCACTTTGAACCTGTCACTTGTGCGCTGAGGGTGGGGCTTGGGCCACCAGCCCCCGGAGCAACCACACGCTTCTGGCTTGAAGGTGGGCAGGAGGAAAGGGACAGCCTGGGGCCCTCTGCTCTCCGCCCCTGTGGGTCTCAGGGCTGGAAATCCAGCAGGCGCTCGGTAAGTGCTGACTGAGCAGGCGGATGGCAGAGGGCGAGTTCAGGAGGAGCCAGCCTGAGGTCCACTAAGCCAGAGCCCTCCTTGGAGCGGGAGTTGCGTCTGGTGACGGTCTCGTTTGATCGAGGAAAAGAGGAATGGAGACAAGGGCGGTGACGAGGAGCTTGGCTGTTCTCTCCCTACAGCCGATCCAGGAGCAACCTCCACAAAGACGAGCCCTCAGCACAGCTGGAGTGGGCCGCGTCCCTGCCAGGGCGCCCGAGCGGGGCGCCGCGTGAGCAGGTCTCCACAGCCCTTCGTGCCGTGGGGCTTGGCCAGGTGACTCAGCCTGGTAGGCCTGTGCCCCCAGGGGAGGGGTGGGCAGGAGCCAGACCTCGGGGCAGGAGGTGCCGGTCAGGAGGGGCCACAGAGGCTCACCCGACACGTATTTCCAGGGGACCCACTGGGTGCAGATGCTGCAGGCACAGTGGTGGCAGGAGGCCTTCAGTACATAAGGGCCTGGTAATGGCAAGCTGCTGTGAAGAAAACAAAGGCGGACGAGGGGCAGGGGCGACAGGTCAGGGGGCGCTGGGAAAGCAAGGCCTGGTGGGGTCTGGGAGCCAGACGGGCAGACGCGATGGCACGGTGCCGCAGAGTCTGGTGGCGGGGCACCGGGACGCAGTGACGGGCAACGCAGTGACGGGCGTGGGTCGTGAGGCTGGTGCCCAGAGCCGCTGGCCAAGAACTGTTGGATCCATCCTCCACACTGAGGGATAACAGGGCTGGTTGCAGGAGATCAGACAGGACTTTGGAAGAGGATTCTTTGGAGGGCGAGCCTGCCACTCCCCCCGCCCAGTGAGAGGGACGTTCGTGGTCCCCTCAGACATATGCTCCTTGACGGAGCCCGAGCGACGTGCCTTCAAGGGCTGGAGCCATAGGCCTGCCGCAGCGGGGCTGGTGGGGCAGGTGAGCACATCTGCAGTCTGGGGAGAAGCCAGGGCCCTTTTAAGTCCCGGCTGGAGGGAATGAGGGGGCGTCTCGAGAGAGACGCAGAGACCGACTGGTAAAACACTGGCGGTAGTGGGCGGGTGGGTCCTCAGCCTGGAGGAGAAGTGGTCTGTCTGGGTTTTGAAAAGTGTGGTCAGATGGGGTCCTGGAAGAACACACAGCAGTGCCGCCTGGTCTGAGAGGTCTGAGCACACAGCAGTGCCACCTGGCTTCGATAGCGTTGAGGTCAGTGACCCAGGAAGGAGGAAGGGTGTGTGGCGTCGGGAGCAGAGAGGGGCCACACCATCCTCTCCCTTTGAGAACAGCCAGCTGTGCAGGCCGGCTGAGGAGAGAAGATATTCTCAGTGTGAAGCACGTCAGCGGGGCCGGGACCCTTAATTGTGTTTTATACTTGAGGTGGCTGTAGAATTTTCTGTTACCCAGAGTTGTCAGAACAGTCACAGGACCGATCCACGTTTCCATCCCGGGCTATGTCTACGTTCAGTGTCGACTTAAAAAAATGCACAACGTGAGAGCTGCGCGTTAAGTTTTATTTGGGGCAAAATGAGGGCTGCAACCCGGGAGACAGCATCCCAGATCGCTCTGAGAAACGGCTCCACAGAGGCAGGGAGGAAGGTCAGTATAGATGTGGTCTGGGTGAAGGGGGAGTACATGCAGTCAAGCATTATTTTTTGTAGAAGGTTTCTGCTCGTCTCGTGCATGTCACTGCCAGTCATGAGGAGCAGACGTCGCCGTGAAGGATTTGAGTGCTTGTCTGGACACGAGGAGATACAAGAACTGGGCTCATAAAATTGTCTCCTGAAAATATCCATCTATCGGAAGACCTGTTCTGCCAGTGTCACCCAGAGCCCAGAGCGCCTCTGTTCAGCGTTTCAGGGGCTGTTGCAAGGCAGCAGCCGCAGCAGCACATGATTTACGCCTTGTAGAGGCAGCTGGCAAGTGACAATGGCGAGCGCCAATTTGTAGCTGACAAGAGGAACCGTAGGAGGTAAATAATGTGGGCTTATGGTTACATACGTGTGGTTCTGCATCCGTTCGTGGCACTAGTTTCGTAAAGACCCGAGGAAGGCGCGCTCAGATGCGCAGGTGCAAAGGCCCCGTCTTGAAGTTAGTGCAGACACAGCCTGCTCATTGGTGGCGTGATGTTTAATGTGAGAGAAAGAGGAGCCAAAGATAGCGTGACTGGAGCCGTTGGGAGAGGTGGCGCCTTGTATTGAGGAGGGGAGAATGGGGAGCAAGGTAACTGTGGATTTTTGTTTTAGCAGAGAGTCATGGTGGAAACTGAGAAGCCTGCTTTGGCCCTGGAGAGCCTTGGACAACTGTTTCATCCAAGTGGAGATGCTGAGTGTACAGTTGGGTATATGAGAGGGGGTTCGGGGGGACAGCAGGGCTGAGGGTTTGAAGTCATGGATGATGCTTAAAATTATGGGAGAGGATGAGATCGCTTGGGTGTGGATGTGTGGATGGAGAAGCAACGAAGGCTACAGACGGAGCCTTGTCTGAACCTTTGGCTGTCAGGAGAATTCCAACATTCAGAAATCAAGTAGGAAAGAAGGATCCAGCAAAAGAGAGCGAGGCGGGGACTTGCGGGGAGTAGGGACAGCACTGCAAGTGTGCTGCGTCTTGGGAGCAGAGCAAAGAGAGTTTCCAGAAAGTGACCGACCAGATCAGCTGTTGCTGAGAGGTCGCAGGCGCTGTTGGTAAACTAGACAAGAGCGTTTCGGCAGTGGGGATAAAACCTTGGAATGTATAGGTTAAAGGCAGGAGGTATGGAAGTGAGGACGGCAAGTATAGTCATCTCGTTCAGGGGGTTTCCCTGTGAAGTGGAGGAGGGCAAGAGGAGGTAAGTGCAGGGAGATGTGGGAATTGGCTTTTTTTTTTTTTTTTAATGAATTGTAGGTTCAAATGCAGTTGTAAGAAATAATGCAGAGAGAGCCCTTGTATGCTTTGCCCTTTTCCTGTAACGGTAACAACCTGCAGAACTAGGAGCTGCCGGAACCAGGGCAGCGACACTGCTACAGTCAAGGCACAGGACGTTCCATCACAAGGGATGCTGTGCCGCTCTTTTATAGCCACGCCCACTTCTCTCCTGCCTTCGCGCCTGGTAGCCACTGATCTTTGTGCCGCGTTGATAATTTTGCCGTTTCGAGAATGTTATGCAGATGAAACCGTTCCCTATGTGACCTTCGGGTATTGGCTATTTTCCACTCCGCATAATACTCTGGAGCTGCATCCGGATTATTCTGTGTGCCAGCAGTTTCTTCCTTTCTGTTGCTGAGTGGTGCTCCAGGTGTGGGTGGACTGCAGTGTTTAATACTCACCTGTTAACGGACATCTGTGTTGTCTCTGTTCAGGGTTATCAGGAATAAAGTTGCTCAGCACATTTGTGGGCAGGTTTTGTGCAGATGTAAGTTTTCTCTGGGTTAAATGCTCAAGGGTGCAATTTCTGGGTTGTATAGTAGTTGCGTGTTTAGTTCTTTAAGAAATAAATGCTTTTCCAGAGGCCTGTATTCTTTTGCATCCCCACCAGCAGTGTATGAATAATCTAGTTTTTCTGCATCCTCACTGGTATTTGGTGTTTTTAACTTCAGCCATCCTGACAGTGTGTAGAGACGTATCTCAGTGCACATCCTAATGGCTGATGATGTTAAGCATCTTTTCAGACGTATTTGCCGTCTGTGGGTCTTCTTCAGTGAAATGTCTCTTCATATCTTTTGCTCATGGTCTGGATTGTTCTTTCACTGTAGAGTTTTTATATATTCTAGATACATTCTAGTTCTTTGTCAGATGTGTGGTTTGCAAATGTTTTCTACTAGTCAGTAGCTTGTCTTTTCATACTCCTCACCTGGTCTGTGAAAGAACCAGCGTTTTTAATGTTAATAAAGTCCAGTTTATCAATTGTTCCTTTTGTGGATTGGGCTTTTGGCATCAAATCTAAGAACTCTTTGCCTAGTCCTAAATCTTAAATATTTTCTCCTATATTTTTTTCTAAAAGTTTTATTATTTTATATGTAAGTCTGTGATCCATCTTGAGTTAATTTTTGTATAAAGTGTGAGGTTTAGGTTGAGGTGCATATGCTCTCTCTCCGCCCTCCCTCCCTCCCCTTCCCCTCCCTGCTTCCTCCCTTCCTTCCTCCCTCCCTCTCTCTCCTTTCTTTCTTTCTTTCCTTCTTTCCTTCCTTCCTTCCTTCTTTCTTTCTTTCTTTCCTTCTTTCTTTCTTTCCTTCTTTTTACTATCTTTGCCTGGTTTTGTTTTCAGGGTAACACAAGCTTTATAAAATGAATTGAGAAGTAATTACTCCTCTTCTGTCTTTCTAGAAGAGACTGTGCATAAGTGGCGTTAATTATTTTTTAAATGTTTGGTAGAATTCTATAATCTGGGCCTAGAGATTTCTTTTATTTTTATTTTTTCATATCACACTTTTTTTATTCACCTACCATGAAATCCACAAAGTGGTGAATGGCTCAGTGCTTTTTGTATGTGCACAGGACTGTGCAACCATTACCATTACTCATCTTTGAAGATTTTCATCAACCAAAAAAGAAACCCTGTACCCATTAGTAGTCACTTCCCATTCCTCCATCCCCAGCCTCTGGAACCACTAATATATTTCTGTCTCTTTATATTTGCCTATTCCAGACATTTCATACAAATGGACTCATACAGTATGTGGGATTTGTGTTTCTAAGGTCCATCCATGTTGTAGCAAGTATCAGTATTTCATTGCTTTTATTATCAAAGATGATTCCATTGTGTGGATATACCATCTTTTGTTTGTATTTCATTGGTTGGTGGACATTTGGGTTGTTTCCATTTTTTTACATTATGAATAATCCTGCTATAAACATTTGTGTACAAATTTTTGTGTGGAATATGTTTTCATTTCTCTTAGGTGTACACCTAGGAGTGGAATTTCTGGGTCATATGGTAACTCCATATTTAACCTTTTGAAGAACTGCCAAACTGGTTTCCAAAGTGGTTGCAACACTTTACATCCCCACCAGGAATGCACAAGTGTTCCAAATTGTCCACATCCTCACCAACACTTGTTGTCTATCTTTTTAATTTTAATCATCCTAGTAAAATTACAATTTAATTTTAACCAACCAACCATAGAGTGAAGTGGTATTTAATTTTACCTTTGATTTGCATTTCCCTAATGACTTATGATGTAGAGCATCTTTTATACGCTTATGGCACCATTTATATATCTTCTTTGGAGAAATATGTATTCATATCCTTTGCCCATTTAAAAATTGGGTTATTTGTCATTTTATTATTGACCTACAAGGTTTCTTTTTATATTATGGACACTAGACTCTTACCAGATATTTCAGATTATTTGCAAATATTTTCTCACATTATGTGTGTTATCATTTCACTTTCTTGATGGTATCATTTGAAGTAAAAAAGATTTTTATTTTGATGAAGTCCATTTTTTTCTGTTTTTGTTTTCACTTTGTACTTTTGGTGTAGTATCTAAGAGTCCATTACCTAATCAAAGTCATGAAAATTTACTCCTATGTTTTCTCATTTTGGCTGGTAATATTTAGGTCTATGATCCATTTTGATTTAATTTTTGTATATGGCGTGAGGTAGGGATCCAATTTCATTCTTTGGCCTGTGGATATCCACTTGTCCCAGCACCATTTGTTGAAAAGACTATCCTTTCCCCATTGAATTGGCTTGGCACCCTTGTTAAAAAAATCAACTCATCATAAATGTAAGGGTGTATTTATAGATCATCAATTCTATTTCATTGACCAATGTGTCTGTCCTTTTGTAGGGGAAGTTTTAAAATCACAACATCACTTTCCTCAATAGTTATTGGACTATTTACCTATTTTGTATTGGGTGAGTTGTAGTAGTTTGTGTTTTTGGAGAAATTGATCCATTTCATCCATGTTGTCAAATGTATAGAGAGTTGTTTGCAGTATTCCTTCATTATCCTTTTGATGTTTGTTGGTCCTGTAGTGAAATCCCCTGTTTCATTATTGATATTGATAAGTTGTGTCTTTTCTCTTTTTTTCTTAGTCAGTATTGCCAGAGGTATGTCAATTTAACTTTTTTCAAAGAACAAACTTTTTCAAAAATTGATTTTTTCTATTGTTTGCATTTTCAACTTTGTTGATTTCTGCTTTTATCTTTACTGTTTACTTTCTTCTACTTGATTTGTTTTGCTCTTCCTTTGCTTGTGGTGGAAGTTTAGATTAGTGATTTGAGACTTTCCCTCTTTTGTAATGTATGTACTTAGTGCTATAAATTTCCTTTTTAGAACTGCTTTAGCTGTGTCTTTCAAATTTGATATCTTGTATTTTCATTTTCATTCAGTTCAATGTATTTTTAAATTTCCCTTGAGACTTCCTCTTTGATCCATGGATTATTTAGAATTGTTTGTTTACTTTGTGTTTGGAGAGTTTTCTATTGTATTTCTGTTATTTGTCTCTGGTTTGATTCTATTATGGTTAGAGGATCCACTAAATTTGAAAAAAATTCAGTTCTTTTAAATTTATTGAGACTTGTTTTACGGCTCAGGATATGGTCTGTTTTCATATATGTCTTGTGGACACTTGAAAAGAATGTGTATATAATGTGTTGTTGTGTATTATGTGTATAAATGTCAATTATACACCCTGTTGGATGATGGTGAGCTCTTTTATATCCTTGCTGATTTTCTGTCTAGTTGTCTTATCAATTTTTGAGAGAGAGGTGTTGAAGTTTCCAGCTATAATTGTGCATTTGTCTGTTTCTCCTTTCAGTTCTCTCAGTTTTTGCTTCACTTATGTTATAGCTCATTTGTTAGGCGTGTACACATTTAGAATTGCTATGTCTTCTTGATGAATTTACCCTTTTATCGTTATAATGTATCCCCCACTTTTCAAAAGTTCTCTTAATGCCACTTCACTTTTATGGAAGACCTACATTAATACCTGTTTCCACTAACCAAAAGAAATCCGTGGAAGATTTATGCTTTTATGAAAAAGGTGAAAAGAGAAAATAGTGTTCAACATTTCCTTTACGGTGAGCCATTCTAAAGGCAGTGTGCACCCCAAGCAGCAAGAGTGGCACTGCCAAGCTCCTTCCCTGGGAGCTACACTCATCATCTCAGCATCATATTGCCATAGCTCTGTTGTATCTGTGAGCATCTGTGTTTTATCTTATTTTCTGTATGTGTTAGCTGATGTGTCCTATGGTGATTGTTTCTTCGCTTTATGCCTTTGTGGCTTAGGAAAGGTTTCACAGGAACGCACTGCTTTCAAATAGTGGGGGAAACCTGTATATGTTCCTCTGTGTCTCTAGTGAAATTTTTTTTGTTCTGATGTCTACTTTGTCTGATATTTATTTTCTGATATTAATATAGCCACTACAGTTTTAATTTGATTTATGTTTATATGATACTTCTTTTTCCATATTTCACTTTCAACCTACCTAAATTCTTATATTTGAAGTGAATTTCTTATAGATAAAACATAGGTGGGTCATGTTTTTAAAGTCACTAGCCAATCTTTGTCTTTTAATTGGTGTATTCAGACCATTTACATGTGATGTAATTATTGATATGTTAGAGCTCACATCTGCCATTTTATTTATTTATTTTTTGTTTACTGTTTGTTCTGTTTTTTGTTTCTTTGTTTTCTTTTTCCTACCTTCTTGTGTATTACTTGAACTTTTGAAAAAATTCCATTTTGATTTATCTAGTTGTTTTTGAGTATATCTCTGTTTGGTCTTTTAGTGGTTGCTCTATATCTTATTCCAGTCTACTGGTGTCATAATTGTACCAGCTCAAGTGAGGTATATACACCCTACCTTCTTTATATCTCTTTACCCTCCCCCATTTATAAGACAATTATCTTAAACATTTCCTCTACATATGTTTATAACCACATCATAGCGTGTTATAAGTTTTGCTTCCACTGTCAAACATGATTTAGGAAACTCAAAAGGACAAATAAAATCTATTTACCCCTATTTTTACTCTTTTCATTGTTCTTTCTTCCTTCCTAATGGTTAACAATTCCTTTTTTAATCATTTCCTTTCTGCTTAGAGACTTTCGTTAGTCATTCTCTTAGGGTAGATCTGCGGGTGACAGATTCTCCCAGTTTCCCTGTTTTTATTATGAGAATGTCTTGATGTTCCCTTCATCCCTGAAGGATATTTTTGATGGGTGTAGGTGTCTGTTGACAGTATTTTTTTCTCTCAGAACCTGAAAAGTATTGTGCCACTTCATTCTGACCTCCATACTTTATGATGAGAAATCTTTTGAATTGTTTCCCTTTGTAAGTAAGGTGCCCTTTTTCTCTTGCCACTTTCAAGAGTTTTAATTTATCTTTAGTTTCCTGTGGTTTGACAATGAAATGTCGTGTGGATTTCTTTGAGTTTATTCTGTATGGTAGTCACTCAGCTTCTTGAATCTGTAGGTTTATGTCTCTTGCCAAATTTGGGAGTTTTTCAGCTATCATTTCTTTGAATACTGTTCAGCCTTCTCTTCTTTCTCCTGTACTCTGCTACTCTGAAACAGGAATGTCAAATATTCTCTCATAGTTCCCTAGGTTCTTGAGGCTCTGCTCTGTTTTTTCTTACTTGTTTGATTTTTGTTTTTTAAGTCTATTTTCTCTCTCTCTTTTAGATTGGATAATTTCTATTATTCTCTTTTACCACTTACTGATTCTTTCCTTTGTTGTCTTTATTCTGTTGTTGTGCCCTTCCATTGAGATTTTAATTTTGATTATTGTATTTTTCAGTTCTAAATTTTCCATTTTGTTCTTCTTTGTATCTTTTATTTATTTGATGATACTATTTCTTTGTTGAGACTTTCTATTTTTTCATGTGTTTCAAGTGTGTATACAATTACCCTCTGAAACATTTTTATGGTGGCTGCTTTAAAATCTTTGTCAGATACTTCTATCATCTCTGTCATCTTAGTGTTGGCAATCTATATCAGGCAGGGTTCTCCAGAGAAATAAAACCAATAGCATGTGTGTGTGATGTGTGTGTGTGTGAGACAGAGAGAGATTAAAAAAAAAAAGAGATTTATTATTAGGAATTGGCTCATGTGATTATGGAGGCTGGCAAGTGCAAATCTGCAGTAAACTTGGGCTGGCAGGCTCAAGACCCAGGAGATGCTATGGTGCAGTTTTAGTCTGAAAGCCAGTAGTTGGAGACCCAATAGTGCCAATGGTACAGATGAAGTCTGAATTCTCTTATAGAGAATTTTCTCTTACTTGGAAGAGGGTCAGTTTGTTGTTCTGTTCAGGCCTTCAACTGATTGTACGTGGTCCACCACATTATGGAGGGCAATCTGCTTTACTTTATCATCCAAAAACACACTTGCAGAACCACCCAGAATAACGTTTGGCTAGATGTCTGGGCACCGCATGGCCCAGTCAAGTTGACACGTAGAATTAACCATCGCAGCATCTGTCAATTGTCTGTTTTCGTTCAGTCTGTGTTCCTCCTGGTTCTTGGTATGGCAAGTGAATGTCAGTTGAAAGCTGGACATTTTTGGCACTGTGTCCTGGGACCCTGGGTCTGACTTAAGCCCTCTGTTTCAGCTGGCTTCCTCTGACCATTCTGTCACTGGAAGCAGGGGTTGCTTCCTTGCTACTGCAAGGTGGGAGTAGAAGGCTGGAAAGTTTCCCCACCTGGCCCCTGTTGACACACTGTGGGGGTCTTCTCCATACTGCTGAGTGGGGTGGTAGTTCTGGCTCCCCACTTGCCTCTAGGATACTTACCTGGTTGGGAAGGTTTTGTGTACCTCGTTTCTGCTCTCCACGTGGTCTCTGCCCACTATGTGGGTGGGTGGGGGTGTGGCCTCGGCACTGGGTGGTGGTGAAAGTCTGACTTTCTGGCAGCACCTTAGTGGGGAGGGGGTGGTGTGTCTTATTACTGTCACGTGGGGGTGGAAGTCCCGGGTCCCCGTGTGTCTCCACTGATACCACAGAGGTGGGGTGGGATGGGGGCCTCATCAACCATCTGTCGAGGAGGACGTCCCACCTCCCTGCTTGTCGTTCTCTGACGTCTCTGTGGTTTGGGAGTGTGGGGAGGTTGGTTACCTCATTACAGTCTGGGGAGGGTGGTCGCCTAGGCTCCCTCCCTGGGTCTTTGCTGGCAGGGATGGAAGTTTCACCACAGTTTTTTTCCGCCCTGTTTGGCTGGAGTAGTGCAGTTATTGTCTGCCTTGCCCCCCTTCCTGGCCCTTTGGTTAGAGAGAGAGAGTGCTGGCTTTTGGTGTATTTTTTGTCTGTGTCTCTTGGCATTTCCAGGTTGTAGGCTTTAAAAGCCCCAGGTCTGGGATATATGAGGCAAAAACAAAACAAAAACACAGGGAACTCACCATGGGTCCAGAGGTCCCAGCTCATCTGCTTTCTTTTCTCCACTTTTCAGAGTCTTCTGTGAAATATATATTTGCTCTAGATGTAATGTCCAGGCTGTTAGTTGTACTCAATGGGAGAAATAGGGAAGAGTATGTCCACTCCATCTTCCCAGAAGTGCGAGTCCTTGTTTGTTTTGTCTTGTTTTTGCTTTGGCTACTGATGGGAACGGTCCATCAGAGGGAGACTGCAGGAGCCAAGTCCTCGAGTAGGTGAGGGGAGCTGGGGCCGCGGCAGCACATCTCTCCTTTTTCCCAGAAGGAGGCAGGTTTTGAGGGTGCCCTTCGGGGAGATGGGCGGCTTTGGTGGCCATCTTAGCCCGTTGGTCGGAGTTGCATGTGGGGCTGGCAGAGGTGTGGTCTGGGAACACTGGCAGACGTAGAGCTGGGGGTCTGAGTGTCTATTCTGGTCAAGGCCCGGGGGTCTCAGCGGCCAGCCTGGAATCAGTGTCCGGGAATCAGAAGCCACAAGTGGCAGGCAGTCCAGGGGACTCAGGACTTGCAGGGGTAGAGTCCGCAAATCTGCCTAGGCCAGCAGACGCTGGAGGGCAGGAATTCCGACAGCAGCACTGGAGATCAGCCCCAGCCTCAGGGCAGTGCCAGGCCGTCTTCCTGCCTCTCTCCTGCTCAGGGCCCTGGCCCTTGGCTTGTGAGCCGCCTCTGAAGAGAGGAGCAGAGGGGCCGGGTGGTCACCTGCCCACAACACCCACCCCTCTTGGTTCACTTCTAGCGCCAGACTCGCGGGGAGAAAGAGGCTCTCCATCCCTCTCAGCTGGGTCGACGGGGGGCCCCTGAGAACAAAACAGCAGTGGAAATGAATTGGACTCAGAGGGCCTCACCCTTCTGTGGGCTGTGCTCTAAAAATCAAAAGGTCTGGGAAGACCTTTTGCATTTGGTTATTTAGACCAGGCCCTGGTGCTGGGTTCTGTCTTAGGCCCGGCTCTTCCCTGGGGACCTGTGGGCTTGCCGTTGACGGGGGAATGCGGCACAGGGCTTACTGCTCTGAGCTGTGGAAACTGCAGGAGACAAAAAGAAGATCAGACTTGGACCTTGGAGTCCGTGGGCTTCACAAAGGAGGAATGTCTTTGGAGCTGCCTGGTGTGTCCAGCAGCCTGGGAAGCAGAGGGGAGGTGTCCAGGCGGGATACCTGGGGCAGCCCTTGGCCCCCTGGGGCTACTCCTGGGCTCCTTTTCCAGGAGCATGAAGCTCCTGGGTCCTTTGGGGGCCCCAGCCCCAGAGGGGGGCTCTGTGGGGCAAGGGCAGGCAGGCATGATGGTGGGTCCTGCCTGGATTACCTGTCTGGACCCGCCTGCACTCGGACTCTGCCGGTGTGTGAGAAGGGCCGGGGAGCTTCTGTGGCCAGGGCTCTGTCCTGCCCACCGTCCTGCACATCTCCTCTTGCTTCCAGACCAACGATGCGGCTGGCAACACCTGGAACTGGCTCTACTTCCTGCCCCTCATCATCATCGGCTCCTTCTTCATGCTCAACCTGGTGCTGGGCGTGCTCTCGGGGTAAGAGGCCATGCGGCTGTGTGCTACCTCTGTGTTCGCAGGCCGGGGAGGGGCGGATGGGACTGGACACGGCCTGTGTGGTGGGGGAGGCGAGGCTCGGCCTGGCCCGGGACGGTCACTCCCAGCGTCCTGAGCTCTAGCCAGCCTGTCCTTGGTGCTGCCATTCTGACCTCTCCCTTGGTGGTCCCTGGCCCTGGCCTCCTTACCCCTAGCTCTTGGCCTTCACCCCGGCCTCTGAGTCAGGGGAGGGGCTGCTGCTGCCTCTTATCTGGGTTCGTGGTGCGGTTTCTGAGCAGCCCTGGGGACAAGAGAGCCCTTCTGTGTGACACTGGAGAAGGAATGGAGCGGCCTTGGGTCTCCAGCCCAGCCCTGACCCCTGGCTTGCCTCGCCTCTCTGGTCACCTGTCCCTGCTGACCTCCAGCAGAAGACAAGGGAGAATGCAGCGCTGGGGTCCCTCCTGGAGAAAGGTGCTTCCTACCTACATGGGTAGTGAGGTGTAGCACACCTGTGGCCCATAGTGCCCTCCTGTCCTGCATCGGGCCGAGGACCAAGGAAGTGCTGTTGGCTTCAGGGAACAACCAGGGCTCGTATTTGGGGCTCCTGCCCTTGTCTGGGGCCGAGGAAGCTGTGTAGACAGAGGGAGAGGGCATTGGGCTGGCCTGCCTCCCTGCCCCCACCCGAGCATCAGATTCCCTGTAGGGCTGGAGGGGAAAGTTTCCATTCCACCCGCCTTGAAGATTCCTGCTCAGGCCCAAGGCTCCTGAGGTCGTGACTCAGGGGGCAGCTATCATATTGGTCTGGAAAGGAACAGCCGCAGAGAGGACAGTGGCTGGGCCTAAGGGCTCTGTGCCCTGGCTCTGGCACGTGTTCCTGCCTCGGCCCCTCCTGTGAGACTCTGACTGTTAGCAGTGTGTCTTTGTAAGCACCTCCGCCGGGAGCAGGCAGGCCCACGGCACAGGGGGCCGATGAGAACTCCTAGTCGGGGCGGCGGGGGGAGCTGTGGTCCGAGCTGGGATGGGGAAGCCAAGGGAGGCCTGGGGCTCAGAGAAGGCTCCTGGGGAAGGGGCAGCTCAGCTGAGGCCCAGAGGGGACCAGGAATGAGCTTGGCAAAGGAGAGGGGAGCGTCTCCCAGGCAGAGAATTGTTGGGGCGGAGGCACAGAGGGTGTGGTGTCTGCGATGCTCAGAGCTGGGGCTGCTAGATGTGGGAGCTTGGCCGGGGGCCAGACTCGTGAGGAGGGCGGGCCCCGTGCTGGGCCGTGTGGCGGGGAGGCTGGCGGGACACGAGTGGGCCCTGCTCAAGCTTACTCCGGAGAACGTGAGAAAGAAGCAGGGGTAGCAGCGGAGACTGGGTGAGGGGCCCCGAACTTTGTGTTTCCCAGCCCTGCCCCAAGCTGCGGGCATCCTTGCCTCTGGGGACCAGCCGATACGGGCTGATTTTCCTAATGAGCTCAGCTGAGCCCTCCCTCTGGCCTCCAGCTCCAGCAGCGGGGCCCCAGGGTTCTCTGCCAGCCTTGGGGAGGCTGGAGACTGCGCGGCCCCTCAGGCCAGTGGTCAGCACACGACATGTGCCCATCTGGAGGAGGGCTGCCGACCGGCCAGCCTGGAGCTGGTTCAGCCTTGCTCCCTGCCACGCCCCGGGCTCTCACCCTCCCAGTGCCCAGAGAAGCAGAATCGGTGGTTCCTCTCGCAGCTCTTCCTCCCAGTGGGGCCAAAGCCTGGGGAGGGCGGGCCACAGCCAGCCACCTCCTGAGCAGTGGCTGCCCGGCGGCCAGGCCTTGGTCACTGCAGCGAGTTTCTGCTGGCAGCTCTCGGCCAACCGGGCAGTATGGTCACGCCCCACTGCCACCCCCAGGCCCTCCTGCCCTCCGGTGTGGTTGATGGCGCTGGCCTGGTGGGGAGACCGCGAGGGGCGCCGCGTTCCTGCAGATTCCGGACTTGGTGAGAGGTCCAGGTGGGAGCCGTCTCCTCTCATTGCCAGGGTTGCAGCAGCTCAGGCCCTGGTGGACACCAGTCTCAGGCTTGGGGTCCATCCTGGTCGGAGCCAAGCTCTCCCTCTCACCGTGGCTGCGTGACAGGAGCCAGGCCTGCCGGGCCCGCCCCCTCTGCCAAGCCCAGAAGCTGCTTCTCCTGCGGGAGAGACAGCCGCTCGCTCGCCCGGCAGAGAACAGGCATAGCTGTTTTGCCCTGAGGGTGTGCCTGCCTGCCCTCTGGGGACCTGGGCTAAGGTCTGTGCGCGGGCACGCGCTCTTGTGCCCGTGTGTGTGAATGGCTTCCTTCCGGCCTTTTGAGCCTCCTGACTTCTAAGCTTGGCTGGGAGACGGGCTGTGGTGCTGGGGGCCCAGGAGGGCAGGAGAGCCTCAGTGGTTTGCTGAGGACCTGGGTGATTCTAGAATGTCTCCCTGTCATCTCTGGCTGCCCTGAGCCGATCCAGTGCCTGCCCGTCCCTCCTTCTAGCAAAGGCTCTGGGTCTGAACCAGCAGAAGAAACAAAGTGGAAGCTCTGCTCTGGGGGATTGTTGTCCAGAAGCTCTCTGTAGCGCGTCTGTCCAGATGACAGGGCCCGGCACTCGGAGGGTGCATGCCCAGGCCTGCTCTAGGCCAGGGGGAGGTGGAATTGTCCCTGCCCTCTGGAGCCCCTCTCTGGGCGCGGAGGCGCTGTCCCTACGAGCTGCAGGAGCCTGAGGAGGGAGGGCTCACCTGGGCCTGTTAAGTGCTGGGGAGGCGGGGAAAGGCCGGGTGATGGAGGTACCCGGAGGGGTGGCCCGTGGCCTGCTTCCCCCGTCCTGGCCTCCTCCTGAGTCCCTGTGCCTCTGGCCGCACACGCGGAGCCTGGGGGCATGCTCACACCCACCTGCTCTGCTTCCTGCTGCGGCCTCGCCCATCACAGGGAGTTCGCCAAGGAGCGCGAGAGGGTGGAGAACCGCCGGGCCTTTCTGAAGCTCCGCCGGCAGCAGCAGATCGAGCGGGAGCTCAACGGGTACCTGGAGTGGATCTTCAAGGCCGGTGAGGACAGGGCTGCGTGGTGCTCCTGGCCTGGCCTTTGCTGGCTCCTCCTCCCCGGACCCTCCCAGGACCGAGCTCACCTGGGGCGGGGGCTGCCCTCGGGAGGGCGACTTGTGAGGTGGAGCAAGCCAGGCCCTCTTCCCAGGGCGCTGTCTGTGGGCCCCATCAAGGAGTGTGTGTCGGTGGGACAAGCTCAGCCACGGGCCCTGCCGGCTTCGGGAAGCGTGAGGGCCGAGAAGGCAGGGTCTCACCTCCTTCCTGCTGTGTTCCTGGGGGACGAGCCCTGGTCAGGGGTGGGGACAGGAGGGCTCTGGCCTGAGGCTGTGTCTCACTCACAGAGGAAGTTATGCTGGCCGAGGAGGACAAGAACGCAGAGGAGAAGTCCCCTCTCGATGGTAGGTGACTGCTGTGCGCACTCCTTGCCTGGCCACGGGGCTTTGGTGGCTGGGCGGGCAGTGACACGTGTGCACGCTTGCATGTGAAGCATGATGCCCTCTGCTCAGCCAGGTGCCTGCACGTTGGTCGCTTACCATGGTCCTGGGCGGGGCCTTTCTGGAGGCAGGCGCTGGGAGGGTCAGCTGCCCGCTCCTGGGGGGCTGCGTGCCATGGACCAGAGTGGGCATCGCGGGCAGTGGGCTCAGCCTGGGGGTCACGGGAGCCTGTGCTGAGAGCTGGGTTTTCCAGCGTGGCCGCTGACAGCTGACACGTGACAGTGTGAGCTTGCAGGTGCGTATGTTACAGTGAAACAAAAGTGAAAGTCCAGCTCCTCAGTCTCGGCCCGTTTCAAGTCATCATAGAAAGTTCTGTTGGACAGTGCTGCTTCTACAAGCTTGAAAAGTGCTGGTTTAATCCAAGCTGTATCTGTCCGCAGGGCTCAGGGAGATGCCCCCAGATTGCTGTAGAAAGACCCCTAGCACAGCCTGGGGCCACGGGGGCAGGGACGGGGGCCAGCACAGCCCCGGTGGCAGGAAGGCTGCTCTCTCTTCACACCTGCTGCTCAGGACAGGGCCAGACAGCATGGCCACGCATGTTGCGGTCTCACCTGGGCCCACACCTGGGGCCACACCTGGGCCCACACCTGGGGTCTTGAGCAGTCTGTGCTGGCCCCTCTGCGGCCTTGACCTGACCTCTCTGGTCTCACCTGGCCTTGGAGTGTGGGCCGTTGGGGCAGCCGGCTGCAGCCCTGTCCCTGTCCCACATGGAGGTTTCCTGGTCTCCATGGTAGCCAGGCCTTCCCTGTGGGCATCATCGTGGAGAGAAGGACAGGCAGGACCCAACCTCAAAATCCCTTTGTCCCTTTTGCTCTGAAGACCGAGAGGGGCCCATGGGGGCCAGGCATCGTCGTCCTGCCTTCCCTTAGCCTCAGCTTCAGGAGAGATCTGGAAAGGCTGCCGGTTCCTGGCACCGCCCACAAGGGCACCACCCAGCCCCGAGGCAGGTCATCTGGAGGCCCGGACTCATGCCGCCCCCTCCCACCCTTTGTTTAAAGCAGTGTTGAAGAGAGCAGCCACCAAGAAGAGCCGGAACGACCTGATCCACGCGGAGGAGGGGGAGGACCGTTTTGCAGACCTCTGTGCTGTGGGTGAGTCTCGGTGGGCCTGTGACTGCGTGCGGAATGCGCGCCCCCTCCCTCCCTGTCGCCTCGGCTTCCCTCCTTCCCTACCGCCCACACCCCCAAGTAAGCCAGCCCCGTGTGCGTCCACCCGACAGTAGGAAGTACAGCGCCCTGGTACTGGGATTTCCGCCTGGGGCCAGCCCTTGGGGTGGGCTGCGTGCACAGCTCCTGGAAGCCCCTTTTTGCTCCGGCCTCACGCTCATGCGTTTCAGCACACTGCTGGCTGCTGCCTGCTCTTGGCTCTGCCGTCCTGTGTGGACGTGGAGCCCTTGGGCACATCCCAAGGCCGGAGGCTGCGTGTGTCACTGACTCTGTAGGGATGGAAAGTGTCTTGCCATCTCTCTTCTAAACCCTGTGTCTCTCCCATGTTCCTTGGGTCTGCTGCCTCTGAGGCCTTGGCTTCATCCCCTGCTTCTCAAACAGTAAAAGGGGAACCTGGTTCTTTTATCTTTTATCGTTTTAGTACCTCCTCTCAGCTTGGTACCAGAAGTCTGGCACCAGAAGTGCTAGGCCTCTTTGCGCTAAATGCCCTGTCATTGTGCATTCTGCGGCAAAGGGGGGCTCAGCCCTGGGTCTCCACCTTCGGCAGTGTGGGAGGGGGGCCAGTGCTTGGCAATGACAGCTTTTCATGCACAGACCTCCTTGCTCTCCAGCGATCCTGAGTGGACTCGAGTTGGAAGAGCTGCTTCCCATCATATTGTTATGTTTATATACAGACCTCTCTAATAAGTCATTTGTGTATTTGTTTATCTGTTTGTTTACACTTTCCCCTTCTTTGTCCCCAGTAAACCCATGTTAATAGCTTGGGGTTTACCCTTCCTTGTTTCTCGATAACACTCACACGTGTGCGCGCGCATGCGCGTGTGCGCGCGCGTGCGCGCACACACAGGCACATATACATGTTGTAGAGTTTTGGGGTCTTTTCATGTTACAGAAATAGTTCCATACAAATTTTTTTTCATCAGTGCCTCTTGGAAACCCCTCCCCAGCAGTTGGTCTGATTTGAGTTCGCTCTTGTAAGTAGCTGTGTGGTGTTCCGTGGTGTGGATTCACTGTCAGGTAATCAGCCGCCCCCCAAATCCTATAAACATCTGTCCTTCCTCACCAGTGCTTTCTGTCCCTCGCGGGATGGGTTCCCAGGAGCTGGGCTGCTGAGGTGAGGGGTGTGTTGGCACCTTCAGGGCTGCCGCCACACTGCTCTCCAGAAGGGCTGTGAATTCACACCCACCAACAGGGCAGGAAGACGTCGGCCCTCGTCCCGCCTGGATGTTGCAGCTACTTTGACTGTTACCAGTCTGAGGGTAATTGAATGATTACAGAGTGGTATTTCACGGGGACTTTAATTCTCACTTCACTCACTACTGGTGATTTTGAACCTCTTTTTAAATGTTTGTTTCCCATTAAAATTTAGCTGTTGGTGACTCTTCGTATACTCTGCACATCTTCTACTGGGTTGTTTGTGTTTGTTCATAAGAGACCCTTGTATGTGTGGATCTGAATTTTGTTCAATTTTTTTCAAGTTTATCATGTGAGTTCCCTCCGTTCCTGTTTTACCTAGAGTTTGTCTTCTGATTTTGTAAAATGAATTGGAGAGTTAAAAAAATCTTTTTCTATAGCTTGGAATAATTTAAATAACACCTAGATTTTCTGTTCTTTAAAGGTGAGATAAAAATGTGAACCCGTCTAGTTAAAAAAGGAAAAGAACTTGGACCAGTTTTATAAATTATATTTTGTTAGGAAATCTTCCATTTTGTTGCCTTTTCTAACTTGTTTCTATAGAGCTGCATGTAGAGTTCTCTTATATTCTTTTCATCTCTTCTGTATTCAGTCATTTGCTGGTCCGTTCACTCAACAGATATTTACTAAGTGCCCAGATGCGCTGGGAAGTGCCTGCGGCATTGGGCTACGGCACTAAGCCAGATGCAGAAGCCTTTCATTTTTTGGAGTTTCCATTCCAGTGCTAGGTGTGAAAAAGAAAAAAAAGTAGAGAAGGAGGGGGCTTGAAGGGTCTGGGGCGTGTTGGAATTTTAAGTAGAGTGGCCGCAGATGGCCTCGGGAAAGGTCGCCTTTGAGTAAAAAGCTGAAGGAAGTGAACAAGTCAGCTCAGCTGGAGACGGAGCATCCCCATGACAGGTGAGAGGACCCTGAGGCAGGAGAGTCCAGGAGGCCAGTGTGGCTGGGGCCAGGTGGAGGGGGCTGGGCGGGGTGGGGCAGCAGGAGAGGAAATGACCGGGTCAGGGGACTCTGGGTGCCAGGGTGGTCTTCAGAGGGGAGGCAGCCTCTGGCTCCTGCGGGGCGCTGGGGACAGACTGCCGTGCAGAGAGGGCAGGAGCAGGACCAGGTCGGAGGCCGCTATGAAGACCCCGCGGCTGGTGGCAGCCACGGGGGTGGTAAGTGGTTGGATTCTAGATCTATTTTGAGGACAAGCCCACAGGATTTGCTGACCGGTCGGACGTGGGTGTGAGAGAAAGAGAGAGACATCAAGGACAGCTCTGCAGGAAGTGTCCACAGAGTAGCCCTCCCTGGGAGGACGGGACCTGGGACACGTGCGTTCTGGGGAACGATGTCCGGAATTCGGTTCAGAAATGCTGAGTTTGAGACGCATGTTGGAGATGCAGTGGGGTGTCAGGTGGGCGCTTTACATGTTGGGCTCTGCCATTCAGACTGCAGAACCTATTTAAAGCTCTGAGACTGACTACAGTGTGTTGAGTTTGGTTTTGCTCTTTTCCAGTTGTTAGTATGTTGACCTTTGCTTTCTATTTTCTGAATTAGGATCATATGAGGTTAGTCTGTATTAATGATCATTTAAAATAACCAGATTGTAGATTTCCTTTCTTCTATTTTTTGTTTTCAATTTTATTATTTTTATTTTTAACCTTTATTAGGTTTATCTTTTAACATTATTTTGATTTATTTTATTATTATTTTTCTAACTTCTGAAAATGTGTCACTTGTTCTTTTTTCTTCTTTAACAGCAAAAGCACTTACGGCTGTATATTTTCCTCTGCACAAAGCTTTGTTGTGAAGTCCCCCTCTGTACTGTTTCCAGATAACAATTTATTTACTTTCCTCTTGAGGCAAAGGTTATCTGCGAGTGTGCTTCTTAATTTATAAGTATGTTTTTATTATATCTAATTTTATCAGATACTGATTGGGAAATGTGGCCAGTAAATCTCTAAGTTTAGAAAGTTTCAAACTCTGAGTTCACGACTGATTTTAAAAAGTTTCACTGACGGAAAGTGTATGCTCTGTTTTGGAGAGTTGTCTGGTTGTATGGGTATCTCTTAAAGTCAAGTTTATTGACTGTGTTCTCCAGTTCTTTAGGTCTTTGTGTTTTGTCACTAGGTCTGTTCAGTTCTGAAAGATGTGTTTTGAACGTTCCCACTTCATTTTATTTTTTTATCAATAAATTTCTCTTGTATTTGTTTTTCCTTAAAATTCTGTGTGTGTGTGGTAGGAACACATCATGACATCATGAGATCCATCCTCTCCAATTCCAAGTGTGCAATGGATCACTGTTGATCGCAGGTGCTGTGCTGCTGGGCAGCAGGTCTCCGGGGCTTGTTCATCCTGCTTCACTGAAACTCTGTTCCTGTTCATCACAGCTCGCCATCCCCGCCCAGCAGCCCCTGGTCACCACCGTCGCGGTCTTTGGTTTTATGAATTTCATTATTTTAGATACCTCATGTGCGTGTCATCAGTCATGAAGTATTTGTCTTTCTGAAGGTGGCTTGCTTCACTTAGCGTGACATCCTCAAGGTCCGTCCGTGCTGGTGCATGTTGCAGAGTCTCCTTTTTTAAGGCTGAGTAGTATTCTGTGGTGTGTATAGACCACATTTTCTCTACCCATTCATCTGTCAGTGGACATTTAGGTTGCTTCCACGTCTTATCTATTCTGAATAGTGCTACAGCGAACATGGAGAGCTCAGATCTCATCAAGATTCTGATTGCAATTATTTTGGAGATCTCTCTCTTCCTCTCTCTCTTTCCAGTAGTAGGATTGCTGGATCATCAGGTAGTTTTATTTTCAACTTTTTTGAGGACCCTCCATACTGTTCTCCACAGCGGCTACACCAGTTTGCATTCCCACCAACAGTGCACGAGGGTTCCAGTTGCTCCACATCCTCGCCAGCACTTGTCTTTTGTCTTTTCTGGAAATCGCCATCCCGACAAGTGTGAGGTGATAAGTCCTTACGGTTTTGATCTGCATTTCCTTGACGCTTCCTCCTGTATTTCTCACGGCTTTTGTTTATGTATTTAGCCACTATATGCTTTGGTAGATGTGGAGTTTATGACGGTTACATCTTCTTTGTAAATTATGCTTTTCATCATCACACAATACCTTCTCTGTCCGTTTAGTCCCTCCACTGGACAATTCCCTGTCTGACAGCAAATGTCATACTTTCTGTTACTACCATTGGTTTTGGTTTTTAGCTTGCATTGCGTGGTATCTTTGCTTCCCCTTTCATTTTCAATTCTTCTTCATCATTTTAAGAATTTTAAGTGTTCTTCTTACATGCAGTATTTAGCTGGGGTTTGCTTTTTCTTTTTTTAACCCAGTCTTACGGTCTCTGTCCCTGACGGAGGGATCCAGTCCGTCTCCGTTCAGTGTAAGGGTTGACATCCGTGACTTTCTCCTTCCTCATTCCTTCACATCTGGTGTCGATATTTCATACTGTGGTCTCTGTTTTCCCCAGCTTTGCTGCTTTGATTAGGTTGCCGTTTATCACCCTCTCCTCCTTTGCTCATTTCTGATCCCTCCCATTTCTGTTCCACAAATGGTTACCTTCCCTTCCCTGCTCCCAGAATTAGAAACATTTTCTTTGCTATTTTAGTGTATTCCTCTACCCTCTTTACCACCAAGATGCATTATTTCCATAACGAGATCGCCCTATTTCCCATCTCTCTGCCCTTACCCACAACCCATAAGATGTGACCTTTGCAGTATTTGCCCTCCTCGCTCCCCACTCCTGGTTTGAGTTGTTTGGGGGATTTAGTTCTCGGCTGTTGTTAGTCCTTGTGTTTGCCCTGGGTGCAGAAATCCTGACTTAGCCTTTCCATCACACGCACGGTCACGTAGAGGTTCTCATCTTGCGGTCGCTGCGCACCACACAGCGGTTTGCTTTGTCTCAGGCCTGCTCTGTCATTCCTTATTGCCCCCTTAGACGGGTGTGTAGGTGGGGGACTGGCTGCTTCCGGTCATACTCAGGTGTCCTCCATGGTTCTCAGGACGAGGGAGCTTTTGCTGCTGTGGTCATTGTCTCTTGTTCTGTGGGTGTCACTGCCCTGTCCTCTCGTTTCCTGGCACAGACAAGGTATCGCCTGTAACTCCCTTTGCCTGGGGTCAGGAACGCAGTGGGCCTCAGCTGCAGGCTCAGGTCTTCCTACATGAAGGATGTTTTCTCCCGTTGTTCAGTTACTCAGCCCCCTTTCCTTGTTCCTTTTAGTCCTGGAGTCCCTGTTACTTCATGTGTATCTTACTTTGCTCCTTTGTGTCTCTCGTCCTTTTCCTCATGATTTCTTTCTCCTTACATTGCCTGTGTTTATTTAAGATTGCTTTGCTGCATTTTTGAGGCTACTAGTTTGGGGGTTTTAAGAGTGAACTTCTTTCCTTTCAGCTGCTGAATGATTTTGGGAGGGAATTTTATTTTCTCTCTCAGTTTTATTTGCGTTGGTTTCATGCTGTGCCATATCCTGGGACCCTGTAGACTTTCCCCCGTGGCCCCGGCAGAGCCCAGGGGTCTCCTTGCACTCGGGGGCCCTCAGGCTTGGCACCTGCTGGTTCCCACGGGTCTGGATGTGGGGCCTGGCACCTCCGGGGTGCCCCCCCGCTCCCCGCCCCCTGCTGGCTGCGGGTCGGGGCCCAGTGGGCTGGCCTGCATGGTTTCCTTTAACCCCGAGACCCTGTGGGGCGCATGTGACCCTGGACCTGTCTCCAGTAGGGACTCTCTAGCCGCGAGGGTGTACCAGCCACGTGCCTGGTGGGCAGACGGGGCTCACGTCCACATGCCTGGTGTTCAGCCCATGTCACTTCCGCCCACCTCCCCCCCCAGGCCCGCAGAGGCAGCCACTAAGCCGGAAGGGGACTTGCACTTCCTGCCTGTCACCTGTGATCTCTGACCTGTGACCTGGCAGGGTTGTGGGGGCAGGGGCAGGTCGCGGCCACCCTGCGTTTCTGTGCCCCGCTCAGGGCGGTTCTTGAAGGGTGGGCACTAAGCAGGACGGGCGTAGGCGTTATATTGACTAACGAGCCCCCGTCTGGGCCCAGCGCGAAGACACCCAGGTGTTTGTGGGCACCCGCGTTGTCCTAACCAGGGCTCAATTCTGTTGTCGTCCACAGTCCATTTCATTCCCGATTGCCCCCTAGCTTGAGCTTGAAGATACGTATTTTTCTTGAAATAAGCCTTTTCGTCATAAAGAATATATGCCGATTAAGTTAACCCTGAAAACTGCACAAAGCCAAAAGGAGTCCCGGTGCCTCCTGTTCCCCCAAAGCTACGATTCTGGGTGTGACATGTGTTCACTTTTACTGTGAACTGCCTTGAGCACCGTAAAAGAGAGCTGACGTGAGCACACACGAGCTGCTTGCTGGGCCCCAGGCCCGGAACGCCCTGGGGCCCCAAGGCCCTGGCGGAGGTGGCCAGGCAGCTACGCGAGGGCAGCAGCCCTGAGGCCCTTCTCGTGGCCGGGCTTGGCTGGCCTCACGGGGCTTGTCCAGCAGGGAGTGTCTGTGGAGAATGTGCTTCTTGTCTCACTGGCCATGGGTGTGCACGAGGTGGTTTGCTTGAGTCAAGTGTTCTCTTGACCTCCCCCCCCAGAGCGGGCCTGTGTGTGTTCACGGGTGTGTGCCTGTGTGAATCTGAGTGTCTTTGGGGGCGTGGTCAGCGTCCGGGTATGCTGTGTAGCACGTGTGTGCGACTCTGTCTAAATGGCTGTGTCTGGGGTTTCTGAGCCTGTGGGTTCACAGGGTGGGTCCGTGACGGCTCTGCCTGTGTGGAGGCTTCTCCTCGTCTTGTCTGTACTGGGTGCCTGTCTTTCTTCTGTGCCCCAGGGCTGCCTTTGAGGAGGGAGCTGGCTGTGGCCTTGGCATTTTGCAACCCTGGGCAAGGCTGGCCAAGAGGTTTCATTGAATGAGCCAGCCCCGAGTGATCGGCACTGGCTGGCGTCTGGCCGTGGATTGGGAGGCTGTGTCCCGGCGTAGCCAGAGGCTGTGACGGAGCAGTGTCTTCCGTGGGTGTGGGTGGGGCGTGGCGTCTAGAGCCAGGAATTCCCCGTTAGGGCCCTGCACGCCCCCCCCACCCCGCCACAGGGCGGACTGGCGGATGCTCCTCGGGGCCGCCCCTCCTGTGTCTGGGGCACAGCGTCTCCCTGCCCGACGCAGCTGCTCAGCTTGTAGACAGGTCTCTCCAGAGGCCTCGGCCCGTCTTCACTTAGTGAATCCAAGAGAACAACAGCAGCCTGATAACGCTCTCTGTGCTGTTGAGTCTGGGTGTGGACACGCACACGAACCTGTGCGACTGCGCCCTCCACCACCGAACACACACCACACGCTCCTTCCCCAGGGACTGACGGCCAGGCCAGGGGTTCAGAGCCAGCTGGGTTTGAGCACTTGGAGGCACTCAGACCTTCCAAGCACCCACAAAGTCTGCTCGCTCGTTTGTCAAGTGGCGCGAGGGGTTGGGTGGTGCAGAGGGTGGCCCTGTCCCCCCAGAGCTCAGTGTGGCCTGGGGGTTGGGCACGAAACAGGCCGACAAGCCGACAGAGTGCAGCTGTATAAGGGTGCGATCGTTGGGGGGCTGGAGACCTGTTAGCTGGAGCCTAAAGAAGGGCGGTATTGACGCCGGGACATGGAGCCGAGAAGAAGCCAGTGAGCGCAGCGCTTCTCGGTGGGGCAGAGCAGAGGTGCCGCAGGCGTGGAAGTGACGGTGGGGGCAGTGGGTTTGGCTGGTGAGTCGGGGCAGAGGAGCGGCTTCCTTGGCAAACTTTCTGGAGGCTGAGCTTTGGGGACTCTGTGGACCACACTTAGCTCTGCAGCTGGGCCAGGTGCAAAGGAGCTTGGCTGCGTTCCAGTAAAACTCCTTGAAAAGCAGGTGGTCACTGGCTGCTGACCCCTGAGCTACAGAGGGAGGGAGGGCCAGAAGCAGCTGGGCTCCCCAGGCCGCACAGAGGAGTGGGAATGGCCTGGGAGCATCGGGGCTGCCCTCCTGGACGGTGGCCGGGGGCGCTGGGGACGAGAGGCCGGTTCCAATCCAGGTCTCGCACCCAGAGCCCAGCAGCCATGGAGACCGCCGCGGCCCTGGGTTCCCTCGTTTGTGAAGCGGGGGTGGGGTCAGGACCCACTGCAGGGGACACGGGTCATTAGCACAATGTCGGTAACGGGTCTGACACCCTTGGTGCCTGTGGAAAACTGGGGCCTCGAGCCGGGCCAGGGCTGGGGGCAAGCGTCCTTGTGGGGTGGGGGACGCACGTCCTCGAGGACGCTTCTGCGGGGCTCACAGCGGCGAGGGCGAGCGTGTCCTGGGGCCCACCTGTCCCCACGTCCTCAGCGAGCCCCTGTTCCCGCAGGGTCCCCCTTTGCCCGAGCCAGCCTCAAGAGCGGGAAGACGGAGAGCTCGTCGTACTTCCGCAGGAAGGAGAAGATGTTCCGGTTCTTCATCCGGCGTCTGGTGAAGGCGCAGAGCTTCTACTGGGCGGTGCTGTGCGTGGTGGCCCTGAACACGCTGTGCGTGGCCGTGGTGCACTACAACCAGCCCCAGCGGCTCACCACGGCGCTGTGTGCGTAGCCGGGCCCGGACCCGCCCCTGCCCCCGCCCCGCCCCCGCCCCGCCCCCGCCAACCTCTTCTGAACCGCTTCCGGCCCACAACCTGTTGCTTTGGGATGCCCTGGGCAGGGGGCCCCTGTGCTGACTGAAGTGCTCCAGGGGCCTCTGCTGGGGGCCTGGCTGTGCCCCAGGCCTAGGCTCCCCATCCCAGCGCTCTCCAACAACCTGGGCCCTGCTTCCAGGGAGCCTGGCTGATCTGGTTAGACCCCCATCCATCGGGGTAGTGAGGGGTCTGGGGCACCAGGGTCACGTGTCCTCCGCCACAAGGGCTTTAGACCCAGGGAACGAGGGAGCCATCTGCCCTGGACCCCTGAGGAGAGAGAGTCCTGGCTCCCAGGGGCCTCCCCGGGCTCTTCTGCTTGTTTCTGCTTGTCTTCTTGGTTGGTTGAATCTGGGTGTGTCCGTGACCAGGGATGCCTTGCAAGCCTGTGTCCATGAGCCTCAGGCCAGGCCAGGGGCTCTGGGTCATGACCTGTCCGGCCCTGGCTACAGTTCCAAGGAGGCAAAGAGCTGAGGTCCCTCCCCAGGGACCAGGCTGACCCTTCACACCCAAGGGCCCTGCAGGGCACGTGCAACTGAAGGTCTTGCTTTGTTGTCTTGCCTCACAAGAGCTCCGAAGACACTGCACGAAGGACTTCTGTCCTGCGGTCAGTGCTCCCTCCTTCCCCTTCCCCGGGTCAGCCACCTTCACCCTGCTCGTGTCTGCGGCTGATCTGGAGACAGCCTGTTCTGGGTCCCCACAAGCGCCTCCCTCTCTGCTCGGAACCCTGCGCGCCTGCAGTCACCTAGGTGGCCAAGAGAGCCATTCTCCAGAGAAGAACCGTCCTGGCTCCCAGTTCTGGCCCCTGACGGGCCAGCCACACTGAGCCTGGGCAGCTCCAACTGGGAGCCTGGGAAGCTGCTGAAGGGTTCTTGTGGGCGGTGGACAGACGGCTCCACGGGCTGCTTGAAAGTGTGGGTGGGGAGGCCTGTGTTGGGGGTAGGACTCCAGGCTACTGTTTCCCAAACTTCGATTGAAATCTTTGCTGGTATAATGGGAAAGGGCAAAGAGAAAGCGGAAGCAAGAGGAGCCCAGGGAGCTTCTAGCAGCCAGGCTGGCTCCCCGGGAGAGGGCGGGTTACGGCACAGAGGGTGCATGTGGAACTGGTGCCCTGGCCCCTGAATCATGTGTCCTGGACCCGTGGTTTGGTGGCTTGGGACGTGGTTTGGGACCGAATTCAGTGTCTGCCTTGAGTCCTCAGGCTGCAGTCTCCCCGCCCTTGGGGGCTGGGTAGGGCCCGGGGAGACAGGGCTTCCTCCTACCTCGGCGAATGGTGCGCCTGCTCCCTGGGGCCTCCTAACCAGGCCTTTTCTTCCCTCGGAAGAAGCCGGTGGCGCCCAGTCAGTCTTGTGGTTTCTCCTTGTTTCCTGGGCATTCACCAGCTGAGCGGGCTGGGGGTGAGCCGCATGGCCTGGTCGCTTGTCTGACATGCAGGAGCGCGAGGCTGGAAGTGTCCAGGTGCTGGGCCAGGCCGTAGGTATCCCTGGCGGGGAATCTGCCCCCTCACTGCCTCGCCTTCTCTGTGGTTTTCTGGAGACCCCTGAGCTCATCAGCATATTCCCCAGGGAAAGTGGCTGGAGGGAGGGGTGGGTCTGTGCTGCCTCTGGACACCTCTGCTCAGTGCCCTTGACAGCTGGGCTGGAGCTGAGACAGGCTGACCCAGCAAGGGAGGGCAGGCCTTGCAGGAGGCAGACGCAGAGGTGGGGACTCCCCTTCTGGACCAGCTTCATCAGAGCTCGCCATGGGACTCTGGCCTGAGGCTGGCCGCCCCGCAGAGCGCGGGCACTGTGCACCTCACTGTCTGCCCACCAAGCACACCGCTCCCAGTGCACCAAGGACCCCGAGACTGAGGCTTGGATGGTGAAGGAGGGATGGGAGTGGGTGCTGTCATCCCGTGAACCCCCAGGCCTCGCGGAATGGACCTGACCACCCTCCCCTCTGTCCCCCCACAGCACGCTGTCCTCTTGTTATAATGCAGACACTGTTTAACTTACCTGCTCCGCTCCCCTAGCCTGTAGTCTTCTGGGGAGAGGGGTCAGCTGTCTCCCGGGCCAGCTCAGCGTAGCGCCAGGGCCTGCTAGTTGAATGAATGCTTTAGGGATGAATGCGTGAGCACCCTTTCTCGGCCTCTGAGGGGAGGCTGAGCTCGTGAAGCTGAGGGTCTCCTCCTTGGGAGAGAGAAGGAGCAGGCAGGGTGCCGGGGGCTCCGCTCCAGGTGTCCCCTGTCTCTGAAAGCCTCCCCTTCGGCGGTTCCTGTGCTCGTTCATGCACAGGGCTCCCGCTTTGGTCTCTCGGGAGCAAGGTGGACACCCAGGCAGTGTCAGCTCCAAGGTCTGCCGTGTGTGTGGCTGGGGTGCCCGTCTCCGTGGTCGCTCCTCCCAGGACCTGAGCTCCTCTCGTGGGGCCCTGGGGGGCAGGGGCCCCGGGGCTTGTGTTCCCACTGCACTCGGGCACGGCTTTCCTGCGGTTCCTCCAGGAGGGCTGCTTTGCCGTCTCATTACTCGTCCCGTGCTCGGCTCGGGTGCCCTGGTGGTGGTTTTGACTGGTTTCAGAGGCCAGGCAGGAGCTGGTTGTCCACGTACTCCGGTCCCCTGCCCGAGGCCTTCCAGGGCCGTATGGACCATCACGTGTGTGTCTGTGAGGCATGGTGCCCAGTGGGCAGTGGAACTGATGTCTCTGCTTGTTCAGGGCCTCGGCTGCCGCAGACCTGCCCAGTGAGGCCGCTGCCTCTGTGCAGCACTTGGTGGAGAGCTGTGGGGGAGTGTAGATTTCGGGGTGTGCAGGGAGGGCAGCAAGTGTGTGGCCCCCTCTTCTACCATCTGTTTTAGCATGAGCTGCTTGAGGTCCAGTCTCCCAACTAGCCTGGATGCCAGAGGCCCTGGGGAGGCTGGGTGGGCAACTGCCTGGTGACTGGACCCCTCGGTCCCTGGCCCTGCATGGTGGGCTCTGCCCTTGGTGCTGAGCTGCTTCCCTGGCTCCCGTGCCCTGGGGTCAGAGGCTCACTGTCTGAAATGATAGCTGGATTCCAGCTTTGGGATGAGGGTCAAAGCCAGTGGCCTTGTTCTGACGTCTGGCATTCCTGGTTTGGCAGCCCGTGAGTGGCCGAGCTCGGCTGCGTCTCCTGCGGTCTGTGGCCTCGTGCCGCTTTTGGACTGTTTCCTCTTGCTCTGACCCTGCCTTATGCTCAGGCTGGGTTAGGGGTAGTGTCTGTGTGCGCTGGATTCGCAGCAGGTCCAGTGCAGCCTCCCTTCAGTCCTGCCAGCCGGGTCAGCACTGCCGTGGCGGGATCCCTGGGCTGAGGCAGGCCCTGCTCACCACTGCTGCCTGCCCGGCCCAGCCTGCGGGAAGCGCAAGGCACCCCACCCACAGGGGTCTCTGTATGACTCCCCAAGGCCCCCAGCAAGCATGGGTGCCTCCTGGGAGACTCGTACTGCGGGGGCCTGGGGGTGTCAGGTGGTAGGGACACTCGCCTTTAGGGGGGCGAGCCTGCAAACATGGTTAAAACCCAACACGGTGCTGCTGTGCGTCCAGGGGGGTCAGGAGGACCTCGCAGAGGGACGGGGGTTCTGGCCGGGTGGCTGAGGGATTCCAGCTGCCGTCAGTGCACGGAGCGCGGGATGAGACTGACGGCAGAAGTCTCACTCACGGGGGTTGGGCGCCCTCTGCCTGACGCCTGGGTCCTCCCCTGGGAGATTTGGGCCCTTGACCCAGAACTCACTCTTGAGCCCAGTCCTGGGAGGCTGCCTCTGTGTCCCAAGGCACTGGGCACTCAGCTTTCAAGCTGGAAGGAGCACCTCTCTGCGACACTCCCTGTCTGTTCGCGGGCTGTTCTGTCCTGGGCTGAGGTTGGAGCTCAGGGGCCACCGGCCAGGCCTGGAAGCCCCACCCTGGGTCGGCCCAGAGGTCTGGTGTCCTCCTGTCTGGGCTGGAGCCAGGTGGGAGGAGACGCGAGCTAATCCCCCTCTTCTCCGGCTTCTCCTAGACTTTGCAGAGTTTGTTTTCCTGGGTCTCTTCCTCACAGAGATGTCCCTGAAGATGTACGGCCTGGGGCCCAGGAGCTACTTCCGGTCCTCCTTCAACTGCTTCGATTTTGGGGTGAGTGAGCCACCTCGTCAGGGACGCCTGCTGGGGGTCCAGACGGGTCCGCGGTGTCCTGGCCGGAGAGCGCACACACCCCTCCCACGATGCCGTACCCAGTGTGAGCTGGGGCCTGTGGGGCAGAGCCCGGGGGCTGGGGGACTGTGATCCCCTGTGGGTCAGAAGGGCTGCTGGCAGGCAGGGGAGGCCTGTCCTGGTCAGGCCCTGACTGGTGCGGGTGCTGGCCATGGGCAGCCTCCTTCCCTCCCTGGCCCTGTCTGTAGAGCCTCAAGATCAGCTTAAGGCTCTGTGGCCTCCTCTGCACCTGGTGTGCGATCTTCTGAATGCCTGCTGTCCCGTGGAGGCTCAAGGGGGCTGCGGTCCTGACCCCCTTCATTCCTGTGGGTCTGGTCCTGGGCACATGCAGCAGCGCTTCCTGGGGAGGCCGGAGGGGAGCAGTGGGCCTGGGTCCCTTCACCAGCCTCTGCAGGTGAGGGAGGCCTGGAAGGCAGGTGTTTCTGAGGCTCACTGTGGATGAGCACAGGGCCGGGCAGCGAAGAGTCCCCCTCCCTGGGCTCCTCCCTGTGTTGAGCCCAGAGCCTGGGGATGGGGTGCTGTTGACATCTGTCCAGAGGCTGAGTTCTGACCTGGTGGAGGCTCTGAGTGAGAAGCGGCCGTGCCACAGCCCGAGGAGGCCTTGCACCTCTGCAGACTTCTCAGAAGCCAGGGAGGAGGCTGGACCTAGGTCGAAGGAAAGCTTCGACTTGGGATGCAGTTTAACGTTACCTTTTCCTCTCTGCGCTGCAGTGCAGCTGACAGACAGTGTCTACGACTTTGTCAGATTTTCACGACGACTCACTTCATGCATGAATAACTGGAGACGTTGTGTGATGGGCCCAGGACTGCCCAGCTAGTGTGCAGGGGAGTCAGTGCTGGAGCCCGGGGTGGGCGTCGTGCACCCGCCATGCTGCCTGAGCTCTGGGCGGGGGAAGGCGGTGGCTGCCCAGGTGCTCTCTGGGACACGTGGGCACCTGCGATTTTCATAGATGGTTGTGGGGAAGCCAACTCTTCTACTCCTTTGCCTTCTTGGTTACAAAGAAAGCTGTGGTGCGCATAGGCAGAGGGGACCCAAAGAGGGGAGGAGACTTCAGAGTGACGGTGTGTGGGAACCAGCTAGGCCCCAGGGCAGGGGAATAATTTGCACACAAGCCAACAAAGTTTTCCAAAACGTAGCAGCTTAAAACAAGCATCTATTATCTCAGTTTCTAAGGGTCAGGAATCCAGGCGTGGCTTTACAGGGTGCCTGTGGCCCGGGATCTCTCACACGTTTACAGCCCAGCTGAGGCCGGGGACGCAGTCATCCCAAGGCTTGATCAGGACTGGAGGGTTGCGTTCAGGCTCCTCACAGGCTGTTGATCGGACTCGCTCGTGGTTGGTGACTGGCCCCGCTTCCCGGTCCCGTGGCCTCTCCACAGGCTGCTTGCGTGTCCTCACCGTGTGGCAGCCCGTGATGCGAGTACCTGACAGAGGCTACAGAAACCAGTCTCAGGAGAGACAGCCGTCAGCCTTGCTGTTGTATTAACATTCGTCAGGAAGGAGTCGCCGGGCCCGCCCGCTTTTCATGGGGAGAATGCTACCCAGGGATGCGAACACCAGGAGGCAGGGGTCCTTGGGGGCCGTCCCGGAGGCTGACTGCCACAGTCTGCTGATCCAGTGTAAGATACGGTGTAAGTGTAAGATACACTCACCTCCACTCCCAGTTCCCCAGACACATCCCATCACAGCATCGGCTCAGCGCCCCGAATCTCGTCATCCAAATCGGACCCAGGTCTGGTTGAGGCTCCTACAGTTTCTTTCGATCTTAGAGCCGTGAGCTGAGAGAGACGAGCTATCCACGCCCACACCCAGCATACAGCAGTGGGACGGGCAGGGGTAGCTGCTTTAGACCTTCCCGTTCAAAACCAGTGGGCCAGTGGGATGCACAGGAGGGCCGGCTGGACTGCAGCCAGCACGTGTTGGGAAAGCCCTGACCCGTTCTGGGGCCTGGGGGCCCTTGGGCTCTTGGTTCTACCCGAGTCCCCTCCCCTTTCCGTGGAAGGTAGGGAACGTTCGAGTCCCCTTCCGTTCCGTGGAAGGTAGGGAACGTTCGAGTCCCCTCCCCTTTCCGTGGAAGGTAGGGAACGTTCGAGTCCCCTCCCCTTTCCGTGGAAGGTAGGGAACGTTCGAGTCCCCTCCCCTTTCCGTGGAAGGTAGGGAACGTTCGAGTCCCCTCCCCTTTCCGTGGAAGGTAGGGAACGTTTCCAGCTGAGGTCTTCTTGGCCTGCTTCCTGCTTAGTAGAATTGTGGGATCCAAAGGCCTCATTTTGGTTTTTGCATTTCAACCCAAGCTGGTGACATTTTTGTGCATGTAAGCCTTTTAAGAGCATTGTGGGTGTGTTGTGAGCCTTCCCAGAGTTCAGTCCATTGGACGGAAGCCGTGCCCACAGCTCTCTTAGAGACGAGCCCTTCTCGGACTGAGCTGCTGCTGAGATGACCAAGGTCAACACCCTCCCACGTCCTGGAGGACTTACTGCTTCGAGAGGCCCATTTGCGAGGCTCACCCTACATCCCTGGAAGGGCCGGAAAGCAGCTGAATATGCTCGGAGGCCCCGCCTTTGATCTTTTGGGATCTTCCATACCAGCCCCCACTGTGCCCTTGGCTTCATTTTTAGACCGTGCCATTTCTTTTTTTTTTTTGACCATGCCATTTCTTAACGTTGGCCTTATTTGGTCTCTGGAGAGGCTGAGCATCTCCCAAACTAGCGAGTTGTGGCTTCTCTTCACTTAGCAGCGCTTCCTCCGTTCCCGCCCTCCTCCCGCCTTGGGCCGCGAGCAGCAGGAGACGCCAGGCAGCAGCGCCGCGTGCACTCTGCTTGGACGGCGCCTCCACCAGCGCCCCAGCGCAGGAGGCACGTCTCCGCTGCCCCTGCGGCTGCAGCGTGGCTCTCTGCCCGCTCCCCTCCTTAGTTTCCTGTGCCCCCTCACTCTCCTGCAGGCCTCACGGGCGGCACCTTCAGCGTCCAGAGTCCTCGGAAGAGTGTGTTCAGGGCGCCTCAGGCCGTCGCCGCTGTGCTGCTTGGGGCCGCCCCCCGACTCCAGAGCCGCCCCGCGCCTGGGCACCTTAGTTCAGCAGCACGGCACTCCTGCTTCCGAAGTCGGCATTGGTCTTTCCTTCTGGGTAACAAGTTACTCCAGGGCTTAGTGGCTTAAGGCAGCACATGTTGTCCTCTCATTCTGGTGGGGGAGCAGTCAGGCTGTGACTCTCGGGTCCCTCCTGAGGTTCAGTCCTCACAGCCCCCGCTGGGCTGGAGAGCTCCCTTCCAAGCTTGTGCTCGTGACTGTTGACAGACCTCAGAGAGTCATCCTCCGGCCTCACTCTGGCGGCTGCTGGCAGGCTCGGGCCTGGTCACGTGGGCCTCTGCACAGGCTGCCCCAGTGTCCTCACAACACGGCAGCCGTGGCCCAAGAGAGGGCCGAGAGCACGAAGGCCAAAGCCTCAGGCTTCTTGTAACTGTTCTCAGAGGTGCCAGCCCGTCACGTTTGTTGTGTTCTGTTTGCTGGAAGTGGGTCACTAGGTCCAGCCCACCCTCCAGGGGACGGGGGTGTACAAGGGGGGAACCCGAAGCAGTGGGGATCATGGGGGCCGTCCTGAGAGGCCACCTACATTGTGAACCAATGCGAGCAAATTCTGAGGCTTACTGGGAAATAGGAGACATGTTGGAAGAGTGACAGTGAGAAGAAAGCAGATTCCGAACACAGCAGGCCTCGGCCCCGGGCACGATCTGGGTGCTGCGTGACGCTGAGACGAACCGGTGGTGACTTTCGGGGGACCAAGGACAGACGCGGCAAGCTCGCTCCATTCGCTGCCCTGCTAGGGCCGTAGCGGGTGCGGCAGCTGTGAGCAGGTCTGATCTCCCCTGAATGGTGTGCTTGCGTCCAGGGGGGAAACGTGCAGCGGAAGGCTGTGCATTTGGGGCGATGCGGAGCTGGCGCAGCCAGCAGACCAGACACGCAGGGTCGTGGACCAGCGCTAACCCGCAGGGACCGCTGCCCTGGCATAGTCGCTGTTGGTCAGGCTTGGTGAGGTGTTGATGTCGAGCTGATCCTGTTTGCAGCTGGTATGAAGTGGGTGGAAGCGACTGAAACCTTGGGTGATGTGTGAGCCCAGCGAAGCGAAAGGGAATTTAAGAGATCGACGTTCGGCAGTGGAGTTCTCCCCACCAGCTGCAGAAGCCAGCTTAGAGGGAGTGAGAATTAGCCACACGCACGAAGGGCACACGAGCGCTCACGCTGACCGCAAGCCCGGGTGTGCCCTGTGAGGTGCAGTGGCCAGGGAGGGAATTCTGTTTGGCTGCCGTTGGGTGAGGGGTCCGCTGTGCTTCAGCCCTGCTGCTCTGTCCTTTCTGAGTCCCTCACATGAGACACTGATGCTGAGGAGTGGCTGGAAGGAGGGGCAGGCCTCTTGCCCGCAAGTCCCGGTCCACCAACGTGGACGGCGCCCAGGATGACTGTTGGTGAAACAAGGGGCAGGCTTGCGCCCATCTATCCTTGGTGGTACTTGCTGGCTCCCGCTGTTCGGAAGAAGACAAGATGCAGTTATGAACTGGAGCATCTCAGAGGTGGCAGGACCAGAAAGGGGATGTTACAAGGAAGCAGAGTCTGCTCGTCTGTGTGAGAGCAGCGTAACAGTCAAAGCTGTCGCAGGCGGTTTGCCGGCCCCAGAGGGTCACCGGGCTGTGATGGAGCACAGGGGAGGCATCAGACGAGGAGGCTTTAGGATCTGCCGGGAAAGCTGCAGCCCCGCTCGCCCCTGTTCTGTGTCCTCCTGGTGTGTCTGGGTGGGGGAAGGGCGGACACCGTCTGCAGCTCCCGGAGGCGGCGGGGGCTCAGTGTGAGGCCTGTGCCTCCTGTCGCCTTCTGTGGCTTGAGCTGCAGACAGGGTGGGTGGGGCAGATGTTTACGGAGAGAAGCAGCCGCACGCGCGCCCCAGGCTGACTCATCTCCGTTGCAGGTCATCGTGGGGAGCATCTTCGAAGTGGTCTGGGCGGCCATCAAGCCAGGAACCTCCTTTGGGATCAGTGTGCTGCGGGCACTCCGGCTGCTGAGAATCTTCAAAGTCACGAAGTATGTCATCCGTGCGCTTTGGGGGGCGGGGGCGCAGGCAGTGTGGGAGCCAAGCCAACACGGGTGCCGCTCCTGGGGACGGGCGGCGTGGGTCTTGCCCTCAGCGGCCTGGAATCTCTTTCTGTGGGTTTTAACTGGTTAAAAACAGAAGACAGTCACAAAGCAGCCCACGCGAGCGAGGGCCACAGCCCACAGGACTTCGTGTCGGCCCTGGGAGCCTGTCTACCTGCAGCGCCATGTCCAGCCTCAGCACTGCCCCAGCACTTCTGGTTCTTTCGTTAGCTCGTTCCCCACGGTTTCACCCTGTCTCCTCTCTTGAAATCAGCAAGCCCACCTTTCAACCTCAAAGGATGACTCTGCTCCATAGTTGATAGAGAAAACAGAGGTTATCAGATGGATGTTTTCCCATCGTCCCGCCCCTAAGTCTGCTCACCTACCCTGCAGGCCTGCTCCCGTCCTGGCCCGACGGGACTCTGACCTTCTGACCTGAACTCCCAGGCCTGCCTTTTCCACTCGGGGCCGACGCTGCCTGGCCTGTCCTCGGTGGCAGGACGGGGCCCTGACCGTGTATTCAGTTTCATCCCACTTGGCTCTTCACAGCCTGGAAGCAGGTCTCTCCTTTTTGCCCACAAGGAGGCTGAGGCCCAGGCCAGAATGCGACGCAGGCCAAACCTCCCCCCTCTCTGCCAGATCAGCAGTGCTGGGAAGGGGGGCCGCCCTTGTCCACAGCTGTCTCGGCAGCAGCAGAGCTGCCCTCACCCCAACGGCCATGGCCGTAGGACTCCACAGTGGTACCCGAGCCACCCCGAGGCTCTGAGGCTCCCACCCCGCGAGCGGCTGGAGCGCGTGGCCCGCACGTGCCTGGCACCGGCCTCCGCGCAGTGTCCCCGGTGGCCCGGGTCACGACGACTGTGGGACGGTCCAGACCAAGCCTGCGCAGGTGGCTTGGGCTCCAGGCCCCCGCTGCAGTGACCGACACAGCCTCCCAGTCTTTCTATTCTGTTTTAAATCCAAACCTGAGGCCATTCGAGGTCAGGACAGTTTAACCGTGGAGGAGCTTTGACAGGAGTTCGGCCGGCTTGGCCCACAAAGGCTGCTGGGTGCCCTGCGCCGCCTGCCCTCCGTGCTCTGCTGCTTCTGCGGGAGAAGGGGCTTCAGGAGGTGACGGCCGGTGCTGCCCTCTCCTTGGTCGTGGGCCTGGCATCTTAGCAGCTCCATTTCCTCCTGAAAAGCGGGTGGCCCCTGTCCTGACGTGGGCTGACCTACACCCCGCCCATCCCACGACAAGGCTGTTTGGAGTCTTCCAGCCCATCTCCCGTTAACTCTCACCTACCTAGTCAGAGAGCCTGAGGAGGATGGTGGGCCTCTGTGAAGCAGCCTTGGGGACAAGGGCCCAGGGATGCCCCAGGCAGATGCCCTAGTCCAGGGCAGAGGACAGCAAGTGCAAAGGCACAGAGGCATGTGGTACGTCTGCCTGGGCTCTCCTGGGGGTCGCAGCTGGAGGGGACTCATCACCCAGCGAGCCAGCAGCAGCTAGACCGTGGGCAGACCTCAGGGGGCCTGTGAGCCAGGGGGGGCCAGCTGAATGAGAGGGACAGAGTCTCGGACCCCCAGGAGCGTTGGAGGGGTGGGGTGGAGGGGAGTCGAGGCTGGAGGGCTGCTCCGCACTGTGTGGCCCTGGACCTCTGGGAAGGGCCGCTGGGGTCAGCGTCTGCACCCCGTGCCCGGCCTGCTCAGTGGAGGCTCTTTGCGCGGGGACCCGCGTGCTGAGGGTGGCGATGCTGATGGATGCTCCAGTGCAGCCCCTTCTCCTGTGTGGCCGTGGCCCTCGCTTCCCGCGAGTTGGCCTGAGGGGGTTGAGGGGCGAAGGCAGCGTGGTCGTGGGGGTGGGGAGACTGGGGAGCAGGTGTAGGAGGCGACCGTGAGCCTAGCGCTGGACCCTTGGCGTCTGCTGTCCCGGTGGGCAGGGGGCGGGCGCGGCCCAGACGGGTGGTCTGGACCCCTGAGAAAGTACTCTCCACACACCGAGCGTGGGCCCTCAGGCCAGCAGGCGCCGGAAGCCACAGGCACGTGCGTCCGTGTCCGGGCGTCCAGGCGCTCGGACCAGGCCTCTCCCCGCAGGTACTGGAGCTCCCTGCGGAACCTGGTGGTGTCGCTGCTCAACTCCATGAAGTCGATCATCAGCCTGCTCTTCCTGCTCTTCCTCTTCATCGTGGTCTTCGCCCTGCTGGGCATGCAGCTCTTCGGGGGACAGTAAGTGAGGCCGGGCCCCGGACGCAGCGCTCAGAGGGGATGGTGCCGCCCCGGGTGCGTCCTCCGCTCCCCTCCCTGAGGGTCCTGAGGGGGGCCGCTGGCACCAGACGCAGCCCGTCCAGCCCGATGGGGCTGCCTCTGTCCAAGACCCTTGTTCCTCTCAGGTTCAACTTTCAGGACGAGACTCCGACGACCAACTTCGACACCTTCCCCGCCGCCATCCTCACGGTCTTCCAGGTAAGGCTCCCGCTCCTGGCTCACTTCTGGCGTGTGGGGCCCCCCTGCCGGGTATGCAGGGCACACAGCCTGCCTTCCCCGTCAGCCCCTCCCGCCTCTGACGTGCGCCCCCCGCGCTGGGACCAGGTCGGAAGGAGCTGCCCGAGGAACAGGTGGACACCTTGGGAGGCCCTGGCTTCAGGTCGCCACTTACCTCTCTGCCCCCGAGACCTGGAACCAATCACAGCCGTCGTCCATTGAGAGTCGAGTGGAAAGCACTCCCCAGGCTTCTCCCTCCAATGGCTTGGCCCCAGCGGCCCCTGTTTCCCTTTGTGTCTGGAAACATGCCGCCCGCAGCCCCTGGGGACGCTGAGCCTTGGTTCCCTCTTGAGGACTCTCCCGGTTCAGCGCTGTCCCCCTCACAGAGCTGTGGCCCCTGGGTGCCCCACAACTGGCCTCACCAATGAGCACCCTCCGCCACACCTGAGGCCAAGCAGGACAGGCGGGGGCGGCGGGGGTGCCCACAATGGCACTTAGGGAAGCCCACAGGCTGCAGGTGCTCTGGCCAGGGCCCTGCCTGGCTCCTGGCCTCTGGGGCCGCTGGCGCTGCCCCCCAGCCAGCGCTGGAGCCACAATGAGTGTATGGAGAGGGGACCTTTGGGGCTCCTCTCTCAAAGGAAGGCGTCTTTCCAGCCGACCGTTTGAACCACACTAGACGCTTGCTGACAGAGTGACTCAGTCTCGTGATGTCACCCGCAAGCCCCCCTCCCGACCTGGGTGGAGCAGAGCAGCTCTTTTCCCAGAGGTTCGTCTGCTCCCGGCCTGGCAGGACTCCAGACCCCGGGCTGTCATCGTTCTGTTTCCTGTCCGACCCCACTTTCGGGTCCTGTGGCTTCGCCGTCCTCTGAGCTTTAAGGATTGGGTTGCCCGTCAGCGTACTACCCTTCGCACCTTCTCCATCAGAAGCATCGCCAATGGCTTGACTGACTCAGAGCTGGGGAAGCGTCCAGCCCTTTAAGGAGGCCGAGAGAGTGGTCGAGGCTGGAGGAGGCTGAGAGGACGGCCAGGACAGACTGTTGGCCCAGCCGGGCCTGTGACGCCCACAGGATGATGCTGGGTCGAGGGCCTGAGACCCAGGCCGGAGCCCCTGCTTCTGAATGGGGTTGGAGAGGGCACAGGGAGGCATGTGACCAGGGGGAGAACAGCTTGAACTCTGCTCCTGGTGAAGCTGCCTGACCACGCCCACAGGTGGAGGGTGAGCCGCTCCTAAGAAACTGAAGCAGCACACTAATGCAGGCGCCGTTAACCCTCAGAGGGTGAAGGAAGAACTCAGCACAAAATTACGGAAGAAAGCCACCTCGGACCTGAGGATCTCCGGTTAATGCGAAAGATAACTAAGTAACATTCCTGGAAGTAAAAGACACAGCTGCTTAAATAAAAAGTGGAGGCTGAACCGCACACTGACGTGATCCTCTCAAGAACGCGGAGGACCTGAGCCAGCTGCGGCTCAGAGGTGGAGAGAGAGGGCGCCAGCGATGTTCCAGAAAGAGCTGAGACCTGGACACAGCCTGATACAGAGAAAATCTTGAAATCTGTTCTAGAAAGACAGAGCTCCTGCAAAAGAATGCCAGGCTGATGGCAGGCCTCTCGTGGCAATGATGCCAGAAGGTCTGGGAAAAGCAACTTTAAAATATTGGAGGACGGTCCCTGTTGGCCTGGAATTCCCACTCAGAGAGCCGCAATTCGAGGTGGAAGAAAGACACACCCAGACACAGATTCTGAGAGTCACAGCCAACTGCTGAAAGCGCTGCAGACACGGATATGGATATGTCTAGGAAAGAGGATAAATGGGGAGAAAAGGTGCATTAACCCAAGGAGAAGCAGAAAAGCTGGGCTATTTCAGAAACTGAATAATTTCTGAATACTAATTGAATAATTGAAAAATCTACCTGCCCTGGAGACACGCTGACAGATTTACAAGTGAATTCTGCTGCATATTTCAGAAAGGTTACTCCAATTTTATACAGACGACTCCAGGGAAGTTAAAGAGGAAACACCCACCCTTTTTATGAGACTGGAATAACCTTGATATGAAAACACTAGACAAGGGCAATATAAGAGAACGAACATATAGATTACTGTCACACACAGAGAGACAAAACGTCCTGAGGGAAGTACTGGATGTACTTAAAGATCATCTTTATGATCAACTTGAATTTATCCTAGAAACGCAAGATGATTTAACGTTAGAAGGTCTATTAATGTAATTCATCTTAACAGATTAAAGAAGGAAAAAAAACACATATGATCAGAGAAAACATTTGAACTCTAGCAAAAGCACAGCCAAGCACCAGAGAGAGAGGCAGATGAAACAAGACTGACAAATTGTGTTGATGGTTGAAGCTGGGTGATGAGTACGTAGGGATATATTACACTCTCCACTTTGTGTGTTTGAAACTGTCCATCGTGAATTTTGTTTTCTAAAAGAAAATCCCATGATAAAACCCAACACTCCTTGCAAATAAAAACCCTTAGCAGATTATGCTAGTATCAGTGGTCTTAGTGCAGTAGAATAAGAAAAAAATGAAATAACATTTCTCAGGATTGCCAAGGAAGAAAGAAAAATGTCATTATTTACAGATGAAATACTTATACACACAGAACACTCATGTTGTCACTGCAGATGGACAGTTTGGTTATCCATAGACAAAAACGTGGAGTTGGATTTCTACCCTGTAGCAGATTTGAATATCAGTTCAGATGAATTAAGATGTAAATGTGAAGAGCGACTCTGAAATTTTAGAACATACAGGAGAGTAATGTTACTGACTGAAAGCAGGGAAAGCCTTCTTAAGGAAGATGTAGAAAAGCACAGATCATAAAGGAAAGCTTTGACAGATTTGGCTATTGAAATACAAATTTCTGTGCATCAAAAGACACCATAAAAAGGTCAAACGAAGAAGTCATAGGCTGGGAGTAGATGTTTCCACAGCATTAGCTAATAACCAACAGCCAGAATAAATAACCAATAACCAGAATAAATCGAAGACTTCCACAAATCAAAAAGGAAAGACAAATAATGCAGCAGGAAAGGGCAAAGTGTACAAGCAAGGAACTCAGGACAGGAAATCGGGCTGATGAGTAGACCTGTAAAAACCGTCATCTGTTTACGCATAGTCAGGAAATGCACAGTAAAGCCACCTGTCAGTTTAGCTGAAATTAAGAAATCTAACAGTCTCAAGGTTTAGAGAAGAGGTGGAGAAATGAGGATTCCTTTGTGCTGTTGGGGGGTTGGTAGAACCACTTTGGAAAGTAATGTCACAGTATCTAGCCCACCGGAACTCACACAACAGCAGTTGCTGTTGTGGGTATGTGCTCTGGAAGGTCCCTGGCCTAATGCACAGAGAGAGACCTGCGAGACCATCACAGCAGCATCATGTATGATGGCAAAACGCTGGAAACCTCTTGATTTTCATCATCAGGAGAGTGGATAAGGAGGGTGTGTTCCGTCTGCGCAGCAAGACCGTGAATGACCTAGAATTAACTATATTAACATGGATCACAAGCAATGTTAAGCTAAAAAAAAAAGAAAAGCAAGATTTGAAATAATACAAGGCATATGATACTATTTAACTAATTTTTTAAATTGAAGTATAGTTGATTTACAATGTTGTGTTAATTTCTGCTGTACAACAAAGTGATTCAGTTATACGTATATACATTCTTTTTCCATTATTTTCCATTATGGTTTAGCATATGATACTAAATATTTAATAAGGATGGAAACATCTTGTTTCAAAACACATTGCATAGCAAGTTTATGGTATATATGGAGGTACAGGTGTAAAAGCTTGCATGGGAATGTTTAACACCAAATTCAGGGTGAGGTGGGCTTGGGGAGAGGAGGAATGAGACTGGAGATTTCTATTGAGGGAACTTCAGCTACATTTTAAAGTTTTATTTCTTAAGCTGGGTAATGGGTACACAGAGTTTTAAATATTATTCATTGTACCTTTCTGAATGTTTGAACTGGTACATAATTTAAAATTAAATGGGTACAAAAAGATAAACTCAGTAGACCTTAACCAAAAGAAAGCTGGTGTAATGTTAACATCAGCCAAAATAGAAGTGAAAAAGAAGGTGAGAAAAAAGCTGTTGTAAAAATCAGGAAGTACATTACGCAACAATAAAAGGAAGATGCAGCCTCACGGCACGGCTCAAAAAGCATACCAAGCAAAACCCGACAGAATTACAGGGAGAAATCAGCAGTCCACCCTCTTTTAAGAGACTTATACTTCTATCAGACTGAAGGATGAAGCTGATCAGGGATTAGACAGGATGTAAAAGAACTCACGAGCACAGCAGTCACAAATCGGCTGGTGCGCACAGAACTTGCCGATTGATAGTGAATAAAATAGCCATTATTTGGGGCACAAGGAGCATTCACAGAAACCGATCACTTGTTAAGTCGCTCCGGAAATTTCTACAAGCATTAAAGAATCACAGTCCTACAGCGCACATTCTTTTTTTTTTAAATTTATTTATGTTGTTTATTTTTCTTTGGCTGCGTTGGGTCTTTGTTGCTTTGCGCGGGCTTTCTCTAGTTGCAGCGAGCAGGGCTACTCTTCGTTAAGGTGCGCAGGCTTCTCATTGCGGAGCACAGGCTCTAGGCACGTGGGCTTCAGTAGTTGTGGCTCGCAGGCTCTAGAGCACAGGCTCAGTAATTGTGGCACACGGGCTTAGTTGCTCTGCAGCATGTGGGATCTTCTGGGACCAGGGATCGAACCCGTGTCCCCTGCACTGGCAGGCAGATTCCGAACCACTGAACCACCAGGGAAGTCCAGCACATTCTTGATATTACTTAAATAAATAGAAAGCACTAGTAAACAGTCACTTAAGATCTTCCCCATATTTGAAAGCTGAGGGTTTGGGTTGAAGAAGACAGCACAGTGGGCAGTACAGAATATTTAGGACTGAACAATAATTAGCAAAGCTCATAGGATGAGTCTGAAGCAATACTTAGAGGAAAACTTAGAGTCTTAAAAGCAATTATCAAGATAAGAGAATGACTAAAAATAAATAAGTTAAGTGCTCATCTTAAAAATCTAGAAAAAAGAATAATAGAGTAAACCAAAGAGAAATTGAAAGCAGGAAAAAATGATGCTAAGAGCAGACATTAATGAAACATAAAACTAAAATACCAAGATAACAAAATCCTAAAAAGCTCGTTCTCAATAAGGCTAATAAAGTAGATAACTTTATAGCAAGACTGATCAAGAAAAAAAGCACAAATAAAAAGTATAGCCCAATGCAACAAACTAGTGAATATAATGAAAAAGAAGCAGACTCACAGATAAAGAGAATAAAAGAGTGGTTACCAGTGGGGAAAGGGGAGAGGGGAGGGGCAATATAGGGGTAAGAGGTACAAACTATTACGTATAAAATAAGCTACAAGGATATATTGTACGATATAGGGAATATAGACATATTTTATAATAACTATAAATGGCATATAACCTTTAAAAATTGTGAATCACTGTATTGTACACCTGTAACTTACATAATATTGTACATCAACTATGCTTCAATAAAAAAATATTTTTTTTGAAAGTATAGCCTAAAAGGGAGGTATAACTACAGAAAAGGGAGATATTTTTAAAATCCCAAAAGAATATTATGGCAACTTTATGCCAATAGGTTTGAAAACTTAGATGAAATGTGCACTTCTATAGGAAAACATCAGTTACTTAAATCAGCTCAAGAAGAAAAAAGAACTGGATAATTTTATAACCATTAGAGAAATGGAATCCCTAGTCAAAGCTCTCTTCCTGCCTTCCTGCCTCCTGCGCAGGGCTCGGGGAGTTATAAGGTGAGTTTTGCCACGCCTTTAAGGAACAGATGATAATGGACTCAGACACTTCCAGAGAAGGGAAGAAACCATCTCATGGGGCTAGGACAACCTTGACCCCACAGCCCGGCAAAGACAGCGTAAGGAAAGCAAAATGCAGACAGAGCGCGAGCTCTGTCAACCAAAAAAACTGCAGGAGGCTGCAAATAAGAAGTGTTTTGGGGTCTTAAGGACTGCAGTTCAAGAGACACAGATTTGGCTAAAATAAAAAGAGTGTCCTGGGGAAGAGAAAGAGTCGGGGGCTTGTAAGACAAAAGCCACGAGGCTGCGCTCTGACGCAAGAAGGGAACTGCGTGTCCTTCAAGGACGCCTGTCACCAGGCATTGTAGGGTAGGTGTCTGATAAGTGTCTTGAGTTTCTGACAGATGTTCTGGAGGCCTGCATTAGGACATGAAGTGGTCAAAGGCCAGATTCCATCCAGGCCTCCTGGCTCCACTTCAGAGAGCTCTCTCCTTCCACAGATCTGTGAGGCGGGGGCTTTGTTTTGTCGACTGAGGATGTCAAGTGCCTGAAGACTGCCTGACGCACAGCAGGCAGGCACTCTAAGTGTTCGCTCAGCGAAGGTAGATGCAAATAGTCTGAAATAGAATACTCAAAAATCAAATCCAATTGTGTATAAAATAGAACCTCATGGCTAAACTGTGCTTATCTCAGTAATACAATAATTTGTCAATGTAATTTCCTGATCTCTACAGTTTAAAAGAGAAAAATAAGCATATCAATAGATTTAGAAAGATAGAATATTGATATGATGATGAAAAACATGTTATACAAAGAACTTAAAATACTGAGGACTCAAAAAAAAAAAACAAAACCGAAAACAAACCCACAGCTAGTTGGGTGATAGCTAATATGGATGGGTTTCTTTTTTTTTTTTTTTCTTTTTTTTGCGGTACGCGGGCCTCTCACTGTTGTGGCCTCTCCCGTTGCGGAGCACAGGCTCAGCGGCCATGGCTCCTGGGCCCAGCCGCTCCGTGGCACGTGGGATCTTCCCGGACCGGGGCACGAACCCGTGTCCCCTGCATCGGCAGGCAGACTCTCAACCACTGTGCCACCAGGGAAGCCCAGGTTTCTTTTCTGAAGAGATGGAAATAAAATTCTAAATTCAGAATTCTAAATTGTGAATTTAGAATTCAGTTCTAAAATTGACTGTGGTAATGGTTGCACATATTTGTGAATATACTAAAAACCATTGAATTATACACTTTAAGTGACTGAATTATATGGTATGTTAATTATATCTCAGTAAAGCTATTATTTTACAAAGACCGTTGCAAACATCACAGATAAAAGATTGTTGGTGGTTAATTTTATGTCAACTTGACTGGACCATGGGGTGTCTAGATTAAGCATTATTTCTGGGTGTGTCTATGAAGGTGTTTCTGGATGAGACGAGCATTTGAATTGGTGGACTGAGAAAGCAGATGTGGAAGCCTCACCCAGTCCACCGAAGGCCTGAGTAGAATAAAAGGGCTGAGTTAAGGGAGAGTCCACTCTCGCTGCCCGACCATCTTTGAGCTGGGACATCCGTCTTCTCTTGTCTTTGGACTCAGAGTTGGGCTGAAACTTACACCATTGTCTCTCCTTGTCAGCTGTGGGTCTTGGGACTTATTCTCCATGACCACAAGATATACCCAGACATCTCCCCTTGGTTCTGTTTCGCTGGAGAACCCAGACTAATACAGATTGAAAGCATAACTAAGGATATCTAGTATTCAGGCAGTTGAAGTCAATGTAATAAGAAAAAGAAAGAGGCAGAAGAACTGGAAAGGAATAGACAAAATAGTTATTATTTACAAATGGTGCGATTATTTACATAGAAAACTCAAGAGAATCAATTAGAAATAATAAGAGAATTCATTGTTGCTGAACACAAGGTCAACACAGGAAAAATAAAGCTTTTCTATATAACAGTATCATTCAATTAGAATATTCAATTAAAATGAAAGACTTCATTTACAGTAGTAACACAAGCTATGTTATCCAGAAATAAATCCACAAAAAGTATGCAAGACTTTTACAGGTGAAATTATAAATTGTTATTAAAAGACCGAAAGAACTGAATACCTATGTTTATAAATGGGACGCCTTACTGTGGTAAAGGGATCCGTTCTCCCTAATTTAATTTGGGATCCAAGTCCCAACAGAACTGCTCTTGGAATTCAGCATATTGATTCTGTGGCAGAGTAAATGGCCAAGGATAGCCAGGACAGTCCAAGAAGGAGTGACGTGCCCCTCCAGATATCAAGACTTATTATAAAGCTACAGTAATGAAGATTGTGAGGCATAAAGACAAAGTATCAACGAACAGACTAGAGAGCCCAGAAACATGCCCAAGCCTATGTAGGAAGTTGCTCATGTGAAAAAGATGGCATTTTAAATCAATGGGAGCGGGATGGGATGGTCAAAAAACGAGCCTTCTGTGTGGAAGAAAGGAGGTCTTCATCCTCAGGTGTGCACAGAGCAGTAACCACAAGCCCTAGTTGGGTTAGAGACCTAAAAGCCAAACTTTAAAATGATTTGAAGAAATAGAGGAAAATTATTTATGACCTTGGGACGGAGAGAGATTTCTTAAGGGGCAAAAAGCAGAAACCATGAAGGAAAAGACGGACACATTTGACTTCATTCAACCTCTTTACAACACAAACAATTAGTTAGAGGCAGAAAGGAGACCAGCAGAAGGTTTCTCCAGTAGACATTGCAGATAGAGAGCTAGCATATACAAGAATACTTAAGGAAGTCAGTAAGAAAAGGTGAGTTACCAGAAATCCAAGCCAAAGTGTTGAAAAGGCCACAGAAAGGAGATCTGAGCAGCCACTGGATACAAGAGAAGACGTCCCGCCTGCCTGGCTCTTCCGTTCACCGCTCCGGCCGGGAGCTATCAAAGGGTGTGACTGCGCTCAGTTTGGGACGAGGGTGTGAGGAAGACAGAGCCTGCGTTGCTGGTGGGACTGTAATTTGGGATAAACACTTTGGAAATGTCTAGTGAAGTCAAAGGCGTGCAGAACCTACGATCCAGCAGAACCAGTTCTAGACAAACTTCATGTTCACAGTGGGACACACCGGCAAAAACCTCGGAAGTGCCTGTTGGGGAAGATGGGTGAGTACATGGAAGGGATCTATGCAGCACCTTCCACGAACAGTGGGTTTATACGTGTCCACCCGGGGAAACTTCAAAGATAAAAGAGTGAATGAACGGAATGATGATGTAGTCTGACACCTGCCCGTGCATGTTTAAAACACACGTGGTGTATTTCATTTATAGGCGTGTGTGTGTGCTGTGTGGTGTAGGACCACACAGACTGGAGGCCCCCCAGGTTCACGGTTGGGGTTGCCTGTCGAGGGTGATCGTGGGCAGTGGGACCTGATGCGAATATGACAAAATGTTAGCAATTTCCATTCTGAGTGGCAGACACACGAGTGTCTGTTACCTTATTCCCTTGTACTTTGCCCCAAATACAAGTGAAAAAGAGGCACGTGTTTCCCGATGGGGCAGGGACGGCATTTAGCCGCCCTCGTGGCCTGGACCCCCTGGGCCAGGGGAGGCAGGAACCTGGAGGGTCAGAGGCCCTGTAGCTGTTGTCTGGCCGTGAGCGGCTTGTGCCCCTCTGCGAGCCTCAGTTTCCTCACTGGTGCGGCAGTGACCAGGCAGCTCTGGGACGTGGGAAGCTCTGCCATGGTCTCCTTGCCTTTGCTCGCCTTTCTCTCCTGCTGGGAGCTCCCTTTCCATTCTTGGCAGAAACCCAGAGCATATTCATCTTGACCCAGCCCAGCAGCCATGTCCTTCTGGAAGTTTCTCTGGAGGCTCCTGGGCCACCTTAACCATCATCCAGGGACCTGTGTGTGCGCACTCGTGTGCCCATGGGCTTGTGGGTGTGGGCGTGCGTGTGAACGCGGGTGGCTGTGGGGACATGCCCCGGCTGCTCTCCCGCCCTCTGCAGATCCTGACTGGGGAGGACTGGAACGCGGTGATGTATCATGGGATCGAATCGCAAGGTGGAGTCAGCAAAGGCATGTTCTCGTCGGTTTACTTCATTGTCCTGACGCTGTTTGGAAACTGTATCCTTCTGCCGTCTGGGCAAGGGGGTCGGTGCTTCCTGGGCCTGCTCTCCCCTCCCTCCCCAGGAGGACGGAGCCGGTGGTCGGCACGAATGAACGTGTGGGCGGCTTTCCCATGGAGGGTGGGCCATGATGCACCCCTGCCCAGGAGCAGCTTGAGTTACAGATGCAGCCTGAGGTCGGCCCCGGGGCCGAGGAAAGCGTGAGCAGCGCGTGGGGTGTCCCGAGGCAAGTAGCGAGGTCAGCGGCGGGAAGACGTGGCTTTGAGCCTGAGGGCAGCCATGTGTTTTGTTTTCACTTTAATTTAATTCAGTAATTAAGTTGTGGCACTGGGCTTTTGAACAAACCTTCGCCCATGGAAACGCCCACCTGCAGAGAAGCGCAAAGGAAGGTCTTGTGCGGAGGATACTCCTCAGGCTTGTGTTTCAGGGTCTGGGCTGTGGGACTCTGGGGCGTCAGGGCAAGCCCAGCCAGGGAGGCTGTGCCTCAGGCCCCCTGACCGCGCCGCCCGGTTGGAGTGTGTCCCTGTGGCTGGGCCCCAAGGGGCATGGCCTTCGTCCTGCTCTCGGCGTAGCGAGGCCTCTGCGGGTGCCCACAGCTGTGGGCAGTGCCAGGAGGCAGCAGCCGACCTTGGCGTCCTGTCCCGTGGGCCCCGCTGGGGCCCTGAGCAGGCCTGTCTATGAGGCACTGCCCTGGGATGTGGGTCCCCCCTGAGTCCCAGGGCACCTCCTTGCCAGACAGGGGGCCTGACGCACAGGGGTCACGCAGAGCCGACGGCTGCTTGAGCGTGGCACTGGCCCAGAGCCGCTGGGATAACATGGGGCCCAGGGCTGTCCCTGGGCGTCTGTCCCAGGACCAGAAGGGTCTGAGACGGTTCGGCTGTCACAGCTGAGGGGAAGGGGCAGCTGGCATTAAGCGGGCAGCGGACACCCCATGGCAAAGGACTGCCTGCCCATCGTCAGTGTGCAGGGCACTAGGTGACCGGGAGGGCACCCACCCGTGGGGGCCAGGGGTGGGCCTGGGTCTGCGGGGGCGGCACAGGGGTGAGGCACCGAGGGCTGGGGCTGGGGCAGGGGCGGGGGCAGCGCAGGGAGGACAGTGCTGCCTGGCGCTGAGGCTGGGAGAGGCGGCTCCGTTGACGGGAAACCTGAGGAGGTTCAGGTCAGCGGCAGCGCGAGGGCCTGGGCCTGCAGAGTTCAGATGGGCGGGGCAGGGCCGTTGGGCCCCCTGACCCTGGGACCCTGGGGAGTTACCTGCCCTCTGTGGCCTTCGTTTCCTCATTTCTGACTGGGGGCCATAGGAGCGCCTTGTCGCGGCTCCCAGGGGGCACAGTGGGAGGACGCTTTGGAGGCAGCGGCCTCCTGCTGGGCACTCCCGTGGCATCTGCCATCCGCACGTTGCCCCTGCTGCTCTGGAGGAGGGGCACCTCGAGGGAGGGGTCCCAGGACTCGGCTTTGGTAAAGGAAGGTGGGAACGAAGCCAGGCATGTGTCCGTGAGCCTTGCCAGGAAGCTGGTCCGTCGGTCTCTGCTCGTGGGACCCAAAGGTGCCAGAGCCCACATGCAGCCTGGGTGCTTGTTGGGAGAGGTGGGGGCAGAGCGGGCAGCCCTTGTGCCCTCCTAGGAGGCAAAGGCAGATCAATCCAACACAGCGCGAGCTTCCGGCCTGGAGCGTCGGCCCTGAAGAGGGGGCGGGGGGAAGGGGTGGTGTGGGCCTTCGAGGAGGCCGGGCAATGTGACATTGCATGAAGGAGGCCGGGTGGAGGCCAGGGGCCCACAGGACCCAGCGGCTGGGCTGGGCTGTGTCTGGGGCTGACGGGCTGACAGGGCTGGAGGGCCGGGGGTGGGGGCGTGTGGACACCAAGGAAGGAGGCCGAGGCTGCTCAGGCCCTGGGGAGATGGGCCCCTGTGTTGTCAGAGGGAGCCGTGGTCTGAGCCTGGGAGAGGCTGTGCGTCGGAGGGCTTCCCTTCCTTAGCTGGAGCCGACCAGACACTCTGCTGAACGTCTTCCTGGCCATCGCCGTGGACAACCTTGCCAACGCGCAGGAACTGACCAAGGTGTGTAGGTAGGGACCCACCTGCAGCCTAGCTATGGGTGGGGTGGGGGGGTCAATCCGTGTCGCTCTGGATGCTGCTGCAGAGCCATGAGGAGGGCCAGGACCTGGGTTAAGGGCCATGTGACTGCTGTCCAGGGGTGTTTCCTCCAGGCCCTGGACAGGCAGGGCTGTGGGGAACGGCACCGAGGAGGTAGGCAGAAAGAGCATGCTGGGAAGGCAGATGGGCACGAGGGCAGCTCCTGGGAAGCCGAGACCTGGGAAGGATGACCGGAGAGGCAGGAGGAGGTGTGGGAGCTGGTGGTGGATGACATGGCGCAGACCAGAGAGGGGCCTGGAAGATGGGGGCCGGGCTGCCCTGGTCTCTGTGTGGAGTGGGCTGTGTCCTCTCAGGAGCGAGACGCATCAGGAGGTGGGCCTAGGGGCCATCCAGTCTGAAGACCCCAGAGGGCACTGAGGGACCCTTGTGGTCATTCCCGGTGTGGCTGGCTGAGCTCAGGCTGGCGCTGGGCAGCGCGGTCCTGAGTCGGGCCAGGCTGGCGCTGGGGGAGCAGTCGGTGCCTGTTCTCAGCAAGCCCGTGTCCCGGCAGGACAGCTTTCTTTCCAGGCTGTGCCCAGTGGGAGTCGTCTAACAGTCATGTCTCATCCTTGAGCCTGGTGGGGGACGTGATTACACGTGTCTCCCCTGTGGTTTCCCTCCAGATGGCACAACCCCCTGCCTGCTTACCGTCACCCTCTCTGCCCTGGGCAGTGCAGGCAGCCCGCTGTTTCAGCCTCAGGCTGGCGCTTTGACAAGCCCGGCTCCCGGTGCAGAGGGCACTCCTGCTGGTCAGGGGCTCTGAGCAGGCTCTGCTCCTTGCAGGCACGCGCATACTTGCTCTGTACGCCGGGCCTATGCCTGTGCGCGCACCTGTGTGTGTGGGTGTCTGTGCGCTCGCGCCCGCCGTCCCTGACAGCCTCCCACTTGTGTAGCACCCACTCCAGTCTAGCACATCCTAAGACTCTTAACACTGTCCCCGTTCTGGGGCTTGACTCGGGCCTTCCCTGAGGAAGGCAGGCGACAGAGATGCAGGTGTGCCACAGTGGTCCTGACAGCGCGTGCTGTACAGGTGCCCTGCTGCCCCACCCGGCTCCCTGCGAGGAGTGCTCCACGGGGGCGGCCCGTGCAGTGTGCCTCCCCCCACCCCCTAGCTGGGCTGGGGCAGTGCCTGTGGGTCTGGACTCCTCCCTTCTTCTGGGTGCTGGCTTCTGAGGATTGGGAATCCCACTGGCGTGCCCATTTCTGTTGTTAGCCAGTTCCTAGACTGAACCTTGCCATTCAGGAGGGGCTGGAGAATGGCCCAAGGCTCTGGCTGGGGGGACCCGTGCAAGCACAGAGCACTTCTTGGGGTCAGGATTTACAGGACCACGTGAGCTAGGGGTGCCCAGCAGCATCGTCCTGGGCTGGGTGAGCTTGAGTTCAAAGCTCTCACTGCCCCTTCAAGGCTGTCAGTGGGTGAGGACATACTGACAGGCCATGTCCTTGGGGCCCTGTATCCATGCACAGACCATAGGTGGTGGCCCCTTTGGGCAAACTGCCCTAATTCAGGAATTTCCTTGCTTTGGGAGTTGGGGCAGGTGGACGCCTGTCTGTGTCAGGCTATGGGGCATTCCTGGGCTGGCCAAGAGACCAAAGGGCGAACACTCCCTCCTTTACAGTCCCACAAATATATGGTAGCATCATTTATTTTGAAGTGGAAATAAACTCACATCGAGTTTGTTTGTAGAACACCAGTTGGAGTGATTTGAGGGCCGTAAACCAGGATGGAGCCCATAGCTGGAGGAACGACGTCTCTAGGGTGTTCTGGTGGGTCTAGCTCTGCCTCCCCTCTGAGGCCTGAAGTTTGAATGTCTCTTCTCTATGGTGGGAAATCTTCAGACAGCTAATAGGGGGCTTAGTTGCCATTGCTCTGCCTCTAAAAGCAGATTCAAGGACATTTGGGGACATGTTGGGAATGCCAGCTCCCAGGGGAGCCAGGTGGGCCCGGGATTGGGGTAATGGGGGATATAAGCATGGGCCCAGTGATCTAGCTGGACGGCACAGAGACTGGTTTCCCTCCCAGGGCTGGTAGACTCAGCCTAGAGCTGTTTATCTAGATCTGAGGAGCAGATCATGTTGGTTTTGCCTAGTGACATGGGGCCAGGGCTGGAGGGTCTGTCTGGATGTCCACTCCCTTCCCATGGAGAGGGCAGAGGCAGGGCGGGGTGTCTGCGCAGGTGCGCACACATGAGCACATGCTATCCCGGGTGGCAGAGAGCCGTGGGGCTCCTCTCCAGGAACTCAGTGGGGAAGGGAACACAGGGCCAGGCATGGTCACAGGTAGACAGATGTGACCCGATGAGTGCAGGTGGAAAAGCTCAAAGGCTGCAAGGTGGCCCTGCTAGGCACATTGCTGGTGATGGTTCGTGTGGGTGGTGCAGGGCAGGGACCCAGGCTCAGGGTGGGGCGCCTGCCCCTCGCCCTGGCTCAGCACCCTGGGGAAGAGGTGACTTCGTTCCAGTGTGACAAGTGCTCTGGGTGGCGGGGGAGCAGGTGGGAATAAAGGAGGGGTGGGTTTGCATTTTGATGGAATAAAGACTAACACGTGGAAATGGGTCCCTGGGGCTGGAGCTCTGGAGTGGGGCTGTCAGCTGTGAGCGCCCTGGGAAGGGGTGCTGACACAGAAACCCTGGGGACTCTTGCCTGCAGAGGTGGGCGTAGCAGGGCGGTCTGGAGCGTGGGTGGGTCGTGCTAAGGCAGGAGCTGGCTTCCTGGCCCCACTGGCTCAGGAGGCAGGAAGGACTCAAGAGGCCCCAGGCGGAAGAGCTGGTGGCATCGGAGTGGACACACTCCCTGTCTGTCCAAACAGGACGAGGAGGAGATGGAAGAAGCAGCCAACCAGAAGCTTGCTCTGCAAAAGGCCAAAGAAGTGGCTGAAGTCAGCCCCATGTCTGCCGCCAACATCTCCATCGCCGCGTAAGGCTCTCGGAGTGGGTTGTGGGCGGTGGCGGGAGCAGAGTCCAGCTCCCCCGGGGCCTCCTCAGGGGCCCTTGCCTTGGCTGGAGCTGTTAGGATACAGCCCCTTCCCAGGAGCTGAGATGCGGGGGAATGGCACTCCTCCCCTGCGGGGACTTTTGAGCAAAGAGACCACCAAGTAAAGCCTCCCCGCTTCTCCCCGCCGGGGGGAGAGCGCGGTGTGGCAACGCCGTGGGTGGGAGTGACCACGGAAGGCGGCCCTCTGGACAGTCTTGGGCAGCGCCAGGGACTTGGTGTGTCTGACTTACACACCGCCTTTCAGAAGTGTGTTTTGTGAGCCGGAAGATTCAAGGGGTTACTTCAGCAGCCCAAGAGACTTAATGCAGTTTCCAATAGTATCGAGTTCTGGTGTTGGGACAGGGGTCGAGAGGAGGCCTCTCTGATGAGCAGAGGTGCAGGCGGGGCTGAGACTTCCGTCGGGGACTCTGGTCACCCAGAGCCAGCTGAGAGTGCTGCTGGGGGCGTTATGGATTTCCGAGTTGGGACAGAACGCCCCAGCGCAGGGCCAGAAGCCACGGTGGGCTGGGGGGCGTTGGCCCCCGGGGAAGGAGGCAGGAAAGTCCGGCCCAATCCCGGTCACTGGGTGGCCGTGAGAGAGCACAGAGGGGCTCGGGGCCAGGCTGAGCCCACCCTGGAGCTGCTGCCCCTGCCTTCTGCCCCGCTCGCCAGCCCCCGCCACGGCTCCCACTCCCCACGCTGCTCCACGGGCCCCCGCTCTGCACCTGCTTCCCTCTCCCGTGCACACTGTGCTGCGTGGTCGGAGCACCTCAGGCCCGTCTGTGGTGACACAGGCACTGGTGCCGAGAGTGCGCTGGCACGTGGATGCGTTTGTGGGAGTGGGAGTGTGTACACGCACGGGTGAGGGTGCATCTTAGCAGCCCCATTCTCGCCTGGACGCCACAGGGCCATGGCCTGTTTTCTAGGAGGATGTTTGCGGAGGACCTGTCTCTAAGGTGAGCAGAAAGTGCTGGCCTTTGGGGGAGAAGAAGTAAAGAGAGGTCCCAGGCCCTGGGAGTCCAGGCAGGGGTGCAGGGGGCCTGCAAGGAGCCAGGCAGGACACAGCCGCCATCATTCCACAGCTGCTGGGGGCTCAGTGCCCAGTTGTTCTGGAGTTCTGTTGTCTGGCCAATGGACCTGCTCGGTCTGCTTGGTCCTGGGCTTGCTGTGACCCGGTTACTTCCTGAGCTGCATAAGCTGCTGGTGGTCTGTGTAGAGGACGTGGTTGGTGACTGACCCATTTATTCACGTGGGCCCTGTGGAGTTTCTGTGTAACTTTTGCCTTCCTGCTGTCCCGGAGGGGAGCGTGGTGTCCTGTGTCCCCTGCTGCTGCCCAGGGCTGCCCATTCCTTGGGGATGTGCGGCAGGGTGTCCACTCCCACCTGGGCTGGGACCTAAGCGGGGAGGGGCCCTCAGCACAGCCACGGGGAGCTTGTCAGGACACCCGAGAGGGAAGTCTGGATGTCCTTCCTCTCCCTCCGCCCCCGTCCCCGTTTGGGACGCCGCTGTGCAGGAAGCAGGCTGTAGGCCTGCATCCCCGGGGCCTGGGGGACACTTGGCGCTCTCCCTCACAGCAGGCCCCGAGCTCGGTGCTGGCCCATCCCTGTCACGGCCAAGCTGGGGTATGTCCAGGCACTGGCCCTTGCGTCCCCCTCTTGGGCCAGCTGTGGGTCCCGCGGCCTCCCCCGGGACGCGGCTTTGGGCTTGTCCTCGGCCCATCTCCACTGCATGCACAGTGGGTCTGACGTGACTCCAGGTGCGGAGGGTGGGGGCGTGAGGACCACTGTGCGTGCTTGTTTGCTCTCCTCCGTCGAGCTGAGGCATCTGCGGGCAGGAGCTGTGCTCCAGCGCCTGTCTGTCCCGTCTGCCCCAACGGTTCCCTGCTCTGCTGGCAGCAGCAGCCTCTCCGTGTTCACTTCTCTGCCCGAGCCTCTGAGGTGGTGGGAGAGGCTCCGAGGGACCCCGCTCTGACCTGCTCCCGCAGCGGTGCTGTGTGGTCTGTGAGACGGGGGCCTGGTCGAGACGTGCGCTGTGAGCCTCTGATGCTCAGGGCGCCTTTCGTGTCCGTGGTGTTTGAGCGGCTCCATGGGCCGTGCCCGAGCGGACGGAGGCTCTGTGACGGACCCTCCTCAGAGGGGCGCCCGAGTCCCCTAGAGCCACTGGGGGTCCAGTGTCCTTGGCCTCAGGGGACAGTCCCCTCAGCCTCCTGGGAGGGAAGGACACTCAGGCTGATGCGGTCCTTCTGGCTCTCGGCTGTGTCGGCCTCGACGTCACTGGGACTCACAAGTGCCGGTGCCCACGGCCGCTCCCACACGCGGGTTCACACTCACACACGCTTGCTCTGATCCTTGTTCTCCTAATGTTCACAGTCTCAGTCACACTCACACCAGCTCACATGCTCATTCACAAGCTCACACACTCAGCCATGCACACCGCTTTGCTCACTCTCTTGTACACACATGCCTGTATGCACGCAGGGCAGCCAGGCAGGGGAACTGCTTTGAGCTCCTCAGAAATGCTTGTCGACTCAACCTTGAGAAGGCAGCGCTGGGGACCCACCTGGTCCTCCCCTGGGAGGGAAAGGACTGTAAAGAGACCTATGGTTTCTCTCTATTGATTTTGGAAAAGCTTCCAGAAAGACACTTCCAGAAGGACACTCAAGGGAAGGTGGGCTGGTGGTAGAACCTGTTTGCCCCTGGGGAGGCTGGTGGTGACCTGGTGGCAGTGCCTTAGAGCCTGGGGAGCTGAGGGGCCAGGGCGGCTTGGGGGCTGAGCACGGTGTTCAGGAAGCAGGGCCCAGGTGAGGCCGGAGGCAGGTAGGCCCCTGTGTCAGCCGGCTCTGCTCCGCCTCGAAGGCCAGGGGACCACAGGGGTGAGCCCTCCCTGGCGCCCGGGGAGTGGGGCGCCAGGTCCGGCGGGGGCGAGGGGGCTGATCACAATGGCGGACGAGTGGTACCCGCTCCTTCCAGCCCCCCTGCCCTTCCAGGGCAGTGTGCACAGAGCTGCGCTGGACGGCCCAAGATGGCGCTCTTGCCCTCGGCCGTGGGGGTCACTGCTCCGTGGGCGCTCCTTCTCTCTCATCTTCTCTTTTACCCCGAGGTCTCGGCCGGCCTCACTCTGATAGAAGCATCCCCGGCCTCCTGCCTGGATGCACACTGCAGCCTGTGCCCTGACCCGGCGCGGCTCACACCGTTCTAGCCTCTCGTAGAACTCTCTGGTGTTCTCACTTTTGTTCTGTTTTGTTTTTTGCATGTGCAGTTTTGTAAAGCAAACTCGAGGTACTGTATCTCGCAGCTCATCTGTCTCCAGCGTAACCTCACCGTGAGTCTCTCTGCTGCAATTTCCATCTATGGCTTCGTGATAACTACACGCCAACGCCTTCTGTCCGCCCCTAACTCTGCTTCCCACTTCAAGTCATTCGCTTCAGGGGGCAGCTCCAGGCCCACATCCTGCAGCCTGGCCGGGGACGGCGGGCACACTTCCTGACGCCCTCACGTCCTGCTCGTGGGATCAGGCTCTCTGGGCTCAGCCCCTCCTCCTCTCCCTCCTGGTCTCTGTCCTCCTGCCTGTCTGTCCCTGTGCTGTCACTCTGGTGTCTTGAGCAGATCTACTTCTCCTGAGGTGACCACCACTGGGTGCCACTGGGGCTGTCTCCTTGTGGCTCCCATGAGGTAGAGGATTGCTCAGGGGCTCAGGACATCCGTGGGGTCCTCCTGCCCCACCCTGCCTTGCTGGGGAGGGGGTGTCTCTGGGACCCTTAGGAAGTCTTGTTCTCGCGAGAGCAGAGCTTCTGCCTGCTCGTGAGGCTTCCGGAGACCAGCCAAAGCCTGAGGTAGAGCCGTAGAAACCCCAGGGTGGCCCTGCTGGGGGTGACACCAGTCTGCCCCAGGGCCTTCTTTCTGCAGGTGAAAAGTCCCTGGAGATGGCCAGGTGCCCTCTCCGTGTCCTGGTGGTGACGGGCACTCCTGCCGTCCCTGAACCCCTGGCCCCTGTTACTTGGCCAGCACAGAGCTGGGCTCGGTGCTCTCACGAGCACGCGGACCTGCTGGCTGTTGGGCCCCCGACGTCCACAGGGTAAGAAGGCTGGATCCTGAACGACTGACTCCCGGGTGGCCTGAGATGCGGGCGTAGGTGCCAGCGCTGCTGTACCTGGGCTGCTCCACATCGTCACAGCTGGGGGTGACTGAGGGAAGACTGACTTTCTCAGCACGGAGACCTCAAAGCAGGGCCTCACCACAGAGGCTCCTTCTGAATCCTGTTGGCACATCTGGGTCAGGGCGGCTGAGCCGGGCTCTGCCTGCAAGCCGGGCTGGACTCGGTGGGGCGGGGGGGGGCCCTTCCCTGTGCCCCCTTCGGGAGTGCTTCTAGACGAGGCTTTCGCCTGGGTCAGAGTCCTCTGCCACACTGCACTGTGGGTCAGAGCCTGACCCGCCCCCGCACATTCTTGGAGCTCGGTGGAGACACAGAGAGTGAGAGGCGAGCGCCGGCCACGCTGCGCCACATGCCAGGCAGGGCAGGGACAGAGCAGCAAGCAGGTGGGGGCAGGCTGCCGCCCCCCAGCAAGGCACAGAGGCAGAGACACGTCCAGAGAGGCAGCCAGCAGCGCCGCCGCGTGCTGGGCAGGCGCAGACAGTCTCGGGTGGCGTGAGGCCCAGAGAGGCAGCCACCCAGCAGGAGCGGGGCTGGTAGAGCCGCCCCTGGGAAGTTATGAGGGGAGCCTGCCAGCCCCACGCAGCCTCTAGTCCAGCAGGCACCCCGCCTCTCCGTGGACTTGAGCTGGTTCCTGGGTGAGACAGAGCTGCGTCTGAGGGTGAGGCTGAGGGCAGAGCCCGTTCCTCCTGAGCTACCAGCTACCACGTCCCCATCGTCTTTACTGCCTGCCTGTTTCTGTTCTGACAGGCGGGTCCCCAGGGCTCATGGCTGGGTCTGAGCAGGCCACCACCTGCCGCCCAATGGCTCCGAGTCCAGGCCCATCTCGGCCTGCTGGGCTGATGGGGAAGCCTGACCAGTGTCCGGCCGTCAGCCCTCACGGGTTCCTGCACCATTGGGGAGCGCCCCTGGTGGCTGCTGTCCACTTCACAGGGTTCGGCATAGTTCAGAGTTGGGCCCTTCGTTTTGGTGTCAGCTGGGGATGGGTAGGTCCCCCGTGGCTCTGGGTTGAAGCCAAGGAGAGAAGGTGGGTCTGTTGCCAGGTGACCTTGGGAACGGGGCAGCAGCCGAAGGTGTGCTGCCCACCAGTCAGCAGGTGGTCAGAGAGGCTGACCGCTGTCCCCCATACGTTGCCCTGCCTGCCCCCCGTCTGGGCCCCCAAGGACAGGCATCAGGCTCTCCTGCTCTCATACTTTCAAGGTGCTTCCCTGGAAATGGCTCCCCACCCTGGGGGCAGGACTCAGCGTGGTGCTCAGTGGCTGGGGCTCAGAGCCGGGGGGTGGAGACCTGTCCCACCTGGGCCCCCAAGGCCCCCAGGTTGTGGCTCTAGGCTGTGCGGTCAGTGCAGCTGGAGTCCGGCGGAGGCCTCGCGTCTCCTTTAGACACTTGTTTCCTCTTGCCCTTGCATGCGTCCGATCGTGGCTCCGTCAGTGACTCGCTGTGGACCCTGTGTGAGTCACGTCCTCCGTGCTCAGTGTGACATGGGGACAAGAGCAGCACCCAGTCCCTGAGGTGGTTGTGAGGGCTGGAGGAGGTGGCCGCTGGCCCAGATGTCACAGCCACCCTTGTCCTCGTGCTGCCACTGCTGCCCCCCCACAGTGGTCCCGAGACCTCCAGGGGCTGCAGGACGAGACTGGCCTCTGAGGAGGTGGTGCCGGCTCGCCAACTTTGGGGTCTTGTTCAGCAAATATCCCAGAATGCAAAGGGCTTCCACGCACCCTGTGGCTGTGGAATCCACCTGTGACCGTGTGGGTGAGCTTGGGGGGCGGTCAAGGCCTTTAGAAGCCTGTCTAGTGAGGGCTGAGCCTGGACTACAGGCCACTCCTGGCGCCGGAAGGCTCTCAGCCCCAGTGGAGCCAGGAGAGAGGAGGGCACTGCTGAACACAGGACGTAGTGTCCAGCCGCAGACCTGCCTGCTGGGCTCCTGGGCATTCAGCAAATGGTCACTGAGCTGAGTGGCAGCTGCCCAGATGGGGCCGACCACCGCAGGGAGAGTCCCCGCCTGACTCCCGCGAGGGCCAGCCGCCCCCGGGGCCCCTCGCTCCCTGGGTAACTGTCCCTTCCGCTCCTGACGACCCGCCTCTTCTCGGGTTCCCTCTCAGACACCCCGTCTTCCTCTGGCCAGTGGCTCCCCTCCTGGAGGTGGAGATGGAGAAGCCCCTCCTCGGGCAGCCTGCTTCCTGCCTCCTCAGTCCTGCTCCATTTGGACGTTGCCCCCCTCCTCGCCCCATTCTGGCCTTCCTGGCGGGCAGCCCACCTGCCCGGGAAGCCTGTCTGCCACCTCATGCTGGTGCCTGTCATTCCCACTGCTCTGCACCCCTGGCCCCCCGGCCTTGAGCCCCCACCCCCAGGTGAGGCTCTCACCATCTGTGGGCGCCCCCCGGAGGGCGCAGGGATGAGGTCTGTTTCCCTGGGTATCGGCCGCCAACTCTGCCCCTCGACTCTGCTGGGGTTGCCAGGGCTCCTGCCGCCCCCCCGCCCCCCCACACTGCGCCCTCTGCCATCTCTCCATCGCTGTGTGTCCATCCGTGGCTTCCCCTGCGAGGCAGAGAGGTGGGGGGCGGCTTGGGGGCGCGGCTTACGCGGGTCTCCCCACAGCAGGCATCAGAACTCGGCCAAGGCGCGCTCGGTGTGGGAGCAGCGGGCCAGCCAACTGCGGCTGCAGAACCTACGAGCCAGCTGCGAGGCGCTGTACAGCGAGATGGACGCCGAGGAGCGGCTGCGCTTCGCCACCTCCCGCCACCTGCGGCCCGACATGAAGACGCACCTGGACCGGCCGCTCGTGGTGGAGCCGGGCCGGGACGGCGCGCGGGGGCCCGCGGGGGGCAAGGCCCGGCCCGAGGGCGCGGAGGCTGCCGAGGGCGCGGACCCGCCGCGCAGGCATCACCGGCACCGAGACAGAGACAGGGACAAGGCCGCGGTCGCGGCCCCGGCGCCGGCGCCGGCGGGGGAGCAGGACACGGCGGACGCCCCGAAGGCGGAGGGCGGGGAGCCGGGGGCCCGGGAGGAGCGGGCACGGCCGCGCCGCAGCCGCAGCAAGGAGGCCGCGGGCCCCCGGGAGGCCCGGAGCGAGCGTGGCCGCGGCCCGGGACCCGACGGCGGCCGGCGCCACCACCGGCGCGGCTCCCCGGAGGAGGCGGCAGAGCGGGAGCCCCGGCGCCACCGAGCGCACCGGCACGTGCCCGAGCCGGGCAGGGAGGGCGCGGCGCCCGGGGCTAAGGGCGAGCGGCGAGCGCGGCACCGCGGCGGCCCCCGGGCCGGCCCCCGGGAGGCGGAGAGCGGAGAGGAGCCGGCGCGGAGGCACCGCACGCGGCACAAGGCGCCGTCCGCGCACGAGGAGGCGGAGAAGGAGGCCGCCGCGGAGAAGGAGGGCGAGGTGGGGGACAGGGACGAAGACAAGGAGCTCCGCAACCACCAGCCTAGGCGAGTCAGCGCGGGGGGGGGGGGCGGGGGGGCTGGGGGCAGTGGTGACTGGGCCGGACGTGCCAACCAGCCCGTGAGGGGCAGGCTGGTAGGGTTACACGGATCAGGGGTGCGCGGACCTGGCCGGGCGGCCCAGCCCTCTGTCTCAGCCCCTTTCTGCAGTGGTGACAGTCCTGCCTTGTTGGGCCGGCGTGGTGGGGAGCGTAGCTCTAAGGCGCCCGGGAGGAAGGGAGGCTATGGGTGAAAGTGTTGGGACTGGCTTGGGACACTGAGACTTGGAAAAGGTACCCCGGGGAGAAGAGAAAAATGTGTAACCCCGTGAAGCAAGGCGAGTCAGGAGAGCCTGAGGGAAGCCTGAGGAGGCCACAGGACTAAATGGTGGAATGGGAGGGGGCTGGGCTATGCGGCCATGACGGAAAGGACCCCCATCCCAGGCCAGCCCAGCCCGGTCCCTGGCTGGGACAGGATCTGACGGTGACTTTGTGAGAACCCAGGGGTAACAGGAGCTGTTAGGCTGAGGCCAGCAGTCTCCATGCTTGCCAATGAGTCACAGACCACCCAGAACTCGTGCAGCCAGAGGCCACAGCTCAGGATCAGCCCGACCTGGGCACGGTCTTTGTGTGCAGAGCTCTGTGCTGAGCCTTTGCCCTGGTGGGGCCCCAGATGGGGTGGCTTAGGGTAACATCCTCTTCCAGGCTTCTTCGTTCTGCACACAGTTCTGTTATATACACATAACGTGATATCAGCCATGCCTGGCCTTGTGCCAGGGACAAACAGGTGAGTCAGCCCTGCCCCTACCTTTCAGACCTAAAAACAGAAATGTATAGGGTGATAAAAACCATGACAGAGGAGGTGATCAGGGATTTATTTGATCTGTATAGGGGTTTAAGAAGCTGGGTTTTGCAGACTGAATAGGAGTTTGGCTCTCCATCAGACTCTGATGTGCATTCTTGGTTGCAGGGAGCCACACTGTGATCTGGAGGCCAGTGGGGTAATGGGTGTGGGCCCTGTGCATGCCCTGCCCAGCACCTGTCTAGAGAAGGTGGAAGAACAGCCCGAGGATGCAGATAATCAGCGGAACGTTACTCGAATGGGCAGTCAACCCTCGGATCTGAGCACCACTGTGCACGTCCCAGTGATGCTGACTGGCCTTCCTGGGGAGACCACGGTCGTTTCCAGTGAGTATCTCCCCATAACATCAGGGCAGGGCCCACCTTGTGCAGGCTCGGTTTGCTCTCCCCCCTTCCCTCCTGCTCCGTGACAGCCACCCGGGGACGGAGCTTGCCTCTGTGAATTGTTCCCCAACTGGAAAGTCTTTGCTGTCAGCATTTGTGCCTTGCTATCCCTTTGCTTTCCAGTGCCCCCGAGGAGCCCTCTTGCTATTACATGTCACTTAAGCTCTAGTCTGCTTCCTTCCAACGGTATTTGCAAGTTACCAGGTAAGTGCCAGGCATGGTGTTAGAGTGCAGGGGGCACAGCAGGGGGGAGTGGGACTGGCTGCCCTTGCGGGGCTCAGAGTCTCGTCGGGAAGACAGACCACAGCGCGGTCACGGCTCTTCACAGTCGCACAAACGCTGCTAAGGACTGTGGCCACAGACCTGACTGAGGTCGGGAGCTAGCGGGCGAGAGGAGGGGGGTCTCAGGGTGGTGGTATTCCACCCACTTACTTATGGTCCTGGCTCTGCAGTTCCTCCACCCACCTACTTATGGTCCTGGCTCTGCAGTTCCTCCCAGGCCTTTGCCTGAGCTTCCCTTTTTCTTCCCCTCCCTCCCTCATACTGTGTGTGAGGTCATGACGGAGCAGCCGCTCCACAACTGACTTGTGTGCGGGCACTGAGGGCACAGTGTAAATAAAATGCCAACCTGCAGGTGACAAAGACAGGCCCTTCACATTATGCGCAGGTGCACGGGCGTTTTGTGAACACCAAGGATAGAAAAAAACATTCCCAGGGGCAGAGGTGACTTGGAATTCCAGATGAAGATTCAGCCTCAGGCAGGCCCAGGTGCTGCCACATGCTTGCCTGTCTGCAGACGTGTCCACGCACAGAACGGGCGCTCCCTCTTACCCAGGGGCTCTCGCCTGGGGCCGATGGATAGTGCACAGCGCCAGGTGTAACAGTGGGGGTGGCTGGCTCTGCCCGCTGAGCCTCCCCCTTCCTCGTTGCTTCCTTGGAAGAAGGCTTTCCCTGGTCCATTCTGTCGTTTCACCTCCCATGGCAGTAGTGTGTCTGTCTTCCCAGACTCCCGAAATCAGCCCCCGGGTCTCATTCTTTCTGGACTAGCTTGAGGGTCCCCACCTGGTTTTTGTCCACGGGAGTCGAGGTGTGGCCCCTCCTCCCCAACCCTGGCAACCACTGATCTTTTTACTGTCTCTGTAGTTTGCCTTTTCCAGAACGTCTTATAGTTGGAGTCACCTAGTACGTAGCCTCTTTAGACTGTCTTCTTTCACTTACCCGTGTGCATTTAAGGTTCCTTCGTGTCTTTTCGTGGTTTGGTAGCTCATTTCTTTTTAGTGCTGAATAATATTCCGTTGTCCGGATGGACCACGCTTTATTTATCCATGCACCTATTGAAAGACACGTTTGTTGCTTGCAAATTTTGTCAGTTATGAATAAAGCTATTATAAGCATTCATGTTCAGGTTTTTGTGTAGACATACATTTCCAACTCATTTGGGTAAATACCTAAGAGCATGGTTTTTGGATTGTGTGGTAAAACTACATTTAGCTTTGTAAGAAACTGGTCTAACCAACTGGCTATATCATTTTTACATTCCCACCAGCAGTAAATGAGAATTCCTGTTGCTTCGCATCCTCTCCAACATTTGGTATTGTCAGTGTCTCGGATTTTCGCCATTCTGATGCGTGTGTATTGATAGCTCATTGTTTTAATTTGCAACTCCTTAATGGTATATGATCTTGAGCGTCTTTCATACGCTGATTTGGCATCTGTATATCTTCTTTGGTGAGGTGCCTGTTCATATCTTTTGCCCACTTTTAAATTTTTTTATTTGAAAAAAAAATTAGAGACAAAGTTTTAAAGAGCAGTTTAAGGTTCAAAACAAAATTGAGAGGGAGGTAGAGAGATTTCCATATACTGTCTGCCTGCACACATGCATAGCCTTCCCTATTATCAGCATCTCTCATTAGAATGGTGCTTTTTTTTCTTTTTTTTTTAAACCAAGGATAAAACTACATTGACACGTCATAATCACCCAAAGTGCACGGGGTACATTAGAGTTCACTCTTGATGTTGTACATTCTGTGGGTTTGGACAAATGTGTAATGACATATATCCATCATTGTGACATGACACACAATATTTTCATTGCCCTAAAAATTCTCTGTGCTCTGCCTGTTCATCCCTCCTCACCTCCCATCAACGTCTGGCAACCACTGATCTTTTCATTGTCTTTGTTCTTTTGCCTTTTCCAGAATGTCATATAGTTGGAATCATACAGTGTGTAGCCTCTTCAAATTGGCTTCTTTCACTCACCAATATGCATTTAAGGTTCCTCCATGTTTTTTCATGGCTTAGTAGCTCATTTCTTTTTAGTGCTGAATAATATTCCATTGTCTGGATGGACCTTAGTTTATTTACGCATTCAACTACTGGAGAACATCTTGGTTGCCTCCAAATTTTGGCAATTATGAACAAAGCTGCTGTAAACATTTGTGTGCACGTTTTTGTGTGGACGTAAGTTTTCAACTCCTTTGGCTGAATCCTAAAGAGAGTGATGGCTGGATCATGTGGCAAGAATATGTTTAGTTTTGTAAGAAACCGCCAAGGTGGCTGTACCACCTTATGTTCCCACCAGCAATAAATGAGAATTGCTGTTGCTGCACATCTTTGCCAGCATTTGGTGGTGTCCCTGTTCAGATTTTGGCCATTCTAATAGGTGTGTCATGGTGTCAGGTTGTTTCAGTTTGCGTTTCCCTGATGACGTTTGCTGGGAAACATCTTCATGTGCTTATTTACCCTCCGTATGTCTTCTTTGGTGAGGTGTCTGTTAAGGTCTTTTGCCCATTTTTTAATCAGGTTGTTGCTTTTATTTTTGAGTTTTAAGAGTTCTTTGTATATTTTGGATAACAGTCTTTTATCAGATGTGTCTTCTGCAAACATTTTCTCCCGGTTTGTTGCTTGTGTTCTCATTCTCTTGATGTCTTTCACAGAGCAAAAGTTGTTCATTATCTCCTAGGAGTGTTATAGTTTCACATTTCACATTTAGGCCTATGAGCCATTTTGGGTTAATTTTTGTGAAGGGTGTAAAGTCTCTCCAGATTAATTTTTTTGGCATGTGGTTGTCCAGTTGTTCCAACACCATTTGTCGAAGAGACTATCTTTGTTCCACTGTATTGCCTTTGCTCTCATGTCGAAGATCAGTTGACTGTTATTTGTGGGGGCCCGTTTCTGGACTCTCTGTTCTGTTCTGTTGACCTATTTGTTCATTCTTTCCCCAGTACCACACTGTCTTGATTACCGTAGCTATATAGTCAGTCTTGAAGTTGGGTGGTGCCAATCCTCTAACTTCGGTCTTCTTTAATATTGAAGTTTTGGCTATTCTGAGTCTTTTACATCTCCATGTAAACTTTAGAATCATTTTGCTGATATCCATAAAATAAATTGCTGGGATTTTGATTGAGACTGCATTGAATCTATAGATCAAGTTGGGAAGAACTGACAATGTTGAGTCCTCCCATCCGTGAACGTGGAACATCTCTCCATTTATTTAGTTCCTTTATTTCATGCATCAGAGTTTGTAGTTTTCCTCATAGGGATCTTGTACATATTTTGTTAGATTTATGCTTAAGTATTTCATTTTGGTGGGGTGCTAATGTAAATAGTGTTGTGTTTTAATTTTAAATTTCACTTGTTCATTGTTAGTATATAGGAAAACAGTTGACTTTTTGTGTGTTAACCCAACCTTGATAAAATCAGTTATTAGTTCCGGGAGTTTTTTTGTTGATTCTATCAGATATTCTCTATAGGTGATCAAGTCATCTGCAAACAAATACAGTTTTTTAGTCTTACTTCCCAATCTGTATAGTTTTTTTGTTGTTGTTGTTTGCCTTATTGCATTAGCAAGGACTTCCACTATGGTATTGAAAAGGAGTGGTGAGAGGCGCATCTTTTCCTTGTACGTGATCTTAGTAGGAAAGCTTTGAGTTTCTCACCATTAAGTATGATGTTAGCTGTAGGTTTTTTTTGGTACATATTCTTTATAAAGTTGAGGAAATATTCCCTCTATTCCAATTTACTGAGAGTTTTTATGGTGAATGGGTGTTGGATTTGTCAAATGCTTTTTCTGCACCTGTTCATATGATCATATGATTTTTCTTTTTTTAGTTTGTTGATGTTATTATGGATTACATTAATTGATTTTTAAAAATAATTTTATTTATTTATTTATTTGTCTGTGTTGGGTCTTCATTGCTGCGCACGAGCTTTCTCTAGTTGCAGCGAGCGGGGGGGCTACTCTTTGTTGCGGTGCACGGGCTTCCTATTGTGGTGGCTTCTCTTGTTGCACAGCACGGGCTCTAGGGGCATGGGCTTCAGTAGTTGTGGCATGTGGGCTCCGTAGTCATGGTGCACGGGCTCTAGAGCACGGGCTCAGTAGTTGTGGTGCACGGGCTTCGTTGCTCCGCGGCATGTGGGATCTTCCTGGATTAGGGATAGAACCTGTGTCCCCTGCATTGGCAGACAGATTATTAACCACTGCACCACCAGGGAAGCCCTGTGTTAATTGATTTTTGAATGTTGCACCAGCCTCACATGTCTGGGATTAATCCCACTTGGTTGTGGTATATAATTCTTTTATACTTTTTTGGGTTCGATTTGCTAATGTTTCGTTGAGAATTTTTATATCTATATTCATGGGAGATATTGGTCTGTAGTTTTCTTGTGATGGCTTGTTTGGTTTTAGTATCAGGGTAATGGTATTCCCTTTGGTAAAAGGGAATTTGGTAAAAGGTAAAAGTATTCCCTTTGCTTCTATCTTCTGAAAGAGATTGTAGAGAATGGGTATGATTTCTTTCTTAAATATATGGTAGCATTCACCAGTGAACCCATCTGGGCCTGGTGTTTTCTGTTTTAGAAGGTAGTCGATTATTGATTCAATCTCTTTAATAGATATAAACCTATTTAGATTATCTGTTTCTTCTTGAATATCAGCAGATTGCGTGCTTCCAAGGAATTGGTCCATTTCAGGTAGTTTATCACATTTGTGGGCATAGAGTTGTTCATAGTATTAATTTATTATCCTTTTAATGTCCATGGGATCAGTAGTGATGTCTCCTTTTTTATTTCTGATATTAGGAATCTGTGTTTCCCCTCATTTATCTTAGTTAGCCTGGCTAGAGGCTTATCAATTTTACTAATCTTTTCAAGGAACCAACTTTTGGTTTCATTGATCTTCTCTGTTGATTTGCTTTTTCAGTTTCATTGATTTCTGCTTTAATTCTCACGATTTCTTTTCTTCTGCTTACTTTGGATTTAAGTTGCTCTTTTTTCTCTTCCTAAGGTGGAAGCTTAGAGTATTGATTTTGGGTCTGTCTTCTTTTCTAATTTATGCATTCAATGCTATAAATTTCCTTCTAAGTGTTGCTTTTGCTGCATCCAACAAACTTGGATAAGTTGTGTTTTCATTTTCATTTAGTTAAAAATATTTAAAAATTTCTCTTGAAGTTTCTTCTTTGACCCGTATGTTATCTAGAAGTGTGTGGTTTGAGCTTTACATATTTTGAGATTTATCTTTCTGTTACTTAGTTTAGTTCATTGTGGTCTGAAAACAGACATTTTGCCCACTTTTCAATTGGGTTGTTGTTTTCTAATTGTTGAATTTTTAGAGTCCTTTGTATAATTTTGATAAAGACTTTTATCAGATATGTGATTTGCAAATATTTTCTCCCAGTTGGTGGCTTGTCTTTTCATTTTCTTAATGTCTGGTGTTTTTGATTGTTACTGGTGGGAGGGTTAATTTGGTCCCTGGTATGACTTCTGCTAGGAGCAGAAATCTAGGCTATTGACTTTTATATGTTAATTTTGTATCCTACTACTTTTCTGTATCTTCAGATTGTTCTTTAGTTTTAGCATTGATTCTCTTTGTTTTTTCCCAAGTACATTATGCAAAATTTTGCAAATACAGTTGTAACTATTCCTTTCCAAATATTAGGTCTTCCTTCCTTCCTTCCCTCCCTCCTTCCTTCCTTCTTTCGTCCTTTCTTCCTTTCTTTCTTTCTTTTGCCTGATTTCACCAGCTAATATACTAACATTGGAGTTACTAGGTACCCTTACCTTGCTTCTGCCTACACTAAGTAAGATTCTGGTTTTGGGCTTGAGAGGTGTGTGTCTGTGTGTGTCTACGTCTGTGTGTCTGTGTGTGTATAAGATCATGTTATAGTGTTCATTAATTTCTTTTTCAGTAAGTATTTTTTTATCTGGAATAGATGCTGAATTTTGTTGCAGGTCTTTTCGGCATCCATAGAGATCATGTATTTTCCCCTGAAATCTGGGGATTTATACTAATAAGTTTTCAGATCTTGAACTATCTTTGCAATCTTAGAATAAACCCCACTAGGTTATCATATTTATTTTTGAATGTGATGCTGGATTCTGTTGATAATATTGGTGCTTCATGGAGGATTTTTGGATTGCGATGTATTTTAGGGCATTGAGATGTGTTCTGTAGCTTTCTTATATTATGTTCAAGTGTCATAAGGTTTAGATGTTAATGTTATATAGTTACCTCTTGCTTAACTTCATTAATCCGTTTCTGAAAATCACATGTTGTAGTGGGAGTCCCATTTCCCATTATTTTAGATGGGAAAAATTGTAATGTACTATACAAATTATAATGTATTATAATTAGTTGTACTCAAAATCCCCAACCAATTTCTTAAAACAGAACTAAAGCACAGTTAGTCACAGAAAACACTTAATACATTGTTTCCTGATCACCGCAGTTAAAATAGCTGTTAACAAGCAATTGCTTTGGACACCTCCTTCAGTGAAACTTGCACTTTTCAAAAACATCGACACATGATTCTGATAGCTAACCAACTGACTTTGGAATCTTGCCTGACAGTTTTCAGTGTTTTGAGTTTTGGGGATGTATACATTTTTCCTGCATAAACAACAGTCAAGAAAGCCTCAACAACGTTGTAATGAGAGATACATGTATTCTCCTGAAGTGTGAGTATTATAAAACTAAGAGGTGCTCTGTTGAGTATTTATTATAAAACTAGGAGGTGCTCTGTTGAGAAATTTTACCTGAGGAGATGTTCTGTAGGGTGTACCTATTATTGATCCATAAAAAGAATTAGGACGTTTGCTTCTTTTCCTTTTCTGGGGTAGTTTAAGTAGCATTAGGATTACTTGGTCTTTAAAGATTTGGTACAGTTCCGTTGTGAAATAAATCATCTGGGTTTGGTTTTTGTTGTTGTTGTTAGGATAGTTCTTTGATAATTTATCTGTTTCTGTATGGATATTGGTCTGTTTAAACGTTCTTATCTCCTAAGATCAGTTTGGTAAACTGTAATGATCCATTTGATCTAGGTTTTCCAATTTATGTACATAAGAGCTATGCAAAGAAGTGGCTTAAGTTGTTAAAACAATTTGCTCACTGTTTTCTTCCCCCTTCTTATTTTTTATCCTGTATATTTTGTGTTTCCCCCTTATGTTCTTGATTAAATTAGTTAGAAGTTTATACAATTTGTGGATTTTTATAAAAAGAACCAGCATCTTTGTTAGTTCTACTATGGTTTTCTTTAAAAATCATTTTTTTTCCAATTTTATTTTCCTTATGTACCTCCTTCTGCCTTTTTTTGTTTTACTTTGTCATTCCTTTTCTAGCTTCTTTAGTTGGAGACTTAAGTTTATTTTAGTCTTTATTATACGATTATTTAAGGCTCTGAATTTTCCTCTGATTGCTAATTTAATTGTAGCCTATAGATTCTGATATTTGGTGTTTTCATTTTCACCAGATTTTAAAGGAATTATGCAATTTTGGTTTGTATTTTCCCTCAGTGTTTGTAGATTCCTTGGGATTTAGTATATAGAGAATCAAGTACTCTGCAAGTGAACAGTTTTATTTTTTACTTTCTGATATGTATGCCTTCTATTTCCCTTCTTCCCTTGTGGTGCCGTGACTTCCAGTACAGTGTCGGATAGCAGCGGTGAGAACTGACGTTCTTCCCTTGTTCCCATCTTGTGGGAGAAGGGAGCGCTCAGTCTTTCACCATTAAGTATGATGTTAGCTGTTTTGGGGTTTGTTTGGTTTTTTTTTTTAAGATGTTCTTTATCAAGTTGAGGAAATTCCCCTCTGTCACTTTTTTTTTCTAAGTTTTTATATTAAATGAGTGTTGAATTTTATCAGATTTTCTGCCTCAATTGATATGATTATGTGGTTTTTCTTCTGTAACATGGTAGTTTACACATTGAGTGATTTTCAAATATTGACCTGCCTTGCATCCCTGGGACAAACTCTGCTGGTCATTGTGTATAATTATCTTTATATATTGCTGAATTCTGTTTTTTTTTTTGTCGTTTTTTGTTGTTGTTGTTTGTTTGTTTGTTTGTTGCGGTATGCGGGCCTCTCACTGTCGTGGCCTCTCCCGTCGCGGAGCACAGGCTCCGGACGCGCAGGCTCAGCGGCCATGGCTCACGGGCCCAGCCGCTCCGCGGCATGTGGGATCCTCCCGGACCGGGGCACGAGCACGTGTCCCCTGCATCGGCAGGCGGACTCCCAACCACTGCGCCAGCAGGGAAGCCCTGAATTCTGTTTGATAATATTTTGTTAGAGAGTTTTGCCTCTCTATTCATGAGGGATATTGCGCTACGGTTTTCTTTTTTGTACTCTTTGTCTGGTTTTGGTATCAGAATAATACTAAATTCATAAAATGAATTGGATAGTGTTTCTTATTATGTTTTTTGGAGGAGACTGTGTAGAATTGGTGTTAATTCTTTAAATGTTGGACAGAATTTGCCAATGAAACATTTCTTTTTTGGAATTTAAAAATTAGCCTTAATAGGGCTATGTTATGTAATCATACTGGGTGAGTTGCATTAGTTTGTGCTTTTGAAGGAATTGGCCTGTTTCCTTTGTCAAATTTATGTGTGTATAGTTGTTTGTAGTATTCCCTTATTATCTTTTGATGTCTTCATGATCTGTAGTGACTGCCCCTGTCTCATTCTTGATATTGGTGCTTTGTGTCTTGTCTCTTTTTTGTCAGTCTTACTAGAAATTTGTTAACTCTCGTTGATCTTTTCAAAGAAACGCATTCTTGTTTCATTGATTTTCTCTATTGTTTTTCTGTTTCCAATTGCGTTTGATTTCTGCTCTTTATTATTTTCTTCTCTCTGTTTGCTTCGGGTTTATTTTGCTCTTTTTTAGTTTCCCGAGATGGGAGCTTAGATTAAGTCTTTTCCTCTTTTCTAAGGTAAACATTTAGTGCTATAAATTTTCTTCTTAGTACTGCTTTAGCTGTGTCCCACAGATTTTGATATGTTATCTTATCATTTTCATTCAGTTTTGTTTTAAAAATTTCCCTTGAGACTTGCTCTTTGACTCATGGGTTATTTAGAAATGTGTTATTTAGTTTTCAAGTGTTTGGAGATTTTCCTGTCATCTTTCTGTTTGGTGTCTAGTTTGATTATTTTGTGGTCAGTGAACACACTCTGTATGATTTCAGTTCTTTTAAATTTGTTAAGGTTTGTTTACTAGCCCAGGAGATGGCATTTCTTGGTGTGTGTTCTGGGTGTGCTTGAAAGGAGCGTGTATACTGCTGTTGCTGGGTGGAGTATTCTGTAAGTATAGGTTAGATCCTGTTGGACGCTGTGGAGTTCTGGGTGCATGCTGGTTTTCTGTCTAGATCTTCAGTTGTCGGGAGAGAGATGTTCCAGTGTCCAACCATAAATGTGCTCCTTAAACCCCCATCCAGACCTGTTCCTTTCAGTTCCATCTGGCTTTGCTTTACACGCTTTCCATGCTTTCCAGCTCTGCTGCTGAGAACATACACATTTAGAATTCTGTCTTCTCGAGAGACTGACCCTTTTATCATTGTGTAATGTGTCCCTTATACCTGATAAATTTCTTTGCTTTGATGTTTACTTTATCTGATATAAATATACCCACCCTTGTTTTTTTAATTTTTTAAATTAATATTTGCCTATAAGATGTATATCTTTTTACTTTTAAACTAGCTATATAGGTATATTTTAAGCTAGTTTCTTGTAGACAGCATATCTTTGGGTCATGTTTTTCATCCATTCTGTCAGTTCTTTTTTTTTTTTGCATATTTTTTGCATATTTAGACAATTTATGTTTAATGTAATTATATATTATGGCTTACATATTCTGTTTTATTTTTCCTATTGTCTGTTTTTTCTATTTTTTATTTTTTGGCTGCACCGCACAGCATATGGGATCTTAGTTCCCCAGCCAGGGATCAGACCCACGCCCCCTGCGTTGGAAGCGTGGAGTCTTAACCACTGGACTGCCAGGGAAGTCCCCCTATTCTTTCTATTTTTTATTTTTCTGGTTTCTTTTTCCTGCATTCCTGTGGGTTACTTGTTTATATTTTAGAATTCCACTTTGATTTATCTATAGTATTTTTGAGTGTATCTCTTTGTATTGGTTTTTTAATGGCTCCTCTAGGTATTACATATATATAACTTGTCTCAGTCTACTAGGGTTGTCATTTTACCAGTTGGAGTAAAGTATAGAAACTTTACCTCTCTTTTTCCTCCACATGTATAAAATAATTAAACGTTTCCTCTACATATATTTAGAAGCACATCATTGTGTGTTATAATTTTTGCTTCAACTGTAAAATGTAATTCAGAAAACTCAAGAGGAGAAGGAAAGTGTGTTGTATTTTTACTCTTTCTATTGTTCTTTGTTTCTTCCTTCCTGATATTCTAATATTTCTTCTTCCATAACTTTCTGTTTGGAGGACCTTCCTTAGCCATTCTTTTAGGGTAGGTCTGAAGGTGACAAATTCTCTTAGTTTTCCTTCATCTGAGAATGTCTTGATTTTCCTTTCATTCCTGAAGGATATTTTCACTGGGTATAGAATTCTGGGTTGACAGTTCTTTTTTTTTCAGCACTTGAAAAAACGTGTGCCTCATCCTTCTGACCTCCATGGTTTCTGATGAGAAATCCACTGTCATTCGAATTGTTTTCTTCCTATAGGTAAGATGTTGTTTCTCTCTCGCTGCTTTCAAGATTTTTTCTTTGTCTTTATATTTCAGAAGTTTGATTATGATGTATTTTGGCATGAGTTTCTTTAGGTTTATCCTGTTTGGGGTTCACTCAGCTTCTTGAATTTGTAGGTTTATGTCTTTTTGCCAATTTTGGAAAATTTTCATCCATTATGTCTTTGACTGCGTCTTCAGCTCTGCCCTCTTTCTCTTTTCTTTCCAGGACTCTGTTGACATGAATGGTAGATCTTTCGTTATAGTCCCGAAGGTCCCTGAGGCTCTGTTTACTTTTTTCAGTCTATTTTCTCTCTGTTGTTCAGATCGAGTAATTTCTATTGTTCTGTCTTCCAGTTCACTAATTCTTTCCTCTGTGCCCTCCATTCTGCTGTTGAGCCCATCTATTAAGTTTTTAATTTCAGTTATTGTATTTTTCAGTTCTAAAATTTATGTTTGGTTCTTTATATCTTCTTTTTCTTTGCTATTTTTTTCTCATTTGTTTCAAATGTGTTTTTAATCATCTGTTGAAGCATTTTTATGATGGGCACTTTAAAATCATTGTCAGATAATTCTAACATCTGTATTATCTTGGTGTCTTTTCTCATTCAAATTGAGTTTTTCCTGGTTCTTGGTATGACAAGTGATTTTTGATTGAAACCTAAACATTTTGATATTATGTTATGAGCCTCTGAGTCTTATTTAAGTCTTCTGTTTTTGCTGGTCTGCTGTGACAACACACCAACAGGAGGAGGGTTGGGGAGCTGCCTCATTATTGACAAATCGGGGTGAAATACAGGTTCCTCACTTGCCCTCCATTGACACCCAGTGGGAGTGGGTTCCTTGTCCCTGCTGGGCTGAGCTGGGAATTCTAGCTCCCCGCTGGGCCTCCACTGATACCGTCTTGTCTGGGAGAGAGGGGAATCCTTGTTACTGTTCCCTACATGCCTGCATTGACGCAGTAAGGGTTGACCTCATTACCTCTGGGTGGTGGTAAAAGTCCCGACTTTCCACTAAGATTCACTCTAGCAGGTAAAGGGAAGGGGATGCCTCCTTACCTCTGGGTAAGAATCGAAGTCCAGGCTACCCATGTAATCTTTTCTGATATTGTATGGGTTGGGAGTCTTGTTATTACCACAGGGTGGGTATGAAAGTTCCTGCACTCACTTGGCTCTCTCTGATACCACCTCAGCAGGGGCTTTGGGTACCTCATTACAGACTGGTGAGGGTGGAGGTCTAGGCTCTGCACTTGGCCTCTGCTCATATGAGTGGAAGTAGGGCTGTGGTTTTTTTCTGAGGTGTTAGTAGAGTGGTTATTGGCTATAAATTTCCCATCTGGTTAGGCTCTACCTTTCCTGGTCCTGTCACTAGGGAGAGCTGGCCTTTAAAAATCTTTCCTGTTGGCATTCTGGGTTGCTGGCTTCTCCAGCACCAAGGATATATGAGGCATAAAAAAAAAAAACCCAGAAACAAAACCTGTTGTTGTGTTGTTCCTCAGTTTCCAAGATACCAGCAAATCTGCCTTCTTTTCTCCACCTTTCGGAATCTTCTTAGGTTGGCCTTATGTATGATGTCCAGGGTTTTTAGTTGTGCTTAGAAGGATGAATGGAAGAAAGTACCTCTATTCCATCTTTTCAGAAGCTGAAGTCTTGAGTTAATTTTTATATATGGCATGAGGTAAGGGTTGAGGTTCTCATTATCCACTCCCCCACCACCATTGATGTCCATTTGTTCCATTACTGTTTGTTGAAAACGCTGTCTTTTTCCATGGAATTACTTCGGTTCTTTTGTCAAAAATCAATTGATAGGTGTTATGTCATTTCAGGAAAAATTTCTGGGATTACAGTTTTAAATGTTAGTTCTATTACATTGTTTAATTTTTGTTTTTCAGACATTCCAGTTATACACGTGTTAAATCTCCTTTGCCTATCTTCTGTATGGATTTCTCTGTTACCCTTCTGAAAACTCATTCTTCATTTCACTCCTAAATTCTTTTTCCCTTGCTATAATTTCAGTCATATCTACTTTCCCTTGGACTTATCTGTTGTCTTGTGATTTCCAAGATGATTTTTTCTCTTTAACTTTATTTCTCAGATATTTTTGTCTTTTTCTTCAATTTCTCTCCTAAGTTTGGTCAGCTCTCATCTCACATCGCCTAGTTGTCCCTACATTTTTATTTTGAATCTGATTTTGTGGTGTTTTTTCCTTATCAACAACTGTTTGTTTAATTATATTTAATTCATGTTGGAAAGTTATGTGACAGCTTTCCTCCTTTGCAGTTGTTTTTTTGTGGAGAATTTTTATTACCTGAAAGGTTTTCATCCTTACTTTCTGTGTTCTTATGTAGAAGCTTTGTATGGTTGTTGGGTTCATTTTTCTGATAATGAGGAGGTATGTTACAGTCTCCTGGACCAAAAATTACATGTGATTTTGTGAAGAGTAGGGGAGGGGTTTGGGCAGCTTACTTGGTTTCTAGTTCAAGAACACCCTCTTATTTAGTACAGTGAAACCCAGTTTCTTTTTCAGTGGTCCCTAGTGGGGAGTGTTTGTCTAGTTCTAATTCTGTGATAAAATCCTATCTCTGGAGGACCCTGGACCTCAGACACTTGTTTCTTCCTTCCCTACATCACTGAGCCGCTGAAGTCGCGTCTCTCACTGTCTTCCCCAAGTTGCCATCTCCAGTGCCTTGTACTTTCCAAGCCTCTGCTTTCAAGCCCCCAGAAGCAACGCCCTGACCTAGCAGGCCTCAAACCTGTTCTCAGTGTTTCCCTGCTTGGCGGGGGATGGCGGGGGGGTTGGGAGCTTCTCTCCTGTGGATGAATGAGTTGATGTTGTCTGTGTTCCAGCACTGCTAGGACCCTCCTCACTCTCCCTTCTGCATACAATCCCTGCCTGATTCTGCAGGTCTGAGGTTTGTTTTCCCACTTACATGGTAATTCAAGGGTGCAGTTTTCTTGTCTCCCAGATGCTGTGGGCATGGACTGTGGTTGATTTTGTTACCTCTCCTTATCGACCGCATGGGTTATGGAGCACGTAGGGAGAAACCTGAGTGTGGGTGACTGCTGTTGTCTATGGGAGCCAGCCTCTCATCTTTTTAGTTTCTGCTGGATTTGTAGTTATGGCCACATTACATTTTTAATTTCCTTCCTTCCTTCTTTTCTTCTTTCCGTCCTTCCCTTCCTCCCTCGCTCCCTTCTTCCTTCCCTTGATAAACCCTTTTTTTCCCCCTAAAGTTCTGTCCATTTTAATAGGCTACTAAAGTCTCAACTTTGGCCTTCTTGAGCTTCTCTATCATATCGTTTTCTGTTTCATTAGTTCTTTTTTTCTTTGGCTGCGTTGGGTCTTCGATGCTGCAGACGGGCTTTCTCTAGTTGCGGCAAGTGCGGGCTACTCTTTGTTGCGGTGCGTGGGCTTCCCATTGCAGTGGCTTCTCTTGTTGCGGAGCACGGGCCCTGGGTGCGTGGGCTTCAGTAGTTGCAGCACACTGGCTCAGTAGTTGCAGCACGTGGGTTCAGTAGTTGTGGCGTGCGGGCTCTAGGGCAGGTGGGCTTCAGTAGTTGTGGCACGCAGGCACAGTAGTTGTGGCTCAAGGGCTCTAGAGTACAGGCTCAGTAGTTGTGGCGCACAGGCTTAGTTGCTCCACGGCATATGGGGTCTTCCCAGACCAGGGATCAAACCCGTGTCCCCTGCGTTAGCAGGCAGATTCTTAACCACTGTGACACCAGGGAAGTCCTCATGTTCTTATTTATTGTTTCTTTTCTTCTGCTTTCTTATTGTAATCTCTTTCTCCATTTATTAGTTGAATACTCAGCTCTGACACAAGGCTTTCTACTTTGCTAGGGTGTTGAAGGCTTTAACTTTGACTCTAAGAATTATTTTAGTTTTATGTTGCAAGTTATGAAATGTCATATTTTTTAGTTCTAAATCTTTTCCAGGTTTCATTATGATTTCTAATTTGATCCATTAGTCATTCGTAAGTACAATTTTGAATTTCCAAATGGCAAAGGTTTCTTTATTGGTTTAAAAATTTTTTTCCTGTTCATTCCACTTTTTTTTCTTGTATTTTATCACCCCTTGTATTTCAGATCATCCATTTGGCTTTTTTTCCCTTCTGCATGAAGAACGTCTTTTCTAATTTCTTTTACTGAGGTTTGATGGTGGTAAATTCTCTCAATTTGCCTGAAAAATCTTTTTGCCATTGTTTGTGAAAGTAGTTTCAATTTGTATGGAATTCTAGTTGGTTAGTTATTTCCTCTCTGTGTTTTGAGACTATTCCACTGTCTTCTCCCTCCTGTTGTTTCTGTAGAGAAGCTAATCATTAGTCCAAATGCTTCCATTGTGTGGCTCTCTCTTCTCTCTATGGCTGCTTACATAAAAACCTTTTTATTAGGGAAAATCGAAAGAGTGTTAAATAGAGACACAAGTATAATGAACCCCTATTTGCTGCCACTCACCCTCAAAACAATTATCCACATTTTGCCAATCATGTTTCACTTTTTTTTCCTTTTAATCACTTTAGGTATAACTGTGTCTGTAAGCATCTCTAACAATTAAGGATTTAACAACTACAATAGCATTATTGCACCTAGCAAAGTTTATAATAATTTCTTAGTGTTATCTAATACCTATCACAAGTTCAAGTTTTACCAGTTATCTCAAAAATAACTTTACGATTGATCTGTTTGAATCAGGATCCAAACAAGGTTTGCTCATTTGACTTAGCTTCATCTGTTTATGTCTGTTTTACTCTGTGACTGTTTTCTGCCTGCCATTTATTTGTTGAAGAAACTGTAAACCATTCTGGATTGGGTTGATTGCATCGTGGTGTCATTTAACACATTTCTCTGTCCTCAGTATCTCCTGCTAACTGATATTTAGATCCTAAAACAGGCCGTCTGAACCTTGGCACTATTGAAATTTTGTTGGTGGTGGCTGTCTTGTGCGTTTTAAGATGTTTAGCAGCATCCCTGACCTTTCCCCTCTGGATGCCAGCAGTACCCTGTACTTGTGACAGCCAAAAAAAGAGAAAGTCTCCAGGCATTGCCAGGTATCCCTAGGAGGCAAAATCGCCCTTGTTTGTGGACTGCAGATCTTGACTGTGATCAGGTTAAACTCTTTGGGGAAGCTTCATGGGTGGCTGGCTGTGTGCTTCGTCTCACGTTCCATCCGGAGCCACATACCATCTAGTGTTTTCCTTTGGGCAGTGTTAAGATGGATCGGTGGGTAGAGCCCGATCCACCCACTGGAAGGTTCTCCACCAGCCTTTCCCCTAATGATCTAGTAGGCACCGATGATGGTCGCCCAGATCTGTGATTTTATTTGGCATTGCACAGTTGTGAATTTATAATTCTATCATGTTCTCTGCATTAGTTATTCTGACATTTTCTGTACAGAAGAACTTCCCTCATCAACTCTTTGGTTACCCTGAAATACAGTTTGTATTTGTATTAGCAAGATACATGCTTAATTCCGTCCCTTTACATATGAGTTTTCAAAAGAGCGAGTTGGTACACTAGGAACTCCAAATCCAGTCATCGAGAGCTTTAACAAAATTATTGTCATGAATCTTCGGATTTTAACGTGTTTGGTGTGTTTCAGTCCTTTGGACTCACTGTTAGCTCTGATGCTCAAATTGTCCTGTCTCTGGATAGTGGGAGCCCCTTAAAGTTGGCCTTTTTACCTTCTCACAGCCTGTTGTCTTCGACAGCTGTCTGCTTTCATCTGTGACAAAACATTCCAGGATCATTGTGTACCTTTCCTGCCCAGACCTAGAATCGGCCATTTCTCCAAGGAGACCTGTGTCCTGGACACCTGCTGTTTTTCCAGATCTCCCTTCGCTTCCTTCAGGGTGCTTTTGCCTCCAGTGGCCTCACCTCAGCTCCTCTTTGGAGAGCTGCCCTTGACCACTAGAGGTGCTCCCCAACACGTGGGGGATGGAAGGTGGAAGTCCCTGAGGGTTGACGCCCCCAGGTGGCCCTCACCAGGCAAAGGAGTGCGGGAGGTGAAAGCCCGACCCTCTGGCTTCAGGTCTGACAACTTTGAGGCTTAGTTCAGACCCCAGGGTCCCCCGAAGGAGCAGCTGACGCTGTTGCAGGACTTTATCTGAAGGTGCGCCCTGCTTGGGCCTCCTTCGCTGCCCTGGTCTGCCTTCTTTCTCCCTTCCAGTTCCTTCTGGGAGTCCGTCCTTAATCAGTCACTTGCACATGGACCCTCATCTCATGGTCTGCTTCTGTAGAGCCTGATCTGAGAGGCTGTGGTTCCTTTGGTGAGAAACGGTATTATTTACCAATGTGGTCATTGCTACTAGATTTTTACTGCTTTCAGGCTTTTTAGGACTTTTTTTTTCTTTTTAAAAAAGAAGAATATACCATGTATTCTTTCGGCATTTGTAATTCAAATGTAAGATTATAGGATTTTTACCTAACTACTTAAGTTTTATATTTGTATCTCTTTTCTGTTACCCTGAAACATTTGTATTTTTGTCTTTTTTTTTTTTTAGAGCAGTTTTAGTTTCAAAGTAAAATTAAATGGAAAGCACAGAGACTTGCTGTACACTCCCTGCGCCTGCACCGTCGGCCTCCCCCACCCAGTGGTCCATTTGTTACGGTCAGTGGGCCTCCATGAGCCACTGTTCTCACCCAGAGTCCAAGGTTTACAGTAGGGCTCACTCTTGGTGCTGTACCTTTTAAAGGTTTGGGCAAATGTATAATGACCTGTGTCATTATAGTATCATACAGAGTAGTTTCACTGCCCCAAATTCCTTCTTTTGTCTTTTTACTTATTCTGTTTTTTTAAAAGTATTGTTTAAAAAAATTGTATTTTAAAATGTTTTGCCCCTAGCATGTAGAAATGCAAGCAATTTTTGTCCTTCAGTTTTGTGTCCAGCCAGAGTTGCCAAACAGACTCTCTTATTCTAAATAATTTTTCTGCTGTTTTCTATGTAGACACATTTATACTGCCTGTGATATAAAATGTTTTGACCCATGAACTATTTAACATCTGTTTTTCAATTTCCAATTGTAAAATTTAAATCTTAATCAATCTTTTGGTTTCTGATTATTGCCTTAAATTGCAACTTAATTGTACTGTAATTAGAGGACGTGACCTGCATGAGGGTCTTCTTTGAGACGAGAGATTTACGACTACTTTATGGCTTAGCATATGGCCGACTTTTGTAAATGGTTTTTTTTGTAAATGTTTTATGTATGCTTAAGAGGAATATGTTTCCTCTAATTTGGGGAACACTTGGCTTGTTATATTTGTCTGCTAAATCAAGTGTGTTAGTTGTGTTGCTAAATATTCTATGTATTCACTGATATTTTGCCACGCGGACCCATCGATAATTAAGACATTGTGCATTGAAATCTCTTTCTGTAGATCTGTCAGCTCTTGCTGTGTGTGTGTGTGTGTGTGTGTGTGTGTGTTTAAGTTTCTATATTTAATGCAGTTATTTTGAATAGTTTGAAACCTGCAGTTCAGTATAGGAAACATGCTAACAGACGACCAAGTACTATTGTGTATGTTTCTAAAATAGAACTATGTGTTTCTGAATCTCTTTTGTTAGGCTTTCTCTTTTATTTATTCCTTTTTTCAAAAAAAAAGCTTATGTTAAAATATATGTTTGCTTTCTATATTTTAAGCCACTTTATGTATATTTAAAATTGCTGTGTCTTACTGGAGCTGAACTTTTTGTCATCTTCTGCTGACCCACTTTAACTCTAATAATGATTTTTTTCGTATATTGTATTTTTCTGATGTGAATATATACCTGAGTTTTGTTTTATTTTGTTTTTTTAATGAACGTTTGCCAAGTGTATCTTTTCCCGTCTTTTGACTTCCAGCCTTTATGTGGCCTTGATTTTAGGCTTGTCTCTTGGAAACTACGTATAACTGCATTTTTAAAAATGCCATCTGGGTGATCTGTGTCAGTCAGTAACCAGGTTCCTTCGGCTTTTATGTATTGTGATTATTAGTTTACTTGGACTTGTGACATTTGTTCCATTTTTCCTATGTTTTTTCCTCCTTTCCTTGCTTTTTAGTATTGAATAATTGGTTGTTTATTTGCTTTCGTGTCACATTTTCCCCTCTATATTAGTTTATAAACTATGAATTATTTTTCTGTTTTTTTAAAGTGGTTATCTTATAATTCTATCATGCATGCATAACAAAATCTATAGTTATTTTATTAAGTAAGACCTTAGAACAGCAGCTGCGATCACATTTCCCCCAGCTTCCTTGGTAGCATCCAGCGTTTCAGTCCTTTTCTCCCCACAAAACAGATATTGTTCTGCCTTTGTAGGCATTCAGGATGAACCCTCCCCAGAATGTGTCACTTTTGCATGAGGATTATTTTGAGCTAAGGGCAGTCGAGTCCCTGTGGGTTCAAGAGAAGCAACTGCCCCTCCCTTAACTACCTAGAAGAATTTAAATTGGGGACTTTTCCCAGGGAAGAGTTACTACCAGAGATAAATGTTATCTAAGTGGCCCCATCTGTATGGCAGGGCAAGCGTCTAATTACCAAAAACCTGCCCTTTTTTATATTGTCCAATGAATGACCCTCCTGTCCTTGGAAGCCCCAGGCTCCTATCCCATTCCTTAGCTTAAGGTGGTGTATATACCTCATTTTACCCTTCTGTCTGAACCTCTCACGTATGTGTGGTTCCCGTATGTACGAAGTTAAATTTGATTTTCTCCTGTTAACCTCACGCCAGTTTAATTCTTAGACCAGTCAGAAGAACGTAGGAACGTAGAGGAAAATTTCTTCCTTCCCAACAACTTTATAGCGACTGTGTTTATTTATTGATAGATTTACCAATTTCTTACATTGCAGGGCTTCCTTTAATACCATTTTCTGTCTTCCTGAAGTACAGACCTTCCTGCTATAACATTATGTGTGCATTTCTGAAAATGCCATGCATTGAAAATAATAGGCCTTGTAGAAAAAGTTAGGTTAAGAGCAAATTATTCAAGATATGCAACTCTTTAAGCAGAGCCCTAACGAAAACAAGAGCGCTCTGAGTGCGAAATGGTAGCGAAGTTAAATCTCCATTTGCATTTGCACCACCACGTCTTCAGCCCTGCGTCCTCCTCGGGGCCCTTTGCTTCTGGCAGGGACCAGCCTTGTCTCGCTCTTGTGCAGCAGTGACTGGAGGGGAATTAATTGGGACCGACAGACGGGCTCACTTCTCTGCCCTTCTCTCCTCTCTGGGATTTCGCCCCTCATTCCCAGCTACTTTGTCATCCTCAAACTCCAGTCTTTCCTCCTCCTCCCGGTAGGCATGTTGCTTTCTGCTTCTAAAGATGGGAAAATGGCCCCATGTGCACAGGGGTCGCCTCGTGCCTCCTTTCTCCCAAGGATTGTGGCTTCTCAGGTTCTGTCCGTGTCAGCTGGTTCCCTGTGCCTTTAAACAGTTATGTATTTTTTTCAGCTTTTATAGTTGTTTTTAGTAGGAGGATGAGTCCTTTTTAAGCCTCTCTCATAGGTCAATTTTATAGACTTCTATTGCTTGTTCATTTTTTTTATTTCTTTACATATTTATGTTTAGTTCTTTCATAGTCCTCATCTAAAGGTACTTACAGCTGAAGTCCATTGGGGGTTATATATGTATTACCTGTTTCTGTTGTCTTTCGCGCACCTCGTATGGGGGTGATGTTTGTTTTCTGGTCCTTGTATGTTTGCTGATGATTTTTGTTGGGGTTCATATATGACTGGCCGTAATCCACCCTTTCTGAAGTGGGCTTTGTTTGATAATCAAGCCCTACAGAAAAAGAATTGTTTGGTTGCTTTTTCAGTTCTCCCACGGATGGTACATAGCTGTAGGAGAGAAATTCTTTGTACATGCTGGATGCCTTGGGACATTAGGCTTAAGTTCTCTTCAAGTTGGAAATGATTGCCTTGGTCGGTGGGGATTCTGTGGGCCAGATGAGGGATGTTCTCGTCAGAGAGGACTTACCTGTGCTTTCCTGGAAGCCCAGCGCACCACCCGCCTGGTCTCCCTTCGGTCCTCTGGAGGGAGCAGTTTAGCGTGGTGCCTCACTCAGCTTTCCCGCCTCACCCCAGCTTTGGTCGATCATGGCCCCGCAATGTAATTCCTCCGTTCAGCCTCAGTTTCTTAATCTGCAAACTGGAGGTAATAATACGTGCCAGTAAGTGCCATTGTGAGAATAAAGCACCTGGACCAGCCCGGCACATGTTGTTTTCAGTGAACGTTCTGTTCCTTTCTTTATCCGCCCCCCTCCCCCATATCTGGCCATCTGGCTTGGTTGTCTTCTGTTTCAATGAATTAATTTTTGTTACTGTCTAGTTTTTTTTTAAAACAGCTTCCAACAGGATATTTCCTCAGTCTGTGGTAGTTCTCGTTTTGATCCTCTCCCTTTATTCCTGGTCTGTTTTGACTTAATCGATGATTTCTGCTGTTGTTGTAGTAGTAAATCTATTTCAGGAGAAACATTTTCATCCAGGCTCTGGCATCTTTGTTCCACTTCTTTTGAGCAGAAAAATACTTCATTCAGTGTATATTGGTTCCTTTTTCCCAGTTTACTTGTCCTTGGGTTTGCTTAATTGTTATTGTGGAAGAGTCTGAAAAGCTGTGGTTTTAAAATAATAAATGTTTCTTAATTTAAAAGTTACACATGCTCATCACAGAAAAAAAAATGTTAGTGTTAAAAGTATAGTGAAGAGAATTAAGATTATTATCAGAAAGCCTTTCGGAGATCACCACAGTTACTGTTATTTTGGTGTTATTTCTCTCCCTGTATGTGTTATTTTTCGTAGTTGAGCCCATCTGGGATATACAAGTGTGCAGTCTTTTTTTTTAACTTACCTTATCATAAGCTTCTTCTTTAAAGCTAATGATAAGTCATTTAAACTATTTGTATGCATTTTTAATATTCATAGTATGATGCTTCCTGTAAGTGCTGCACACTTCGTCGATCTCCTGTGGTTGTACTTTTCATTGTTGTTGTTACTGTAACAGAACTTACAGCAAACACCTTTGTGAGTACAGGTGTTTGTGTGCATGCTTGATGTCCTTAGGAGATAATTTTGTACAAATTAAATCAATAGACAGAATTTTTTACTTTAAATAAGTATTGCCCAGTTGCTTTCTTAGAAGATGCTATAGTTTATGCCTTCAGCCGGGAGTTGAATGGTGCCGGGTGGTGGCAGCTGAAAGTCTAGGAAGCATCGTAGCTGCTGTGGCTTAAGCCACAGCACGCGGTTTCACGTTCGGGTCAAGGCTGTTTTCTCTGGCCCGGCGGTTCTCTGCAGGACTTCAGAGTGGCCAGCAGCCAGGGAAGAAGCTTAGAGCCTTCGTCTTCACACATGCTGGAGGGAACCTCCCTCATTTCTGCCTTTATGCTTCTTCCAAGAAGTAAAAGTGAGGTGGACAGGTGGGCATTGGCTCCAAGTCACTGCACTGTCCTCCCTGGCATCCCTGGGTCTCAGGAACTATTACCCGCAAGAATGGAAACATACATTAGGATAGTTAAAAATGAAACACTGTTGTGAGAAACATACTATGCAGAACAGCAAAATCTACGTAAAAACAGTGGTCACAGCCAAAATAACCCTGGAGGCTTTGATTTGTGGGTGCCAAGTGGAGGAGGGGGTGCTGATAGCGCAGAGGATGGGCCTTAGGGAAGGGGGGCGATGAAGAGCGAGGAGGAAGGGCCAAGCGGGTGTGTGGGCGACGGCAGTGCCCGCGTCCTCCCTGGGTCAGAGTCCTCTGCGGGCCCTGTGCGGCGGGTCAGGCCTGACCAGCAGGTTCAGGAGAGCGGCTCAGGCCAGGCCAGCCCCTCTCCTTGCTGCCCTGTTGGCCCTGCCCCAACCCCCTGCAGCGACAGTGGGAGCTCTCACCAGGCAGCCCGGGATGCCTTCTCTCGAGCGGTGAGCCCTGCACTGGGGTGGGGGAAACTACTGGCCCTGGTCTCTGGGGCTGAAGGCGGCTTTGGTGTTCTTAGAACATCTAGATTTATGGCCCCTAGGGAAGCAGAGGAGTCCGCAGCCAGGGACGCCTGCTAGGCTTGGTACTGCTTCCCCAGTGACCCTGGGGAAGGGAGAGGTGAGGAAGGGTCTCTGGATCTCTGCAGCAGACGGCCCAGATCCTCAGCGCTGGCACGGCCCTGCCTTTGTTCGCCTCAGTGGTGGCCTGACTGTGATCGGAGGGGTCTTATGTGAAGCTGTGTTCTTAGCTGCACGCCCTTCCCTGGGGTGGGTCCACGAAGACCTGTGAGGTTGGAGCTGGGAGAGTGTCCATCGCCCCGGGGCGAGACCTGCGTGATGTGGGTTTATGAGCCACACCCCTAACTTGGTGGCCTCGTGTCCTTGCAGGTGGTAACGTGGACCTGGAAAGCCAAGCAGAAGGGAAGAAGGAGGTGGAAGCTGATGATGTGATGAGGAACGGCCCCCGACCCATCGTCCCTTACAGCTCCATGTTCTGCTTAAGCCCCACCAACCTGTGAGTCTCGTCAGCAGCCTGTGTCCTGTGCCGTCCTCTTGTCCATGGCCCATGATCCACGTGTACACCCTACCAGTGTGTGCTAGGCGTGAGCTGCACCTGTACATGTATTAATATCCTGATTGATCACCACAGCATCCCACAAAGCACACACTACTGTCACCTCACTTTGCAGATGAGGACACGAAGCCACAGGGAAGGCCGGTGTCCAGACACACAGCCCGTCCGTCTCGGTGGCGGAGCTGGGATTTGAACCCAGGCAGTTGGTCCCAGGGCCTTGTTCTTAACCCCCACTGCAGCCTTAGTTTACCTCTGCACACACGCACCCAGTTTACATCCATCGTGCATATGTGCTGCCCTCCGCCCGCCTTCCAGCAGAGCCCGCAGGTGTGCGTCACAGTCACTCGTGTCTGTGCACAGTTTCTCCCCTCTGTTTACACCGTGAGTCTCATCCACTCATCAGTCCACCTGCCTTCATTAGCTCAGCCAATGTTCACATGCCAGACAGCGTGCTAGGTGCTGGGAATACACGGTCATGAGCAGAACGGACAAGGGCCCCATCTGTTCTTAAGCTTACAAGCGAGTGGAGAGGCAGACAGCAGACAGGACGTTAGGGAGGGGACATGAGATGGTTCATGGACGGAAGGGCTAAGAGGAAGCACAAAGCGGGGACTGGAGATGCAGACGGTGGGGGCTGCTGACATGAAGTGGGATTGGAACAGAGACGTGGCGGGGGGTCGTGAGAGCCCACCAGGCAGAGATGCAGGCAGAGCAAAGGCGGAACCACACCGCCCAGAGGGGCAGCACAGCAGGGTCTGAGGAGCTCGTGCTCTGTCCTTTACCCACGTGTCCAGCCAGCCCTTCTGCCCTGGGCATCCAGCAGTCTTTCCACCAGCCCCCGTCGTCCATCCTCCCCACGTTCCTCCTTTCAGCATACGTCTGTGGGGAGCTTGCTCTGCTAGGGGCTTGGAGTAAGATGGCGGTAGAGACAGATGAGGCCTCGGCCTCCAGCACCGACCGGGTGGTGTCCGTCAAATAAGTACAATGTGGACGGTAAAGCAGGGAGGTCTGGTGTCTTGGAGCAGGTGGGGAGAGTCAGGGGAGCCTTCCTGGAGGAGGTGAGAGATCTCAGGTGAAACCTGAAGGGTGAAGAGTTAAGATGAAGAGGGAGGAACCAGTATTCTTGGAGGGCGGAGAGAACTTAGAGTGGTCCAGAAGTGAAAGATATCAGGCTCAGAACAGCAAACGACAGTTGCATGGAAAAGCACAGAGGCAGACAGCGCTGTTGTGTGTTCTGTGGAGAAGCAGAGGTGACACCGAGAGCCCTGGTAAGCTTGAGAGGTTGTAAACGGTTGGGGGTGAGTGGTGACTTGGTTAGACTGCACTTCAGCAGAGCCCTTTGGTTGGAGGACTGGAGACGAGACAGGGAGACCGGTTAGTAGGTGGCCGCGGTTTTCAGGAAGAGTTGCTGGTGATTTGCTGAGGGCAGCCGGAGCGGAGAGGTTTGGGAGCGAAATGCTTGGGGAGAACTTTTGGAGGCAGGATCTGCAGGATTTGATGGCAAATTCGATGTGGAAGGGGATGGAGATGTGAAGGATGGCAGCCAGGGTTTCTGCTTGACGGCTGGGGGCCCGGCCAAGCTGGGGGTGGTGAGCACAGACCCTGTGGAGCCCGGGGCAGCTGGCAGGTGGCACATGGCCGGGGGACTTGGGGATCTGAGCGAGGGTGGAAACTCAGCCACAAGATGGAGCGGCAGCTGCTGATGAGAAGGAAGGGGGCTGGGATGGAAGAGGGCCCGAGAGGGAGCGTCGGGGAAGTGGAAGGAAAAGCGTCTCAATTAGGAGGGAGGAGTGCCAGCAGGTCCCTCGGGGGCCTGGGAAGGGCAGCTCCAGGGAGTGTGTGGGCTGGAGCTGGACACCGGTGGTCGGGGTGAGGAGGAGACAGGCATAAAGTCCAGTCCCTTCCAGGGACAGAGAGACGTGGGTGCCCTTGGGAACACTCCGCGTTGGCGAGAGGAGCAGGTTGGACGGGCTGGTGGGCAGCGGTTGAGCCAGCAGAGGCAGGAGGGGGGCCCCCGTGAGCACGTGCCTCGGGGTGGCAGGAGCGACGTCTGCCTCGTGCGCTCGTCCCCCAGGATCGGCTTCACTCTCCCCCTGCTGGGCCTTTGCTGGCCTCCTGGTCACCGTCTCCTGCTGAGTCGTAGTGTGTGTCAACACCTGAGCATCTCCTGTTGCTTTATGTTTACTGGTGTCTTGTTCGCCACTGTGTCCCAGCCCAGAATGTGCCTGAACGGAGCAGAATAGTGGTGAGTGGAGGCGGGCAGGTGCACACACGCAGCTCTGGCGGCTCCGACGGGGGCACCGCACCCAGCACTGGGGCTCGAGAGGCACCTGCTCTCCACGGGACTGTTGGTACTCGGCCTCTTCCCCCACCCACAGCAGAGCTGGAAGCCCGTCCAGGGCACAGCAGCCCCACAGCAGGTAGACGAGCAGGCCTGGCTGGGCCCCAGTGGAACTTCATGTAGCGAACGGACCAACTTGGCTTGCAAGCCGTGGTGGGCTGGCCCTGCCCAGGGTTTTGCAGCCTTCCCGCCACCTACCTTCCCAGGAATCTGGTCCCCATCAGTCACCTGGCTGCTATCTCCTGACCACAGGGACACTTCCCAGAGCTCAGTTCTCCCTACGGAGAGGACCAGCCCAGCCCTCCGTGGGCCTTAGGTGACCCGGGCTTTGCCTTCCAGGCTCCGCCGCTTCTGCCATTACATCGTGACCATGCGGTACTTCGAGATGAGCATCCTCGTGGTCATTGCCCTGAGCAGCATCGCCCTGGCCGCTGAGGACCCTGTGCAGACAGACTCGCCCAGGAACAACGTGAGTGCTGCCGTCGGGCCGCGGCGGGGCTGGGACACAGAAGAGCGGGGCGTGCCCGGCATGGGAGGGAGGGCTGCCGCTTCAGGGGTCGCTGGCCTGCCCTCTCCTCCCCAGACCCTTGCCCACAGGCCCCAGGCTGATGCGTTGTCGTTCAGGCTCCTGCCCCCGCTCGAGCTTCCGGCCTCGCCTTTGAGAAAAGCCTTTCCTTTTGGTTCCAGGTGCTGAAGTACATGGACTACATCTTCACAGGCGTCTTCACCTTTGAGATGGTGATAAAGGTGAGATGTGTGGTTGCCCTGGTGACCGCGGGGCTCTGCTCGTCCCCCTCGTGACTGAGATGGAGGCACGTGGCAAGTGTGCCCTGGGCGTGCACACACGTGTGGTGACATGAGGGCACATGAGCCCGCAGGTAGAGGTTGTGTCTCGTGGAGACACAGGGCCACGTTTGTTAAGGACTCGCCACAGCATCACGTCAGCCTTAGGAGAGCCCGCAGGCGCTGGCCGTGGTCTCCACTGCCTGCTAACGGAGACCCTTCTCGCTGAGGGGGACAGGCTTCCCTTACTGTGCGGTGTGAGCCCAGCCTGTGCAGGGCAGTCTCAGCAGAGTGGGAGGCCGGGGCCTCGGCTGGAGGAAGGAGAGCAGGGACAGGGCGGTGGCCTCAAGGCCCTAAGGTCGCGGCAGGTGGGTGTAGAGGACTCCCTAGTGTTTGATCCTAGGTGGAGAACGGCCGTGTTGTTGTTGTGACCCTCGTTCCTCCTCTAGGGGTTGCCAAGTGGCCTGTGCTTTCCACACAGGTGCGCGGGCGGCGCCGCTGCTGGGGCGGGGGGTGCCCACGTGCTGACTCAGGGTGGCTTCTGTGTACGCGAGCCCTCGCTTCAATGCTCTCCCAAATTCCTGGGGGAGGCGTTGTCGTTTCATTTTACGACCAGAGACGTTAAGGTGCCGCTGCAGGAGGGGCAGAATCCAGCAGCTCCTCCTCTTGCCGCCTGGGGCTGACACTCCGAGGGTCTGGCAGGCGGCGTGCTCCGGGCGGCATGTGCCTGCAGCCCAGCGACGGAGGAGAGACTCAGGCTCCACAGGAGCGGGGGGCCCAGGGAGGATCTCAGCCAGTCATGACCATGCAGGGCCGTTGGGTAAAAGGCATGGAGATCCAAACACCCGTTGAGGCTCTAAGAGGCCATTACCTGAGCTGTGACCCCTCCCCTGACAGGAATAGACCTGAGCCGTGACCCCTTCCCTGACAGGAATAGACCTGAGCCGTGACCCCTTCCCTGACAGGAATAGACCTGAGCCGTGACCCCTTCCCTGACAGGAATAGACCTGAGCCGTGACCCCTTCCCTGACAGGAATAGACCTGAGCCGTGACCCCTCCCCTGACAGGCGTGACCTGAACCGTGACCCCTTCCCTGACAGGAATTGACCTGAGCCGTAACCCCTTCCCTGACAGGCGTGACCTGAGCCGTGACCCCTTCCCTGACAGGAATTGACCTGAGCTGTGACCCCTTCCCTGACAGGTGTGACCTGAGCCGTGACCCCTTCCCCTGACAGGACGTGACCTGAGCCGTGTCCCCTTCCCCTGACAGGAATTGACCTGAGCCGTGACCCCTTCCCTGACAGGAATTGACCTGAACCGTGACCCCTCCCCTGACAGGAATTGACCTGAGCCGTGACCCCTCCCCTGACAGGAATTGACCTGAGCCGTGACCCCTTCCCTGACAGGAATTGACCTGAGCCGTGACCCCTCCCCTGACAGGAATTGACCTGAGCCGTGACCCCTTCCCTGACAGGAATTGACCTGAGCTGTAACCCCTTCGCTGACAGGTGTGACCTGAGCCGTGTCCCCTCCCCTGACAGGAATTGACCTGAGCTCTGACCCCTTCCCTGACAGGAACTGACCTGAGCCGTGACCCCTTCCCCTGACAGGACGTGACCTGAGCCGTGTCCCCTTCCCCTGACAGGAATTGACCTGAGCTCTGACCCCTTCCCTGACAGGAATTGACCTGAGCCGTGACCCCTTCCCTGACAAGATGTGACCTGAGCCGTGTCCCCTCCCCTGACAGGAATTGACCTGAAATGTGACCCCTTCCCTGACAGGCGTGACCTGAGCCATGACCCCTTCCCCTGACAGGATGTGACCTGAGCCGTGACCCCTTTTCCTGACAGGCGTGACCTGAGCCGTGTCCCCTCCCCTGACAGGAATTGACCTGAGCTGTGACCCCTCCCCTGACAGGCGTGACCTGAGCCGTGACCCCTTCCCCTGACAGGAATTGACCTGAGCTGTGACCCTTTCCCTGACAGGAATTGACCTGAACCGTGACCCCCTCCCCTGACAGGAATTGACCTGAGCCGTGACCCCTTCCCTGACAGGAATTGACCTGAGCTGTAACCCCTTCCCTGACAGGTGTGACCTGAGCCGTGACCCCTTCCCTGACAAGATGTGACCTGAGCCGTGTCCCCTCCCCTGACAGGAATTGACCTGAGCTGTGACCCCTCCCCTGACAGGCGTGACCTGAGCCATGACCCCTTCCCCTGACAGGATGTGACCTGAGCCGTGACCCCTTTTCCTGACAGGCGTGACCTGAGCCGTGTCCCCTCCCCTGACAGGAATTGACCTGAGCTGTGACCCCTCCCCTGACAGGCGTGACCTGAGCCGTGACCCCTTCCCTGACAGGAATTGACCTGAGCTGTAACCCCTTCCCTGACAGGTGTGACCTGAGCCGTGACCCCTTCCCCTGACAGGACGTGACCTGAGCCGTGTCCCCTCCCCTGACAGGAATTGACCTGAGCTGTGACCCCTCCCCTGACAGGCGTGACCTGAGCCATGACCCCTTCCCCTGACAGGATGTGACCTGAGCCGTGACCCCTTTTCCTGACAGGCGTGACCTGAGCCGTGTCCCCTCCCCTGACAGGAATTGACCTGAGCTGTGACCCCTCCCCTGACAGGCGTGACCTGAGCCGTGACCCCTTCCCTGACAGGAATTGACCTGAGCTGTAACCCCTTCCCTGACAGGTGTGACCTGAGCCGTGACCCCTTCCCCTGACAGGACGTGACCTGAGCCGTGTCCCCTTCCCCTGACAGGAATTGACCTGAGCTCTGACCCCTTCCCTGACAGGAACTGACCTGACCCGTGACCCCTTCCCTGACAAGATGTGACCTGAGCTGTGTCCCCTCCCCTGACAGGAATTGACCTGAGATGTGACCCCTTCCCTGACAGGCATGACCTGAGCCGTGACCCCTTCCCCTGACAGGATGTCACCATAGCCGGGTCCCCTTTCATGATAGGCATAATCAGGGCTGTGTCCCCTCCCCGATGGTACGTGACATGAAGTGGCACCCTTCCCCTAACCACGTCTCTGGGCTCTGGCTCTGCCTTTCTTTTCTGAGATATTCTGTTCATTAAAGTGTGTTGTTCCCCTAAAGATGATCGATTTGGGACTGCTGCTGCACCCTGGTGCGTACTTCCGGGACCTCTGGAATATTCTGGACTTCGTTGTGGTCAGTGGGGCCCTGGTGGCATTTGCCTTCTCGTAAGTACCCAGGTCTGCTCTGACTCTTGCTGGGCTGCAGTCCCCAGAGCCGTGATGAGTGTGGGGGGTGAAGGAGGAAGGGGTCCATTGGCCTCCATGGCCGTCTCTAGTCAGTCCCTCTGTGCCTGGGGCTGGGCTGTGGGGCTGGGAGGACCTCAAGGCTCGTCTGTGCCTGACGCACCCCATGGCTCTGAAGTTGGGTAGGCAGGCCTCTGCTTATGGTGTCTGCCTCTTGGGTCCTTCAGGAACCTTTCCGTGCCCGGACGCGGCTGCCCTGCTTGGTCAGCCAGTGGGTGGGTGCAGCTGGGGGTCTCCGCCGTCGGGGTGCTCCGCCATTTTCTGTGGCTCCCTAGTGAGCGACACTCAGCCCTGTTGTGGCCGGGCCTGGATTGGCTCCCTCAGACCCTACGCAGTGGCGGGCGTGAGGCAGGCGTTGGGTGCTCGGGTGGAGCAGGGGGGAGACCTGGCGGAGGTGGTGGGGGGAGATCCAGAGATAAGTAAGACCCTCGATGGACACAGATACGGAGGGATGGGCTCATCCCTGAGCCCACAGGGAGGCCTCCTCACTGACTCTCTTCTCTTTGTCTCCTGTTGCTGGACTCTCGCTAGGAGCTTCATGGGGTAATGCCTTCCCTCTGTCCCCTCACACTGCCGCACATCACAGCACGCTGCGGCCCCTCGTGGGCCGCTTCATCACCATGCCTCACCTCCGCTCATTTCCCGCCACCGTCTGGGCTGCATGCTGCCCGGAGCCATGTCCCCAGGGCCACAGGTCCCCGCCTCACCTCTGGGGGCCGGGTTGGGGGCTGGAGCTGGGCGTGGCCCCCCCTTTGGTGAGCAGGGAACCCTGACTGAGGGCTGGGGGCGAGGCGCCTGGGCCTGAGGGCAGTGCCCGCTCGGGGTGGGAGCTGTGTGACCTTGGCGGCCAGGATGTTGGCTATCCTGAGACACTTTCCCACGTGTCTCCCCTGGAAACAGGGCTTTCTTGCTCTTTCCTTTCCACAACGCCTCCCTGAAATGCCCAGCATCTCCGACCCTCTATTGTTATAAAACAAAATTCAGCTGAGTAAATCTGAAGGTCTAATTGGGTTTATTCAGTGATTCATGAAACAGGCATTATCCCATCCAGTAAGTAGAAAGGCTGTACACGATGGAGGCTGTACAAAATTGAAGGCCTTTATAGAAAGGGAGCCAGACAAGGTTATTAACAAAAGAAGAGAAAGGATTGTTTCAGGCAAGGTTACCTCACTGGTGCTGACCAGGAAAGTCCAGAAATTCCATTCCTGGGAGAGGCTGAAACTGCAATTCAGTCCTGGTTCGCTGTCCTGGGGACAAGTGGCTCCACTTTGGGCCTGTTGTTTCTTTTCATTTTTCCTTCTTCTCCTTTTTCTTCCTTTTCCTCTTTCTCCTCTCCCTCCCTCTCCCCCTCCTCTTTTTTTTTTTTTTTTTTTTAACAATTCTCCCCTTCTTGTCAAAGTGTCAGCCCAACTGAGAGATGTGATCAAAATTTTAGGTGTGTTGACTAAAAAAACATTCACAACCTAGAAGTTGAGAGTTACATTTTATTTGGCGGACAAAACTGAGGACTTAAGCCCGGGACACAGCATCTCAGACAACTCTGAGGGACGGCTCCAAAGAGGCAGGGGGGAGCCAGGATATACAGGAGTTTTTGCAACAGAGCCCAGGTAGTCGTAATATCAAAAGATTACTGTTAACTAAAGAAAACCAGGCATCTCAAGTTAAGGGATTTAGTGCTTTTCTTTATATGGGAAATGCAAGAGTCTGGGCTCATTGAATCATTCCTTTGATATGTACCTCAGCTACCTGGGCCAGTATCCTGGGCTTCTCATCCTGAGTCTCCTGAGGTGCCCCGTGGGGAGGGGGGTGGCTGACAGCTAGATGGGGGGGCATCCTGCCTCCATCCTGAGCTCCCACAGGGCTCACCATCCGTGGCTGTAATGTGGTGGCTTGATGGCTGCAACATCCTTTGTTTACTGATGTGGCAGCAATATTTTTTATTCACAGGCATTGGCACCACTCTTAGCTCCTGCTGTGTAATGTTTTGCAGCTTTGATCTTTGATGTGGGATCCATAGATCATGATGTGTTTGCTTAACCCCTGTGACATTCACAGATCGTAGTTCCAGGTTCATAACCCTTATGGTGGTCATTTCCTTTGCTGCTTTTCTGACATTCCAGTCAGAATGGAGACCGTTTACTTTGTGGTTATCAGCTACAAACGTGTATTTAAAGTTTTTGAAAGAATATGACAAACACAAACACATCAAGGGCATTATAAGCAGGATAATTCCTAATGTTTGAAGTGTACTTTGGAGCCATGGTCCCCAAGACCCAAACCAATCAAAGAAAAACCCCATGAAGCAGTCACACATTTGAGCCTAGTAGCTGGCTCAGTGATCTCACGTAACTGATTTTCAGCCTCCCCGGAAGTGCCAGTCCCGGTACTGTAGGTGGTGTTGGCCACAGCATAGACACCTTGCTCAGTTAAAGATAGCCAAGGGCTATCCCATGATTAGGACCAACTTTGGCCGGAGGGTCTAAGGGTTTCTGCAGGGGAATCTGCAGTGTCCTCAGGAGTCACGGGGAGGCTTCTGATTGTGTCCTGTGCATGTTTACTCCTAACCTAACCCCTTGTGCGCACTTACTTGAAACCGAGTGATGGATTCATTCACAGCGTTTGCTGCGTTTACCCATTTAAGCCAGGGGTCAGTCAGGTTTTTAGTGTATGTGGGACTAGAATCCCCTCCCCTGAAATAAAGAGCCTTCCTAAATGCCTTGCAGAGATGGGTGCTGCTGGTGGGGCCTCCTAGTGAGTGGAGACAAATCTGAGCTAGATAGTCGGGCTAGGTCGGAATCCTTGGTGGCGAATCCAGCAGTCTGAAAGGCCAACCCCATTGGAAAAGGAGAGTTTCACGATTGAAGTGTAAATCATGATCTGTCGTCTTGGGCCGAAGCAGTCTGTGTCCATGTCGGCTACTTTTCTTCCTCTCAGTTTGATTCGGAGGTCGCCAGCGTTTGTACAGGATGAGATGGGGTGTTTTGGTTTTGTTTTGAAGGATGGCTGAGGCTCTGGGTTCCCACAGAGGGAGGGGGAGGGGAAGGGCAGGCGGGGAGGTGGCCTCATCCCTGAGGGAGGCTCGGAAATGGATTTTCTCTGTGACATGTGGGTGGCAGGTGAGGTGAGGTGAGTGGGGGGCAGCACGGAGGGAGCTGGTCCTCGCCTCAGCCAGCCTGGCCGTGCGGAGCCCGGGGCAGGGCAGCAGAACTGAGGCCGCCCCAGCTTCCCGGTGCTGGGGGACCTGGGAGCTGTCCAGCACGGAGCCTGCTGAAACCAGCGGGGGCTTGGCCTGCAGGAGGCTCTGCCAGGGGCCCTCTGTGGCCCGCTGCCCCTCTCTGCTCCAGGGCTTGAGAGACCAGTGTAGGGGATCAGACCAGAGAAGGGAATGCTGGGGCTTCCTCAGCTGTGAAATGTTTATCCAAGGTGCAAGTCCCTGAAGTTTACTGCCGTCTGGGTAGTGAGGAGGACCTGGTGCTGTCCCTTCCAAGGAGATTTCAGGGCAATCTTTGTTCTGACTGATTTCAAATCAGAGAGGTGGGAGAAGATTGGAAACGTTAGTTTGGTAAGTCATAGCCAGATACTTGAGGAAACTGGAAGAATTCAGGATCCAGCCCAGTTTACAGGTACATAGCAAAACCTTAAATATAATTATTAGGATTAGAATCTAATATCTCTAAAGGGATAAACATATTTTTTTTTCTCTACAATACCCCCACTTTTTTACCAAAGATAATCACAGTAAAACTAATTTGTTTGTATTAAACTTGGCCTGATTATTTGTATAAGTGCAGCAAGAAGAGTGACTGATCATTTGAGTTCTTCTTAAGGCTGCTTTGTTACAAATTTCCATAGGGAGTCTCAGACTGAACTCTCAAAAGCCTTCAAAGCCAGGAAACCACACCAAGGACACGGCCATCAGATCTGACCTGTGACGCCTTTTCCATCAAAGCCCAGCCCCGGCTGGGGCTGCAGTCCTGGCGTGGCCTCCCCACTTTATTCCCACTGGGGGTCTCAGCATGGTGTCTGGAGGAAGCTGGTGTTCCCACTGTGGGTGGGAGTGCTGAACAACATGGCCCGGCGGGGAGGGGCTCTTCCCATCCAGAAGCTCAGCTCTCCCTGGACACCAGGTGCTGCTGACCTGGCCCCGGCCCTTGTCCACTCTGAGGACACCTTGGCAGGCAGCCCGTAGGGGGAGATGCACTGGCTTGTGGTGCCTGCAGGGCCGAGGCTGCCCTGTCCCCAGGTCCTCTGGGCACAGGTGTGCACCCTGCCTGTCTACATGGGTGGCTTCTCCTTCTAGAGGCTCCAAAGGGAAAGACATCAACACCATCAAGTCCCTGAGGGTCCTGCGTGTGCTGCGGCCGCTCAAGACCATCAAGCGGCTGCCCAAGCTCAAGGTGCGAGTCTGGAGCGGGGCCGTGGGTGTGTGTGTGTGCGCTCATGTGTGCGTGTGGGCACACATGCACATGTAGATTGTGCGTGTGTGCGTGCATGTGCACACGTGTACATGTAGGTGTGCGTTGTGGGGTGCACATGTGTAACTGGCCTGGTCCCCTGCAGCTTCCCGCGTGGGGTGAAGATGAGCAGGGCTGAGGGGAGGCCCTGTGTCGCGTGCGTGGGGCGGGCTCTCGGCTCTGTGACCCTCCCCGAGGGGCTCATTCTCCGCAGTGTCCTGTAAGGCTCCTCTTCCTCAACCCAGGGGTGCCCGATGGGACAGCGGGTTTCATCAGCAGCTGTAGTGCAGGGGGAGGGGCTGCGGAGAGAGGGAGGTGGGCTCACAGGGAGATGCGGGGAGGGCGGGGGTTCCCTGAAGCGTGGGTGTGGCTTTAGAATTGTGCTACAATCTAATAGTTGCTGAGCTTGTATCTAAACTCACTTAGTCCTCCAAGACTGTGTGCAGTAGCGTTCGGAGCAGCTTGGACAGGCGGGCCGTGGAGGCCCTAAGCGATGGGGCGTTACGGCAGGCAGTTTGCTTAGAGCCGCGTGTGAAGGAGTGGCTCTGGGGGTGATGGAGGCTCCGGGGGGTGGGTGGGCAGGGTCTGCGCTGCCAAGGCAGCTGCTTGTGTCTGGAGTGTGCCAGATGGGGTCTCGGGAGATGGTCGTGGATCTGCCTTTGTGCACAGCCAGCCGGAACCGGGGCCAGGGCAGCAGGGAAAGGCTCACTGGAGAACAGTGAGAGCCCCTGACAGGCGGCCCGGGCAGTGCTAACGGACAGGAGTCTCCTCTGGTTCATGGACATGCCCCAAGTCCCTGTCCTGAGCTGGCCTCCGCATCACCACTCCCCCATCCCACTTCCCACCAATAGGCAGGGGCCAGGCATGGTCCTCAGCCCGGCCCTGCCCCTTCCCTCCGCGCCAGCCCGTGGCCTGGCAGAGAGGCCTGACCCCAGCCCCAGCCCCAGGTTCCCCTCGGCATCTGGCCCCCCTGCCCGCAGCACCTTTTCTAGCACCTCCTGCGCACCCCGTCCAGTCCAGGATCACCCTTCTGGAGGAGGACGGCACAGGCAGCTTCTCACACAAGGCCGCCGGTCCCGGTCCAGACCCTTGCGGTGGTCCCGGGCCTGGGCCCCGCCCCTCACGGCTCCGCCCTCCCGCAGGCTGTGTTTGACTGTGTGGTGAACTCCCTGAAGAACGTCCTCAACATCTTGATTGTCTACATGCTCTTCATGTTCATATTTGCCGTCATCGCGGTGCAGCTCTTCAAGGGGAAGTTTTTCTACTGCACCGACGAGTCCAAGGAGCTGGAGCGGGACTGCAGGTAAACCGGGCAGGGCGGCTCCTCTGTCCCCAGCGCCGCGCCTCCCCGGCAGGACGGGCCCTTGCTGCCCGCACACCTCAGGGAGCTCCGCGTGGCCACTGCCGGGCGTCCCGTCGGCCCTCGCGATCCAGGCTGGGCCCTGAGGTCAGAGGGCCGCCCCGGGGTTGGAGCCACTTCCCCGTCCCCCCTGAGGCCTTGGGCCCCAGCAGAGCAGACAGGAGAGGCGCCTTCCGGGAGGAGCGAGGGGGAGGGTGGTGCTGTGTGGATGCCGTCCTGAACACATCACGTAATGGAATCCTGTGATCTGGGGTCTTGTGTGTCCAGCTTCTACCACTAGTGCTGTGGCCTGTGCAGTACTTCGTCCCCTTTAATGGCCAGATGTTTATTCCTTCTTAAGTTACACCTCATTGTACTGAGCCAGTTATCTGTTGGTGGACATTTTGGCCGTTGTGATTACTGCTGCTTTGAACACGTGTACAGCTTTTTCTGTGGATAGGTGTTTCCATTTCTCTCGAGTATGAACGCAGAAGTGAGATTGCTGGGTCACATGATGATTCTCTTTATCAGTTTCAGGAACTGCCAGACTGTTTTCCAAAGTGGCTGAACGATTTTGTGTTCCCACCAGCAGTGTCTGGGAGTTGCGATTTCTCCACGTCCTTGCCAATACTTGTTATTTTCCTTTTTAAAAATATAATTATAGCCGTGCTAGTGGGTATAAAGTGGTATCTCATTGTGGTTTGATTTGCGTTTCCCTGATGATTCACGACATGGAGCCTCTTTTCATGTGCATATTGACCATTTGTGGGTCTTCTTTGCAAAAATGTCTATTCAGATCTTTTACCCTTTTTTTTTTTTTTTTTTTTTTTTGCGGTACGCGGTCCTCTCACTGTTGCGGCCTCTCCCGTTGCGGAGCACAGGCTCCGGGCGCGCAGGCTCAGCGGCCATGGCTCACGGGCCCGGCCGCTCCGCGGCATGTGGGATCCTCCCGGACCGGGGCACGAGCACGTGTCCCCTGCATCGGCAGGCGGACTCTCAACCACTGCGCCACCAGGGAAGCCCCGTCCTTTTTATAACCGATTGTAATTGTTCTTAATATAGCCCTGATACGAGTCCCTTGTCAGATAGATGATTTTCAATATTTTGTCCCATTCTGTGTGTGGATGATGTCCTTTGAAGCACAAAAAAAGCTTTCAGTTTTGATGAAGTCCAATTTATCTGTTCTGAGCCCCCCGTGCTTTCTTCTAAGAGTCTTATAGTATTAGCTCTTACATTTAGGTCTTTGATCCATTTTGAGCTAGTTTGTATACATGGAGTGAGGCGGGGTCCACATTCATTTTCTTACCTGTAGATACCCAGTGCTTTCAGCACCACCTGTTGAAAAGACGGTTCTTTCTCCACTGAATGGATGACCCTTTTCAAAGTTCAGTTGACCGCAGACACAGGGGTTTGTTTGGACCCTTCGTCTCTAACCTCTGACTTCCTCTGTGTTCCCGCTCCCAGGGGCCAGTACTTGGATTATGAGAAGGAGGAGGTGGAGGCTCAGCCGCGGCAGTGGAAGAAATACGACTTCCACTACGACAACGTGCTCTGGGCCCTGCTGACCCTGTTCACAGTGTCCACGGGGGAAGGGTGGCCCATGTGAGTGCCCCCCTGGCTGGTCAGGCTAGAGCAGAGGGGCAGCCAGAGTGGGGAGCGTAGACTCTGCGTCCGTCACTAAGCAAACACCCCCCGGGCTCTTGTACTTACCGGGTGAGACATGGTCCTGCCCTTCGAGGGTGGGCAGCCTGGGGAGCAGGAGATTAGTCAGGAGCACAGCACCGTGACCTCCTGAAAACCCTTGTTTAGTGGCTGGGGGCCGGAGGGAAGATGGGCCCCTTGGCGTCTCCCTGTGCTAGCCTCTGGCCGCAGTTAAGGGGAGTCCAAGGGATGCGTGGGTTCCAGGGGCTTCCTTTGGGGCTGAGAAGACCACCCTTCAGAAGGCAGGATCGATGCTCTTCCAGGTGACCCTGCTCAGCCCAAGGCTTTCTGGCGACAGGTGAAGCTGGGTGTGAGCAGGTTACCTGGTGTGAGGTGGGAGAGAGCCGGGCAGCACAGGACTGCTGGACCTCTCCCACCTCTCCTCCAGGGGATAGGACCTCAGGCACACTGAGGCATCCTCTAGGAGGTTCCCCCAGTAGCCCTGAGTATAAACCCTACTGGCGAGACAGGCCCCCGCCGGGAGCCATGGCCCTCCTGAGGAGCAGGCCTGGCCCGCACATGGCACCGTCTCTGGGCTCAGCCGCAGAAGCCTCACCTGTGACACGGGTCTCGTCTTTGCCGGGGTCGTATCCTCCTGGGCTCCCCTGATGCTTGGCACTGGTTCTTGGCCCAGGGTGCTGAAACACTCAGTGGACGCCACCTATGAGGAGCAGGGCCCGAGCCCTGGGTACCGCATGGAGCTGTCCATCTTCTACGTGGTCTACTTCGTGGTCTTCCCCTTCTTTTTCGTCAACATCTTTGTGGCCTTGATCATCATCACCTTCCAGGAGCAGGGGGACAAGGTCATGTCTGAATGCAGCCTGGAGAAGAATGAGGTAGGCGACCCCCCTCCCACTTGGTCTCCTCGCGGGCTCTCCTTGGGCAGTGTAGGCAGGGCCCCTGGGCTCCCCTCTGCGTGGGAGCCCCTGGCCAGCACAGGGCAGGGGGGGCTGCCCAGAGGAGGCCTTCTGGATGAGGGCGGGGGGTGTGCAGGGGCTCCGCAGGGCCCCAGCTCCCCCGCCCCTTCCTTCCTGTGCAGAGGGCTTGCATCGACTTCGCCATCAGCGCCAAGCCCCTGACGCGGTACATGCCCCAGAACAAGCAGTCGTTCCAGTACAAGACGTGGACGTTCGTGGTCTCGCCACCCTTCGAGTATTTCATCATGGCTATGATAGCCCTGAACACTGTGGTGCTGATGATGAAGGTGCGTGGGGCCTGCGTGGTGGGTCCCGGTGCCTGTGGGGCGGGAACCCGACTCCAGCCTGGCGGAGGGTTGGCTTCCTCCTGGGGTATGTGCAGGAGTGGGCGTCGCCCCGAGTGCTGGTCAGCTCAGGGTGCCTGCGCAACCCTGGGCCCCCAGTCGTCCGTGGGCTGAGATCGTGAGAAGGTTCTGGGAGACGAGGGGAACCGGGAGGGGGTCCTCGTGCAGCAGGCATGTGTGACAGGAGGTCATCGTGAGCCCCGTGGGGTGTCTCAGGGCAGCCAGGCCTGGGGCCAACGGTGCCCCTTCCCCGGGCAGTTCTATGACGCGCCCTACGAGTACGAGCTGATGTTGAAGTGTCTGAACATCGTGTTCACGTCCATGTTCTCCATGGAGTGCGCGCTCAAGATCATCGCCTTCGGGGTGCTGGTACGTGCCTTGGCCCCTCCTGGCCTTTAGGTGTCTGCATGCTGGCTCCCCCTCTTCAGGGGACCTTCGGGGGCCCGCCGTTTGGAGCTGGGGATTCCCTGAACCCCCACAACACATGTGACCCTGGAGGGGCCCCAGGGAGGGGGCTGCCGGGGGCTGCCCGCACCTCTGCCCCCGCCCTGCTCCTGGGAGCGGGTGGGGCCGGGCTCCTTCCCTCTGATGCGTGGCCTCGTGCACTCCCACCTGAGGCGGTGCGTCTGTCCACTCGCCGCCTTCTTGACGAGAGGCCACCTCCTGCAGCTCCTTGTGTGGCAGAGCCCTCACCGGCTCCACACTAACTGCCCTTGCTTCTCTCCAGAACTATTTCAGAGACGCCTGGAACGTCTTTGACTTCGTCACCGTGTTGGGAAGTATTACTGATGTTTTAGTAACAGAGATTGCGGTAAGTAGCGTCTCCTGCCCCTGCAGGGCCCCAAGTGGTCTCCTTCCAGAGGCGCTCCCTCACTGAGCCTCCAGGCCCTGGTGGCGTTAGCGCCTCCTCGGAGCAGAATTCCCCACGAGCTCTGGAGACGGAAGCTCCTCTCCAGAGGCGAGTGTGGGGATGAGTTTGGGGGGGGGGGAGGGTGGGTGTCCTCTCGGCAAATGCTTTTTCTTGGCTAAGAAATTGGTTCCCAGGAGGTCTTCCAGGCTGGTGGCCTGAGAATCACCAGGGAGCTCCATGGTAACAAGTGACCAGGAAGATAAGGATCTCCTAAATTTGTGTTTATCTAATACATGCACATCTAACAACTGGTGCCAAAAAGATACAAACTAAAACCAGTAAGAATTTAGAATATTTTAAAGTGTTAAGTTTGTTTTACATATACGTGGTGTGTGTGTGTGTGTGTGTGTGTACACATGCTGGAGATTCTTATTCTTACTAAAATACATGGATTATATCTAAAAACTGACTGAGGGCTAGAACATGAACTTGTCTCAACAAATTTGAAAGAGTCTGACTCATAAAGCGGTATTCTTTCAGCACATGTTAAGTTAGAACTAAATGGCAAAAACCACATTTATTTTTCTTAGGTTGAATTCTCTAGGAACAGACACCAAGGCGAAGGTTCTTATAGAAGTTATGTCTTAGGACGTGTTCTGAGGCAGAACCCGTGGAGAGAGGTTTGGGGAGGTGGATGGGGAGAGAAGGACCAGAGGTGCCGGTGAATTGCGTCATCCCCCAGGGGCTCTGGAGACAGGGTGGGTCACACCTCAGAGCTGCAGAGTTCTTACCTCTGTGCCCACCAGTCCTCGGCTAAAGGCCGTGCCCGGGGTGTCGATTCCCAGACACCCGAGCGCCCCGAGGGCAGGCGAAGCAAGCTCTGGCCGCCTGCGCTGCTGCGGGTGAAGGGCCACGTGCAGGGTGGGGGCATCTGCTCGCAGCCCTGGCTCAACCTGGCTCTGCCCACGCCTCATGTCGGGTCCCGTTGCTGTCTTCAGGGTGGTGCTGCTCACGACTTCTGGGAGGAGAGGGTTGATAGGAGGAGCAGGGCACCTGCTGCTGTGCTGGGGACTCGTGTCATCGCCGGGGTCCCCTCACCTCTGGCCAGCCCTCTGCTGCTCTGGTTGCTGGTCTCGCCAGGTGACCCAGCCCTCTGTGCTGTGCGGCCCGGGCCCTGCTTGCCATTCCCTGTGTGGCTCTGGCTGCTGTGATGGTCCAGGCACAGTTCAGACTGGTCCCAGGAACCTCTAGAAAGGCCCCGGGAGCCCCTGATTTCCAGACAGACTTCTCCCTGCCCCTGTGCAGGGGCAGCTCTGCCCTTCACACCCTGGCCAGCGTGGAAACTCTGGGGAACCCAGAGCGACAGGAGCCACCACGGCCTTCCTGTGTCCCACAGTGGAAGTGGTCTCCAGCCCCTTTGAGTCAGGACCCCGAGATGCGCCTAGCCTGAATTTGTGGGGATGGTGACACAAAGTCCCAGCGGGCTGCTGGAGTCATGGTGACAGGGGCCACCTCCGCTTTGGCCCCTTGCTTCCTGGATCCATGCGGTTTACAGGTCAGGCACCCAGTATGTCTGTTGGCCGTCAGTTCATCTTGAAGTGCAGCACCCTGAACCCCCTGAGGTGCCCCATCAGGCCAGCTCTTTTCTGTGCCTGTAAGAGGCCATCTCAGCATTTTATCAGAGCGACACCTCCTGAGTGATGTGGAGTGTGACACGCCGGCGGGCCCTGGGTCTCCTGCTCCTTTGCCCGCCCTCCGCTTCTGAGTTGGTGGCATGTGGCATCCCCTGTTGGTAACTCTCTGACGCTAGGGCATCAGCAGAGGCAGGCCCGCACCCAGGATATGAGTGATCCTCGCTGGGGCAGATCGCTGTTGCTTCCGGGTGGAGGTTCTCAGGTAGGCGACTTACCACCAAGTGGCTGAGTGACAGCTCCAGACGTGGTTCCCTGTAGAGGCCTAAAGGTGGTCTCTGCTCACTACGAGCTGGTGTTCAGTCGTGGCCGTGGCTGGATCAGCCTTGCCAGGCGCAGCCTTTATCCCAGCCGCCACAGTCACTGCCTTTGTGGGTCTGCCGTGTGAGCGGGGGCTGGGAAGACAGAGGCTTGCTGACATCTGTTGTCCACACAGCCTAAGGCGCATGGGGTTTTCGTGTCCCTACGGCTGTAGGTGTCCGGGGTGGACGTTAACATGTGATGCCTAGACCTGCACATGGTGCCCATTCCCACGTCCAGAGGTGGCCTCTGCCACAAGCTTTGTTCCCTCCAGAGGCCTGACCAAGCTGTAGCCTTTGCCTAGGACCCTGTGGTCCTTACCACCAGCAACTTCACGCACACACACACACACACGCACACACACATACTGTGGCGGATGGGGCACATCGCCAGAGCTCTGCCTCACCACCGTCTTTCAGGCCGACGCCGCCTGGGGCTCTGGTGAGGCCTGCACCAGTGCATTAAGCCAGTCCCTCCATAACCAGGTTGGAGCTTTCCTCGACATTTAATGATCATCCCATGATGTGCTGGGGAGGGTGAGCTTAGGAAGAGACAGTGGTGCCGCAGAGGTGAGCGGTGTGGGGGCCAGGCCAGCCGTCGTGTGACGGTGCCCTCTAGGCTTGCCCAGGTGTGGCCCCGGATGTAGCACTTCCACAGTGCACTGGGCTGTTGCTGGGCGGGTGGCACATGGCCCATGAAGACGAGCCGTCTGTGGATGAGATCCAGAGTAATCTAAAATGGATTAAATGTGAGATTGCTCAAGTAAGTTTGCTGCGTTTCATTACGGCGCCAGCAGTCCTGACAATAGACCTGACAAGGTACGCGTGCAGGACCTCTTTGTGGAAAATTACTAAGCTTTATTGGAAGATGCTAAACGAGACTTGAATAGATGGAGTTATACATGATGTTAATTAGTAAGTAGTGTCGGTGCCATAGAGATGACAGTTCCTCCCAACTGATCTGTAGATTCAATGCAATTTCAATAAAAACACCAATGATTTTGTTTTTCTTTTTGTTTGTTTGTCTCTTTGTTTTGGAATTTGACAAAAGCTGCTTCTAAAATTTATAAGGAAGAGCAAAGCCTCCCAAGTAGCCAAGATGCCTAATAGTAAGAAGGTGCCCCTGGGGCCGCGCCAGGGCGGCGGCTTCCTGCAGAGCGGTAGCAGTTTAGACCGCGTGGGGTAGCCCAGGAGCCTGGACTCAGGCCCACTTGCGTGTGACCGTCTGTGGGCGTAGCTAATGATCAGTACAGGAGAAAGAGGAATTGGGTCTTGGCTTGCACCATTCACAAAAGTACTGCAAATGGAGGAAAAGACTTAAATATAAGAGACAGAAACTTTAAAGCTCTTAGAAGAAAATACAAGAGATTATTTTTAAGACCTTGAGATAAGGACTGATTTGTTAAGCAAAAAATATATATAAAGCACCAGCCATAACTGGAAAAAAAATTGTATAATATAAAATTTCTGTGTATCAAAAGGAGAAAGGCCAATCCATGAACAGGGGAAGGATATTTGCATCACATTCCTTCATGTATACGCGTTAAAATGTTTATGCAGTGCCTGTCATGTGCTAAGCACTATTCTAAGTGCTGGGACAAAAGATGAAAATCCCCGCTTATTCTAATGGGAAAGACACATGGTGTCAGACAGTGACCAGGGAGAAGGCAAAGCAGAGGGGGTGTGAGACACTGGGGAGCCGTGATTGTGTGCCACTGAGACGGCGACCCCAGGTCAGGAAGTCTGGACTCGCAAGGAACCTGAGCAGGTGCCAGCTGGGGGGCAGGGAGTGCAGAGACCCCACCAGGGGTGAAGAAAGGGTGGACGCTGTGGCTGCACAGTGAAGACCTTGCAGTCGGTAAACCTTGGCTTTTCTTTTGAGTGAGATGGGAGGATTTGGAGGGTTTTGTGGAGAGGAGTGACACGACCTGGCATTTAAGAGCACAGCCCTGGCAGCTTTGTTGAGAATATTGTGCAGGGCACAGGCAGAGGCAGTGAGACCAGTCAGGGCTGTCTTAGCTGGGTTCCCCCAGAAACAGACCCTGAGACAAGAATGTGGTGCATGTCGTTCACCTGGAAGCCAGCAGAGAGGCAGGCAGCCCAGGAAAGGCGCTATCAAGTCAGCTACCGTTACTACCCCAGGGCTCTCCCAGCAGCCGCTGTCTGCTGCGGGTTGAAGGCTGCTGGGGGGAGGGGGCCAGAGAATTATTTTTTCAGCAGTTCACCCTTCATTAATGTTAGGGCCTGGGTATTGTGTCCTGGCCTGGGAAAGCTCTCAGAAACAAAGATGTAAGTGCTGACAACTGGGTAGTGGGCCTTGGAGGATGTGTGTGCGGCCGAGCATTACTGCTGTGAGCCAGGAGAGGAGCTGGGAGCTGGGATGTGGTCAGACATCGTCAAGTTCTGGGTGTAATTTCCAGGTAGAGCTGCAGATGGGTCGGACGTGGGTGTGAAAGATGAGGCAAGGATGGCATCATACTTTGTCGTCTGTGCGCTTGGAGAAGTGGGTTGTCATTCACTGAAAAGAGAGGGAATTGTGAGGAACAGGTTTGCCGAGGACGGTCCGGCTGCACCTTGTCCATGTTAGAGTTCAGTCCTGCTGTCCTCCCAGGAGTCGTCCAGCGGGCAGCCGGAGGAGACGCAGGCCAGTGACGTACGGCTAGGAATCGTGAGCCTGTAAGATGAGATGGGATGAGATCCATGGGGGAAAAGAGCGTGAGGCCAGCATGTAGTGAGCAAAAGGCTGGAGGGCGGAGGCCTTCCAGGCTCGCGGTGGAGGTTAGCGTCCAGAACGTGCAAGGCTCTTCTGGGAGCAGAAGGTACGGTGGGGCATCTGCCAAAATAGAAAACACAAGTGGCCACAGAAAGATACTCAACCTTACTCGTAATCAAAGAAGTACAAAGTGAAACGGCACTGAGATGCCATTCCACACCCAGCGTTTGTCAAACAGAAACCCTGAGGCTGCCGGCTGTAGGCGAGGATGTGGACACTGCTGCTGGGTGTCGGTCAGCTCGGCCTCGCTGGAGGGGCGGGCGTGTGTGCCTGCCCAGGGTGCCTGGCGGAGGAACCTGGAGACGTTTTCACACGGATGTTCATGGCAGCGTTTTTCGCAGCAGCAGCAGCGGCAGAAGTGGTTTATTGACACAGTGAATGGCACCCTTATCGAGAGGATGCTTCCCCAAAGCGGTGTTTGCTCAGAGTGAGAGCACAGGTTTGCCTGAGCCCAAGAGGGCCACGTGTAGTCTGATCCCGTCACAGAGTTAAGAACAGGCAAGTATAAACGTGTTTTAAGAGTTAGAGGTCAAACAGTGCAGAAAAGCAATTATTAACAAGGATTAAGGATAGTCACTACATCTGGGGAAGAGAGGCACGCAGGGCTTCCAAAGTAACGGCGACGTTCCGTGTTTTAGGCTGGATGACGAATATATGGATCTTTTATCACCTTTATTTAAAATACATGTGTGTACATAGACTTGCACGTATTCCTTTGTTTATGTGAGTTGTTTCATGGTTTTGAAAAGTCAGTGATCTGAATAATCCAGGCAAAAAGCTGAAAGCTGCCATCTTAACAACAAAACACGGTGATTTGTTCCCCCGGCTGCTGGCCTTGCAGCATTGCCCGGGCGCTGCCCCTTCGCTGTGCACCTCTTCTCACCCAGAAGTAGTTCCCCAGCGTGGTTTCTGCCTAGGCGCTCCGCCTCCTTGGGCACAGGAGTCTTTATGCCCCAGACAAAGGCATCCTGACACTGGGCTCCCAACTGCAAGGACACAGCCCTGGGGGTTTGGGCGTGTGTGTGCCCCCTCGGCAGAGGGGTGACGGCTGGGAGGGCATCCACAGGTGGGGCAGGCAGGGGTGCCCGGCTGATGTCGCAGAGGCGCTGTCTCCCAGGGGCACCTCCCCACAGAGAGGCCCCTCAGCTGCTGGAAACTCAAGGGAGGGCGGCTTGCAGATGTTCGAGAACTTAATCCCAGCAAGACCTCCAGGGTAGCCACCACCAATCCTGGACGCCCAGCAGGGCTGGCAGGAGGGCTGAGAAGCTGCTTGGTCTGAAAGCTCAGCTGCCCGGGCCACTAGTGGTTTCAGAGGGCGGTCTTCACCCTGTCCTGCCTGGAGGAGGAAAGGTGAAAGGAAGCCGTCTTGTGGATTTCGGTGTCTTGTTTTCTTTCTCCATTGTAGTCACTTCATGTGTTACTTTGTGGATGCACTTTTTTTTCCTTAGGCAAAAATGTGAGTGTCAGTTCCCACCCCCGACTTAAAAATCACCATAGAGCAACAGTCTTAACCAGGGTCACGTAGAGAACGCACTCTAAGCAAGCATAAAACTGACATTGATTTCTTTGCCTGGAAATAAAAAAATAAGTGTCTGTGAGTCATCTTTGGATTTGCATTACAAACAGAAATGCAAATGATGCCCCTGTCTGCATAACCTACAGATTTCAAAAATGTGTTTTGATTCGGTACATTTTAAGCAAAATATGCAAAGTTTACCCAAATCCTAAAAATTTCCAGTGAAGTGTTCAGAGTTTGAGTTTTGCTTGTGTTGGTGACTCAGTTTCTCTTTTGTTTTGTTTCTGTTCGTGATTTACCCTCACCTACCTGCTGACTCACGTCACCCAACCAACATACAATGCGAAAACCATGTCTCCGTCTGTATGTTGTGCGCCTGCCGCTCAAACATCCCAATTTGTAAATAATACGCAAATATCCATCCATGAAAACATCACATATAGGAAACGGTTGGTTTCATGACTTTAAATAGTTCTTAAAACTCCTCGCTTTGCTTGCTCCGGTCCTCCTCCCTTCTGCTTCCTGTCACCCCTCGCCGCTGCCCTCCTGTGCTCAGAGCCCAGCTGCACCCGCCCCTCTGGCCTCTCACGCACTGTCCTGGCTCCTGGGGTCCAGCCGGGGCTTATGAGGGCCCCCCAGGGACCACCTGATCACAGGAACTGGCCTTGGGCTGAGAGAGGAGGTAGGGGCTTCTGAGTGAGAGGCAGGTAAGTGATGAGACTGGCTCAGAATTGGGGAGGTTTTGCAGGATGTGAGTTTGGACCTGATCCCCGAAAAGTCCATGGTTTCTGCTGCACAGTCATGTCCCTTCTGCTCTGTCTCCACTGGCAGACCGAGCGGACTCGGCTCTGCCCAATGGCCTCTGACAAGGTCTCCTGTAGGGTCCTTCCTGGGCGTATCTTCCGTGGGGGCCTGGCTGGGGGCACCAGGCTGGGGGGTTGGCCTGAGTAGAAAGAGGGGCACTGCCCCAGGAGGGAGCAGAGGGCTGGGCCCTCATCCAGCGTCGCTGACTCTTGTGTGCCCTGGTCGGCAAGCTTGTGTGGAGCCCGTGCAGGAGGTGTGGACGGAGCCTCCTTCCGGGTGAGGGGAGAGAGAAGATGCTGGGAGCAGAGTGAGCTGAGGCCATGCCTGCAAGTTCGTGCAAAGTAGCAGATTCTGAGATTCCTGCTATAGAAAGTGAATGCTTGTGATAAAGGTTTCACAATCGGAGCAGAAAAGCTTGAGTTTTGAGAAAAGGCTGTTTGATGCTGCCGAAATACCAGGCCACATCTTTCGCACAGGCTCTGCTCGTGGCACCAGGACTCTGCTCAGCCCTTCCTGTCCACCCGCTCTGTGCCCTCCTCTGCCTTCATGTCAATCAATGTCCAGGGTACTGTGCGTGTGTGGGCTTTCTCCACAGGCTTTCTCTCCTTTCTCTCTCTCTCCCATCATCGGTCCCCTTGAGAACGAAGCTGAGTAGGAGAGCAGCTTGTCCCACGCTCTGCTGCACCTCATCCCTGGCACGTGTGTGGTCCCCGACACGTGCACAGTGTGAGGGGGGGCACCTCATTGTGCTGTGACTCTGACCAGAGGCAGTGATGCGCTTGGATGTAGGAGACGTGGGCCTCGGCCTGGGCTCCGTTTGCCTCTGTGGCGGCGTTTCAGTGCTCAATGCACCGTAAGTTCCTTTTCTCAGGGATTCCTCGCCCCCGGGCATGATGTCCTAACACCTCCATCGTGTAGAGGTGGAAGCTGGCGCTCAGTGGAGCTGGGGACCAGTGTCCCCTCCGCGTAAATCAGCTCCGTGTTGAGGGCTGTAAAGCTGACCTTTCCTGGCTCAGAGGCAGGGGCCATAAGGAGGGGCCTGGCTTGGAAGTAGGTGGGGTTGCTCGTGGGTACAGCAGAAACCATGGACTTGGGGGGTCGGGGCATGTTGCATCCACCTCCAGGGGGTTGGCTGAGGCCAGGGGTGACGGTGCGCAGCCAGGGGGAGGCCGCTGTGTGCTTGCTGCCCCTGCTGTCCTGCATGCAGTCTGCATGGTGGTGTCTGGCGGCTCGCGCACGGGTGCAGCCATGGTGCACTCAGCCTGTCACACTGTGGTTGCGGCATCTGGGGCCGCTGTCACCTCCGCCCTCACGGCTCTCTAGGGCTGGCTGTCTGTTGGCACGTGCACCTTCTCCTACGTGCCCGTGGAGCCCCGAGAGAGAAGCTGGGGAGGAGGGTTGGGACCTGGGCCTCAACAGAAAGTAGGAAGGGGCTGCGTTCACGCATCCAGTAACTGGAACGAACAGCGCCTTCCGCTGCCCGCTGTGGCCTCCGTCTCTTCCTTCTTACCCAGAAGCTTATATTTCCCTCCAGTATTTTCAGGAAGTCTTGTCTGTCCCAACCGTCTGAGCAAATTGCTTTGGTCTCGGCCCCTCCAGACCCACCTGCGCAGGTGGTTTGAAAGCAGACACCCCTGAGGTGGCAGCTCCCCCCTTTCTGTGCTTTACTGTCTTGTACAAAGGGTACCCTGGCACCGTAGGCAGTCCCCCCTTGCATCCCTGTGCCCGTCCTCCTGAGGCGACTGGCTCACCTGAGAGTCCTCAGGCCCACGGGGCTCAGAGAGTGTGGCTATGTCTCATCCACCCTGAGGTCCTCTTGCCCCAGCGCGAGCCGGTGAGGGAGCTGCAGGGAAACGAGTACACCCTCCAGGGTCACACCCCAAGGTCCACTTCTGCCTGCGTGCTGATCTGGGCCACAGCCGGCCCTCCTCGTGCCTGCCAACTGCCCCCTCTCCCTGTGGCACTGTCCAAAACCCGGGAGCCGTCCCCCAGGGTAGCTGTTAAGCCCCTCGCCAGCAGAGACAGTCCAGAGTCCCTGGTGGGAAGCAAAGAAGCCAGCCCCTGAGACAGGCAGTGGAGGGGCGGAGTGAGGCCCGTCTCTCCACCAATGCCTCGTCCCAGCCAAGACCAGATGGGCAGCCCTGGAGGGAGGACGCGGCTCTGCCCAGGCCCCGCCGCCTCCTGCGTGAGCTCTGCCGCTGCACCTGTGCTCTCTTTTCTCTGTATTTGACCACTGTATCTGGCAGCACAATGTGTCTAGCCTGAGCTGCTTGCATATTTCAAAGCAGCCAAGTGTGGGGAAGCTGACCTCAGGCTGCGCGTGGGCACCTGGTCTCCAAGCAGACAGGGCAGGAAGCCGCCCGGGCCCGCGAGCACCCCTGCCTACTCACGGACGCCGAGCAGGGCCGTGCCCCCGAAAGGGATGGCCAGGAATTCAGGCGCCCCTGGGCCAAGGTGGAAGCCTCGCTCCCGGGTCATCCGTGCAGTCCAGAGACGGTTGGGTTCGTTTGTGCCTGACTTCGACCCTTTGGATGAGGGGGCCGTGCGAGATGGCTTGGGCTCTCTGGGGCAGACACCGGATAGTGGGCTGCAGAGGTGTCTTCCCTGGCGTGGGCAGCAGGACCGACACCACCTACGCCTCCTGCGGTGACCTGCGTGCGGGCACCTGCCCAGGCCCGGAGGAAGGGCCTGCCTCTCGGCTGGGCCCCAGGCAGGCCGGGGCTTTGCTGGCCGTGTGGTAGCCCTGCCCCTGGGCGGCTGGGCCGTGCCCTGTGAGAGGCCGTCAGTGTTGGAGGCCTGGCTTCAGGCATCCTCCCCTTCCACGTGGCAGCGGGGGGGGTGCTTCATGGGACTTTCCTCTGCCCCTCCCTGTGGAGGGCGTTTCTCTGATTTGCTGCATGGGAAGCGGTTTGCAAAGACAAGCTTCACTCTTGGAAGGTTTCCTGGTGGCTGATTGCTGCTTAGACTGTGAAGCGGTGACTTTTTGTTCCGTTCTCTCTCTTCACCCGCTTTTCTTTGGGGCACAGTGACTTGGGGAGGTGGGGTGGGGCGTGGCCGCCCTGCGCCTGTGGGAGGCTGGTCCCCGAAGGTCAGAGCATAACCTCTCTTCCCTGCAGAACAACTTCATCAACCTCAGCTTCCTCCGCCTCTTCCGCGCCGCCCGACTCATCAAGCTGCTCCGCCAAGGCTACACCATCCGCATCCTGCTCTGGACCTTCGTCCAGTCCTTCAAGGTGAGGCTGGGCGTGGCCAGGCGCGGCCTGACCCCTCCCTTGTGCAGGCTGGGGGGCTTCTGCCGCCACCGCCCGAGCGCCCTCCTCGGGAAGGCCGGGGCGGGGCCCACACCTCCCGTGGCGCCCGTTGTCCCGTGATGGTTTGAAAGGACGCTTTCACACCTCCCGTGGCGCCCGTTGTCCCGTGATGGTTTGTAAGGACGCTTTCAGGTTTACGGAGAGTATCTTGTTTATGCTCACCAAGGGCTGAGGTGGCTTTTATGGCTTGATTTGTAGATGAAGGAGTTGACAGTAGCTTGGTGGTCAGTGGGGTGGGTCTGCAGTCAACTGAGGCCAGTGTGGCCCCAGAGACCCAGCCACCATCCGCTCTGCCGATGAGGCTCAGGCCAGGGGGCAGGCCTCCCTCCTGGAGCTGACCTGGCCTCCCTCCTGGAGCTGACCTGCCCTCCCTCCTGGAGCTGACCTGTCCTCCCTCCTGGAGCTGACCTGCCCTCCCGTGTCTCTACAGGCGCTGCCCTACGTGTGCCTGCTCATCGCCATGCTGTTCTTCATCTACGCCATTGTCGGCATGCAGGTGGGTGTGCGCGGGGCCATCGCACGATAACGATGGCACGCTCGCACTTCGGCAACGTTTCTATGAGCCAGCTGCCGTTCTAAGCACTTTATGAACTTAATCCTCAGAAAGACTCTTCTGTGGCTGAGGCCAAGCAGTGCCACCCTTTGTGGGCAGATGCCCGGCCCTGCGGTCTAGTGGAATCCTGCTGGGGTGTGCTAGGGCGCTGGTGGGCACGATTGCTTGGGTGCTGGGCACCCACGGCGGTGGAGTGTTTGAGCACATCTGCAGGATGCCGAGTGGCCTGCGGCGCAGCAGCTGGTCATTCTTTTGGCCCAGCAGCACTTCTGAAGGACAAGCGTCCTGATCCTGTACTGGAGATTATATGCTGTTGAAGGAAAAAGTCAACAGGATCATACCAGGTCACTGTCCTGGTCAAAATTAGCTTTTGCGTAACTTACCTTTATTTTGTCAAAGAACGCTTTGTCAGCTATTTGGGAAAATGTTTAAAATACACAAAGCAGTGTCCCAGTTGATACTTTTGGCATCTGGCCACTTTCCAGTAGTAAGGATGGGAGATGGACTCAAATGTTAATTTGTAGTGGAAGGAGACAGTGTCTAAAGGTTAGCTGAAAACTGATTTTTAAACTCAATTTCCAGGGGTTGAAAAGTTGTCTTGCTTAAAATTTGCTGAGATCTGATGCTGTTTAAAACAAACATATATTTTTTCTTGCTTTGGTATGTGGGCATACAAAGACATATGTCACTGATCTTTATTTTATTTTATTTTTTATTTTTTTTTTACATCTTTATTAGAGTATAATTGCTTTGCAATGGTGTGTTAGTTTCTGCTTTGTAACACAGTGAATCAGCTATACATATACACATGTTCCCATATCTCTTCCCTCCTGCGTCTCCCTCCCTCCCACCCTCCCTATCCCACCCCTCCAGGCGGTCACAAAGCACCGAGCTGATCTCCCTGTGCTATGCGGCTGCTTCCCACTAGCTATCTACCTTACGTTTGGTAGTGTATATATGTCCATGCCTCTCTCTCGCTTTGTCACAGCTTACCCTTCCCCCTCCCCATATCCTCAAGTCCATTCTCTAGTAGGTTTGTGTCTTTATTCCTGTCTTACCCCTAGGTTCTTCATGACATTTTTTTTTCTTAAATTCCATATATATGTGTTAGGATACGGTATTTATCTTTCTCTTTCTGACTTACTTCACTCTGTATAACAGACTCTAGGTCTATCTACCTCATTACAAATAGCTCAATTTCGTTTCTTTTTATGGCTGCGTAATATTCCATTGTATATATGTGCCACATCTTCTTTATCCATTCATCCAGTGATGGACACTGAGGTTGTTTCCATCTCCGGGCTATTGTAAATAGAGCTGCAATGAACATTTTGGTACATGACTCTTTTTGAATTATGGTTTTCTCAGGGTATATGCCCAGTAGTGGGATTGCTGGGTCATATGGTAGTTCTATTGGTAGTTTTTTAAGGAACCTCCATACTGTTCTCCATAGTGGCTGTACCAATTCCCATTCCCACCAGCAGTGCAAGAGTGTTCCCTTTTCTCCACACCCTCTCCAGCATTTATTGTTTCTAGATTTTTTTGATGATGGCCATTCTGACCAGTGTGAGTTTTGTAGTTTTGATTTGTAGTTTTGATTTGCATTTCTCTAATGATTAATGATGTTGAGCATTCTTTCATGTGTGTGTTGGCACTCTGTGTATCTTCTTTGGAGAAATGTCTATTTAGGTCTTCTGCCCATTTTTGGATTGGGTTGTTTGGTTTTTTGTTATTGAGCTGCTTATAAATTTTGGAGATTAATCCTTTGTCGGTTGCTTCATTTGCAAATATTTTCTCCCATTCTGAGGGTTGTCTTTTGGTCTTGTTTATGGTTTCCTTTGCTGTGCAAAAGCTTTGAAGTTTCATTAGGTCCCATTTGTTTATTTTTGTTTTTATTTCCATTTCTCTAGGAGGTGGGTCAAAAAGGATTTTGCTGGGATTTATGTCATAGAGTGTTCCACCTATGTTTTCCTCTAAGAGTTTGAGAGTTTCTGGCCTTACATTTAGGTCTTTAATCCATTTTGAGCTTATTTTTGTGTATGGTGTTAGGGAGTGATCTAATCTCATACTTTTACATGTACCTGTCCAGTTTTCCCAGCACCACTTATTGAAGAGGCTGTCCTTTCTCCACTGTACATTCCTGCCTCCTTTATCAAAGATAAGGTGACCATATGTGCATGAGTTTATCTCTGGGCTTTCTATCCTGTTCCATTGATCTATCTTTCTGTTTTTGTGCCAGTACCATACTGTCTTGATTACTGTATTTTTGTAGTATAGTCTGAAGTCAGGGAGCCTGATTCCTCCAGCTCCGTTTTTCGTTCTCAAGATTGCTTTGGCAATTCGGGGTCTTTTGTGTTTCCATACAAATTGTGAAATTTTTTGTTCTAGTTCTGTGAAAAATGCCAGTGGTAGTTTGATAGGGATTGCATTGAATCTGTAGATTGCTTTGGGTAGTAGAGTCATTTTCACAATGTTGATTCTTCCAATCCAAGAACATGGTATATCTCTCCATATATTTGTATCATCTTTAATGTCTTTCATCAGTGTCTTATAATTTTCTGCATGCAGGTCTTTTCTCTCCTTAGGTAGGTTTATTCCTAGATATTTTATTCTTTTTGTTGCAATGGTAAATGGGAGTGTTCTCTTGATTTCACTTTCAGATTTTTCATCATTAGTGTATAGGAATGCCAGAGATTTCTGTGCATTAGTTTTGTATCCTGCTACTTTACCAAATTCATTGATTAGCTCTAGTAGTTTTCTGGTAGCATCTTTAGGATTCTCTATGTATAGTATCATGTCATCTGCAAACAGTGACAGCTTTACTTCTTCTTTTCCGATTTGGATTCCTTTTATTTCCTTTTCTTCTCTGATTGCTGTGGCTAAAACTTCCAAAACTATGTTGAATAAGAGTGGTGAGAGTGGGCAACCTTGTCTTGTTCCTGATCTTAGTGGAAATGCTTTCAGTTGTTCACCATTGAGGACGATGTTGGCTGTGGGTCTGTCATATATGGCCTTTATTATGTTGAGGAAAGTTCCCTCTATGGCTACTTTCTGCAGGGTTTTTGTGGTACGCATGCCTCTCACTGTTGTGGCCTCCCCCGTTGCAGAGCACAGGCTCCGGACGCACAGGCTCAGCAGCCAGGGCTCACGGGCCCAACCGCTCCACGACATGTGGTATCTTCCCGGACCGGGGCACAAACCCGTGTCCACTGCATCGGCAGGCGGACTCTTAACCACTGCGCCACCAGGGAAGCCCCTCTGCAGGGTTTTTATTATAAATGGGCGTTGAATTTTGTCCAAAGCTTTCTCTGCATCTATTGAGATGATCATATGGTTTTTCTCCTTCAATTTGTTAATATGGTGTATCACGTTGATTGATTTGTGTATATTGAAGAATCCTTGCATTCCTGGAATAAACCCAACTTAATCATGGTGTATGATCCTTTTAGTGTGCTGTTGGATGCTGTTTGCTAGTATTTTGTTGAGGATTTTTGCATCTATGTTCATCAGTGATATTGGCCTATAGTTTTCTTTCTTTGTGACATCCTTGTCTGGTTTTAGAATCAAGGGTGGCCTCATAGAATGAATTTGGGAGTGTTCCTCCCTCTGCTATATTTTGGAAGAGTTTGAGAAGGATAGTTGTTAGCTCTTCTCTAAATGTTTGATAGAATTCGCCTGTAAAGCCATCTGGTCCTGGGCTTTTCTTTGTTGGAAGATATTTAATCACAGTTTCAATTTCAGTGCTTGTGATTGGTCTGTTCATATTTTCTATTTCTTCCTGATTCAGTCTTGGCAGGTTGTGCATTTCTAAGAATTTGTCCATTTCTTCCAGGTTGTCCATTTTATTGGCATGGAGTTGCTTGTAGTAATCTCTCATGATCTTTTGTATTTCTGCAGTGTCAGTTGCTACTTCTCCTTTTTCATTTCTAATTCTATTGATTTGAGTCTTCTCCCTTTTTTTCTTGGTGAGTCTGGCTAATGGTTTATCAATTGTGTTTATCTTCTCAAAGAACCAGCTTTTAGTTTTATTGATCTTTGCTATCGTTTCCTTCATTTCTTTTTCATTTATTTCTGACCTGATTTTTATGATTTCTTTCCTTCTGCTAACTTTGGGGTTTTTCTGTTCTTCTTTCTCTAATTGCTTTAGGTGCAAGGTTAGGTTGTTTGTTCGAGATGTTTCCTGTTTCTTAAGGTAGGATTGTATTGCTATAAACTTCCCTCTTAGAACTGCTTTTGCTGCATCCCATAGGTTTTGGGTCGTCATGTCTCCATTGTCATTTGTTTCTAGGTATTTTTTGATTTCCTCTTTGATTTCTTCAGTGATCACTTCGTTATTAAGTAGTGTATTGTTTAGCCTCCATGTGTTTGTATTTTTTACAGATCTTTTCCTGTAATTGATATCTAGTCTCATAGCATTGTGGTCAGAAAAGATACTTGATACAATTTCAGTTTTCTTAAATTTACCAAGGCTTGATTTGTGACCCAAGATATGATCTATCCTGGAGAATGTTCCATGAGCACTTGAGAAAAATGTGTATTCTGTTGTTTTTGGATGGAATGTCCTATAAATATCAATTAAGTCCATCTTGTTTAATGTATTATTTAAAGTTTGTGTTTCCTTATTTATTTTCATTTTGGATGATCTGTCCATTGGTGAAAGTGGAGCGTTAAAGTCCCCTACTATGAATGTGTTACTGTCGATATCCCCTTTTATGGCTGTTAGTATTTCCCTTATGTATTGAGGTGCTCCTATGTTGGGTGCATAAATATTTACAATTGTTATATCTTCTTCTTGGATCGATCCTTTGATCATTATGTAGTGTCCTTCTTTGTCTCTTGTAATAGTCTTTATTTTAAAGTCTATTTTGTCTGATATGAGAATTGCTACGCCAGCTTTCTTTTGGTTTCCATTTGCATGGAATATCTTTTTCCATCCCCTTACTTTCAATCTGTATGTGTCTCTAGGTCTGAAGCGGGTCTCTTGTAGACAGTATATATATGGGTCTTGTTTTTGTATCCATTCAGCCAATCTGTGTCTTTTGGTGGGAGCATTTAGTCCATTTACATTTAAGGTAATTATTGATATGTATGTTCCTATTCACATTTTCTTAGTTGTTTGGGGTTCGTTATTGTAGGTCTTTTCCTTCTCTTGTGTTTCTTGCCTAGAGAAGTTCCCTTAGCATTTGTTGTAAAGCTGGTTTGGTGGTGCTGAACTCTCTCAGCTTTTGCTTGTCTGTAAAGGTTTTAATCAAATCTGAATGAGATTCTTGCTAGGTAGAGTAATCTTGGTTGCAGGTTTTTCTCCTTCATCACTTTGAATATGTCCTGCCACTCCCTTCTGGCTTGCAGAGTTTCTGCTGAGAGATCAGCTGTTAACCTTATGGGGATTCCCTTGTGTGTTACTTGTTGTTTTTCCCTTGCTGCTTTTAATATGTTTTCTTTGTATTTAACTTTTGACAGTTTGATTAATATGTGTCTTGGCGTATTTCTCCTTGGATTTATCCTGTATAGGACTCTCTGTGCTTCCTGGACTTGATTAACTATTTCCTTTCCCATATTAGGGAAGTTTTCAACTATAATCTCTTCAAATATTTTCTCAGTCCCTTTCTTTTTCTCTTCTTCTTCTGGACCCCCTATAATTCGAATGTTGGTGTGTTTAATGTTGTCCCAGAAGTCTCTGAGACTGTCCTCAGTTCTTTTCATTCTGTTTTCTTTATTCTGCTCTGCAGTAGTTATTTCCACTATTTTATCTTCCAGGTCACTTATCCGTTCTTCTGCCTCAGTTATTCTGCTATTGATCCCATCTAGAGTACTTTTCATTTCATTTATTGTGTTGTTCTTCATTGTTTGTTTCATCTTTAGTTCTTCTAGGTCCTTGTTAAATGTTTCTTGCATTTTCTCTATTCTATTTCCAAGATTTTGGATCATCTTTACTAGCATTATTCTGAATTCTTTTTCAGGTAGACTGCCTATTTCCTCTTCATTTGTTAGGTCTGGTGGGTTTTTATCTTGCTTCTTCATCTGCTGTGTGTTTTTCTGTCTTCTCATTTTGCTTATCTTACTGTGTTTGGGGTCTCCTTTTTGCAGCCTGCAGGTTCATAGTTCCCGTTGTTTTTGGTGTCTGTCCCCAGTGGCTAAGGTTGGTTCAGTGGGTTGTGTAGGCTTCCTGGTGGAGGGGACTAGTGCCTGTGTTTTGGTGGATGAGGCTGGATCTTGTCTTTCTGGTGGGCAGGTCCACGTCTGGTGGTGTGTTTTGGGGGTGTTTGTGGACTTATTATGATTTTAGGCAGCCTCTCTGCTAATGGGTGGGGTTGTGTTCCTGTCTTGCTAGTTGTTTGGCATAGAGTGTCCAGCAGTGTAGCTTGCTGGTCATTGAGTGAAGCTGGGTGCTGGTGTTGAGATGGAGATCTCTGGGAGATTTTCGCCGTTTGATATTATGTGGAGCTGGGAGGTCTCTTGTGGACCAGTGTCCTGAAGTTGGCTCTCCCACCTCAGAGGCACAGCACTGACTCCTGCACCAAGAGCCTTTCATCCACACGGCTCAGAATAAAAGGGAGACAAAGTAGAAAGAAAGAGGAAAGAAAGAAAGAAAAAGAAAGAAAGAAAGAAAGAAGATAAAATAAAATAAAGTAACATAAAATAAAATAAAGTTATTAAAATAAAGAATATTAAGAAAAAAAAATTTTTTTTAAGAAAAGAAACGGATAGAACCCTAGGACAAATGGTGGAAGCAAAGCTATACAGACAAAATCTCACACAGAAGCATACACATACACACTCACAAAAAGCGGAAAAGGGGAAAAAATCATAAATCTTGCTCTTCAAGTCCACCTCCTCAATTTGGGATGACTCGTTGTCTATTCATGTATTCCACAGATGCAGGTACATCAAGTTGATTGTGGAGCTTTAATCCGCTGCTCCTGAGGCTGCTGGGAGAGATTTCCCTTTCTCTTCTTTATTCTCACAGCTCCCGGGGCTCAGCTTTGGATATGGCCCCGCCTCTGCGTGTAGGTCGCAGGAAGGCGTCTGTTCTTCGCTCAGACAGGACGGGGTTAAAGGAGCCGCTGATTCGGGGGCTCTGGCTCACTCAGGCCGGGGGGGAGGGAGGGGCACGGAGTGCGGGGCGGGCCTGCGGCAGCAGAGGCCGGCATGACGTTGCACCAGCCTGAGGTGCGCGGTGCGTTCTCCCGGGGAAGTTGTCCTTGGATCCCGGGACCCTGGCAGTGGCGGGCTGCACAGGCTCCCCGGAAGGGGGGTGTGGATAGTGACCTGGGCTCGCACACAGGCTTCTTGTTGGCGGCAGCAGCAGCCTTAGCATCTCATGCCCATGTCTGGGGTCCGGGCTGTTAGCCGCGGCTCGCGCCGTCTCTGGAGCTCCTTTAAGCAGCGCTCTTAATCCCCTCTCCTCGCGCACCAGGAAACAAAGAGGGAAGAAAAAGTCTCTTGCCTCTTCGGCAGGTCCAGACTTTTCCCCGGACTCCCTCCCGGCCAGCCGTGGTGCACTAACCCCTTCAGGCTGAGTTCACGCCGCCAACCCCAGTCCTCTCCCTGCGCTCCAACCGAAGCCCGAGCCTCAGCTCCCAGCCCCGCCCGCCCTGGCGGGGGAGCAGACAAGCCTCTCGGGCTGGTGAGTGCCGGTCGGCACCGATCCTCTGTACGGGAATCTCCCCGCTTTGCCCTCCGCACCCCTGTTGCTGCGCTCTCCTCCGCGGCGCCGAAGCTTCCCCCTCCGCCACCCACAGTCTCCACCCGCGATGGGGCTTCTAGTGTGTGGAAACCTTTCCTCGTTCACAGCTCCCTCCCACTGGTGCAGGTCCCGTCCCTATTCTTTTGTCTCGGTTTATTCTTTTTTCTTTTGCCCTACCCAGGTACGTGGGGGGTTTCTTGCCTTTTGGGAGGGCTGAGGTCTTCTGCCAGCGTTCAGTAGGTGTTCTGTAGGAGTTGGTCCACGTGTAGATGTATTTCTGGTGTATCTGTGGGGAGGAAGGTGATCTCCACGTCTTACTCTTCTGCCATCTTCCCCTCGTCCCAAAGCCTGGTCTGTATTTTTGATGGATAGATGATGATTCGTACATTTTCATCTGGATTCGAGTTTAAGCTGCTTAGAGTTAGGGACTCATTTGCATTTCTAACCTTGAAAGAAAGAAATTAAAATGGATAGAAAACCCATTGTGATGTTTGCACAGAATTGTAAAGAGAAAGGTTCAAGTGACTATCGTAATATCAGTATAATTACTGGTTTGGAGTCATTGATGAGAGAGTGAATTTTAAAACGCTTCCCTTCTTCTGTCTGGCAGAGCCCACCAAGACTTAGCTCTGGGTCCCCCGCTTTTACTAGTCACTCTGGGAGATCCCTGGACAGGCTCAGAGCCAGAGCCAGCGCACGCTGGGCCGTGGGACAGGGATACGTTTGCCTCTCCAGAGGTTTTCTCTACCCTGGAAATGCACAGACGCTGCTGGAGCTGGAAGCCACCAGCCCCGGCAGCAGTGGTGGCGGCTTCTGTCGGGGTTATCTGGCTCAGGGCAGCGTCCTGTCCCATGTGGGTGCACACGTGCACACACACCGTCTCCTGCCCGGCTGCAGCTCCTGAAGACCCAGCAGCAGTGGTCTGCAGCCTTCTTCTCCACTTCAGGTGTTTGGAAACATCGCCCTGGATGACGACACCAGCATCAACCGGCACAACAACTTTCGGACGTTTCTACAAGCCTTGATGCTGCTGTTCAGGTGCGTTGTGGGGAGGTGGGTCCAGGCTCACTGGCTTCTTCACTCAGGATGGGACCACCCCCCAGCCCTGGTCACACTGGCTTCTCCGCAGCGGACCTTTCCAGTTTCTCTTCTTTCCCTGCTTGTTCTTCCCTAAGGGCTCCTGGGCTTCAAGACAGCCTGAAGGGGAGGCCCTGAGGAGGTCCGCCTGAGAGCGCCAGGCCGGGCCCGCCTCCTCCACCTTGTCTCTGCTCCCCGGCGGCAGCTGCAAGGCCTCCAGTGGGGCTGCAGCCCGAGAGGTCTGGGAGGACAGAAGGTGTCCAAAGGGCTTTTCTTGGTGTGCCAGGCCAGGCTTCCCGTGTGCTCACCTTAGTGATTCGGGGATCTGTGCTACCAGGAGAAGCAGGGCAGTGGAGCGCTGCTGTCAGCAGCTTGCACCCGCTCGGTGGCCCAGGGAATCCAGCCGGCCAGCAGTGCCGTTCTGATGGGAGCTGCAGTTCCTGAGGCTCGGGGGTGCGGCCAAGGGGAGCACCAGGGCGGGGCCTGGAGGAGCACAGGCTGGTGTCCGCTCAGAGGCCTCCCTGCGCGGATGTGTGTGGGACGGCTCCCCCGCCATGGCTGTCAGGCGTGGACACCCGTGGGCTGGGGCTGTCCACCCGCCTGGCTTGAGAATGCACTTGTGGGCGGAGGCCAGAGAGTGGAACGTGTCTCCCTCCTTCCCCGTGACCCTAGGAGGGGAGAAAAGAGCTCTTTGTAGTGACTTATGGTAGAGGGGTCCTGACAGCACACCCTGCGTTGGGCCCTTTCCTGAGGTTTCACCATCTGTGTTCACTTATGTAAATGCATCGGGCGGGCTGCTGCCAGGCCCACCCTTGGGGACCCCCAGCACATCTGGCCCTATGCAGATGCGTTTTGGGCACCGTGGGAGTTCTCCTTTATATGGAGGGTGAGCTCAGATCAGGCCTGCTTCACTGCGCTGCCTGGACAGAGTTTTCGACTTGTTCTTTGCAGCAGATGAACAAGCATCCTTAGGCTTTTTACACTTTCCCCAAATAGTGTCGTTTCTCTGGACTTTAGCTATTACATTAACTTTATTTCTTTGTTTATTAATAGCCTGCCTTGTGCCACAAAATATATGAAGTGAGCCTTGGTTTTAAGCCTTTGATCTCAAAGATCTCTCTTCCTTCCTCATCTTGGTGTCACATGTGGGCACCCTCGTCATTCAGGCCTGGCACGGGCTGAACCAGCTGTTGTCCATAGGGAGTGGGCCCAGGGCTGACCACATAGGGGCACAGGGGGACCCAGGCCTCTGGCCCACCTGCAGGTCTGGTGCACATCTGGCCCCTGGTGCGGGCCTCACACACAGAAGCAAAGTCCACGCAGGAGGGGCCTCTGTGGTAGCTGCTCGGGGTGGGGGTATCCTTGATGTGTCCGAGAAGCAGTAGAAGCTGGGGTGGCCGCTGTGGGGTGAGGTCAGGGAAAGGGCAGGCTGTGGGTAGTCATGTGGATTTTACCTTCTGCAGGGAGTGAGGGGGCCACTGAGGGGTCATTGATCTTATCCCTGGGCTGCTGGTGGGGAGTGAGCATCCAGTTAAGAAGCTGCTGCAGCAGCCTGGTGGGGGGGGTAGCACGTGTCTGGCTGGTTTGAAGGCCGATGAGCTGATGATCAGGACACGGTGAGAGAGGAGGCGAGGGTGACGCCCGCGTGTTTGGCCTGAGCAGAGGGAAGGGTGGAGTCCCTGTGTCCTGAATCCAGGAAGACTGGGCGGCGGCTGCCGGGGAGGAGATCGGAGCCCACAGAGGGGAGCTCGCCATGGTGCTGACTTCTGGTGCGGTGGATTCTTTCCCGTAGCTAGTGCTTTCCCAGTTATGATCAGCTTGAAAAGCTAATGCCAGAGGCTTCTTTTTAAGAAGCAACGTCTGATAACCAGACCTCACACATGTGCAGGATCCCTGTGGAGAGGAACCCAGCTCTCCTGAATTCCCAGGCTCCCTCCCAGGGCCGGTCCTGGGCCTTCCTTCCTGGGCCTCATGCTCTGCCCTTTTCTCAGGAGCGCCACTGGGGAGGCCTGGCACGAGATCATGCTGTCCTGCCTCGGCAGCCGGGCCTGCGACGCGCTCACCAACGCCGCTGAGTGTGGGAGCGACTTCGCCTACTTCTACTTTGTCTCCTTCATCTTCCTCTGCTCCTTTCTGGTGAGTCCCGGACGCTGTGCCCATCCCGTCGCCTGTGTCTGCTGGTCTCAGACCGCCTTGGGCCCCCCTAGTCTCTTGCTGGTCCCTGATTTTGATCCATGTCACATGAAAGCTGATTCCACATCGATGGTCCTCGTTCCCCCAGAGATGAGGACCTCGTTAATCCTGAAAGGACCCACTGGGTAATGAGCTCCTGTGGGCCTGCCTTTACTTCTGTGGAAGGGGTTTTAAGTTTCCGTAGGGCAATTGTCCCTCAGTTCTCAGCTTCTAGAAGGACTTGCACCGTGGTGATAAGATACGAAGCAGCAGAATTCCAGGCAGCCTGCCTGTGACCCATGAGCTATGGAAACTCATGGGGTCAGGTTGGAGGTGTCAGCGGGCCAGGTCGCAGGGTGTGGATTTTATTACAAGTCAGCAGAAGGCTCTGGGACACTGTGAGCAGTGGCATCCTCTGCTTGACATCTTTAAACCTCACTCTGGCTTCTGGCTTCTGGTCAGGAGAGGCTGTAGGTGAGCAGGAGATAATTAGAGGTGACAGTTGGAGAGGGTGGGTGTGAAAGAAGTTGTGTGGACTTGGGCTGCATTGTAAAGGTAGAGCTGACACAATTGATTGAACACGAGCATGAGAGTAAAGGAGGGAAAAACGCTGCCTTCTGGGGTTTGCTGGGGTGATGGAGTGAGTGGTTCTTGCCCCGAGATGGAAAGGTTGGGGAGCCATGGGCGTGGGGATAAGGAGGGGGTGGTTAGAGACACGTGGGGGCCTCTGGGCTGGAGACGTGGATTCGTCGTCGTTAGTATTTGGTGTATCCATCAGGCTTGGTGATACCCTCTAGGTCCCTGTGTGGTCCAGAGACCCACGGCTTAAACATTGCCTGAGCACTGGTTAGAAATGCAGATTCCTGGGTCCTTTCCAAGACTTGCTGTATCAGGATCTCTGGGAGAGGGACCCAGGAATCAGTTTTAGTGAACTTCCTGGGTGATTCCTTGTGTGCTAAGTTCGAGGAGCACTGACCTATGGAGAAGAGGGCTGAAGACTCAGCCCTGGGGGCATTTAGGAGACAGAAGGGAGCATGGGATCCAGAAGTTGATTCGGAGCAGTGAGGCAGGAGAGAGCCAGGAGAGGGCAGTCCCCTAAAAACCAAGGGAAGAAGGTGTCCCTTCTGGGAGGGAATCATCAACCATGTGAAATATTGTTGGGAGGTAAAGTAAAATGATGACTGAGAATTGCTCATGGGGTGTGGAAAGGTAGAGACCATGGGTGCCCTTCACAGGAACAGTTTCTTTGGAGTGTTAAGATCAAAGCCTTACTGCAGCAGGTTCAAGAGATAATAAGAAGCAAAGAGCATAGCAAGAGTGGACAGCTGCTTTCCACAGTGGGCAGTGCTGAGCAGACACTTCAGATTTACAGTCATAACTTTCATGCAGGACCAGCCAGCACAGTTTGTGCTTTTCTCGGGCCATATTCTCTACTTGGCACCATGGGTAGCAAAGTGCATTATTCAGATTTGGGATTTACCAGACAAGTGTAAGGAGGGAGAAAACGATGTGTGTAAAAGTATCATCTTAGTGCTGGATGTGGGATCAGGCCTGGGGACAGGAGGGAGGGGAGGGGCAGGACCACTGGATCAGAGGTCCCCATGGGACACAAGTATTAGATGAAGTGAGCCAGAAGGATAGGAACTGTGGGCAGAGAGTGAGACATCTGTGGTTAAGACTTTGGAGGTGGTAATGGTAATGTTCATTGTTAGTCACTGGTAATGAGTTGTTTTGCAGTCATACGAGTAAGGGGCTGAGATGATGGCGGGAGGCTGGGGGGAGGTCAGGGATCAGAGAGGCCAGGCAATAGTTGACCCATCTCTGTGGATATTAACAGCAACAAGAATTAAGAGTAGATGTGGGGACAAATACAGCAAGTCAGGTGCACATTTCCCAGGAAGCAGGGGGAGGTTGGTAGACCAGAAACCTTAAACGGCAGGCTTTTTTCTTAAGAGGATGGAGGGGGACACCACTGTTTCACCTAGAGGAATGGGAAATGAAGAACGTTCGGGTAAGATGAAGATAAAAGAATTTCTATTGATGGTGAACTGAGAGTTTTGGAAGGTACAGTAGAAGGTTGGGGTAGTTGGGAAAGGTGTGCATTTGAGACCGATGAGCTTGCATATTGATAGAAAAATACAGAAAAATCTATGAAACTAGTCTTTCACTAGTTGCCAGGAACCAAGGAGAGGATTTGCATGTTGGGGTCATTCCCTGATACATCAGAAGACCCACTGTGGGCAGTGGGGAAGGAAAGCTTTCTGGAGAGTCACCCGTCTTGTAGGTAGGGGGGACAGTGGTCTCTATGAAGTTCAAAGACATCTGGTGCTGCAAGAGCCAGCCAATCCATGGGCGCAAGGCTGAGCCCACCAGGTTGGCTTCACTGTGCTCTGGCTGCAGACATACGGTTCCATAGAAAGCCACATTCATGATGCCACACCATCCACAGGACCAACACTCCCTGGACATGTCAAGGGTGAGCCGAGGCATGACATTATTCTGTTGGTTCCATTCATCCAGCAACTCCACTTCTGAGTATATATCCAAAAGAAATGAAGACAGGATATTGAAGCAATATCCACACTCCCATATTCATTGCAGCCATTATTCACAGTAGCAAAGATAGGAAACAGCCTAAGTGTCCATCAACAGATGAATGAATATAGAGGATGTGACACACACGCACACGCACACACACAATTGAATAGTATTCAGCCATGAGAAGGAGATCCTGCAATTTGTGACGACATGGATGGACCTTGAGGGCATTATGCTAAATGAAATAAGCCAGATAGAGAAAGACAAATAGTGCATAGTATCACTTATGTGTGGAATCTTTTTTTAAAGAAGTCAGAATCATAGAAACAGAGTAGAAAAGTTGTTGCCAGGGCCTGGGGATTGGGGAAATAAGGAGAGGTTGATAAAAGGGTACAAACTTTCAGCTATATAAACAAAGTCTGAGTATCTGATGTAAAACATGGTGAGTATAGTTTTTAAGACTGTATTATATAAGTGAAATTTGCTAAGAGAGTAGAACTTAAATGTTCTATCACTAAAAGATAAACATGTGAGGTGATAGATGTGTTAGTTAATAGATGGCGGGAACCCTTTCACAACGTATATGTATATCAAATCACCACAATGTACACCTTAAGAATCTTACAATTTTGTTAATTCCACCTTAATAAAGCCTGGGGGTGGGGGACAATGTGGTGCTGGCATAAGGATAAATATAGAGAGCAATGGAATAGGATTGAGAGTCTGGAAGTAAACCCAAACATCTATGGCCAATTGATTTTTGACAAGGATGCCAAGACCATTCAATATGGAAAGAACAGTTTCTCTAACAAATGGGGAGGAGCTAACTGGTTATCCACATGCAAAAAAATGAAGTTGGACCCTTACCTCACTCCATGTAAAAATATTAACGCAAAATTGATCAGAGACCTAAGTGTGAGAACTAAAACTGTAAAACTTTTAGAAGAAAACGTAGGGAACCAATCTTCATGACCTCAGATTTGGCAAAGAATTCTTAGATTTGACATCATAATCACAAGCAAGAAAAGAAAAAAAATAGATAAATTGAACTATCAAAATGCAATACTTTTGTGCATTAAAGGATATTATAAAAATATGAAAATACAATAGAAGGAATGGGAGAAAATATTTTATAAGGGGTTAATATGCAAAATATATAAAGAACTCCTACAACTCAACAACAAAAAGAGAAACAACCATATAAAAAGGGACAAAGAATCAGAATAGTCATTTTTCCAAAGAAGATATTCAACTGGCCAGCCAACAAGCACATAAAGACATTCAACATCCTTGGTCATTAAGGAAATGCAAATAAGAACCACAATGAGATACCATTTTGCACTCACGAGGATGGCTAGAATAATTTTTTTTTTTTTTAAACAGAAGATACCAGGTGTTGGTGAGGACATGGAGAAATAGGGACTTTTGTGCATTGCTGATGGAAATGTAAAAAACAGTAGCTTCTGTGGAAAACAGTTTGGAAGTTCCTCAAAAACTTAATCATAATATTACCATATGACCCAGAAATCCCATTCCTAGGTATGTACACGAGAGAAATGAAATTTTATGTCTACACAGAAATTTGTCCATGAATATTTATAGCAGCATTAACCATTAACAGCCAGAGGTGGAAACAACCCAAATGTCCATCAGTGGATGAATGGATAAACAAATTGTAGTACATACCTACAAAGGAATATTATTCAGCCATAAACAGGAAGGAACTTCTGCCAAATGCTGCAACATGGATGAACTTTGAAAACATCACACTAAGTGAAAGAAGCCAGACACAAAAGGTCATACATTGTATGGAGTTTTTTTTTTTTTTTGCGGTATGCGGGCCTCTCACCACTGTGGCCTCTCCCACCGCGGAGCACAGGCTCCGGACGCGCAGGCCCAGCAGCCATGGCTCACGGGCCCAGCCGCTCCGCGGCATGTGGGATCCTCCCGGACCAGGGCACGAACCTGCGTCCCCTGCATTGGCAGGCGGACTCTCAACCACTGTGCCACCAGGGAAGCCCTGTATGGAATTTTTTATTCGAAATATCCAAAATAGACAAATCTACAGGTACAGAAAGGAGATTGGTGGTTTCTAGGGAATGGGAGGACGGAGGAATAGGGAGTGATTACTTAGGGGTGCAAGGTATTCTTTAAGAGTGATGAAAAAATTTTGAAACTAGGGAAGTGGTGGTTGCACAGTACTGTGCGTACACTAAATGCCACTGAATTGTAGACTTAACTGTATGTTAAGTGAATTTCAACTCAGTTAAAAAAACAAAACAAAACAAAATACCTGAGCTGTAGTTCTCTAGAGCCCAAACTATTAAGTCCAAAGTTGCTACTTTCCTTGAAGGTTTACCTGAGAAGGGGAGAGGGTGGGGACCACACAGTGGAGAAGATTAACCTAGACGGCAGGACAGATCATGGACAGGAGAAGCTGGGCCTGAATGAGGACGGGGTGGGAGAAGTAGAGAACAGAAGCCTTCAGAGGACAAATACTGGGTTGGGGTTAGCCTGTGGGACCTAGAACCCGGGGAAGGATGCTGCTGGTGGTGGTGGCCGTGTGAAGGGGGCCTGGGAAGCCCTCTGCAAGGCTGTGGAGGGAGCAGGTTGGGCAGGCTCTGCCTGAGTCAGTGACGTCTGCTGCCCTGTCCGCCTCACACGGAGACTTTGGCTGCAGGTGGAGAGGTGGGGGAGGGGGCAGGCTGAGGTCTCTGGATGTCACCTCTTTTCCTTCCTGTCCTGCAGATGTTGAACCTCTTTGTGGCGGTGATCATGGACAATTTTGAGTACCTTACGCGGGACTCTTCCATCCTAGGGCCTCACCACCTGGACGAGTTCATCCGGGTCTGGGCTGAGTACGACCCGGCTGCGTGGTGAGTGAGCCCCCATGCTGTGTGGTCCTCAGGGGTGGTCCCTGCCACCCACGGATCTCAGCACAGGGCTGCGTGGTGAGTGAGCCCCATGCTGCGTGGTCCTCAGGGGTGGTCCCTGCCACCCACGGATCTCAGCACAGGGCTGGTGGCTGCAGACATGTTTCAAGTGAGTGTTCCCCCTGTGGATTTTGGCTGGGGTAAGTTAGGGTCCATCCTGCTCCCCGTGGGGTACTGCTGAGCCCGCCTCCCAGGGGGTGCGCTCATTCCCACTCTTGGTGTTCTTGTATACAGCTCCCTGGGCTGAGAAATCCTCTTCTCAGACCCTCCGTCCAGCCCTTCGGAGGTTACCTGGGGGTCATGGAAGGTTTTCAGGGGGTTGTGAGACTCAGGGTTCCTATTGAACGGGAGCTCACCGTCTTCTCACGTCTGGGGTCGTGGAGAGCGTGTGGAAACAGAGAAGGACCTTCTCTCAGGGCCTCACCGTTCTTGTGAAGCTCTGAGACCTCTGTGGGCAGAAATAATGTGGGGCCTCAGGACATTCTCCTCTGTGGACTCGGGGCTCTCCCTCCCTGCCATCTCCTTGACGTCAGGAGCCAAGTGCACCTCTGTGTCACCAGCCCAGGCCGCGAATAGAGGGTTCTCAGTAAAGTTTTATTGAAATCAGATGAGCTGCCAGGAAGGGTCTAGTGTGATTGAGGCCCTTTGGTCTTGGTAAAAAAGGGTTACTGCGCTGCTGTTGCGTAAGTGAGGGGCGATTCGCTTCCAGACGGAGCAGGGGTGTCCTGAAGGGAGTGGCTTGGGGTCAGGAGGCGGTGGAGACTGTGTTTCGTGGGAGATGCTTGCACACCTGTGACATTTCGTCCTCGGGGTCAGCACGGCAGCACGGATCCACCACCTGCCGATTTGTCTGTTCCTTCATCGCTCACTCATTCCCTTGCTCATTCATTCATTCACCCTCTCGATCCGTGGCTTGAGGAGTTACTAAGGGTGCACTCTTTGCAGCAAAACACAGGACGCAGAGGGCCCGGGAGACCTGGCCGTCGGTAAGACTCAGGCCTGCTCAGCGCGTCACTCACGGTGAGCCCGGGAGTGAACTGTGCCCCAGGGCGGGGGCTCCAGGGGGACGAGAAGACCCTGGAACGGGGGTGCCGCCGCTTCCCGCCTCCTCTCCCTCAGGCTCCCTGGCCTGCCCGCGTCCCTGTGGCGCAGCTCTGTGTCTGGTCACCCTTTGTGTGGCAGAGGCCTTTAGGAGAGGGTCAGCGTCCTCATGGGAGGATCCTGCTACCCACAGAGCACCTGGGACTCTGAATCCACGTTCAGCAAGGGGAATACTCTGGAGCTTTCCAGGCCCCCAAATCCTGGGAGCTTGGCTGCGCTCCCGCACCCACTTCTTATGCAGTCTCCCTGGAGCCCCCATCCCATCACAGTGAAGATCCAGAAGGCGTTATGTGAGGCCCTTTCCGGTCTGGGCAGCACCAGGGCCCTGGGGCTCTTCCAGGCCCAGAGCACCTCTGAGTGTGTTCCAGTGTAGTGAGAAATTGACAGTTTTCACACAGCGTAGAACAAGCCTGGCTGTTATTTATGGCTCGTGTTGTGTGTGACTTTTCGTGGTCTTGGAGAGTCCCAGCATTTTTCTGATGCATCAGCACATTTGCCCACAGCACATGCTTGAGTCCACAGGCTCACGGGTATTCCTGGGTTCTCTGGTCAGGAAGGCCCAGTCAGACCGGAGGGGAGACTGACCACACCCAAGGCCTGGTCCTTGTCAGGCAGAGGGCGGGAGGGAGTCCAGCGAGGCAGGATTGAGGCTCATTCCAGGAGGGCCATCCTGACTGTGGTCTGAAGAGATGCTGCTGCTTCTGGGCATATGTTTTTCTAGAGGAGAAAACCACAGATGTTGTATAGAGCATGACTTGGACTAACAGGCAAAGGCAAGTCAGTGCAGGCCTGCGAGAGGGGGATCATGTCTCCCAGATCTCTATGGACTGTAGACCCAGCACCTCCCCAATCAGCCCCAGGTGGAGCAGAATTAAGACATACAAGAAGTGGACTTGGGTCAGACGGCAGCTTTGTGATTGTGCACAGAGACGGCTGACTGTTTCCCAAATCCAGGGTTCTAGAACTGGGGCCTCTGGAAGGCATAGGCATTCAGGAATATGGTGAAGTGCTTATGGAAGAGTAGATAGCAAAATGTAAGCCTCAGCCCAGAGCAAGATACCAGCAGGATAACACGAGACCCCCAGTCCGGAAGTAGCACAGGCATGACCTGCAACGGACACTCAGACGTGCTTCTCCCACGAGCGGCTGGGGCAGCGGAAGGCTCGGCTGAGGCAGCTGAGCAGGCTGGGTCTGTACCCCACGACTGGCAGGGCAGAGCGTGCCTGAGCCTTCAACTAGCCTCTGTGACAGCTGCAGGGCCGTGACCATCTTTATTTCCCAGGGACCATCTGCCGTCTCCTCATTCTTGGGGAGGCTGAAACAAAAACAAACTTTATGAAATTTCCTGAGCTTTTGTGTGTATGTGTGTGTATTACGTGAGTGTGCACAAGCATGTGCATGTGTGTGCTGTCTGTGCACAGGTCTGTGTACACCCGAGTGCATGTGAGTGTGTTTACGTGCAGGCAGGCACATATGTGTGTATGCACGTGTTTTTGCATGTGCAGCAGCACGTGTGATTGCGTGCATGTGACTGCAGTGCATCTTTGCGTGTGTGTGTGTGTGTGTGTGTGTGAATGCAGGTGTGCTTGGGCGTGTACGTGCACATGTGTGTGTCCACATGCATGCTGTGGGGGGATGAGGAAGACGTGGAGTTGTTGCTTTCCGGCGCCGCCTTCCCCCACCCTCCCTTTTGTTGTTGCCTCAGCGCTTTGTGGTGAAGTGTGGAGACTCAGCAGGAGGGTCACTACCCGCTACCGTGAGTGATCTGTCTGCTCACCCTCATGGTCACCCATCTGTCCAGTAAATGTCTCTGAGCCTGTGCCATGTGCTGGGGCCTGGGGCCCACGGGGGAGCAGGCGTGTGCTCTCAGCTCTGCTCGGCCCAGCTGGGCGTGGGGCAGAGGAGCTGCAGGCCAGGCGTGTCTGCGGAGGGAGAGCTTACCTCTGGCTGGTGGGTGAGCGGAGGTGGCAGCTGAGCTGAACTGAAGGAGTGGGGTGGACGGAGCTCGCTCTAGAGGAGGGTGGGGGCGGGGGCATGGGAAGGGGCTGGGTGCCTGGCTCGCAGGGAGGGCGCATCGCAGAGGGGCTGCAAGGTGGCCAAACAGCTAGCTTTGACTTCGTTTTATAGACAGAGAGAACAGCTTTGGAACCAGCGTGACAGGATCAGGCCCCCCCTTTTCCTCTGGTGGCGGCTGAGGGGTTTGATGGCAGAAGAGAGAAGATGGGCCGAGGAACAGGGGTGACGGTAGGGGCTGTGCCTCCGCCAGGCTTCCAGCCTCTTTGTGCTGGTCCCTTGGGTCCACAAGGTTAGCAAGCACCTTGCGTGAGGCCGGAATGGGGCTTCCTCTTCACTCCCTCTTTCCCAGAAGTGAGCGCAACACAGTTTGGAGTTGGTGAGACTGAGGGGGCCATCTTGCAGGAAAGGCAAGCGTCAGCGTGGGCTGGGGTGCCCACCCGGGGACAAGAGGGACCCTTAGCCAGACCCGCAGACCCCAGGGAAGGACACGGTGTGCTCAGAGAGGCAGGGATGGTCAGGAGAGCCAGGTGTGCAGAGAAGGCCCTGGGGGCTCAGGCACTCAGGGAGTGAGGGGAGGGGCGGCCAGACAGCCGTGAACGAGGCCCAGGGGTGCTGTGTGCAGGTGGACACACAGGGCCCGAGGCTGTTCTGTAAGGAACGTCTCCCGGCTGCAGTGGGCTCTGGAAACTGTCTGCGGGCCGCCGCGCCTCCTGGGGCTCTCTGGCCCAGGCTCCAGCCGGGAGCCGCCTGTCCAGCCTGCCCCGGCTCCACCTCCAGACTGCGCAAGGCTGGACGGGTGGGACGGGCTCCTCGTGCCTCGGTTGCCATGACCTGTGACGTTTCCTTTCCAGTTGCCGGATTCATTATAAGGATATGTACCGTTTGTTGCGTTGTCTTGCGCCGCCCGTTGGCTTAGGGAGGACCTGCCCTCGTAGGTTGGCCAGCCAGGTGTGCTACTCCAACTGACATACCCTTCCCTGCCCGAAATGCAGACACAGCACACACTCCCTGCCTGGTTTGGGAATGATGACACCTCACCTCTCGCCCCTCCTGCCCTGTCCTGCCTGCACTCCAACCTCCTGGACACTTCGGTTCCCCATCTGACTCCCGACCCCTCCAGCTGGCTGGGGACAGGCAGCCTCACGAGACGGTGCGCACAGAGCTTTCTGGCTGGGCCGTGAGGATGGGGACCGGGTCCCACCTGTGCCAGAGAAGCAGGTGTCTCACCCGGATTTGCCTCCGGGCTCTTGAAGGTGGACTGAAGGTCAGACAGTCCAGAGGCCAAGGGCCCCCGAGGAGGGGGTGTGGGCGCACGTAGACCAGGAGCAGCTGCCCCTCTGCCAGGAGAGGCCAACAGCCCAGGGCTTTCTGCTTGCTGGGGGGAGGAGAGGGCGGAGGCAGTGGGGGCCAAAGACAGGTCCTGCTTCACCTCTGGATGGGGCCACTCAGCTGAGCCCAGGAGCCCTGGGAGGAGGGCCAGACCCTGGGGTGGATCCACCTGCCAGGAGAAGGCTGTCCGCCTTCTCTCTTCGGTGGCCTGAACCCGCCTGTGTCTCTGGGAGCCCAAGCAGGTCCCGTAGGCAGCCATCCCAGGGGTGGAGGTGAGGCTTCAGGACTGGTGGCCCATCTGCCTCGGACGAGACACAGTCAACAACCCCTGGACACCTCCCTGAGTCTGGAGCCTTATCGCTTATGTTGGTCCCAGCCCTTCCTGGCGTGCTGTCAGGAGGGTACAAGAGTGGCACCAAGCCACATCTCACCCCAGCTGCCCCCCCGCCCCCTCTGCAGTCTCCCATTTCCCACCCAGCCGTGACCCAGCAGCAGCCCTGCCCCGGGCCGGCCTCGGGTGTCTCTGGGCCTGGAGCTGGCCTTGGCCCCGTGGACTTCGTCTCTAGAGCCTTGGGGCTCCCTGCAGAACAGCGTGGCTCTCGCTCTCGTTTTCTGGCCTGCTTCAGACTTTTCTCCACTTCTTAAGCCTCTCGGCTAACTTGGAAGCGAATTGAGCGTGAATTGGCTCATCAGGCAAGCTGATGTCTCTGCTGTGGATCTCCAGCCGGCCTTGCTGGTCACTTAACTCTGCCAGCTGCCCTGGCATGGTGAAACAGCTCTTTTCCAGTTTGGCATTACCCGTGGCTTCTGAAAGTGTAAAATCAGAGTTGACAACCCAAAGCCGCCCCGATGCAGCCTGTCATTCCCTCCATGTTCATTAGCTCAGATGCCCCCCTGCCCGCTCCCTGCGTGGGACCAGGGTGCGGAGGTGAGGCTGGGGCAAGGAGGGGATCGAGCCCAGCAGAGAGATCCCTCATTTGACCTGTTTTGTCATTTAATCCGACGCTGGTTAACTGGCTCTGTTTTCTTGTCTGCTTCCTCCCCCTTCCCTCCTGCTGCGCCCCTCCCGTGGACCCCACTCTGCCTCTGTCCTGTGGGCCGGGCCTCCAGTGGGCGCATCAGTTACAATGATATGTTTGAGATGCTGAAACACATGTCCCCGCCCCTGGGGCTGGGGAAGAAATGCCCTGCTCGAGTTGCATACAAGGTAGACCCCTCGCCCACACCCCGCAGGCTGTCTGTGCTGCGGCCGGGCTCCCGTGTCTCTTCTGGGGCTTGTCCATCTGTTTGTCTGCTGCTGTGCTGTCTCACTGTTTCTTTCTCTTCTCTGCCCCGAACATCTCTGCTTCCTTCCCAAACAGAGGGAAGCAGACACCACGAGGTGTCCCTGCACTGGCCCCTTGTCCCCCAGGGCTGCCCCTCTGAGAGCCCCCGGGGAGGCTCGGGAACATGGAGCTGGAGCCCACCAGCTGCCTCTTCTCCTTCCCTTCTCTTCCCTAGAAAGGAGGGGACAGGCCAGCTTTTTTGACAGAGCCTGTTTTTGTTCCGAGCTCAGGACCACACTCTGCTCCTCTGTCCCCTAAGCCCCTGATGTGGGTGGAGTTGTCTAGCCCTGAGGGTCCGACCCTGGGGGAGCAGCGGCCTGCAAGGTCTCTGCAGGGTGCACCTGAGGAGCCCGCCCCCAGCCCCGCATGTGCAGAACTTCCCGGGCTGGGGAGGGAGCGTTGTCTCTAGGGCTTCGTGGGTTCACGGAGCCTTAAGAAGGAAGGGTGCTGGAGAGAGGCATCCTGCCTTCATTCCTGGCGCTCCAGAGGGCCCTGTGGGGTGAGAACAGCCTCTGGGGCCTGGACGGTCCCATGTCCCTCCCACCCTGCTGCTGAGGGCCCAGCGGCTGAGCTGCAAGGAGGGGGGTAAACTGAGGACACCGCCAGGCCTCCCTCCCGGGTGGGCGAGCAGGCCACATGGCCCCATCCCCAAGCCTGCTCCCACCTGCCCCTGCATCCTCCGTCACCCCCTTGGTGAGTAAGCACCTCCCATCCCTCCAGCGCTCCGCCCTCTCAAGAGCCTCAGTGCTCCGGAGACTCAGCCAGCAAGTGTCTGGGGCCTGACTGCTGTCTCCCTCTCTGAGCAGGCTTCCCACCAGAGCTTTCATCTTTCTGATTCTGTCCACACTGTCTGTCTCTGTGCTCGATTCTGGGCTTGCATCTCTCCCCTGGCTCAGCACAGCCTCTGGGAGCTAAGTGGCTCCTCCAGGCCATATGCAGACGCCTCTAGTGTCTTCCTTGGTCCTCCCCTGCCCGGCATGTGAGTCGAGCCTGCCTGGAGGCCGTGCATGAAAGGCTGTAGCTTTGTCCCCAAGAAGGAGAGCTGTGTCCACACTGACACCTGGGGCCAGGGTGGGCAGCCAGGGCCGTGACGGGGTAGCCTTTGGAGTTCCTCCCCGGGTGTGCTGGCCAACTCCACGTTCTGGCAGTGAAGAGACCAGGTGAGGCCTCGTGGTGGGTGGAAGTGGATGGGCTTGGTGAGCTGGGGAGGGTCAGGAGATGCACAGAGTGCCATGTCCAAGAGGGTCTAGGCCCAGGCAGAGACTCCTGTCTGTTTGCCCTGGTCTCGCCCCTTTGCTGCTCCCTGAGATTCCTGGCTCTCCCGGGCCTGGGCAGGCAGAAGGGGCTCTGGTAAAGGTGCCCCGGACGGAGCTCTCCTCTCTTGGAAAACACCTGCTTGCCCCTCCTTCCCGCTGGCCCCTGACTCCCTGACTCTCCCCTGGCGTGGAACCCCTCTGCCTCTCCCACTGCCATCGGTGCTGGTCTCCAGGGACACCGTGCTCTGGGAAGCCGTGTGTGTCACACAGGTGACCAGCAAGGTCCTAGGACCATGATTGGAGGTGCCAAGTGGGGCTTTGCCAGCATTAGGGGAAGGAGTCTGGGCTCGTGTCTCTAGCCACCTGCCCTCCATCAGGCTGAAGACTGGATTTGGTGCCAGGATGCTGGGGGCAGGCCTGGGGGCAGAGTGGCCCTAACCAGAGAAGGGACAGAGAGGCTGCCCTGTCACAGGGTGCAGGCTTGGCAGAGGGCAGGCAGACCCCAGGGAGGGGCCCTGTGCCCCCACCTCTAGCTCCCATCCTGGATGGGAGAGGACAGGGGGCTCACGGTGCCCTGAGGGCTCTACTTGGCAGGCGAGGTGGCCCCCCAATGCTCAGGACGTTCCAGACACACCTGAGACCCTTTTCCTCCTGGAGATCGCATAAGTTCTCAGAGCCTCAGGGGCACACCTGTCTCCAGCTGTTCTGTCCTGGAAAATGGAAGAGAGGAAAGGGGGCTGTTCACCTGATGGGGAAACAGGGAGCAAGCTTGCAGGGCTCCCAGTCTGGTCCGAGCACTTGTGTTCCTGTGGGATAGCCCTGGGTCCCCAGGCAGCTGGCTGAGCCTGAGGCCCTGTTCAGTCACATCTGTTTGGGTCCTTCCCCCTGGAAGGAGCTGCTCTCTAAGGCTTCCCTTGCTGCCTTGGGCTGGCGGCATCAAGCATCTCTTCCTGGCCCCGTAGCTGGGTGGTGAGAGGCAGAGGCTTCCCGGGGCTGTGGGTCTCCTCACTGGGAGCTGACCTCTGAGCCTGTGGTCTTGGCTGCCCCACCCGTCGTCCAGTGCTCCTGTCTGTGGGCTGCCTCAGGGGTTCTGCAGCCGGCCCACACCCCTCTTCAGCCTAGGCCACACACTTGTTCTGTCATGGGCAGTGGGCAAGGGCCCCTCTGGCTGAGACATGCCTGTTCTTTCAGAGGGATCCAGACTTATGGCCTGGCCCCGTTGTACAAGATGTACCTGGACTTCTACTTTTGTGCAGCCAAGGGAACCCTCAGCTCAGATGAGGGTGGGGGTCCAGGGGTAGTGTAAATGCTGGCAAAACTCCCATGCATCCAACCTCTCTTGGTCCTGGGCACCTGCAGGGACCACCTCTGGGAGGCCAAGCCCAGCCTCCAGGGCCCTCGAGCACTGTGTAGCCCTGTGGCGGGGGCACCCTGGGAGGCCTGGCCCTGACCTGCCCCCTTGTCCCCAGCGCCTCGTTCGTATGAACATGCCCATCTCCAACGAGGACATGACCGTCCACTTCACGTCCACGCTGATGGCCCTCATCCGGACCGCACTGGAGATCAAGCTGGCTCCAGGTGAGCAAGCCAGCCTTGAGGGAGGCACAAAGCCAGGGCTGCGCGAGCGCCCCTGGGAGCCGCCCCAGGCAGCTGTGCAGGGGCGGGAGGAGGGGCCTGTCTGGACTGGATGGAGGACGACTGCCCCTGGTACCTCTGTCAGACCGATCTTGTCCCCCAAAACCATCCTGCACGTTAGTGCTGCAGTGATCCCATTTTCACGTGAGGAAGCTGAGGTGGAGTGAAATGGAATGACTCCAGATTTCCCAGGGTTCTGCAGTGTTGGAGCCAGCGTCACATGAGCCAGTAGCCCTCATGGGGTGAATAGTCTGCCCCTTCCCCATAGTGAGCCCAATTCCCCCATCAGGCCCTCTCCGGAGTTACTGGTAGAACGACACAGCCTGAGCCACACCAAGGAGGAAATGAACCTCCCCTCCCCACCGCATGTGATGACAGCTTCCCCTTCGCAGAGAACATGAGTCACCAGAGGGGCCCTCCCCCCGCATGGCCTTCCTCCCTGCACCCGTGCCCTTGAGCTCCGCCCTCTCTCGTGTAGCAGATGAGCAGAGGCCAGTCCTCCCGCTCGCACACTCTGCCCTGTTTTCATCATCTACCCAAGGATGTCATGACAGAAATTCTGTATTCTATTTCTTGCCCGGTCAACTTTCTCTCTCTGCTGGATTATTTCTATCAATATGTAAATGTGCTGTTATTTTTCCTATTTTTAAAGGTTTTCTCTTCCCCTTCCATCGACTTCTCTCTTTTTCTTCTCTCCTTCTTAGCCACAGGAGACACAGGTCTGCATTGTCTCTGATTTCTCCTTTCCTAGTCTGCAGTCCATCTTTCAGTGCAAAGCTTTGTTGGAACTGCTCTTGTCAAGCTCCGCAGGGACCTCCCCTTCTCAGCCCTTGCCTTACGGACCTGTCCACAGCCTTTCCGCAGTTGTGACTCCCTTCTGTGTGAAACCCCTTTGTGTCTCTTTTTCTGTCTTCTCCCAACCTCTGAAGGTCACTGTGTGCCTCAGGCATACATTCTCACCTTTTCCCATGGCTTCCAACGTTGTGAATTCCAATTTTGTATTTTTAGTCCAGGTCTGCTCCTACACCCCAGGCTTATATACCCGATAAATTATTCACCGTCTGTACTTGGAGGCCCAGTGAGCATCCAGCGTTCACGTGCTGACCCTCGAGTCCCAGATACTCCCCAGATTCCTCCCTGTCTCCATCAGTGGAAACTGCTGTTAGAGTTGCTCAAGCCAAAACTTTTGCAGTCGTTTTTATGTCCTACTTTCTTTTCTTACCCTACTTCTGATCCATATCTGAACCCGTATAGTATCTTCTGACTCCACCTTCAAAATACACTTAGAATATGATCACTTGTCCAACCTTTCCTACTGCCACCTCCTGGTCCAAGTCACTCTTGTTCTTCTTGACTGGGTTGTTGCAGTAACCTTCTAACTGGTCTGCTTCTGCCCTTGCCTCTTTCAGTCTACCTTCAACACAACAGCCAGAATGATCATGTTAAAAATCAAACCAGTAAAATTATCAAACCTCTAGCTAGCCTGATCACGAAAAAGAGATAAAAAATAACCAATATAAGGAACGAAAGAGGGAATATCACTGTAGATCCTGCTGACATTAAATGGATAACAGGGAAATTTTGTAAACAACTTTATGTCAATAACTTCAGTAACTTAAATGAAATGGAAAAATTCCTTGACACAAACTATGAGGCTCATTCAAAAATAGATAACCTGGAAAAATAAAAGGAAATAGGTAACCTTAGTAATGCTGTATATATTAAATAAATTAAATTCATAGTTAAAAATCTTCCAACAAAGAAAATCATGGGCCCAATTTGTTTCATTGATGAAGTCAACCAGACGTTTAAGGAGGAAATAATTCTATACAAAGTCCTGTAGACAGTAGAAAAAGAGAAGGTATTTCCCAATTTATTTTACGAGGCCAGCATTACTCTGATACCAAAACTGACAGAGACATTACAAGCAAAAAAATTACAGACCAACATTCCTCATGAATATGAACAATAAAATTTTCAACACAACTTTAGCAAACTGAACATGTTGATTAAAGTAGGGTTTATCCCAGGAATGAAAAATGCAAGGTGGGTTCAAGTTTAAAAATCAATCAATATAACTTAATATATCAAGGAGGAAAAACTATATGATTATCTCAATAGATGCAGAAAAAGCTTTGACAAAATTCAACATCCATTTATGATACATAAATTCTACATAAACTAGAAATGAAAGCAAACTTCCTCAATCTGATCAAGGATATCTATGATAAACCTACAGCTGATGACATGCTTAACAGAGAAAGCCTGGCTCCTTTCCCCCTAAGATCAGTAACAAGGCAAGGATGTCTCCTGTCGCCATTTTTGTTCAATATCATACTTGAGGCTCTAGCCATTGTAACAAGTCAAGAAAAAGAAATAAGAGGTGTACCAATTGGAAAGAAATAAATAAAATTGTCTCTATTCATGACTGACATGATTATCTATACAGAGAATCTTAAAGAATCAAATAAAAAGTTAATAAAACCAAAGCATCTACGAGCCTAGGAATACCAAGGATTGCTGGGAACCACCAGAAGCTAGGAAGAGACAAGAAGCTTCTTCATTAGAGCCTTCCAAGGGATCACAGCCTTGTCGATACCTTGATTTTGAGCTTCTGGCCTCCAGAACTGAGACAATATATTTCTGTTGTTTAAAGCTGTGAGAAGAAGTTACTGAAACTAATACCTGAGTATAGCAAGGTCAGTATATGAAAAGCAAATGTATTTCTATAGATTAGCAATTAACAACTGAAATTGAAAAAGTTCCATTAAAATTGCACCAAAAACATCAAATAACTGGCTAACTCTAAAAATATATATGCTAGAGTGTATGCTGCAAATTTCAGAATATTGACCGAAGGAATCTTCTTTAATAAATAAGCCAAGCACGGCATCGTGTTCATTGGGAGACTCAGTATTGACAGTTCTCATATGGATCGGTAGGCTCAGTGTTATGCCAGGCAAAACCCCAACAGGCTTTCTGGGTTGGAATTTATAAACTGATTCTAAAATATACCTAGAAAAGCACACAAACTTGAGGAACAAAAACAATTTTGCAAAAAGAATAAAGTGTTTCAGCCGTTTAAAGAATGACAACGGTAAGTACTGATGAGAACGCAGAAAACTCGAGTTCTCGTGTTCCTAGTGTGGATACAGTGGTGCCGCCGCTTTGGAAAACAGCTTCACCGTTCTTGATCGTGTGGCCCAGGCATCCCACTCCTAAGGGAGATGACATGAAAGTATACACGCACACAAAAACCTATACGCTAAAGTTTGTGGCTTTATTCATAATCGTGCCAAACTGTAAACAACTCAACCATCAGCCACATGGTGACGGATAATCAAACTGTGGTGTGTCTGTGCGATGAGACGGTTCTCACTCAGCAACAGAGAAACAGGCTACCGATGTGCGTGGGTGGGGCTCAGATGCATCGTGCTGGGTGAAAAGTCAGACTCGACAGCATGTTGTGTGAAGCCATTTGTATGACATTCTGAGAAGATGAAACAGTTGAGACAGAAAACACATCGCTGATGCCAGAGCCCTGGGAGAGGGCGAAGGGGTGGGCCACAAAGGGTACGGAGGGAGCTGGGCAGGGGTGCCGAGCTCCTGCCTGGATTGTGATGGTGGATCCACGGTCATATGCATTTACCAAAGTTCACAGAGTGGGAGAACTAACAGGGTGAATGTTTATGTACGTAAATCACACTTTAATAAACACGATGTTTACAAAAAGATGGATCAGAGTACTTTATTCCTCTGCTTGGACCCTCTGCTGCTTCCTGTCTCAGCGGCCCCCACCTGCACGTCCTCTCCCTCTGCTCCAGCCTCGCCCTCCTGGCTCCCTGGCCCCCTTCAGGGTCCCGTGAGCCCTTTCCTGACCGTTCTGTCCAAACTGCAGCCCTCCTGATAGTTCCTGTCCCTCCCCTCTTGGTTTTTCCTGTATCCAACAGACTGGATTTTTAACTTACTGCTACTTCATCGTAGACTAAAATCATGTACCTCCACAAGGGCAGCTTCCTTTGGATTTGTTCCCTCACCTAGAACAACACCTGGTGTTCGGTGGGCGCTCAGTAACTTTTATGGAATGATTGATGAATGGCTGGAACACTGCGGTGTCCCTGCCCAATCCCATCGCCACCCACGCCTACACGCCCTCTCACCCTCGCCACTGGGCGGCTCAGCTCCCACACCTCTTTAGACAGGTTCTGGCGGGGAGCGCTTTGACCAGCCTCCAAGGCAGTGTTTCTCCCCCCTGCACCTTTCCTCCAGCACGGGGTCTCTCCCCGCCCACCCCAGCTCCGCCTGTTCCCCCAAGGGGGCTGTGGGATGGCTCCTAACATCTCTCCTCCCTTCCCGCCCTTATCCTGCCCCAGCTGGCACAAAGCAGCATCAGTGTGACGCAGAGCTGAGGAAGGAGATTTCCTCTGTGTGGGCCAATCTGCCCCAGAAGACCCTGGATTTACTGGTGCCGCCCCATAAACGTAAGTAGGGTGAGAAACTCCCCCTGCCCACCCCTCTTCTGTCGCACCCAGAGGCAGAGCAGGGAGTCCTGGGTGAGGGCAGTTGAGTCACCTTGGAGAGGAGGGTTCACGTCCTTGGTAGCCCAGAGCACTCGTCTCCAAGGTGGGTGCCAGGGGCTGTGGGAGGAGATGTCTGGGCCATATTCCATTGGGCAGAGTCACCCACACTCCTAGTGTGGGGGATTCCCTTCAGAAAATGCAGAGGAAAGGTAGGGAGACGCCTACAGTTGGAGCTGGCGGAAGGATGAGGTGTCTGGGGTTAAGCTGAGCTGTGCTGTGTTGGGTGGAGCCCGGTGGGGCCTGGGGAAGAGTCAGTGCAGCTCCAGGTGGGCCAAGCCCCACGGTCCCGCCCGCGGGTCCAGGAGTCCTCGTGGTGGCTGCTGGCTCCTCACCCCAGCCCACCCCGCATGTCCCGCTTCTCTCGTATTCCCTCCCTTGCCTGCCGTGCTCTGCAGCCGATGAGATGACAGTGGGGAAAGTGTACGCAGCTCTGATGATATTCGACTTCTACAAACAGAACAAAACCACCAGAGACCAGATTCACCAAGCTCCCGGAGGCCTGTCCCAGGTACCAGGTTCCAGGAGTTCCAGGAAGTAACCCCGAGACTCTGCCACCTTCCACTGTTTGGCAGCAGAGGGGACCCAGCCCCTTCTTGAAGAAAGTGCAGCGGGAAAAAAAGGAAGATGAGAGGTTCTTGCGGCCGCCTCTCTGGCCCACAGAGTCAGAAACCCCATATATCCTGTGCTTCCGTTAGTGGGAGGTGCACACAGGCGGGGCCCAAAGAGGTTCAAACCTACTGCCCAGGGTCATGATGTGTCCCACTCATGCCTCTGGCTGGGATAGTTTGGAGGACTTCCTTCCAGAGGTCATCGTTCAAAGATGACGACTTCACCACACAGCCAAAACCTTTGGTGACTGTGTGTAGACTCTCATCGATGAAGTTGTCCTGTGTCCAGCACTCAGGACATTCACCCCCAGGGTGCGAAGTGTCTGGTGCCCACACCCCAGCCCTGAAATCTCCTCCGAATTCTGCTCAACCTGGGACTCTGGCAGCCTCTACCAGTCGATCCAAGTTGATGATGAGATGAAATCTTTTTGCCATTTGTAATCAGATCCAGTCCCCAAATTGTGTAGGAAGGGAAACTGAGGCTCCAAGAAATGAAATGACTGTCCTGAAGTCACTTACAGGCCAGATTGGGAATGGGCTTCTGATGGGCGAAGGGCAGACCCAGGGATCCCCATCCTGCCCTGGGGGTTCCGGACAGGTGGCCGAGCACCTTGGTGCCTGGGGTCCATGGGGCGTCCCCGGCCTCAGAGACCCTCCTCCTGGCACCCCTTCTGCAGATGGGCCCCGTGTCCCTGTTCCACCCTCTGAAGGCCACGCTGGAGCAGACGCAGCCGGCCGTGCTCCGCGGAGCCCGGGTTTTCCTTCGGCAGAAGAGCTCGGCCTCCCTCAGCAATGGCGGGGCAGTGTGAGTACCACCGGGCAGAGCGTGGGGCCTTGGCGGGAGGAGGGCAGGGGTCCCCCCGGGGCTCCCGTGGGCAGTGCCCCAGGACAGGGAGCCCTTGGGTCTCACCTCCACCCAGCCACACCCACCTCCACCCAGATGCTTCGCGGTGGGTCCAGCTGGTCCAGTCTGCCGCCGGAGCCGGTTCTGTGGTGCGTCTGAGGCTAATTCCTGTAACAGTAGACAGGTGCTCTGACGGCACCGGGGTCACCTGATTTAGACAGTCTGCTATTCCGGCCCATGCCTCCCACTGCGGGAACCTCTTTCTCAGGTGAGGACTCCCCTCTGCTTCCTCGCTGGCCTTCGGTGCCTGCAGACCATTAAGAAGGTATCTGTTTCCACCTCAGCTTCTCACCGCTTTTTGTTAATGGCCTGTTCATGTTCTCATCTTCCTTTAAGACACTTTCCCTCTCAGATCTCCATTTTGATATTGATGTCTGTTTTGTAGACAAGTTGGCAAGGTCTTTCCCTATCACGTAACTCTTGGTAACGACCCAAAAACCAAGTGGTCCAGAATAGGCATCCCTGTGGCACTGTGAGGGGTGGTAGCTGGTGCCAGGCTGAGCCGCACTGGGGGGCAGGACCCTCTCAGCCACCGCCCCCAGTCAGAGCGGGTGTCCCACATCTGCTAACATCCCGTTGACCAAAGCAGCTCATTGGTTGAGCCCAAAGCAGGAACGTGCGCTCTGTCTCACCGGCAGGGGCTGAGGGTGGGCCTCACGCCCACTTGCCGTTCTGGAGAACCACAAGGCCGGGCAGCAAGCATGGCTAGGGCTCCCGGTTTCTTCCTCTCCTGTGCCTGTTCCGGACACTCTTTTTGAAGCCTGATTTTGGGTCATGGACTGTGGGTCAGGTGGCTTTTGCTGAGTAACAAACTGCTGTACTTAGGAAGCCAGGCCTAAGTGCTCTGGGCCCGGGCCCGCTCCTGTGGGGCCAGCGGGCCCAGGACAGCATATTCTCACCTCCTGTGTCTGGGCTTATCGGTGTGGGGAGGCCGGAGAACAGCCCGAGGGGAAGGGTTAGGGTGCAGGCGTTCAGGCCTCTCCTTGTGCCCCATTGGCCACAGCAAGTCACCTCCCTAGCCCGAGCTCATGGGACAGGGGTTGACACTGCGGTGGCACAAGTCCAGAGGTGGAGAGGCCACGGGACACTGGGAGAACCTAAGCACAACTGGTAACGCTCCCGTGCGAAAACCGCACTCTTGAGTGCATGCAGGCCCTGAGGGCTGGCCTCCCGGCCCCTGGGAGGCCCCGTGTTCCCGCACTCTCCTTTCTCCATGCTGATTACGATCCCATTTGTGCATTTAAAGTTAAACAGTGGGTTCTGAGTGTCCGTGTGTGTGTCGGAGGGGATGGGGTGGGGAGGTGTCTTTGTGGACTGATCTGAGCTGGGCTTTCGGTTCAGGAAAATGAACGTCGCTGATTTCCATGGTTATAATTTCTACACAAATCAGTTACCACCCCTTTTTGTTGCACGTGAGAGAGGGCCCAATCTACCAAGGCCAGGCAGTGGGGGCATTTACTGAGCCTTCTGATGGCTGGTGTAAGTGCCCACCCGGCCTCGGCATGGTGTAACCTCAGAGGTGACCAGACCCTGGGGCCAGCGTCCGTCCTCCTGGCCGTGGTTCCTCTCAAGGTCAGCCTTGCCTGAGGCTAGAGCAGCTCCAGACAGCACCGTGCAGGGGAGATGCTTGCAACTTGAGAAGATGAAGGATGTTCTCAGAAACCCCAGTGATGGTGCGTCTGGTCATCGGCGTGGCCAGCTTAGGCCATCCGGCTTCACCTCTGAGCTCAGAGTGTGACTGTTGCCCCTCAGCCTGGGTGGCGGAGAATGTATGTGATGCCTCACTGTACACAAGAACGAGCAGAAACCCAGGCAAATGCTGGGCTGTTGTGGTGCCACTTGGGAGACACGATAAGAAAGACAGACGCTGACAAGGAGAGGGCAGGCGGTTAGGTTGTGTGTGGTGGGGAAGGCCTCCAAAAGTGGTCTCACCAAAGGTGACACTTGTGCCTAGACCCAGGGCAGGAAGGCCTCCGTGGCTGGGGTCAGGGGAGTTGTGAGTAGCCGTGGGCCATCAGGGCTGACGGAGCAGCCGCACAGGCTGGATGCCTCACCTGTGTGCACGTTTGTGGCCTTGTCCCACCGCACATGTGAGCCCCTGTCTAGGCCAGATGTCCCCAGACTAGGGTCCCCTCTCTGCCCATCAACTCTGAGAGGGCACGACCATTGCTGTACCTCCACTGGAGAGTGGCCACACTCAAGGGGCCTCCTTCCTCTGGGCTCCTTCTAGCCCAGAACAGGGTCGGGGTGGAGGTTTCTGGCGGGTGGGAGCCAGGTTCTGTGGCCCATGGACCTCCAGGCCCACAGGACAATCCTCTCTCCTCCACAGACATACCCAAGAGGGTGGCATAAAGGAGTCGGTCTCCTGGGCCACTCAGAGGACCCAGGAGGTGCCCTGCGAGGTGACGACGCCCCTGGAGCGTGGCCACTCCGCGGAGATCCCGGTAGTGCAGACAGGAAAACCGGTGAGGGCTCCCAGGGCTGGGGGCCGAGTTGGGGGTGGGGTGAGAGTGGGAGGGTGAGGGCGAGAGCAGGATGGGGGGAGGCTGGCATGGGGGAGAAGGTGAGAGTGTGATGGGGGTGGGTGTGACTGGGGGGCTTCTGTCCCCCCAGGCTGTGGATGTCCAGATGCAGAGCATGGCCCTGAGAGGCCCTGACGGGGAGCCCCAGCCCGGGCTGGAGAGCCAGGGCCGAGCGGCCTCCATGCCCCGCCTGGCAGCAGAGACTCAGGTGGGTGGCCTGGGAGGGTTGGGGTCATGGGAGGGGGTTGGGGGTGAGGAGACTTGGCGTGGAGGAGCTTGTGTCCCACACGCGGGCTTTGCTGGGGTGGAGCCTCCCCGAATGCGCTGTAGCCTGGACACCACCGGCCCCGTCTGGAACCCTCAGAACACGGTGCTGGCCTCGAGAGGTGTGGCCAGGCCAGCAAGAGTCCCCACTGCCCCGCCACTGACCCAGCCCTTCCCTGTCTCTGGGACACGCCGCTCCCACTCCAGCTCTTCACTCCCCCCGAGATCACACACAGGGCCTCCTCAAGCCACCCCTTTCCCTCATGTCCTCTCGGAGCCCTGGGGGTGACCCTGCTCCCTCTCTGGACACTGGACGTTCTTTCTCTGGGACTCGCTTGACCACCTGGCAGGAAGCCCCTGGCCAGGGGGCTGCAGCACTGTTTCCCGGGCTCAGCCCCTGGGTTGAGCATTCCTCTTCCAAGCCCTCACTCCCCCGTCTCTGCCCACTGCGCCTGGTGCCCTCCTGGCCTGGCCACGTCCCTTCGGTGCCAAGCTGGCGCCTCTTCTCCCTCCTTGCTGCTTGAGCCCGAGCAGTGGCTCTGGGTGAGCCCGTTTCCGTGGGTTGTGCTTTCAGCCCTGGGGGAGCAGCCTCACGGTGCTGGATGGACGGAAGGGCTGGCACAGTGGTCTCACCGTGGCCGCTGAGGCAGCTCTGCCTGCCCCGCCCCCGGGATCCTTCCAGCCAGGCCAATAGGCTCCCTCTTCCTTGCACCTCCCTGTCCTGTAGGGACGCTGAGGCCAAGAGGGCTCCTGGGCCCCGCCCGGCCTGGGAGAGACAGACAGGCACACAAACAGCATTTTGTGCAAAGAGCGCTTCTGAAGAAGCGGTGGGTCTCGGGTGGGCAAGACCAGTCCAGGGAGAGGGCGGGGCTTGGTGGTCCCTGACCCCCAGCCCCGCAGTGGGCCTCCCCAGGGACCCTGCCAGACCGCAGGCCTGGCCCTCCGTGGCGCCATGCTCCCCCCTCCCCCCCCCCAGCCCCCTGGGGCACAGCCTCCCTTGTCTGAGGAGATGCCCCAACTTCAGGGATAGAGTCCCAGGCCCATTCCTCCCGATGGGACGTGTCCTGTGGGCTGCCCAGCCCCCGTGTCATGGCGGCTTCCCCGCCGCCCTGGGCCTCCCTGGACCCCACTCTCAGACCGTGCGCCCACCCGTGTCCCCGCCCGCAGCCGGCCCCAGACGCCAGCCCCATGAAGCGCTCCATCTCCACTCTGGCGCCCCAGCGCCCCCCCGTGGCTCGTCTCTGCAACGCCGCCCTGGACCGCGCTCCGGCCAGCCAGGCCGCCCCCCACCATCACCACCGCTGCCATCGCCGCCGGGAGAGGAAGCCGAGGTCCCTGGAGAAGGGGCCCAGCCCGTCCGCAGACACAGATGGCGGTGCGTGCGAGGGGTCTCTCGAGGGGCGGTGGCTCGAGTTGGGGGTTCAAGAGCACATGGGAACCCTCTTCCTTTCTGCACCTCACAACCCCACAGCCAGCCCTGAGCCTGAGACCAGGCAGGAGCCCCCCACCCAGCTCTGCCCTGGGACCCTCTGCTGGCCCTGGGGGGCCAGGCCGGGGTGGGGTCTGTCTCGCCGCCGGCTTGGCTGTGCTGACTTCTCCCCTCCCCCCGCCAGCACCCCACAGCGCCGCGGGGCCAGGGCCGCCCCCGGGGGACGGGCCAGCAGGCTGCCGGCGGGAGCGCAGGCAGGAGCGGGGCCGGTCCCAGGAGCGAAGGCAGCCCTCCGCCTCCTCCGAGAAGCAGCGCTTCTACTCCTGCGACCGCTTTGGGGGCCGTGAGCCGCCACAGCCCCAGCCCTCCCTCAGCAGTCACCCCGCGTCGCCAACCGCTGGGCAGGAGCCAGGACCCCCGAGACAGGTGCGTGGGCCTCAGGACCCCGCCTCGCCCGCGCTCCCTGGGGTCCGGGAGGGAGCCCCTTCCCGTCCTGGTTCCTAGGCCCAAGCCTGCGCTCCTTGCTTCCCGGGCCCGTCCATCCTGCCGGGCGGAGCCCTGGCCCTCCCGCTGTCCAGTCCCTTCTTTGCTTTCCTTCTGACTGAGCTGGGCTGGGCTGTGGTCTCCTGGTCCCTGGCCCTGTGCCTATCCCTTGCTGTCACCACCATCCCCAGACTGCCATCCGACTCTCCTGGGGCCGCCCCGGGTCCATCCCAGCTGCCCGCCCCCGCCCCCCCGCCATGGCTCTCCGCTGCGCTGTGCTCTGTTCGCCCTGTCCTTTGACTGGGGGTTGCTGTGTTCCCGTTTCCTGCAGGGCAGTGCTTCAGCGAACGGGAGCCCCCTGCTGCCAACATCTGGTGCTAGCACCCCTGGCCGCGGCGGGCGGAGGCAGCTGCCCCAGACCCCGCTGACCCCCCGTCCCAGCATCGCCTATAAGACGGCCAACTCCTCGCCCGTCCACTTTGCTGGGGCTCAGACCAGCCTCCCTGCCTTCTCCCCCGGCCGGCTTAGCCGTGGCCTTTCAGAACACAACGCCCTGCTCCAGAGAGACCCCCTCAGCCAGCCCCTGGCCGCCAGCTCTCGGATCGGCTCCGACCCGTACCTGGGGCGGCGTCTGGACAGCGAGGCTGCTGCCCGCACCCAACCTGAGGACACGCTCACCTTCGAGGAGGCCGTGGCCACCAACTCGGGCCGCTCGTCCCGGACTTCCTACGTGTCCTCCCTGACCTCCCAGTCGCACCCCCTCCGCCGGGTGCCCAACGGCTACCACTGCACTCTGGGGCTCAGCTCTGGCGGGGCCGGCCGGGGGCGGCGCAGCTACCACCACCCCGACCAAGACCACTGGTGCTAGCCGCACCGCGACCGGCGGGCGCGTCCCAGGTGATGAGTTTTATCATCCGCGCTGGGCTCCGGGGGCGCTCGGGCGCTGAGGCGGGGGCCGCAGCCCCGGGAGGACCGCCTCGCCCCTGCGTCTCCTCCCTCGCGCTGGGTGGAGCGGTTTGTAGAGGGATGTGGCTCCCCCTCTGCCCCTCCCGCGCTGCCTCCCTGGGTCTCACAGCTCAGAGCCTACACAGGACGCGGCTGTGTGTGCTGAGCGGCACTGGGTGGAGGACCCAGCATCCGAGGTGTGTGCTGGGAACGTTTTGCAGGAGGTCTGAATCTTGTGCGGATCATCCTTCATGCAAACGTGTGGTGCAGAGGGGCGGGCGAGACCTCAGGACAGAGTCGGTGGTAAACCGAGCAGGTCTCGTCAGTCCCCGCACACCAACAGTCCGGTGGCGCCCTTCGTACCTAAAATGGCAAATAGGCACTAGAAACACACGCCGATGCTCTGTCCTCTCCCAGACACAGTCAGCCCTGACAGGGACCAAATCTGGACAACGTTCTTGCTGTTGGTTTTGATTTTTAGTCACGACACCCTTCACTCGTTTGTTGACTCTATATACTTGATCAGAAAATAAAAATAAAAAACCAGAATAATGGGGAAGGGAATGTTAACATGACTGTAAAACATGAAACCTATAGGAGGACCTCAGCCTCTCAGGATGTGTGTTCTCGGCTTGCTGGAGGACATGCTCTGTGTCCAGTCCAGGCGGCCGACCAGACCACCCCGGCTCCCGCGGCTCTCGACCAAGTGCCTGACCTCCTAGCCCCTCGCGCGGGCTCCCGGGGGCGGGACGGGAGGCCTGTGTGGACTGCGAGTGGGCTTTGTGGAAACTGTTGCAAACAGCAACTGAGTAGAAAGCGGATGTAATGGAGAACGTGCAGAAAACATGCAGTAGGTCCGTCGTAGTTGGAATGAAGCGGCCGTTTGCCCTTTTTCCTCGAACCAGTAGAGGCTGCAGGGCACGTGTAGCATGGCCCGCGCGGGCCGGCCAGTCTTTCTACACCCGATTCTCAGGGACGGGGTGCCTGACAGGCAGGGCGCAACCTCTGTAGTTGTGCAAATTTCTTTTCACAGGAGACTCATCGGGGAGAGGCTGGGGGGAAGCGGGGGAGGTTGGATGGGTGGGGGCAGGAGGAGTGCCCGCGTCTGAGCGGATGAGGGCAGCTGGGAACCAAACGGAAATGAGGCCGGAGCTCGGAGGAAGGAGCAGCTGCTGCAGCTGCTGAGCTGGGCGTCTGAGCCCACACTCTTTCTGGCACAAGAGGTGGGAAAGCAGGCAGCCAAACGAAGCCCCGCTTCAGGGCCACATTCAAAAAAGGCCACTGTTGGGACGTGGTGCATAAAGCGCTGGAGAGCCTCTGTTTTGTGAACAAAAGGAGCATTTAGATGAGTAGATTCGGGTGTGTCCTCCGCAGTTTGAAATGTGAGATGATCTCTTTGCCGGACCATTTGAGTGTTCCCATTGGCTTTTACCCCATGATTCTCCTAAAGAGACTTGGAGTGTGATGTGTGTGTGTGCGTGTCTGTGTGTCCCCGTGAGTGGATGCCGTTAACCCATAGGGCTATGCAACAAAAGACACACGTTTAATATTAGAAATAAAACACACAAGACCGCCACCTGTTCTAGGGTTTGAGCATGATTGTGACCAAACCATTTTATAGAATTTCCTTACTTGAAGGCACAACACTCTGAAACTTTAAAAAAGCAGAGTATTTTACTCAAGTAAGATATAATTAAAATCGGAATCTCGGGCTGTGCATGTCATCCCTGGCTCCTGCTGCAGAGCAGAAGCTTGTGTATTTTGGTAGATGTTTTGTCTCTGGTCCCTCTGCCCACATTATTTTGAGTGTATTCATTCTGTGCAGAACCACAGCTGCTTCCCCAGGCCATGTTGGGCAGAGAATCCACTTTTCCGGACCCACCCAGCCATGCTGGCTTGTCTGGATTCTTCTAGACACTGGAATTGGTGAAAATTACAGAGAGCGGGGGATATACTGTCTTGTTTTCCCGACTCTGCGTTTTGTTTCTGTACTGTCTCTTCTCAGCTGTCACGTTTCCCCCCAAATCTCATAGTGAGTTGCCAAATTTGAAGAGCATCAACCAGTTGTCTGCATCTGGAACCAGTCAAGCAGTGGCTGTAGTTTGAATAAGTTCTGTGTGCATGTAAAATATATACATATATACATATATTCAAGTATGTGCATGACATGTACATCTTCGTACTTTTTGATAAAATGTATTCATTTGTTAATTTTTAATTATATTTGATATAAATCAAGGGTTTGTTGCAAAACTTTATATTTAAGAACAGTGTTTAAAAAAAACAAAACAAAAAGAGAAGTCCCAACCATGCAACACAACTGGGACTTGCTTTAAAAAAATTCTGTGATTGACTAGTTTGCTGCCTGAGTAATATTTATCAGCCAAACTTTGGATTCTGCTATTGTTTCTACAATGACATTTTGTATGAAGCAAAGTCCTTGGATTAAAATAAAACTTAGCAAAAAACAAAACACCACCATGCCGCTGGGTGATATATGCAAGGGGTGCGGAGCCAGGCGGATGAGCCACCTCCGTGGGTACAGGGCTCGGGGGCGGAGGGCACAGGGCTCAGAAGAAGGTGAGAACCTCTTCAACTTGCTCTGGGGCTGATAGGATGCAAGGGTGGATTAGGCCCAGCGTCATGGTGAGGATCAGGGTAGGCTTGTGGCTGGAGGAGCCAGGATAAGGACTCATGGGGGATGTGGTTGTTTTAGGGTTAGGAATACAGTTTGGGAGTTGAGCAGGCATTGGCTGAGGTTTGGGGTGGCTGTGTTGGGTGGGTTAACGGTTAGAGGTTAGAGTTAGGTTTGGGGTTGAGGTTGGGATGTAAGTTAGAGTTGGGGTTAGGAATTAGAGGTTAGGGTTAGGTTACAGGCAAAGGGTTTGTCTATATAACCACTAACAGTGTAGGGTTACGTGGGTATAAGAACTAAGGTTTTGTTCAGTTTACTGTATATTAGAGTTCATTTAGAAAAGGCGTAATTGAACAGGCTTAGGTTTCAGCCAAAAATGAAAATTATGGTTCTGATTACACAGGGAAAAGGGATTGGAGTAGGGTTCAAATTTTCAATCTGTTCTAATATGGACCTATATTCGGATTAGGGTTAAGGGTGGTGTAGGATCATGGTCAGGCTCAGAGGTTAGGGTTAGGAGTAGAGTAAGGTTCAGAGTTAGAGGGTCAGGAGTAAGGATAGAAATTCAGGCTCAGGGTTAGAATGTAGGGTCAGGGTCAGGGTTAGAGGCTCAGGGGCAGAATTAGAGGGTACATTAAGAGGATGAAGGGCTTCCCTGGTGGCGCAGTGGATAGGACTCCGTGCTTCCAGTGCAGGGGGCCTGGGTCAAATCCCTGGTCAGGGCCCTAGATCCCACATTCATGCCACAACTAAGAGTTTGCATGCCACAACTAGGGAGACCGCATGCCACAACTAGGGAGTTGGCAAGCTGTAACTAAGGAGCCCACGAGCCACGACTAAGGAGCCTGCCTGCTGCAACTAAAGACCAGGTGCAACAAAAAAACAACAAAAAAAGAGGATGAGGTTTGGAGGGATTAGAGTTAAAGGATGCAGGCTAGAGGGTCAGGGTTAGAGGGTTAGGTTAGATTGTCTGAGTCAGGGTCAGGGTAAGGGTTAGGAGTTTACAGGGCAAGGTCGAGTATATAGGGGCTAGGGGTTAGGAGTATTAGGGTTTAGGTTTAGAGACTAGGAGGTTAGGGTTAGGGAGTTAACAGTAGAGATTTGGGCATTAGGGTTAGTGGGTTAGTGTTAAGCATAACTGGCCCACGACCCCCCTAACCCCACACCTCTGAGTCCTCTAGGATGGACAGGACTTGCCCTGGGTCACTCATGAGTGTGGGGTTCACCTGGACCGCTGGTTATCTACCCCCCGTCCTGGAACCTGATAGCAGAAGAATGAAATGTCTGCTCCGGTCACTGACTGTTTCAAATCCAACTCAACCTCAGTCAACAGTTGTTAGGGCCTCAGAAGTCCACAGGGTTTCCTCCTACCATCTGAACTGGAAAGAGTAGTGCTGGCCCCACTTGGCCTGGGCAGCCCCGGTCCAGCACAGGCCTGGCTGAGGTCACTCCATGGTCATGTTATGAATTTATACAGAACTTGGTGCAGCGACCTACCAGCCCCCAGATGCTGCCTCCTGAGGGCTGGTGGGGCCCTCCTGGGACTGCAGGCATCCTTTGTCCCATCTGAGTGGGCATCAACAGACATCAAGTCTCAGGACAGCCCTTGACCTCTGACCACACAGGCAGGCATCTGTGGTCCTCCAGCTCAGGCCAGTCTGGTCCCCGTCAGGCCTCTGTGGCCAATTACTGAGCTGACCATGCTGCTGGGCAATTGAATCTGCCGCTTTCCCCAAGCCAGCATCTGTTCTCATGCCAAAGTCCAGAACCTCAGCTTTCCTCTGGGCACTTCTTACCTGTTTCCAGTCCAAACAGTTCCAGAGGGCTGATGCTACGTTCCACCCACCTTGAAGATGGGCGTATGATCCACATCTAGCCAATCCCACGGTACACCTTATGGGTGCTCTGATGGTTCAAGGGCGACGCTATGACCCAAAACCAGGCCAATGACGTTTATTTTATTTTATTTTTTGGCCATGCTGTGCAAGCGGGATTTTAGTTCCCCGACCAAGGATCGAACCTGTGCCCCCTACATTGGGAGCGCAGAGTCTTAACCACTGGACCACCAGGGAAGTCCCATCCCCTCATTTTCAAAACTGCTATGGATTTAAAGCACACAAGATGATTGTGATATGAGTGGCCTTTTCAGTATGACTTCTTTGACTTAGAATGTTTTCAATGTTTATCCATGTTGTAACATGTATTATCAGTGCTTCATTCATTTTTTTTATTGTGGTTAAAAATACATAACATGGGGATGGGGGGCAAGTGGAGGGAATGGCCCACATGCACATCATTCACGGACCCTCTGGACTGGAGGGACTCGTGAGAGCCGGAGCCCAGAAATCCGGGGATGGATAAGACACAGCGTCCCCTCCAATTCCCGTAAGCACCCCTTGCTCCATCCTGCGCCCAAATACCTCAGCTAGGCGCTCTCCCCACTCTTTACACTCCAAACTCAGCCAGGACAGACCTCTGCAGCCGCCGCTCCCCACCCTGAAGGTGAAGCTCAGAGGTCCTGTCCCCCTTTCCTCGGAGGGACTCTTTTTGGTGACCACAAAAGGATTCGCTCGCTCAGGACAAAGCTGGTAGAGGACAGCGGGATGGCTGCGCCGGGCGTGCCGCGCTTCCTCCTGACCTTCGACTTTGACGAGACCATCGTGGACGAAAACAGCGACGAGTCTGTCGTGCGCGGGCCGCGGCGGGCCAGCGGCTGCCTGAGAGCCTGCGTGCCACCTAGCGCGAGGGCTTCTACAACGAGTACATGCAGCGCGTCTTCCAGTACCTGGGCGAGTAGGGCGTGCGGCCGCGGGACCTGCGCGCCATCTACGAGGCCATCCCCCCGTCGCCCGGCATGGGCGAGCTGCTGCAGTTTGTGGCCAAGCAGGGCGCCTGCTTTGAGGCTATTCTCATCTCAGACGCCAACACCTTTGGCGTGGAGAGTGCGCTGCGCGCCGCCGGCCACCACGGCCTGTTCCGGCGCATCTTCAGCAACCCGTCGGGACGCGACCCTTGGGGGCTGCTGGCGCTGCGGCCCTTCCACGCGCACAGCTGCGCTCGCTACCCCGCCAACATGTGCAAGCACAAGGTGCTCAGCGACTACCTGCGCGAGCGGGCCCACGACGGCGTGCACTTCGAGCGCCTTTTCTACGTGAGCGGCGGCGCCAACGACTTCTGCCCCATGGGGCTGCTGGCAGGCGGCGACGTGGCCTTCCTGCGCCACCGCTACGCATGCACCGCCTTACGCAGGAGGCGCAGAAGGCCGAGTCCAGCTCCTTCCGCGCCAGGGTGGTGCCCTGGGAAACCTCCACCGAAGTGTGCCTACACCTGCAACAGGTGCTGAGGACGTGGCCTGCAGAGGGCACCCGGGCCGGGGGGGGGGGGGGGCGGTGGGGGTCGGGAAAGAGAAAGCTAGTTTTATTACTCCCTCTCCCTTTCGTTTTTGTATATCCCTCCGGGATTTCCTGGAATCCCAGGGTGGTCCATTTGGGGACTGGAGGAGGGAGCTGGGAGCTGTCCCCATCTGTGCAGTTAACCCAGCTCGGCTGCCTCCCCCAGTTCCACTGCAAGCGAATTCCGGAGTCTGGCCGCACCAGGGTGGCGCGCATATCTGAGCAGGCAGCAGTGTTTCCAAAAACCTTGTCCTCCCAGCTGGGAGGACGGGGTTCCCTGTCAGGGTAGAGAAGGAACATGTCCCGCCGCGTCGCGGGTAACTGTTGCCTTGGGATGCATGGCCTCCCTCCTCCAGTCTTCTGTCCAGGGGACCCAGGCCCCGAAATGCCCCCCCGCGACCTCCCCCGCACCGGACTCCCTGCGGAGAGAGGTGGCGCTCCCTGCCGACGGTCCCAGGCCTAGATCTCGCTTTACCTACTGTGACCCTACACTACACTCCTTGCCTCCCTCCCCGCCCCCACTCTGTCACATCCCCACAGGAAAAAAAGCTGGAGGGAACGGTCCCCTCCTGCTGGTGGAAAGAGGTAGCACACTGTCCCGGGGCTCGGGTCTGGCCAGCCAGGGACCTCACAGAGCCCGACAGTGTCTCCTCGCACCCCAGCCTCGTCTATGCAGCAAGAAACCAGGGACTTAACCAAAGTCGCCCCACTGACGGGGCCCTCTGAGTCCCCCTCCTCCCGTATGGAACAGAAAGCCATGATGCTCTAAAGCAGAGCCAGTGGAAACCCAAGGCCCACCTCTCTCTTTTGGTGTTTCAGAGCTGTAAAGGAGGTGAAGGGGCAGAGGTGAGCGAGATCTCTCACGCTGCAGTCTGAGGGACGAGGGCGAGGTGATCTCTGCTCTCAGAGAGCCCCACTTAAGTGAGGGAGCTGGTCCCCACTCTTGGAGGAGTGCCCAGCTTGGGGAACCAAGCCTGAATACACAACAAAGCAGGCAGCAGGCAGAAGAGCAGGGTGCAGCCCACCTCCGCAGAGGGGCACAGGGGTCTAGTGTGGAGGCTCCGTGAGCACCGAGGACATGGGAGAGCGGAGGGGCACAGGGGTCTAGTGTGGAGGCTCCGTGAGCACCGAGGACATGGGAGAGCGGAGGGGCACAGGGGTCTAGTGTGGAGGCTCCGTGAGCACCGAGGACATGGGAGAGCGGAGGGGCACAGGGGTCTAGTGTGGAGGCTCCGTGAGCACCGAGGACATGGGAGAGCGGAGGGGCACAGGGGTCTAGTGTGGAGGCTCCGTGAGCACCGAGGACATGGGAGAGCGGAGGGGCACAGGGGTCTAGTGTGGAGGCTCCGTGAGCACCGAGGAGATGGGAGAGCGGAGGGGCACAGGGGTCTAGTGTGGAGGGCGCCGTGAGCACCGAGGAGATGGGAGAGCAGAGGGGCACAGGGGTCTAGTGTGGAGGCTCCGTGAGCACCGAGGACATGGGAGATTCTGCTGCTTAGGGCAGGCAGAGGAGGCTCAATTAGCGGGAGCCGTGCAAGTGGGCTGCCTTTCAGTCCCTCGGCCGCTAGCCCTGCAGGACAACCATCAGGAGGTCGTCAGGATTGTATTCAAAGTCGGCACTTGCAGCTGGAGACCCTGTCTTCATGGCGTAAGGGTCCCCTGTGGATAAGGGCACCAAACTCCCTGGCTTCCAGTTCTTTCCTGTCTCCAGCAGGCCTCTGGGTGCCTCCTCTGTCTTTACCAGGACCCCTTCCCACTGCACTGGGGGGAAGGAACAGACACAGCTCACAGCCCAGGAGGCGTGCAGGACTGGTCCAGTCTTGACTGGAGCAGGCTTTGGAGTGGGACTCAAGAGGCTCACTGAAGGCGGTGCCTGGGTCAGCATCCCAGAGATCCCAGGCGTCAGCAGCTGGCCTGCACATAGTTCCCGGGGAGGAATCCAGACCCCTCTGAGCCGATGCCCTCACACCAGCCATTGGAGTAGCGGTGGGTGATGCAGATAATGGTGCCCTCAGAAAAGGAGAGTTCGTTGTCCTTCTGGCGCGTGTATGGGTTCAGTGTCACCACTGCAGGGCGGGAGGAGAGGGGTGCCATGAGATGTGCCTTCTGCCCCGCCACAGGGATGCTTGTGCCCACGTACTGGACTCTAGGGGGCAATGCGGGGAGTGGGGCAGGAGATGCCTTCTCCAGAGCCCCAGGACTCCTCCCCAGCTGAGCTAATATTCAGTATCAGGCCAGCTGCTTCCCTCCTGTGGGGGTGCGGTGGGGTGGAATAAAAGGCTCCACAAGTGTGACACAGGCCATCCCCTCCACTCCAAGAAACTTCAGTGTCTGAGACCAGGGCCCCAGGATCTACCCATGTTTTGTAATCTGCTTTCAGCCCCCGTTCACCCTGGTCCTCCCACAATGTCTCTAGCAGGTGCTGGAGGTATTGCTCAGTAGGTGCTCTAGTAGGTGCTCAGTAAATACAGTAACATTGAACAGTGTAGACTTGGCCGAGTGAGCCTTGGGCAAGTCACTTAGTTTAACCTCTCAGGCTCAGCTTCGTCTGTTAAATGGGAGTGTGAAGATCCTAGGAGGTTAAGTAAAAGCGAGAAAATGGATGAGAAGCTTTGACTCTGGGGTCTGGTATAAAGCAGGGGCTAAATTATGTTACCCACCCCCCCCCCATAACATAACATTTGCCATTTAAATCGTTTTGAGCATACAGTCCATGGCATTAACTACATTCACGTTGTTGTACAAATATTCTCAGCATCCTCCTCCAGAACTCATTCATTTTCCCTGTGGGAAATTCTGTATCAGTTTCTCTAAATTTTTGCCAACATCTGTTATTTTTAGCTTTCTTGATTGTAGGCCTTCTAGTGTGTGGAGGGGTGTATGGCGCTGTGGTGTTAACTTGAATTTCATCACGGCTCATGATGATTAACGTCTCTTCATGTGCTTGTTGACTATTTGTATGTCTTATTTGGAGAAGGGTCTTTTCAAGTCCTTTTTCCATTTAAAACATTGGGTTGTTTGCCGAGTCCCGCCAAGCGCTCCTCCTGGCGGTTTTGGTGCCGGTGAGTCCGGCCTGGAGCGGTCTTCCGCGCCGCAGGGGCCCACGCGCCGGGGCCTCCGTAGCGGCCTCTCAGGAGAGGAGACGCTCGGCCCGCGGCGCCCGTGCCCAGAGCGCCGAGATCGTGCTGTGCCGCGCGGACGCGGCGCTGCCGGGGCGGGTTTTGTTCGGCATTGGCTGCGGCGGTCTGCGCGCCTCTCCCGGAAGCGGGCGTCCCGGCCAGAGCGCACCTGGCGCGGGGCGTCCTCGGGGCTCCTCGCCGTCGGCGCCGCGCGAGCCGGCGGGGGTCTAAGGAGCCAGCGCGCGGCGGCTGGGAACGACCCGTGCCGTGGGTCCCTGGCACCCCAGCGGCATCCGAGCGCGGAGCGGAGGGCCGCGGACCGCAGGTAAGGGGACAGCGGCTCGGTGGGGTGGGTGGAGGAAGGAACGACGAATTACACCAGAGCTGTTTGGTACAGTCGCGGAGCTACCTAACCTGGCGGCAGCAGGAAGGGCTCGCCTTTGGAGTAAAGGCTTTGAGGACGAGCCCGAGCCTACTCACTCCCGTTTTACAGAACATCTGCAGGTGTAAAGCTCACTCGTGCGCGGTTTTCCTAAGCAGCCAAGTGCCCCTCCCCCGCGATGTCTCTGCAAGCAGAACCTGAGAGGGGCCGGTGCCTTGAGAGACTCACCCTTGGCCCATGGGAAGCCCAAGGGATTTATCCTGCATGGTGATTTCACGTGCTGGGACCCCCCGCCCCCCCGCCCCGCCAACCCCCACTCTGGCCAGCTGGCCCAGCCTTGGTTACTGCACTTCTCCAGCCCCAGCCGGCCCTTGGCCACCTGCTGGGATGGGAAAGGGAAGGGTGTCAGAATTTCACCTTAGAAACTTGCCAGGGGGCGTGGATTTAAACACATAGTGGTCACTCTGGCAGAAGAGAAGGGAGGAGGGCGCCTTGTTACCCTTTCATTGTGGAATCGGTGGCGCTCCTGCTGAGAGGGACCTCTCCAGTGTTTGGTGTATTGGAACTGAATAATTAGAACTTGTACAATTTTCAAATTATGTGGTACTTGAATTTAAAAGCAAAACCCCTAGAAACTCTAAGTGTTTTATAAATTGAGATCTAAAAATTGAAGGTCTGTTTTGCTTCCACTATGACATTATATTAAGAAATGTGCATTTATTGAGAAGAGAGTCAGAAAAGGGAAGCAAACAGAAAACTCAGACGTACCACTGCAGAGGCCATGGGAGTTAAGTTGTAAATGCTGCTGGCTTTCAGTAGCCTGCAGCCATTCTCTTCCTGTAGCTGATGGGATACAAAGCTCTACTGGGTTGTTCTTTGCACGGGATAGTCTTGTTTTGCAGAAATTCAGCTCAGAGCCATCTCTTGATGTATAAGAATTTCCCAGATTAGGTCCCCAGGCAGATCCTGGAGGGCCAGGGGGATTCCTTGCTTCATTATACCCGTCTGTTGGAGTAGAAAACAGCAATGACATAGTTTTCTTTAAATATGGTTTTTGGTCTATCATCCAGAGCTTAGAGTAGCTATTTCCTTTCTCCCTCAATATGGTTGTGTTCCTGGAATGAATTATAGTCATATGACCTTGTTTTTACAGGCGAGGGTGAGGGTCAGGGTCAGGGGTCAGGGGTCGGGGGTCGGGGGTCGGGGCTGGGGTTAGGGGGTAAGGGTTAGGGTTAGAGTTTAGCGTTAGGGTTAGGGTTGGGGGTTAGGGGTTAGGGTTAGGGTTAGGGTTTAGGGTACGGGTTAGGGTACCGGATAGGGTATGGGTTGGGGTACGGGTTAGGATTAGGGTTAGGGTACGGGTTAGGGTATGCTTTAGGGTTAAGGTATTTATTAAACCTCTCCCACTCTCCAGATGTCACTTAGCACGTAAAGGAATATTATTTGGGGTCCAGCCATGGAGAAGACTTTAGACACTAGGATAAGACAAAGAACACACGCATTATAAATAAATCACACTAGGATTTTGTTTTTAACCTGTACATTAAAACACTAGTGCCTAGGAAATTTAATGGAGGCAGAAGCAGTAAAGGGTAGTTTTATGGGAATAACATCACAGTTTTCTGTGGAATACACAGATTTTGACTGGTTAGAAAGTCAAGGAGGAATGCTTTTGTTCTGAAGATATAAACCCTCTTCTAAATTGAACTGTTATTGGAAGTTAGAAATTGTTTGTTCCTGTTGTATTGCTTTGTGTGTTCATGATTATTCTGCTTGCATCTCCCTTGTTAAACCTTTGATTTGGGGAAGAGTGCCATTCCTGGAAATGAGTTTACAGAATTATTCTCAAAAACGGAAGGAAATGGTTCTCACCTAAATATTAAGAAATAATCTCTATACTGGTGTACTAACAGAATAATGATTCAGGGATAATAATTCTATGAAATGTAATTAAAAACAATATATATTTTTTCTTTTAAATTTCCATTGTTACTTTTTAAAAGTACAATTATAATTCAATGCTTTGTAACAAGTGAAATTTAAAAAGATTAAAGGGAAAGATAATATTTTACCACTTGCCCTCCTTTCCAACTCCCTGAAACGACCAACATAATGTGTAGCTTTCTCATTTTATCCAGGTGTTCCTTACATGTGGAACATCATGTTTCTCACTGTAGAAAAATAGATTTAGCTCTCACACATTTTATAGGCTACATAACAGTCCATAGAACAGAAGTACCAAGTATTTCAGACTTAATTTTTGAGGGACACTCAGGTTACTTTCTGATTTATTTTGTTGTTCTGCTAAGTTGTTTTAACAACAGAAAAATATATTTTAAAATATAAAAATCAAAATTAAGTTAGGGGTGAGGATAAGGGTTTAGGGTATGGGTTAGGGTACAGGTTAGGGTTAGGGTACAGGTTAGAATTAGGGTACAGGTTAGGGTTAGGTTTAGGGTATGGGTTAGGGTTAGGGTACGGGTTAGGGTACAGGTTAGGATACGGCTACGGGTAAGGGTTAGGGTATGGGTTAGTGTTAGGGTACGGGTTAGGGTATGGTTTAGGGTTAGGGTATAGTTTAGGGTATGGTTATGGTTTAAGGTTAGGGTACGTGTTAGTGTTAGGCACAGGTTAGGATTAGGGTACGGGTTAATGATAGGGTTAGGGTTAGGGTTAGGGTAGAGTTTAGGGTACTGGTTCGGGTACGGCTACAGGTTAGGCTTAGGATACGGATTAGGGTATAGGTTAGTGCGAGGGTACGAGTTAGAATTAGGGTACAGGTTATGTTTAGGTTTATGGTACGGGTTAGGGTTAGGGTAAGGGTTAGGGTACAGGTTAGGGTATGGCTACGTGTTAGGGTTAGGGTATGGGTAAGGATAGGGGTTAGGGTTAGGGTACAGGTTAGGGTACAGTTTAGGGTATGACTACGGTTTAGGGTTAGGGTATGGGTTAGGGTACGGGTTAGGGTACGGTTTAGGGTTAGGGTTAGGGTACGGGTTAGGGTTATGGTACGGGTTAGGGTATTGGTTAGGATTAGGGTACAGGTTACGGTTAGGGTACAGTTTAGGGTATGGGTACGGGTTAGGGTTAGGGTACGTTTTAGGGTACAGGTTAGTGTTAGTGTACAGGTTAGGATTAGGATACAGGTTAGCGTGAGGATTAGGGTTAGGGTTAGGCAACGGGTACGGTTTAGGGTACAGGCTAGGGTACGGCAAAGGGTTAGGGTTAGGGTACGAGTTAGGGTACGGGTTAGTGTTAGGGTCCGGTGGAGGATTAGCGGACGGATTAGGGTATGGGTTAGGGTTAGGTTTCGGGTACAGTTCAGGGTATGGCTACAGGTTAGAGTTAGGGTACGGGTTAGGGTACGGGTTAGTATTAGGGTACGGGTTAGGGTTAGGGTACGGGTTAGGGTTAGGGTACGCTTTTGGGGTTAGGGTTAGGGTTAGGGTTAGGGGATGGGGACGGTTTAGGGTACAGGTGAGGGTACGACTACGCTTTAGGGGGAGCGTACGTGTGAGGGCGCGGGTTAGTGTTAGCGTACGGGTTAGGATTAGGGGACGGGTGAGGGTCAGGCTTCGGGGAAGGGTTAGCGTTAGGGTACGGGCTAGGGTTCGGGTTAGGGGACGGGGACGGTTTAGGGTCCAGGTGAGGGTACAACAACGCTTTAGGGGGAGCGTACGTGTGAGGGCGCGGGTTAGTGTTAGCGTACGGGTTAGGATTAGGGGACGGGTGAGGGTCAGGCTTCGGGGAAGGGTTAGCGTTAGGGTTCAGGCTAGGGTTAGGGTTAGGGGACTGGGTCAGTTTAGGGTACAGGTGAGGGTACGACAACGCTTTAGGGGGAGCGTACGTGTGAGGGCGCTGGTTAGTGTTAGCGTACGGCTTATGATTTAGGGACCGGTGAGGGTCAGGCTTCGGGGAAGGGTTAGGGTTAGGGTTTGGGCTAGGGTTAGGGTTAGGGGACGGGGACGGTTTAGGGTCCAGGTGAGGGTACGACAACGCTTTAGGGGGAGCGTACGTGTGAGGGCGCGCGTTAGTGTTAGCGTAAGGGTTACGATTAGGGGACGGGTGAGGGTCAGGCTTTGGGGAAGTTTTACGGTTAGGGTTCGGGCTAGGGTTAGGGTTAGGGGACGGGGACGGTTTAGGGTCCAGGTGAGGGTACGACCACGCTTAAGGGAGAGTGTACGTGTGAGGGCGCTCTTTAGTGTTAGCGTAGGTTTTAGGATTGGGGACGGGTGAGGGTCAGGCTTCAGGGAAGGGTTAGGGTTAGAGTTCGGGCTAGGGTTAGCGTTAGTGGACGGGGACGGTTTAGGGTCCAGGTGAGGGTACGACAACGCTTTAGGGGGAGCGTACATGTTAGGGCGTGGGTTAGTGTTAGCATACGGGTTAGGATTAGGGGACGGGTGAGGGTAAGCTTCGGGGAAGGATTAGGGTTAGGGTTCGGGCTAGGGTTAGGGTTAGGTGACGGGGACGGTTTAGGGTCTAGGTGAGGGTACGACAACGCGTTAGAGGGAGCGTACGTGTGAGGGCGTGGGTTAGTGTTAGCGTAAGGGTTAGGATTAGGGGACGGGTGAGGGTCAGGCTTCGGGGAAGGGTTGGGGTTAGGGTACGGGCTAGGTTTGGGTTAGGGGACGGGGACGGTTTAGGGTCCAGGTGAGGGTACGACAACGCTTTAGGAGAGGCGTACGTGTGAGGGCGCGGGTTAGTGTTAGCGTATGGGTTGGGATTAGGGGACGGGTGAGGGTCAGGCTTCGGGGAAGGGTTAGGGTTAGGGTTTCGGGCTAGGGTTAGGGTTAGGGGACGGGGACGGTTTAGGGTCCAGGTGAGGGTACGACTACGCTCTAGGGGGAGCGTACATGTGAGGGCGCGGCTTAGTGTTAGCGTACGGGTTAGGATTAGGGGACGGGTGAGGGTCAGGCTTCGGGGAAGTTTTAAGTGTAGGGTTCGGGCTAGGGTTACGGTTAGGGGACTGGGACGGTTTAGGGTCAAGGTGAGGGTACGACAACGCTTTAGGGGGAGCATACGTGTGAGGGCGCGAGTTAGTGTTAGCGTACGGGTTAGGATTAGGGGACGGGTGAGGGTCAGGCTTCGGGGAAGGGTTAGGGTTAGGGTTCAGACTAGGGTTAGGGTTAGGGGACGGGGACGGTTTAGGGTCCTGGTGAGGGTACGACAACGATTTAGGGGGAGCGTAAGTGTGAGGGCGCGGGTTAGTGTTAGCGTACGGGTTAGGATTAGGGGACGGGTGAGGGTCAGGCTTCGGGGAAGGGTTAGGGTTAGGGTTCGGGATAGGGTTAGTGTTAGGGGACGGGGACGGTTTAGGGTCCAGGTGAGTGTACGACAACGCTTTAGGGGGAGCGTACGTGTGAGGGCGCGGGTTAGCGTTAGCGTACGAGTTAGGATTAGGGGACGGGTGAGGGTCAGGCTTCGGGGAAGTGTTAGGGTTAGGGTTCGGGCTAGCGTTAGGGTTAGGGGACCGGGACGGTTTAGGGTCCAGGTGAGGGTACGACAACGCTTTAGGTGGAGCGTACGTGTGAGGGCACGGGTTAGTGTTAGCGTACGGGTTAGGATTAGGGGACGGGTGAGGGTCAGGCTTCGGGGAAGGTTTAAGGTTAGGGTTCGGGCTAGGGTTAGGGATAGGGGACGGGGACGGTTTAGGGTCCAGGTGAGGGTACGACAACGCTTTATGGGGACGGTACGTGTGAGGGCGCAGGTTAGTGTTAGCGTACGGGTTAGGATTAGGGGACGGGTGAGTGTCAGGCTTCGGGGAAGGGTTAGGGTTAGGGTTCGGGCTAGGGTTAGGGTTACGGGACGGGGACGGTTTAGGGTCCAGTTGAGGGTACGACAACGCTTTAGAGGGAGCGTACGTGTGAGGGCGCGGGTTAGTGTTAGCGTACGCGTTAGGATAAGGAGACGGGTGAGGGTCAGGCTTCGGGGAAGTGTTAGGTTTAGGGTTCAGGCTAGGGTTAGGGTTAGGGGACGGGGACGGTTTAGGGTCCAGGTGAGGGTACGACAACGCTTTAGGGGGAGCGTACGTGTGAGGGCGCTGGTTAGTGTTAGCGTACGGCTTATGATTTAGGGACCGGTGAGGGTCAGGCTTCGGAGAAGGGTTAGGGTTAGGGTTTGGGCTAGGGTTAGGGTTAGGGGACGGGGACGGTTTAGGGTCCAGGTGAGGGTACGACAACGCTTTAGGGGGAGCGTACGTGTGAGGGCGCGCGTTAGTGTTAGCGTAAGGGTTACGATTAGGGGACGGGTGAGGGTCAGGCTTTGGGGAAGTTTTACGGTTAGTGTTCGGGCTAGGGTTAGGGTTAGGGGACGGGGACGGTTTAGGGTCCAGGTGAGGGTACGACCACGCTTAAGGGAGAGCGTACGTGTGAGGGCGCTCTTTAGTGTTAGCGTACGTGTTAGGATTGGGGACGGGTGAGGGTCAGGCTTCAGGGAAGGGTTAGGGTTAGAGTTCGGGCTAGGGTTAGCGTTAGGGGACGGGGACGGTTTAGGGTCCAGGTGAGGGTACGACAACGCTTTAGGGGGAGCGTACGTGTGAGGGCGTGGGTTAGTGTTAGCGTACGGGTTAGGATTAGGGGACGGTTGAGGGTCAGGCTTCGGGGAAAGGTTAGGGTTAGTGTTCTGGCAAGGGCTAGGGTTAGGGGACTGGGACAGTTTAGGGTCCAGGTGAGGGTACGACAACGCTTTAGGAGGAGCGTACGTGTGATGGCGCGGGTTAGTGTTAGCGTACGGTTTAGGATTAGGGGACGTGTGAGGGTCAGGCTTCGGGGAAGGGTTAGGGTTAGGGTTCGGGCTAGGGTTAGGGTTAGGGGACGGGGACGGTTTAGGGTCCAGGTGAGGGTACGACAACGCTTTAGGGGGAGCGTACGTGTGAGGGCACGGGTTAGCGTTAGCCTACTGGTTAGGATTAGGGGACGGTTGAGGGTCAGACTTCGGGGAAGGGTTAGGGTTAGGGTTCGGGCTAGGGTTAGGGTTAGGGGACTGGGACGGTTTAGGGTCCAGTTGAGGGTACGACAACGCTTTAGGGGGAGCGTACGTGTGAGGGCGCGGGTTAGTGTTAGCGTAAGGGTTAGGATTAGGGGACGGGTGAGGGTCAGGCTTCGGGGAAGGGTTAGGGTTAGGGTTCGGGATAGGGTTAGGGTTAGGGGACGGGGACGGTTTAGGGTCCAGGTGAGGGTACGACAACGCTTTAGGGGGAGCGTACGTGTGAGGGCGCGGGTTAGTGTTACCGTACGGCTTACGATTAGGGGACGGGTGAGGGTCAGGCTTCGGGGAAGGTTGAAGTTTAGGGTTTCGGCTAGGGTTAGGGTTAGGGGACGGGGACGGTTTAGGGTCCAGGTGAGGGTACGACAACGCTTTAGGGGGAGCGTACGTTTGAGGGCGCGGGTTAGTGTTAGCGTACGGCTTACGATTAAGGGACCGGTGAGGGTCAGGCTTCGGGGAAGGGTTAGGGTTAGGGTGCGGGCTAGGGTTAGGGTTAGGGGACGGGGACGGTTTAGGGTCCAAGTGAGGGTACGACAACGCTTTAAGGGGAGCGTACGTGTGAGGGCGTGGGTTAGTTTTAGCGTACGGGTTAGGATTATGGGACGGGTGAGGGTCAGGCTTCGGGGAAGGGTTAGGGTTAGGGTTCGGGCTAGGGTTAGGGTTAGGGGACGGGGAAGGTTTAGGGTCCAGGTGAGGGTACGACAACGCTTTAGGGGGAGCGTACGTGTGAGGGCGCGGGTTAGTGTTAGCGTACGGGTTAGGATTATGGGACTGGTGAGGGTCAGGCTTCGGGGAAGGGTTAGGGTTAGGGTTCGGGCTAGGGTTAGGGTTAGGGGACGGGGACGGTTTAGGGTCCAGGTGAGGGTACGACAACGCTTTAGGGGGAGCGTACGTGTGAGGGCGCAGGTTAGTGTTAGCGTAAGGGTTAGGATTAGGGGACGGGTGAGAGTCAAGCTTCGGGGAAGGGTTAGGGTTAGGGTTTGGGCTAGGGTTAGGGTTAGGGGACGGGGAAGTTTTAGGGTCAAGGTGAGGGTACGACAACGCTTTAGGGGGAGCATACGTGTGAGGGCGCGGGTTAGTGTTAGCGTACGGGTTAGGATTAGGGGACGGGTGAGGGTCAGGCTTTGGGGAAGTGTTAGGGTTAGGGTTCAGGCTAGGGTTAGGGTTAGGGGACGGGGACTGTTTAGGGTCCAGGTGAGCGTATGACAACGCTTTAGTGGGAGCGTACGTGTGAGGGCGCGGGTTAGTGTTAGCGTACGGGTTAGGATTAGGGGACGGTTGAGGGTCAGGCTTCGGGGAAGGGTTAGGGTTAGGGTTCTGGCTAGGGCTAGGGTTAGGGGACTGGGACAGTTTAGGGTCCAGGTGAGGGTACGACAACGCTTTAGGGGGAGCGTACGTGTGATGGCGCGGGTTAGTGTTAGCGTACGGTTTAGGATTGGGGACGGGTGAGGGTCAGGCTTCGGGGAAGGGTTAGGGTTAGGGTTCGGGCTAGGGTTAGGGTTATGGGACGGGGACGGTTTAGGGTCCAGGTGAGGGTACGACAACGCTTTAGGGGGAGCGTACGTGTGAGGGCACAGGTTAGCATTAGCCTACTGGTTAGGATTAGGGGACGGGTGAGGGTCAGACTTCGGGGAAGGGTTAGGGTTAGGGTTCGGGCTAGGGTTAGGGTTAGGGGACTGGGACTGTTTAGGGTCCAGTTGAGGGTACGACAACGCTTAAGGGGGAGCGTACGTGTGAGGGCGCGGGTTAGTGTTAGCGTACGGGTTAGGATTAGGGGACGGGTGAGGGTAAGCTTCGGGGAAGGATTAGGGTTAGGGTTCGGGCTAGGGTTAGGGTTAGGTGACGGGGACGGTTTAGGGTCTAGGTGAGGGTACGACAACGCGTTAGAGGGAGCGTACGTGTGAGGGCGTGGGTTAGTGTTAGCGTAAGGGTTAGGAGTAGGGGACGGGTGAGGGTCAGGCTTCGGGGAAGGGTTAGGGTTAGGGTACGGGCTAGGTTTGGGTTAGGGGACGGGGACGGTTTAGGGTCCAAGTGAGGGTACGACAACGCTTTAGGAGAGGTGTACGTGTGAGGGCGCGGGTTAGTGTTAGCGTATGGGTTGGGATTAGGGGACGGGTGAGGGTCAGGCTTCGGGGAAGGGTTAGGGTTAGGGTTTCGGGCTAGGGTTAGGGTTAGGGGACGGGGACGGTTTAGGGTCCAGGTGAGGGTACGACTACGCTCTAGGGGGAGCGTACATGTGAGGGCGCGGCTTAGTGTTAGCGTACGGGTTAGGATTAGGGGACGGGTGAGGGTCAGGCTTCGGGGAAGTTTTAAGTGTAGGGTTCGGGCTAGGGTTACGGTTAGGGGACTGGGACGGTTTAGGGTCAAGGTGAGGGTACGACAACGCTTTAGGGGGAGCATACGTGTGAGGGCGCGAGTTAGTGTTAGCGTACGGATTAGGATTAGGGGACGGGTGAGGGTCAGGCTTCGGGGAAGGGTTAGGGTTAGGGTTCAGACTAGGGTTAGGGTTAGGGGACGGGGACGGTTTAGGGTACTGGTGAGGGTACGACAACGATTTAGGGGGAGCGTAAGTGTGAGGGCGCGGGTTAGTGTTAGCGTACGGGTTAGGATTAGGGGACGGGTGAGGGTCAGGCTTCGGGGAAGGGTTAGGGTTAGGGTTCGGGATAGGGTTAGTGTTAGGGGACGGGGACGGTTTAGGGTCCAGGTGAGTGTACGACAACGCTTTAGGGGGAGCGTACGTGTGAGGGCGCGGGTTAGCGTTAGCGTACGAGTTAGGATTAGGGGACGGGTGAGGGTCAGGCTTCGGGGAAGTGTTAGGGTTAGGGTTCGGGCTAGCGTTAGGGTTAGGGGACCGGGACGGTTTAGGGTCCAGGTGAGGGTACGACAACGCTTTAGGTGGAGCGTACGTGTGAGGGCACGGGTTAGTGTTAGCGTACGGGTTAGGATTAGGGGACGGGTGAGAGTCAGGCTTCGGGGAAGGTTTAAGGTTAGGGTTCGGGCTAGGGTTAGGGATAGGGGACGGGGACGGTTTAGGGTCCAGGTGAGGGTACGACAACGCTTTATGGGGACGGTACGTGTGAGGGCGCAGGTTAGTGTTAGCGTACGGGTTAGGATTAGGGGACGGGTGAGTGTCAGGCTTCGGGGAAGGGTTAGGGTTAGGGTTCGGGCTAGGGTTAGGGTTACGGGACGGGGACGGTTTAGGGTCCAGTTGAGGGTACGACAACGCTTTAGAGGGAGCGTACGTGTGAGGGCGCGGGTTAGTGTTAGCGTACGCGTTAGGATAAGGAGACGGGTGAGGGTCAGGCTTCGGGGAAGTGTTAGGTTTAGGGTTCAGGCTAGGGTTAGGGTTAGGGGACGGGGACGGTTTAGGGTCCAGGTGAGGGTACGACAACGCTTTAAGGGGAGCGTACGTGTGAGGGCGCTGGTTAGTGTTAGCGTACGGCTTATGATTTAGGGACCGGTGAGGGTCAGGCTTCGGAGAAGGGTTAGGGTTAGGGTTTGGGCTAGGGTTAGGGTTAGGGGACGGGGACGGTTTAGGGTCCAGGTGAGGGTACGACAACGCTTTAGGGGGAGCGTACGTGTGAGGGCGCGCGTTAGTGTTAGCGTAAGGGTTACGATTAGGGGACGGGTGAGGGTCAGGCTTTGGGGAAGTTTTACGGTTAGGGTTCGGGCTAGGGTTAGGGTTAGGGGACGGGGACGGTTTAGGGTCCAGGTGAGGGTACGACCACGCTTAAGGGAGAGCGTACGTGTGAGGGCGCTCTTTAGTGTTAGCGTACGTGTTAGGATTGGGGACGGGTGAGGGTCGGGCTTCAGGGAAGGGTTAGGGTTAGAGTTCGGGCTAGGGTTAGCGTTAGGGGACGGGGACGGTTTAGGGTCCAGGTGAGGGTACGACAACGCTTTAGGGGGAGCGTACGTGTGAGGGCGTGGGTTAGTGTTAGCGTACGGGTTAGGATTAGGGGACGGTTGAGGGTCAGGCTTCGGGGAAAGGTTAGGGTTAGTGTTCTGGCAAGGGCTAGGGTTAGGGGACGGGGACAGTTTAGGGTCCAGGTGAGGGTACGACAACGCTTTAGGAGGAGCGTACGTGTGATGGCGCGGGTTAGTGTTAGCGTACGGGTTAGGATTAGGGGACGGGTGAGGGTCAGGCTTCGGGGAAGGGTTAGGGATAGGGTTCGGGCTAGGGTTAGAGTTAGGGGACGGGGACTGTTTAGGGTCCAGGCGAGCGTATGACAACGCTTTATGGGGAGCGTACATGTGAGGGCGCGGGTTAGTGTTAGCGTACGCGTTACGATTAGGGGACGGGTGAGGGTCAGGCTTCGGGGAAGGGTTAGGTTTAGGGTTCGGGCTAGGGTTAGGGTTAGGGGACGGGGACGGTTTAGGGTCCAGGTGAGGGTACGACAACGCTTTAGGGGGAGCGTACGTGTGAGGGAGCGGGTCAGTGTTAGCGTACGACTTACGATTAAGGGACCTGTGAGGGTCAGGCTTCGGGGAAGGGTTAGGGTTAGGGTTCGTGCTAGGGTTAGGGTTAGGGGACGGGGACAGTTTAGGGTCCAGGTGAGGGTACGACAACGCTTTAGGGGGAGCGTACGTGTGAGGGCGCGGGTTAGTGTTAGCGTACGGGTTAGGATTAGGGGACGGGTGAGGGTCAGGCTTCGGGGAAGGGTTAGGGTTAGGGTTCGGGCTAGGGTTAGGGTTAGGGGACGGGGACGGTTTAGGGTCCAGGTGAGGGTACGACAACGCTTTAGGGGGAGCGTACGTGTGAGGGCGCGGGTTAGTTTTAGCGTACGGGTTAGGATTAGGGGACGGGTGAGGGTCAGCCTTCGGGGAAGGGTTAGGCTTAGGGTTCGGGCTAAGGTTAGGGTTAGGGGACGGGGACGGTTTAGGGTCCAGGTGAGGGTACAACGCTTTACGGGGAGCGTACGTGTGAGGGCGCGGGTTAGTGTTAGCGTACGGGTTAGGATTAGGGGACGGGTGAGTGTCAGGCTTCGGGGAAGGTTTAGGGTTAGGGTTCGGGATAGGGTTAGGGTTAGGGGACGGGGACGGTTTAGGGTCCAGGTGAGGGTACGAGAACGCTTTAGGGGGAGCGTACGTGTGAGGGCGCGGGTTAGTGTTAGCATACGGGTTAATATTAGGGGACGGTTGAGGGTCAGGCGTCGGGGAAGGGTTAGGGTTAGGGTTCGGGCTAGGGTTAGGGTTAGGGGACGGGGAAGGTTTAGGGTCCAGGTGAGGGTACGACAACGCTTTAGGGGGAGCGTACGTGTGAGGGCGTGGGTTAGTGTTAGCGTACGGGTTAGGATTAGGGGACGGGTGAGGGTCATTCTTCGGGGAAGGGTTAGGGTTAGGGTTCGGGCTAGGGTTAGGGTTAGGGGACAGGAACGGTTTAGAGTCCAGGTGAGGGTACGACAACGCTTTAGGGGGAGCGTACGTGTGAGGGCGCGGGTTAGTGTTAGCGTATGGGTTAGGATTAGGGGACGGGTGAGGGTCAGGTTTCGGGGAAGGTTTAGGTTTAGGGTTCGGGCTAGGGTTAGGGTTAGGGGACGGGGATGGTTTAGGGTCCAGGTGAGGGTACGACAACGATTTAGGGGGAGTGTACGTTTGAGGGCGCGGGTTAGTGTTAGCGTACGGGTTAGGATTAGGGGACGGGTGAGGGTCAGGCTTCGGGGAAGGGTTAGGGTTAGGGTTCGGGCTAGGGTTAGGGTTAGGGGACAGGGACGGTTTAGGGTCCAGGTGAGGGTACGACAACGCTTTAGGGGTAGCCTACGTGTGAGGGCGCGGGTTAGTGTTAGCGTACGGGTTAGGATAATGGGACGGGTGAGTGTCAGGCTTCAGGGAAGGGTTAGGGTTAGGGTTCAGGCTAGGGTTAGGGTTAGGGGATGGGGAAGATTTAGGGTCCAGGTGAGGGTACGACAACGCTTTAGGGGGAGCGTACGTGTGAGGGCGCGGGTTAGTGTTAGCGTACGGGTTAGGATTAGGGGACGGGTGAGTGTCAGGCTTCGGGGAAGGGTTAGGGTTAGGGTTCGGGCTAGGGTTAGGGTTAGGGGACGGGGACGGTTTAGGGTCCAGGTGAGGGTACGACAACGCTTTAGGGGGAGCGTACGTGTGAGGGCGCGGGTTAGTGTTAGCATACGGGTTAGGATTAGGGGACGGGTGAGGGTCAGGCTTCGGGGAAGGGTTAGGGTTAGGGTTCGGGCTAGGGTTAGGGTTAGGGAACGGGGACGGTTTAGGGTCAGGTGAGGGTACGACAACGATTTAGGGGGAGCATACGTGTGAGGGCACGGGTTAGCGTTAGCGTACGGGTTAGGATTAGGGGACGGGTGAGGGTCAGGCTTCGGGGAAGGGTTAGGGTTAGGGCTCGGGCTAGGGTTAGGGTTAGGGGATGGGGACGGTTTAGGGTCCAGGTGAGGGTACGACAACGCTTTAGGGGGAGTGTACGTGTGAGGGTGCGGGTTAGCGTTAGCGTACGGGTTAGGATTAGGGGACGGGTGATGGTCAGGCTTCGGGGAAGGGTTAGGTTTAGGGTTCGGGCTAGGGTTAGGGTTACGGGACGGGGACGGTTTAGGGTCCAGGTGAGGGTACGACAACGCTTTAGGGGGAGCGTACGTGTGAGGGCGCGGGTTAGTGTTAGCGTACGGCTTACGATAAGGGGACCAGTGAGGGTCAGGCTTCGGGGAAGGGTTAGTGTCAGGGTTCGGGCTAGGGTTAGGGTTAGGGGACGGGGACGGTTTAGGGTCCAGGTGAGGGTACGACAACGCTTTAGGGGGAGCGTACGTGTGACGGCGCGGGTTAGTGTTCGCGTTCGAGTTAGGATTAGGGGACGGGTGAGGGTCAGCCTTCGGGGAAGGGTTAGGGTTAGGGTTCGGGCTAATGTTAGGGTTAGGGGACGGGGACGGTTTAGGGTACAGATGAGGGTACGACAACGCTTTAGGGGGAGCGTACGTGTGAGGGCGCGGGTTAGTGTTAGCGTACGGCTTACGATAAGGGGACCGGTGAGGGTCAGGCTTCGGGGAAGGGTTAGGGTCAGGGTTCGGGCTAGGGTTAGGGTTAGGTGACGGGGACGGTTTAGGGTCCAGGTGAGGGTACGACAACGCTTTAGGGGGAGCGTACGTGTGAGGGCGCGGGTTAGTGTTAGCGTACGGGTTAGGATTAGGGGACGGGTGAGGGTCAGCCTTCGGGGAAGGGTTAGGGTTAGGGTTCGGGCTAATGTTAGGGTTAGGGGACGGGGACGGTTTAGGGTCCAGGTGAGGGTACGACAACGCTTTAGGGGGAGCGTACGTGTGAGGGCGTGGGTTAGCGTTAGCGTACGAGTTAGGATTAGGGGATGGGTGAGGGTCAGGCTTCGTGGAAGGGTTAGGGTTAGGTTCGGGCTAGGGTTAGGGTTAGGGGACGCGGACGGTTTAGGGTCCAGGTGAGGGTACGACAACGCTTTAGGGGGAGCGTACGTGTGAGGGCGCGGGTTAGTGTTAGCGTACGGGTTAGGATTAGGGGACGGGTGAGTGTCAGGCTTCGGGGAAGGTTTAGGGTTAGGGTTCGGTATAGGGTTAGGGTTAGGGGACGGGGACGGTTTAGGGTCCAGGTGAGGGTACGACAACGCTTTAGGGGGAGCGTACGTGTGAGGGCGCGGGTTAGTGTTAGCATACGGGTTAATATTAGGGGACGGTTGAGGGTCAGGCGTCGGGGAAGGGTTAGGGTTAGGGTTCGGGCTAGGGTTAGGGTTAGGGGACGGGGAAGGTTTAGGGTCCAGGTGAGGGTACGACAACGCTTTAGGGGGAGCGTACGTGTGAGGGCGTGGGTTAGTGTTAGCGTACGGTTTAGGATTAGGGGACGGGTGAGGGTCATTCTTCGGGGAAGGGTTAGGGTTAGGGTTCGGGCTAGGGTTAGGGTTAGGGGACGGGAACGGTTTAGAGTCCAGGTGAGGGTACGACAACGCTTTAGGCGGAGCGTACGTGTGAGGGCGCGGGTTAGTGTTAGCGTATGGGTTAGGATTAGGGGACGGGTGAGGGTCAGGTTTCGGGGAAGGTTTAGGGTTAGGGTTCGGGCTAGGGTTAGGGTTAGGGGACGGGGACGGTTTAGGGTCCAGGTGAGGGTACGACAACGATTTAGGGGGAGCGTACGTGTGAGGGCGCGGGTTAGTGTTAGCGTACGGGTTAGGATTAGGGGACGGGTGAGGGTCAGGCTTCGGGGAAGGGTTAGGGTTAGGGTTCGGGCTAGGGTTAGGGTTAGGGGACAGGGACGGTTTAGGGTCCAGGTGAGGGTACGACAACGCTTTAGGGGGAGCCTACGTGTGAGGGCGCGGGTTAGTGTTAGCGTACGGGTTAGGATAATGGGACGGGTGAGTGTCAGGCTTCAGGGAAGGGTTAGGGTTAGGGTTCAGGCTAGGGTTAGGGTTAGGGGATGGGGAAGGTTTAGGGTCCAGGTGAGGGTACGACAACGCTTTAGGGGGAGCGTACGTGTGAGGGCGCCGGTTAGTGTTAGCGTACGGGTTAGGATTAGGGGACGGGTGAGTGTCAGGCTTCGGGGAAGGGTTAGGGTTAGGGTTCGGGCTAGGGTTAGGGTTAGGGGACGGGGACGGTTTAGGGTCCAGGTGAGGGTACGACAACGCTTTAGGGGGAGCGTACGTGTGAGGGCGCGGGTTAGTGTTAGCGTACGGGTTAGGATTAGGGGACGGGTGAGGGTCAGCCTTCGGGGAAGGGTTAGGGTTAGGGTTCGGGCTAATGTTAGGGTTAGGGGACGGGGACGGTTTAGGGTCCAGGTGAGGGTACGACAACGCTTTAGGGGGAGCGTACGTGTGAGGGCGTGGGTTAGCGTTAGCGTACGAGTTAGGATTAGGGGATGGGTGAGGGTCAGGCTTCGTGGAAGGGTTAGGGTTAGGTTCGGGCTAGGGTTAGGGTTAGGGGACGGGGACGGTTTAGGGTCCAGGTGAGGGTACGACAACGCTTTAGGGGGAGCGTACGTGTGAGGGCGCGGGTTAGCGTTAGCGTACGGGTTAGGATTAGGGGACGGGTGAGGGTCAGGCTTCGGGGAAGTGTTAGGGTTAGGGTTCGGGCTAGGGTTAGGGATAGGGGACGGGGACGGTTTAGGGTACAAGTGAGGGTACGACAACGCTTTAGGGGGAGCGTACATGTGAGGGCACGGGTTAGCGTTAGCGTACGGGTTAGGATTAGGGGACGGGTGAGGGTCAGGCTTCAGGGAAGGGTTAGGGTTAGGGTTCGGGCTAGGGTTAGGGTTAGGGGACGGGGACGGTTTAGGGTCCAGGTGAGGGTACGACAACGCTTTAGGGGGAGCGTACGTGTGATGGCGCGGGTTAGTGTTAGCGTACGGCTTACGATAAGGGGACCGGTGAGGGTCAGGCTTCTGGGAAGGGTTAGGGTTAGGGTTCAGGCTAGGGATAGGGTTAGGGGATGGGGACGGTTTAGGGTCCAGGTGAGGGTACGACAACGCTTTAGGGGGAGCGTACGTGTGAGTGCGCGGGTTAGCGTTAGCGTACGGGTTAATATTAGGGGACGGGTGAGGGTCAGGCGTCCGGGAAGGGTTAGGGTTAGGGTTCGGGCTAGGGTTAGGGTTAGGGGACGGGGAAGGTTTAGGGGCCAGGTGAGGGTACGACAATGCTTTAGGGGGAGCGTACGTCTGAGGGCGCGGGTTAGTGTTAGCGTACGGGTTAGGATTAGGGGACGGGTGAGGGTCATGCTTCGGGGAAGGGTTAGGGTTAGGGTTCGGGCTAGGGTTACGGTTAGGGAACGGGGACAGTTTAGGGTCCAGGTGAGTGTACGACAACGCTTTAGGGGGAGCGTACGTGTGAGGGCGCGGGTTAGCGTTAGCGTACGGGTTAGGATTAGGGGACGGGTGAGGGTCAGGCTTCGGGGAAGGTTTAGGGTTAGGGTTCGGGCTAGGGTTAGGGTTAGGGGACGGGGACGGTTTAGGGTCCAGGTGAGGGTACGACAACGCTTTAGGGGGAGCGTACGTGTGAGGGCGCGGGTTAGTGTTAACGTACGGTTTACGATTAGGGGACCGGTGAGGGTCAGGCTTCGGGGAAGGGTTAGGGTTAGGGTTCGGGCTAGGGTTAGGGTTAGGGGACGGGGACGGTTTAGGGTCCAGGTGAGGGTACGACAACGCTTTAGGGGGAGTGTACGTGTGAGGGCGCGGGTTAGTGTTAGCGTACGGGTTAATATTAGGGGACGGGTGAGGGTCAGGCTTCGGGGAAGGGTTAGGGTAAGGGTTCGGGCTAGGGTTAGGGTTAGGGGACGGGGACGGTTTAGGGTACAGGTGAGGGTACGACAACGCTTTAGGGGGAGCGTACGTGTGAGGGCGCGGGTTAGCGTTAGCGTACGGGTTAGGATTAGGGGACGGGTGAGGGTCATGCTTCGGGGAAGGGTTACGGTTAGGGTTCGGGCTAGGGTTACGGTTAGGGAACGGGGACGGTTTAGGGTCCAGGTGAGTGTACGACAACGCTTTAGGGGGAGCGTACTTGTGAGGGCGCGGGTTAGCGTTAGCGTACGGGTTAGGATTAGGGGACGGGTGAGGGTCAGGCTTCGGGGAAGGTTTAGGGTTAGGGTTCGGGCTAGGGTTAGGGTTAGGGGACGGGGACGGTTTAGGGTCCAGGTGAGGGTACGACAACGCTTTAGGGGGAGCGTACGTGTGAGGGCGCGGGTTAGTGTTAACGTACGGTTTACGATTAGGGGACCGGTGAGGGTCAGGCTTCGGGGAAGGGTTAGGGTTAGGGTTCGGGCTAGGGTTAGGGTTAGGGGACGGGGACGGTTTAGGGTCCAGGTGAGGGTACGACAACGCTTTAGGGGGAGCGTACGTGTGAGGGCGAGGGTTAGTGTTAGCGTACGGGTTAGGATTAGGGGACGGGTGAGGGTCAGGCTTCGGGGAAGGGTTAGGGTAAGGGTTCGGGCTAGGGTTAGGGTTAGGGGACGGGGACGGTTTAGGGTACAGGTGAGGGTACGACAACGCTTTAGGGGGAGCGTACATGTGAGGGCGCGGGTTAGCGTTATCGTACGGGTTAGGATTGGGGACGGGTGAGGGTCAGGCTTCTGGGAAGGGTTAGGGTTAGGGTTCGGGCTAGGGTTAGGGTTAGGGGACGGGGAAGGTTTAGGGTCCAGGTGAGTGTACGACAACGCTTTAGGGGTAGCGTACGTGTGAGGGTGCGGGTTAGCGTTAGCGTACGGGTTAGGATTAGGGGACGGGTGAGGGTCAGGCTTCGGGGAAGGGTTAGGGTTAGGGTTCTGGCTAGGCTTAGGGTTAGGGGACGGGGACGGTTTAGGGTCCAGGTGAGGGTACGACAACGCTTTAGGTGGAGCGTACGTGTGAGGGCACGGGTTAGTGTTAGCGTACGGGTTAGGATTAGGGGACGGGTGAGAGTCAGGCTTCGGGGAAGGTTTAAGGTTAGGGTTCGGGCTAGGGTTAGGGATAGGGGACGGGGACGGTTTAGGGTCCAGGTGAGGGTACGACAACGCTTTATGGGGACGGTACGTGTGAGGGCGCAGGTTAGTGTTAGCGTACGGGTTAGGATTAGGGGACGGGTGAGTGTCAGGCTTCGGGGAAGGGTTAGGGTTAGGGTTCGGGCTAGGGTTAGGGTTACGGGACGGGGACGGTTTAGGGTCCAGTTGAGGGTACGACAACGCTTTAGAGGGAGCGTACGTGTGAGGGCGCGGGTTAGTGTTAGCGTACGCGTTAGGATAAGGAGACGGGTGAGGGTCAGGCTTCGGGGAAGTGTTAGGTTTAGGGTTCAGGCTAGGGTTAGGGTTAGGGGACGGGGACGGTTTAGGGTCCAGGTGAGGGTACGACAACGCTTTAGGGGGAGCGTACGTGTGAGGGCGCTGGTTAGTGTTAGCGTACGGCTTATGATTTAGGGACCGGTGAGGGTCAGGCTTCGGAGAAGGGTTAGGGTTAGGGTTTGGGCTAGGGTTAGGGTTAGGGGACGGGGACGGTTTAGGGTCCAGGTGAGGGTACGACAACGCTTTAGGGGGAGCGTACGTGTGAGGGCGCGCGTTAGTGTTAGCGTAAGGGTTACGATTAGGGGACGGGTGAGGGTCAGGCTTTGGGGAAGTTTTACGGTTAGGGTTCGGGCTAGGGTTAGGGTTAGGGGACGGGGACGGTTTAGGGTCCAGGTGAGGGAACGACCACGCTTAAGGGAGAGCGTACGTGTGAGGGCGCTCTTTAGTGTTAGCGTACGTGTTAGGATTGGGGACGGGTGAGGGTCGGGCTTCAGGGAAGGGTTAGGGTTAGAGTTCGGGCTAGGGTTAGCGTTAGGGGACGGGGACGGTTTAGGGTCCAGGTGAGGGTACGACAACGCTTTAGGGGGAGCGTACGTGTGAGGGCGTGGGTTAGTGTTAGCGTACGGGTTAGGATTAGGGGACGGTTGAGGGTCAGGCTTCGGGGAAAGGTTAGGGTTAGTGTTCTGGCAAGGGCTAGGGTTAGGGGACGGGGACAGTTTAGGGTCCAGGTGAGGGTACGACAACGCTTTAGGAGGAGCGTACGTGTGATGGCGCGGGTTAGTGTTAGCGTACGGGTTAGGATTAGGGGACGGGTGAGGGTCAGGCTTCGGGGAAGGGTTAGGGATAGGGTTCGGGCTAGGGTTAGAGTTAGGGGACGGGGACTGTTTAGGGTCCAGGCGAGCGTATGACAACGCTTTATGGGGAGCGTACATGTGAGGGCGCGGGTTAGTGTTAGCGTACGCGTTACGATTAGGGGACGGGTGAGGGTCAGGCTTCGGGGAAGGGTTAGGTTTAGGGTTCGGGCTAGGGTTAGGGTTAGGGGACGGGGACGGTTTAGGGTCCAGGTGAGGGTACGACAACGCTTTAGGGGGAGCGTACGTGTGAGGGAGCGGGTCAGTGTTAGCGTACGACTTACGATTAAGGGACCTGTGAGGGTCAGGCTTCGGGGAAGGGTTAGGGTTAGGGTTCGTGCTAGGGTTAGGGTTAGGGGACGGGGACAGTTTAGGGTCCAGGTGAGGGTACGACAACGCTTTAGGGGGAGCGTACGTGTGAGGGCGCGGGTTAGTGTTAGCGTACGGGTTAGGATTAGGGGACGGGTGAGGGTCAGGCTTCGGGGAAGGGTTAGGGTTAGGGTTCGGGCTAGGGTTAGGGTTAGGGGACGGGGACGGTTTAGGGTCCAGGTGAGGGTACGACAACGCTTTAGGGGGAGCGTACGTGTGAGGGCGCGGGTTAGTTTTAGCGTACGGGTTAGGATTAGGGGACGGGTGAGGGTCAGCCTTCGGGGAAGGGTTAGGCTTAGGGTTCGGGCTAAGGTTAGGGTTAGGGGACGGGGACGGTTTAGGGTCCAGGTGAGGGTACAACGCTTTACGGGGAGCGTACGTGTGAGGGCGCGGGTTAGTGTTAGCGTACGGGTTAGGATTAGGGGACGGGTGAGTGTCAGGCTTCGGGGAAGGTTTAGGGTTAGGGTTCGGGATAGGGTTAGGGTTAGGGGACGGGGACGGTTTAGGGTCCAGGTGAGGGTACGAGAACGCTTTAGGGGGAGCGTACGTGTGAGGGCGCGGGTTAGTGTTAGCATACGGGTTAATATTAGGGGACGGTTGAGGGTCAGGCGTCGGGGAAGGGTTAGGGTTAGGGTTCGGGCTAGGGTTAGGGTTAGGGGACGGGGAAGGTTTAGGGTCCAGGTGAGGGTACGACAACGCTTTAGGGGGAGCGTACGTGTGAGGGCGTGGGTTAGTGTTAGCGTACGGGTTAGGATTAGGGGACGGGTGAGGGTCATTCTTCGGGGAAGGGTTAGGGTTAGGGTTCGGGCTAGGGTTAGGGTTAGGGGACAGGAACGGTTTAGAGTCCAGGTGAGGGTACGACAACGCTTTAGGGGGAGCGTACGTGTGAGGGCGCGGGTTAGTGTTAGCGTATGGGTTAGGATTAGGGGACGGGTGAGGGTCAGGTTTCGGGGAAGGTTTAGGTTTAGGGTTCGGGCTAGGGTTAGGGTTAGGGGACGGGGATGGTTTAGGGTCCAGGTGAGGGTACGACAACGATTTAGGGGGAGTGTACGTTTGAGGGCGCGGGTTAGTGTTAGCGTACGGGTTAGGATTAGGGGACGGGTGAGGGTCAGGCTTCGGGGAAGGGTTAGGGTTAGGGTTCGGGCTAGGGTTAGGGTTAGGGGACAGGGACGGTTTAGGGTCCAGGTGAGGGTACGACAACGCTTTAGGGGGAGCCTACGTGTGAGGGCGCGGGTTAGTGTTAGCGTACGGGTTAGGATAATGGGACGGGTGAGTGTCAGGCTTCAGGGAAGGGTTAGGGTTAGGGTTCAGGCTAGGGTTAGGGTTAGGGGATGGGGAAGATTTAGGGTCCAGGTGAGGGTACGACAACGCTTTAGGGGGAGCGTACGTGTGAGGGCGCGGGTTAGTGTTAGCGTACGGGTTAGGATTAGGGGACGGGTGAGTGTCAGGCTTCGGGGAAGGGTTAGGGTTAGGGTTCGGGCTAGGGTTAGGGTTAGGGGACGGGGACGGTTTAGGGTCCAGGTGAGGGTACGACAACGCTTTAGGGGGAGCGTACGTGTGAGGGCGCGGGTTAGTGTTAGCATACGGGTTAGGATTAGGGGACGGGTGAGGGTCAGGCTTCGGGGAAGGGTTAGGGTTAGGGTTCGGGCTAGGGTTAGGGTTAGGGAACGGGGACGGTTTAGGGTCAGGTGAGGGTACGACAACGATTTAGGGGGAGCATACGTGTGAGGGCACGGGTTAGCGTTAGCGTACGGGTTAGGATTAGGGGACGGGTGAGGGTCAGGCTTCGGGGAAGGGTTAGGGTTAGGGCTCGGGCTAGGGTTAGGGTTAGGGGATGGGGACGGTTTAGGGTCCAGGTGAGGGTACGACAACGCTTTAGGGGGAGTGTACGTGTGAGGGTGCGGGTTAGCGTTAGCGTACGGGTTAGGATTAGGGGACGGGTGATGGTCAGGCTTCGGGGAAGGGTTAGGTTTAGGGTTCGGGCTAGGGTTAGGGTTACGGGACGGGGACGGTTTAGGGTCCAGGTGAGGGTACGACAACGCTTTAGGGGGAGCGTACGTGTGAGGGCGCGGGTTAGTGTTAGCGTACGGCTTACGATAAGGGGACCAGTGAGGGTCAGGCTTCGGGGAAGGGTTAGTGTCAGGGTTCGGGCTAGGGTTAGGGTTAGGGGACGGGGACGGTTTAGGGTCCAGGTGAGGGTACGACAACGCTTTAGGGGGAGCGTACGTGTGACGGCGCGGGTTAGTGTTCGCGTTCGAGTTAGGATTAGGGGACGGGTGAGGGTCAGCCTTCGGGGAAGGGTTAGGGTTAGGGTTCGGGCTAATGTTAGGGTTAGGGGACGGGGACGGTTTAGGGTACAGATGAGGGTACGACAACGCTTTAGGGGGAGCGTACGTGTGAGGGCGCGGGTTAGTGTTAGCGTACGGCTTACGATAAGGGGACCGGTGAGGGTCAGGCTTCGGGGAAGGGTTAGGGTCAGGGTTCGGGCTAGGGTTAGGGTTAGGTGACGGGGACGGTTTAGGGTCCAGGTGAGGGTACGACAACGCTTTAGGGGGAGCGTACGTGTGAGGGCGCGGGTTAGTGTTAGCGTACGGGTTAGGATTAGGGGACGGGTGAGGGTCAGCCTTCGGGGAAGGGTTAGGGTTAGGGTTCGGGCTAATGTTAGGGTTAGGGGACGGGGACGGTTTAGGGTCCAGGTGAGGGTACGACAACGCTTTAGGGGGAGCGTACGTGTGAGGGCGTGGGTTAGCGTTAGCGTACGAGTTAGGATTAGGGGATGGGTGAGGGTCAGGCTTCGTGGAAGGGTTAGGGTTAGGTTCGGGCTAGGGTTAGGGTTAGGGGACGCGGACGGTTTAGGGTCCAGGTGAGGGTACGACAACGCTTTAGGGGGAGCGTACGTGTGAGGGCGCGGGTTAGTGTTAGCGTACGGGTTAGGATTAGGGGACGGGTGAGTGTCAGGCTTCGGGGAAGGTTTAGGGTTAGGGTTCGGTATAGGGTTAGGGTTAGGGGACGGGGACGGTTTAGGGTCCAGGTGAGGGTACGACAACGCTTTAGGGGGAGCGTACGTGTGAGGGCGCGGGTTAGTGTTAGCATACGGGTTAATATTAGGGGACGGTTGAGGGTCAGGCGTCGGGGAAGGGTTAGGGTTAGGGTTCGGGCTAGGGTTAGGGTTAGGGGACGGGGAAGGTTTAGGGTCCAGGTGAGGGTACGACAACGCTTTAGGGGGAGCGTACGTGTGAGGGCGTGGGTTAGTGTTAGCGTACGGGTTAGGATTAGGGGACGGGTGAGGGTCATTCTTCGGGGAAGGGTTAGGGTTAGGGTTCGGGCTAGGGTTAGGGTTAGGGGACGGGAACGGTTTAGAGTCCAGGTGAGGGTACGACAACGCTTTAGGGGGAGCGTACGTGTGAGGGCGCGGGTTAGTGTTAGCGTATGGGTTAGGATTAGGGGACGGGTGAGGGTCAGGTTTCGGGGAAGGTTTAGGGTTAGGGTTCGGGCTAGGGTTAGGGTTAGGGGACGGGGACGGTTTAGGGTCCAGGTGAGGGTACGACAACGATTTAGGGGGAGCGTACGTGTGAGGGCGCGGGTTAGTGTTAGCGTACGGGTTAGGATTAGGGGACGGGTGAGGGTCAGGCTTCGGGGAAGGGTTAGGGTTAGGGTTCGGGCTAGGGTTAGGGTTAGGGGACAGGGACGGTTTAGGGTCCAGGTGAGGGTACGACAACGCTTTAGGGGGAGCCTACGTGTGAGGGCGCGGGTTAGTGTTAGCGTACGGGTTAGGATAATGGGACGGGTGAGTGTCAGGCTTCAGGGAAGTGTTAGGGTTAGGGTTCAGGCTAGGGTTAGGGTTAGGGGATGGGGAAGGTTTAGGGTCCAGGTGAGGGTACGACAACGCTTTAGGGGGAGCGTACGTGTGAGGGCGCCGGTTAGTGTTAGCGTACGGGTTAGGATTAGGGGACGGGTGAGTGTCAGGCTTCGGGGAAGGGTTAGGGTTAGGGTTCGGGCTAGGGTTAGGGTTAGGGGACGGGGACGGTTTAGGGTCCAGGTGAGGGTACGACAACGCTTTAGGGGGAGCGTACGTGTGAGGGCGCGGGTTAGTGTTAGCGTACGGGTTAGGATTAGGGGACGGGTGAGGGTCAGCCTTCGGGGAAGGGTTAGGGTTAGGGTTCGGGCTAATGTTAGGGTTAGGGGACGGGGACGGTTTAGGGTCCAGGTGAGGGTACGACAACGCTTTAGGGGGAGCGTACGTGTGAGGGCGTGGGTTAGCGTTAGCGTACGAGTTAGGATTAGGGGATGGGTGAGGGTCAGGCTTCGTGGAAGGGTTAGGGTTAGGTTCGGGCTAGGGTTAGGGTTAGGGGACGGGGACGGTTTAGGGTCCAGGTGAGGGTACGACAACGCTTTAGGGGGAGCGTACGTGTGAGGGCGCGGGTTAGCGTTAGCGTACGGGTTAGGATTAGGGGACGGGTGAGGGTCAGGCTTCGGGGAAGTGTTAGGGTTAGGGTTCGGGCTAGGGTTAGGGATAGGGGACGGGGACGGTTTAGGGTACAAGTGAGGGTACGACAACGCTTTAGGGGGAGCGTACATGTGAGGGCACGGGTTAGCGTTAGCGTACGGGTTAGGATTAGGGGACGGGTGAGGGTCAGGCTTCAGGGAAGGGTTAGGGTTAGGGTTCGGGCTAGGGTTAGGGTTAGGGGACGGGGACGGTTTAGGGTCCAGGTGAGGGTACGACAACGCTTTAGGGGGAGCGTACGTGTGATGGCGCGGGTTAGTGTTAGCGTACGGCTTACGATAAGGGGACCGGTGAGGGTCAGGCTTCTGGGAAGGGTTAGGGTTAGGGTTCAGGCTAGGGATAGGGTTAGGGGATGGGGACGGTTTAGGGTCCAGGTGAGGGTACGACAACGCTTTAGGGGGAGCGTACGTGTGAGTGCGCGGGTTAGCGTTAGCGTACGGGTTAATATTAGGGGACGGGTGAGGGTCAGGCGTCAGGGAAGGGTTAGGGTTAGGGTTCGGGCTAGGGTTAGGGTTAGGGGACGGGGAAGGTTTAGGGGCCAGGTGAGGGTACGACAATGCTTTAGGGGGAGCGTACGTCTGAGGGCGCGGGTTAGTGTTAGCGTACGGGTTAGGATTAGGGGACGGGTGAGGGTCATGCTTCGGGGAAGGGTTAGGGTTAGGGTTCGGGCTAGGGTTACGGTTAGGGAACGGGGACAGTTTAGGGTCCAGGTGAGTGTACGACAACGCTTTAGGGGGAGCGTACGTGTGAGGGCGCGGGTTAGCGTTAGCGTACGGGTTAGGATTAGGGGACGGGTGAGGGTCAGGCTTCGGGGAAGGTTTAGGGTTAGGGTTCGGGCTAGGGTTAGGGTTAGGGGACGGGGACGGTTTAGGGTCCAGGTGAGGGTACGACAACGCTTTAGGGGGAGCGTACGTGTGAGGGCGCGGGTTAGTGTTAACGTACGGTTTACGATTAGGGGACCGGTGAGGGTCAGGCTTCGGGGAAGGGTTAGGGTTAGGGTTCGGGCTAGGGTTAGGGTTAGGGGACGGGGACGGTTTAGGGTCCAGGTGAGGGTACGACAACGCTTTAGGGGGAGTGTACGTGTGAGGGCGCGGGTTAGTGTTAGCGTACGGGTTAATATTAGGGGACGGGTGAGGGTCAGGCTTCGGGGAAGGGTTAGGGTAAGGGTTCGGGCTAGGGTTAGGGTTAGGGGACGGGGACGGTTTAGGGTACAGGTGAGGGTACGACAACGCTTTAGGGGGAGCGTACGTGTGAGGGCGCGGGTTAGCGTTAGCGTACGGGTTAGGATTAGGGGACGGGTGAGGGTCATGCTTCGGGGAAGGGTTACGGTTAGGGTTCGGGCTAGGGTTACGGTTAGGGAACGGGGACGGTTTAGGGTCCAGGTGAGTGTACGACAACGCTTTAGGGGGAGCGTACTTGTGAGGGCGCGGGTTAGCGTTAGCGTACGGGTTAGGATTAGGGGACGGGTGAGGGTCAGGCTTCGGGGAAGGTTTAGGGTTAGGGTTCGGGCTAGGGTTAGGGTTAGGGGACGGGGACGGTTTAGGGTCCAGGTGAGGGTACGACAACGCTTTAGGGGGAGCGTACGTGTGAGGGCGCGGGTTAGTGTTAACGTACGGTTTACGATTAGGGGACCGGTGAGGGTCAGGCTTCGGGGAAGGGTTAGGGTTAGGGTTCGGGCTAGGGTTAGGGTTAGGGGACGGGGACGGTTTAGGGTCCAGGTGAGGGTACGACAACGCTTTAGGGGGAGCGTACGTGTGAGGGCGAGGGTTAGTGTTAGCGTACGGGTTAGGATTAGGGGACGGGTGAGGGTCAGGCTTCGGGGAAGGGTTAGGGTAAGGGTTCGGGCTAGGGTTAGGGTTAGGGGACGGGGACGGTTTAGGGTACAGGTGAGGGTACGACAACGCTTTAGGGGGAGCGTACATGTGAGGGCGCGGGTTAGCGTTATCGTACGGGTTAGGATTGGGGACGGGTGAGGGTCAGGCTTCTGGGAAGGGTTAGGGTTAGGGTTCGGGCTAGGGTTAGGGTTAGGGGACGGGGACGGTTTAGGGTCCAGGTGAGTGTACGACAACGCTTTAGGGGTAGCGTACGTGTGAGGGTGCGGGTTAGCGTTAGCGTACGGGTTAGGATTAGGGGACGGGTGAGGGTCAGGCTTCGGGGAAGGGTTAGGGTTAGGGTTCGGGCTAGGGTTAGGGTTACGGGACGGGCACGGTTTAGAGTCCAGGTGAGGGTACGACAACGCTTTAGGGGGAGCGTACGTGTGAGGGCGCCGGTTAGTGTTAGCGTATGGCTTATGATTAGGGCACCGGTGAGGGTCAGGCTTCGGGGAAGGGTTAGGGTTAGGGTTCTGGCTAGGGTTAGGGTTAGGGGACGGGGACGGTTTAGGGTCCAGGTGAGGGTACGACAACGCTTTAGGGGGAGCGTACGTGTGAGGGCGCGGGTTAGTGTTAGCGTACGGGTTAGGATTAGGGGACGGGTGAGGGTCAGGCTTCGGGGAAGGGTTAGGGTTGGGGTTCGGGCTAGGCTTAGGGTTAGGGGACGGGGACGGTTTAGGGTCCAGGTGAGGGTACGACAATGCTTTAGGGGGAGCGTACGTGTGAGGGCGCGGGTTAGCGTTAGCGTACGGGTTAGGATTAGGGGACGGGTGAGGGTCAGGCTTCGGGGAAGGGTTAGGGTTAGGGTTCGGGCTAGGGTTAGGGTTAGGGGACGGGGACGGTTTAGGGTCCAGGTGAGTGCACGACAACGCTTTAGGGGGAGCGTACGTGTCAGGGCGTGGGTTAGCGTTAGCGTACGAGTTAGGATTAGGGGACGGGTGAGGGTCAGGCTTCGGGGAAGGGTTAGGGTTAGGGTTCGGGCTAGGGTTAGGGTTACGGGAAGGGGACGGTTTAGGGTCCAGGTGAGGGTACGACAACGCTTTATGGGGAGCTTACGTGTGAGGGCGCGGGTTAGTGTTAGCGTACGGCTTACGATTAGGGGACCGGTGAGGGTCAGGCTTCGGGGAGGGGTTAGGGTTAGGGTTCGGTCTAGGGTTAGGATTAGGGGACGCTGACGGTTTAGGGTCCAGGTGAGGGTAATACAACGCTTTAGGGGGACCGTACGTGTGAGGGCGCGGGTTAGTGTTAGCGTACGAGTTAGGATTAGGTGACGGGTGAGGGTCAGGCTTCGGGGAAGGGTTAGGTTTAGGGTTCGGGCTAGGGTTAGGGTTAGGGGACGGGTACGGTTTAGGGTACAGGTGTGGGTACGACAACGCTTTAGGGGGAGCGTACGTGTGAGGGCGCGGGTTAGCGTTAGCGTACGGGTTAGGATTAGGGGACGGGTGAGTGTCAGGCTTCGGGGAAGGGTTAGGGTTAGGGTTCGGGCTAGGGTTAGGGTTAGGGGACGGGGACGGTTTAGGTTCCAGGTGAGTGTACGACAACGCTTTAGGGGGAGCGTACGTGTGAGGGCGCGGGTTAGTGTTAGCGTACAGTTAGGATTATGGGACGGGTGAGGGTCAGGCTTCAGGGAAGGGTTAGGGTTAGGGTTCGGGCTAGGGTTAGGGTTAGGGGACGGGGACGGTTTAGGGTACAGGTGAGTGTACGACAACGCTTTAGGGGGAGCGTACGTGTGAGGGCGCGGGTTAGCGTTAGCGTACGGGTTAGGATTATGGGACGGGTGAGGGTCAGGCTTCGGGGAAGGGTTAGGGTTAGGGTTCGGGGTAGGGTTAGGCTTAGGGGACGGGGACGGTTTAGGGTCCAGGTGAGGGTACGACAACGCATTAGGGGGAGTGTAAGTGTGAGGGCGCGGGTTAGCGTTAGCGTACGGGTTAGGATTAGGGGACGGGTGAGGGTCAGGCTTCGGGGAAGGGTTAGGGTTAGGGTTCGGGCTAGGGTTAGGGTTAGGGGACGGGGACGGTTTAGGGTCCAGGTGAGGGTACGACAACGCTTTAGAGGGAGCGTACGTTTGAGGGCGCGGGTTAGTGTTAGCGAACGGGTTAGGATTAGGAGACGGGTGAGGGCCAGGCTTCGGGGAAGTGTTAGGGTTAGGTTTCGGGGTAGGGTTTGGGTTAGGGGACGGGGACGGTTTAGGGTCCAGGTGAGGGTACGACAACGCTTTAGGGGGAGCGTACGTGTGAGGTTGCGGGTTAGCGTTAGCGTACGGGTTAGGATTACGGGACGGGTGAGAGTCAGGCTTCGGGGTAGGGTTAGGGTTAGGGTTCGGGCTAGGGTTAGGGTTACGGGACGGGGACGGTTTAGGGTCCAGGTGAGGGTACGACAACGCTTTAGGGGGAGCGTACGTGTGAGGGCGCGGGTTAGTGTTAGCGTACGGCTTACAATTAGGGCACCGGTGAGGGTCAGGCTTCGGGGAAGGGTTAGGGTTAGGGTTCGGGCTAGGGTTAGGGTTAGGGGACGGGGACGGTTTAGGGTCCAGGTGAGGGTAAGACAACGCTTTAGGGGGAGCGTACGTGTGAGGGCGCGGGTTAGTGTTAGCGTACGGGTTAGGATTAGGGGACGGTTGAGGGTCAGGCTTCGGGGAAGGGTTAGGGTTAGGGTTCGGGCTAGGGTTAGGGGACGGGGACGGTATAGGGTCCAGGTGAGGGTACGACAACGCTTTAGGTGGAGCGTACGTGTGAGGGCGTGGGTTAGCGTTAGCGTACGGGTTAGGATTAGGGGACGGGTGAGGGACAGGCTTCGGGGAAGGGTTAGGGTTAGGGTTCGGGCTAGGGTTAGGGTTAGGGGACGGGGACGGTTTAGGGTCCAGGTGAGGGTACGACAACGCTTTAGGGGGAGCGTACGTGTCAGGGCGCGGGTTAGTGTTAGCGTACGGGTTAGGATTAGGGGACGGGTGAGGGTCAGGCTTCGGGGAAGGGTTAGGGTTGGGGTTCGGGCTAGGCTTAGGGTTAGGGGACGGGGACGGTTTAGGGTCCAGGTGAGGGTACGACAATGCTTTAGGGGGAGCGTACGTGTGAGGGCGCGGGTTAGCGTTAGCGTACGGGTTAGGATTAGGGGACGGGTGAGGGTCAGGCTTCGGGGAAGGGTTAGGGTTAGGGTTCGGGCTAGGGTTAGGGTTAGGGGACGGGGACGGTTTAGGGTCCAGGTGAGTGCACGACAACGCTTTAGGGGGAGCGTACGTGTCAGGGCGTGGGTTAGCGTTAGCGTACGAGTTAGGATTAGGGGACGGGTGAGGGTCAGGCTTCGGGGAAGGGTTAGGGTTAGGGTTCGGGCTAGGGTTAGGGTTACGGGAAGGGGACGGTTTAGGGTCCAGGTGAGGGTACGACAACGCTTTATGGGGAGCTTACGTGTGAGGGCGCGGGTTAGTGTTAGCGTACGGCTTACGATTAGGGGACCGGTGAGGGTCAGGCTTCGGGGAGGGGTTAGGGTTAGGGTTCGGTCTAGGGTTAGGATTAGGGGACGCTGACGGTTTAGGGTCCAGGTGAGGGTATTACAACGCTTTAGGGGGACCGTACGTGTGAGGGCGCGGGTTAGTGTTAGCGTACGAGTTAGGATTAGGTGACGGGTGAGGGTCAGGCTTCGGGGAAGGGTTAGGTTTAGGGTTCGGGCTAGGGTTAGGGTTAGGGGACGGGTACGGTTTAGGGTACAGGTGTGGGTACGACAATGCTTTAGGGGGAGCGTACGTGTGAGGGCGCGGGTTAGCGTTAGCGTACGGGTTAGGATTAGGGGACGGGTGAGTGTCAGGCTTCGGGGAAGGGTTAGGGTTAGGGTTCGGGCTAGGGTTAGGGTTAGGGGACGGGGACGGTTTAGGTTCCAGGTGAGTGTACGACAACGCTTTAGGGGGAGCGTACGTGTGAGGGCGCGGGTTAGTGTTAGCGTACAGTTAGGATTATGGGACGGGTGAGGGTCAGGCTTCAGGGAAGGGTTAGGGTTAGGGTTCGGGCTAGGGTTAGGGTTAGGGGACGGGGACGGTTTAGGGTACAGGTGAGTGTACGACAACGCTTTAGGGGGAGCGTACGTGTGAGGGCGCGGGTTAGCATTAGCGTACGGGTTAGGATTATGGGACGGGTGAGGGTCAGGCTTCGGGGAAGGGTTAGGGTTAGGGTTCGGGGTAGGGTTAGGCTTAGGGGACGGGGACGGTTTAGGGTCCAGGTGAGGGTACGACAACGCATTAGGGGGAGTGTAAGTGTGAGGGCGCGGGTTAGCGTTAGCGTACGGGTTAGGATTAGGGGACGGGTGAGGGTCAGGCTTCGGGGAAGGGTTAGGGTTAGGGTTCGGGCTAGGGTTAGGGTTAGGGGACGGGGACGGTTTAGGGTCCAGGTGAGGGTACGACAACGCTTTAGAGGGAGCGTATGTTTGAGGGCGCGGGTTAGTGTTAGCGAACGGGTTAGGATTAGGAGACGGGTGAGGGCCAGGCTTCGGGGAAGTGTTAGGGTTAGGTTTCGGGGTAGGGTTTGGGTTAGGGGACGGGGACGGTTTAGGGTCCAGGTGAGGGTACGACAACGCTTTAGGGGGAGCGTACGTGTGAGGTTGCGGGTTAGCGTTAGCGTACGGGTTAGGATTACGGGACGGGTGAGAGTCAGGCTTCGGGGTAGGGTTAGGGTTAGGGTTCGGGCTAGGGTTAGGGTTACGGGACGGGGACGGTTTAGGGTCCAGGTGAGGGTACGACAACGCTTTAGGGGGAGCGTACGTGTGAGGGCGCGGGTTAGTGTTAGCGTACGGCTTACAATTAGGGCACCGGTGAGGGTCAGGCTTCGGGGAAGGGTTAGGGTTAGGGTTCGGGCTAGGGTTAGGGTTAGGGGACGGGGACGGTTTAGGGTCCAGGTGAGGGTAAGACAACGCTTTAGGGGGAGCGTACGTGTGAGGGCGCGGGTTAGTGTTAGCGTACGGGTTAGGATTAGGGGACGGTTGAGGGTCAGGCTTCGGGGAAGGGTTAGGGTTAGGGTTCGGGCTAGGGTTAGGGGACGGGGACGGTATAGGGTCCAGGTGAGGGTACGACAACGCTTTAGGTGGAGCGTACGTGTGAGGGCGTGGGTTAGCGTTAGCGTACGGGTTAGGATTAGGGGACGGGTGAGGGACAGGCTTCGGGGAAGGGTTAGGGTTAGGGTTCGGGCTAGGGTTAGGGTTAGGGGACGGGGACGGTTTAGGGTCCAGGTGAGGGTACGACAACGCTTTAGGGGGAGCGTACGTGTGAGGGCGCGGGTTAGTGTTAGTGTATGGGTTAGGATTAGGGGACGGGTGAGTGTCAGGCTTCGGGGAAGGGTTAGGGTTAGGGTTCGGGCTAGGGTAAGGGTTAGGGGACGGGGACGGTTTAGGGTCCAGGTGAGGGTACGACAATGATTTAGGGGGAGCGTACGTGTGAGGGCGCGGGTTAGTGTCAGCGTACGGGTTAGGATTAGGGGACGGGTGAGGGTCAGGTTTCGGGGAAGGGTTAGGGTTAGGGTTCGGGCTAGGGTTAGGGTTAGGGGACGGGGACGGTTTAGGGTCCAGGTGAGGGTACGACAACGCTTTAGGGAGAGCGTACGTGTGAGGGCACGGGTTAGCGTTAGCCTACTGGTTAGGATTAGGGGATGGGTGAGGGTCAGGCTTCGGGGAAGGGTTAGGGTTAGGGTTCAGGCTAGGGTTAGGGTTAGGGGACGGGGACGGTTTACGGTCCAGGTGAGGGTACGACAACGCTTTAGGGGGAGCGTACGTGTGAGGGCGCCGGTTAGTGTTAGCGTACGGGTTAGGATTAGGGGACGGGTGAGGGTCATGCTTCGGGGAAGGGTTATGGTTAGGGTTCGGGCTAGGGTTAGGGTTAGGGGACGGGGACGGTTAAGGGTCCAGGTGAGGGTACGACAACGCTTTAGGGGGAGCGTACGTGTGAGGGCACGGGTTAGTGTTAGCGTACCTGTTAGGATTAGATGACGGGTGAGGGTCAGGCTTCGGGGAAGGGTTAGGGTTCAGGCTAGGGTTAGGTTTAGGGGACGGGGACGGTTTAGGGTCCAGGTGAGGGTACGACAACGCTTTAGGGGGAGCGTACGTGTGAGGGCGCGGGTTAGTGTTAGCATACGGGTTAGGATTAGGGGACGGGTGAGGGTCAGGCTTCAGGGAAGGGTTAGGGTTAGGGTTCGGGCTAGGGTTAGGGTTAGGGCACGGGGACCGTTTAGGGTCCAGGTGAGGGTACGACAACGATTTAGGGGGAGCGTACGTGTGAGGGCGCGGGTTAGTGTTAGCGTACGGGTTAGGATTAGGGGACGGGTGAGGGTCAGGCTTCGGGGAAGGGTTAGGGTTAGGGTTCGGGCTAGGGTTAGGGTTAGGGCACGGGGACGGTTTAGGGTCCAGGTGAGGGTACGACAACGATTTAGGGGGAGCATACGTGTGAGGGCGCGGGTTAGTTTTAGCGTACGGGTTAGGATTAGGGGACAGGTGAGGGTCAGGCTTCGGGGAAGGGTTAGGGTTGGGGTTCGGGCTAGGGTTAGGGTTAGGGGACGGGGACGGTTTAGGCTCCAGGTGAGGGTACGACAACGCTTTAGGGGGAGCGTACGTGTGAGGGCACGGGTTAGTGTTAGCCTACTGGTTAGGAATAGGGGACGGGTGAGGGTCAGACTTCGGGGAAGTGTTAGGGTTAGGGTTCGGACTAGGATCAGGGTTAGGGGACTGGGACGGTTTAGGGTCCAGGTGAGGGTAATACAACGCTTTAGGGGGACCGTACGTGTGAGGGCGCGGGTTAGTGTTAGCGTACGAGTTAGGATTAGGTGACGGGTGAGGGTCAGGCTTCGGGGAAGGGTTAGGTTTAGGGTTCGGGCTAGGTTTAGGGTTAGGGGACGGGTACGGTTTAGGGTACAGGTGTGGGTACGACAACGCTTTAGGGGGAGCGTACGTGTGAGGGCGCGGGTTAGCGTTAGCGTACGGGTTAGGATTAGGGGACGGGTGAGTGTCAGGCTTCGGGGAAGGGTTAGGGTTAGGGTTCGGGCTAGGATTAGGGTTAGGGGACGGGGACGGTTTAGGTTCCAGGTGAGTGTACGACAACGCTTTAGGGGGAGCGTACGTGTGAGGGCGCGGGTTAGTGTTAGCGTACAGTTAGGATTATGGGACGGGTGAGGGTCAGGCTTCAGGGAAGGGTTAGGGTTAGGGTTCGGGCTAGGGTTAGGGTTAGGGGACGGGGACGGTTTAGGGTACAGGTGAGTGTACGACAACGCTTTAGGGGGAGCGTACGTGTGAGGGCGCGGGTTAGCGTTAGCGTACGGGTTAGGATTATGGGACGGGTGAGGGTCAGGCTTCGGGGAAGGGTTAGGGTTAGGGTTCGGGGTAGGGTTAGGCTTAGGGGACGGGGACGGTTTAGGGTCCAGGTGAGGGTACGACAACGCATTAGGGGGAGTGTAAGTGTGAGGGCGCGGGTTAGCGTTAGCGTACGGGTTAGGATTAGGGGACGGGTGAGGGTCAGGCTTCGGGGAAGGGTTAGGGTTAGGGTTCGGGCTAGGGTTAGGGTTAGGGGACGGGGACGGTTTAGGGTCCAGGTGAGGGTACGACAACGCTTTAGGGAGAGCGTACGTGTGAGGGCACGGGTTAGCGTTAGCCTACTGGTTAGGATTAGGGGATGGGTGAGGGTCAGGCTTCGGGGAAGGGTTAGGGTTAGGGTTCAGGCTAGGGTTAGGGTTAGGGGACGGGGACGGTTTACGGTCCAGGTGAGGGTACGACAACGCTTTAGGGGGAGCGTACGTGTGAGGGCGCCGGTTAGTGTTAGCGTACGGGTTAGGATTAGGGGACGGGTGAGGGTCATGCTTCGGGGAAGGGTTATGGTTAGGGTTCGGGCTAGGGTTAGGGTTAGGGGACGGGGACGGTTAAGGGTCCAGGTGAGGGTACGACAACGCTTTAGGGGGAGCGTACGTGTGAGGGCACGGGTTAGTGTTAGCGTACCTGTTAGGATTAGATGACGGGTGAGGGTCAGGCTTCGGGGAAGGGTTAGGGTTCAGGCTAGGGTTAGGTTTAGGGGACGGGGACGGTTTAGGGTCCAGGTGAGGGTACGACAACGCTTTAGGGGGAGCGTACGTGTGAGGGCGCGGGTTAGTGTTAGCATACGGGTTAGGATTAGGGGACGGGTGAGGGTCAGGCTTCAGGGAAGGGTTAGGGTTAGGGTTCGGGCTAGGGTTAGGGTTAGGGCACGGGGACCGTTTAGGGTCCAGGTGAGGGTACGACAACGATTTAGGGGGAGCGTACGTGTGAGGGCGCGGGTTAGTGTTAGCGTACGGGTTAGGATTAGGGGACGGGTGAGGGTCAGGCTTCGGGGAAGGGTTAGGGTTAGGGTTCGGGCTAGGGTTAGGGTTAGGGCACGGGGACGGTTTAGGGTCCAGGTGAGGGTACGACAACGATTTAGGGGGAGCATACGTGTGAGGGCGCGGGTTAGTTTTAGCGTACGGGTTAGGATTAGGGGACAGGTGAGGGTCAGGCTTCGGGGAAGGGTTAGGGTTGGGGTTCGGGCTAGGGTTAGGGTTAGGGGACGGGGACGGTTTAGGCTCCAGGTGAGGGTACGACAACGCTTTAGGGGGAGCGTACGTGTGAGGGCACGGGTTAGTGTTAGCCTACTGGTTAGGAATAGGGGACGGGTGAGGGTCAGACTTCGGGGAAGTGTTAGGGTTAGGGTTCGGACTAGGATCAGGGTTAGGGGACTGGGACGGTTTAGGGTCCAGGTGAGGGTAATACAACGCTTTAGGGGGACCGTACGTGTGAGGGCGCGGGTTAGTGTTAGCGTACGAGTTAGGATTAGGTGACGGGTGAGGGTCAGGCTTCGGGGAAGGGTTAGGTTTAGGGTTCGGGCTAGGTTTAGGGTTAGGGGACGGGTACGGTTTAGGGTACAGGTGTGGGTACGACAACGCTTTAGGGGGAGCGTACGTGTGAGGGCGCGGGTTAGCGTTAGCGTACGGGTTAGGATTAGGGGACGGGTGAGTGTCAGGCTTCGGGGAAGGGTTAGGGTTAGGGTTCGGGCTAGGATTAGGGTTAGGGGACGGGGACGGTTTAGGTTCCAGGTGAGTGTACGACAACGCTTTAGGGGGAGCGTACGTGTGAGGGCGCGGGTTAGTGTTAGCGTACAGTTAGGATTATGGGACGGGTGAGGGTCAGGCTTCAGGGAAGGGTTAGGGTTAGGGTTCGGGCTAGGGTTAGGGTTAGGGGACGGGGACGGTTTAGGGTACAGGTGAGTGTACGACAACGCTTTAGGGGGAGCGTACGTGTGAGGGCGCGGGTTAGCGTTAGCGTACGGGTTAGGATTATGGGACGGGTGAGGGTCAGGCTTCGGGGAAGGGTTAGGGTTAGGGTTCGGGGTAGGGTTAGGCTTAGGGGACGGGGACGGTTTAGGGTCCAGGTGAGGGTACGACAACGCATTAGGGGGAGTGTAAGTGTGAGGGCGCGGGTTAGCGTTAGCGTACGGGTTAGGATTAGGGGACGGGTGAGGGTCAGGCTTCGGGGAAGGGTTAGGGTTAGGGTTCGGGCTAGGGTTAGGGTTAGGGGACGGGGACGGTTTAGGGTCCAGGTGAGGGTACGACAACGCTTTAGAGGGAGCGTACGTTTGAGGGCACGGGTTAGTGTTAGCGAACGGGTTAGGATTAGGAGACGGGTGAGGGCCAGGCTTCGGGGAAGTGTTAGGGTTAGGTTTCGGGGTAGGGTTTGGGTTAGGGGACGGGGACGGTTTAGGGTCCAGGTGAGGGTACGACAACGCTTTAGGGGGAGCGTACGTGTGAGGTTGCGGGTTAGCGTTAGCGTACGGGTTAGGATTACGGGACGGGTGAGAGTCAGGCTTCGGGGTAGGGTTAGGGTTAGGGTTCGGGCTAGGGTTAGGGTTACGGGACGGGGACGGTTTAGGGTCCAGGTGAGGGTACGACAACGCTTTAGGGGGAGCGTACGTGTGAGGGCGCGGGTTAGTGTTAGCGTACGGCTTACAATTAGGGCACCGGTGAGGGTCAGGCTTCGGGGAAGGGTTAGGGTTAGGGTTCGGGCTAGGGTTAGGGTTAGGGGACGGGGACGGTTTAGGGTCCAGGTGAGGGTAAGACAACGCTTTAGGGGGAGCGTACGTGTGAGGGCGCGGGTTAGTGTTAGCGTACGGGTTAGGATTAGGGGACGGGTGAGGGTCAGGCTTCGGGGAAGGGTTAGGGTTAGGGTTCGGGCTAGGGTTAGGGTTAGGGGACAGGGACGGTTTAGGGTCCAGGTGAGGGTACGACGCTTTAGGGGGAGCCTACGTGTGAGGGCGCGGGTTAGTGTTAGCGTACGGGTTAGGATAATGGGACGGGTGAGTGTCAGGCTTCAGGGAAGGGTTAGGGTTAGGGTTCAGGCTAGGGTTAGGGTTAGGGGATGGGGAAGGTTTAGGGTCCAGGTGAGGGTACGACAACGCTTTAGGGGGAGCGTACGTGTGAGGGCGCCGGTTAGTGTTAGCGTACGGGTTAGGATTAGGGGACGGGTGAGTGTCAGGCTTCGGGGAAGGGTTAGGGTTAGGGTTCGGGCTAGGGTTAGGGTTAGGGGACGGGGACGGTTTAGGGTCCAGGTGAGGGTACGACAACGCTTTAGGGGGAGCGTACGTGTGAGGGCGCGGGTTAGTGTTAGCGTACGGCTTACGATAAAGGGACCGGTGAGGGTCAGGCTTCGGGGAAGGGTTAGGGTCAGGGTTCGGGCTAGGGTTAGGGTTAGGTGACGGGGACGGTTTAGGGTCCAGGTGAGGGTACGACAACGCTTTAGGGGGAGCGTACGTGTGAGGGCGCGGGTTAGTGTTAGCGTACGGGTTAGGATTAGGGGACGGGTGAGGGTCAGCCTTCGGGGAAGGGTTAGGGTTAGGGTTCGGGCTAATGTTAGGGTTAGGGGACGGGGACGGTTTAGGGTCCAGGTGAGGGTACGACAACGCTTTAGGGGGAGCGTACGTGTGAGGGCGTGGGTTAGCGTTAGCGTACGAGTTAGGATTAGGGGATGGGTGAGGGTCAGGCTTCGTGGAAGGGTTAGGGTTAGGTTCGGGCTAGGGTTAGGGTTAGGGGACGCGGACGGTTTAGGGTCCAGGTGAGGGTACGACAACGCTTTAGGGGGAGCGTACGTGTGAGGGCGCGGGTTAGTGTTAGCGTACGGGTTAGGATTAGGGGACGGGTGAGGGTCAGGCTTCGGGGAAGGGTTAGGGTTAGGGTTCGGGCTAGGGCTAGGGTTAGGGGACGGGGACAGTTTAGGGTCCAGGTGAGGGTACAACAACGCTTTAGGGGGAGCGTACGTGTGATGGCACAGGTTAGTGTTAGCGTACGGTTTAGGATTAGGGGACGGGTGAGGGTCAGGCTTCGGGGAAGTTTTAAGGTTAGGGATCAGGCTAGGGTTAGGGATAGGGGACGGGGACGGTTTAGGGTCCAGGTGAGGGTACGACAACGCTTTAGGGGGAGCGTACGTGTGAGGGCGCGGGTTAGTGTTAGCGTACGGGTTAGGATTAGGGGACAGGTGAGGGTCAGGCTTCGGGGAAGGGTTAGGGTTAGGGTTCAGGCTAGGGTTAGGTTTAGGGGACGGGGTCGGTTTAGGGTCCAGGTGAGGGTACGACAACGCTTTAGGGGGAGCATACGTGTGAGGGCGCGGGTTAGTGTTATCGTACGGGTTAGGATTAGGGGACGGGTGAGGGTCAGGCTTCAGGGAAGTGTTAGGGTTAGGGTTCGGGCTAGGGTTAGGGTTAGGGGACGGGGACGGTTTAGGGTCCAGGTGAGGGTACGACAACGCTTTAGAGGGAGCGTACGTTTGAGGGCGCGGGTTAGTGTTAGCGAACGGGTTAGGATTAGGAGACGGGTGAGGGTCAGGCTTCGGGGTAGTGTTAGTTTTAGGGTTCGGGCTAGGGTTAGGGTTAGGGGACGGGGACGGTTTAGGGTCCAGGTGAGGGTACGACAACGCTTTAGGGGGAGCGTACGTGTGAGGGCGTGGGTTAGTGTTAGCGTACGAGTTAGGATTAGGGGACGGGTGAGGGTCAGGCTTCGGGGAAGTGTTAGGGTTAGGTTTCGGGGTAGGGTTTGGGTTAGGGGACGGGGACGGTTTAGGGTCCAGGTGAGGGTACGACAACGCTTTAGGGGGAGCGTACGTGTGAGGGTGCGGGTTAGCATTAGCGTACGGGTTAGGATTACGGGACGGGTGAGAGTCAGGCTTCGGGGTAGGGTTAGGGTTAGGGTTCGGGCTAGGGTTAGGGTTACGGGACGGGGACGGTTTAGGGTCCAGGTGAGGGTACGACAACGCTTTAGGGGGAGCGTACGTGTGAGGGCGCGGGTTAGTGTTAGCGTACGGCTTACAATTAGGGCACCGGTGAGGGTCAGGCTTCGGGGAAGGGTTAGGGTTAGGGTTCGGGCTAGGGTTAGGGTTAGGGGACGGGGACGGATTAGGGTCCAGGTGAGGGTAAGACAACGCTTTAGGGGGAGCGTACGTGTGAGGGCGCGGGTTAGTGTTAGCGTACGGGTTAGGATTAGGGGACGGGTGAGGGTCAGGCTTCGGGGAAGGGTTAGGGTTAGGGTTCGGGCTAGGGTTAGGGGACGGGGACGGTATAGGGTCCAGGTGAGGGTACGACAACACTTTAGGGGGAGCGTACGTGTGAGGGCGTGGGTTAGCGTTAGCGTACGGGTTAGGATTAGGGGACGGGTGAGGGTCAGGCTTCGGGGAAGGGTTAGGGTTAGGGTTCGGGCTAGGGTTAGGGTTAGGGGACGGAGACGGGGACGGTTTAGGGTCCAGGCGAGTGTACGACAACACTTTAGGGGGATCGTACGTTTCAGGGTGCGGGTTAGCGTTAGCGTACGGGTTAGGATTGGGGACGGGTGAGGGTCAGGCTTCGGGGAAGGGTTAGGGTTAGGGTTCGGGCTAGGGTTAGGGTTAGGGGACGGGGACGGTTTAGGGTCCAGGTGAGGGTACGACAACGCTTTAGGGGGAGCGTACGTGTGAGGGTGCGGGTTAGCGTTAGCGTACGGGTTAGGATTAGGAGACGGTTGAGGGTCAGGCTTCGGGGAAGGGTTAGGGTTAGGGTTCAGGCTAGGGTTAGGGGACGGGGACGGTTTAGGGTCCAGGTGAGGGTACGACAATGATTTAGGGGGAGCGTACGTGTGAGGGCGCGGGTTAGTTTTAGCGTACGGGTTAGGATTAGGGGACGGGTGAGGGTCAGGCTTCGGGGAAGGGTTAGGGTTACGGTTCGGGCTAGGGTTAGGGTTAGGGGACGGGGACGGTTTAGGGTCCAGGTGAGGGTACGACAACGCTTTAGGGGGAGCGTACGTGTGAGGGCACGGGTTAGCGTTAGCCTACTGGTTAGGATTAGGGGACGGGTGAGGGTCAGGCTTCGGGGAAGGGTTAGGGTTAGGGTTCAGGCTAGGGTTAGGGGACGGGGACGGTTTACGGTCCAGGTGAGGGTACGACAACGCTTTAGGGGGAGCGTACGTGTGAGGGCGCGGGTTAGTGTTAGCGTACGGGTTAGGATTAGGGGACGGGTGAGGGTCAGGCTTCGGGGAAGGGTTAGGGTTAGGTTTCGGGCTAGGCTTAGGGTTAGGGGACGGGGACGGTTTAGGGTCCAGGTGAGTGTACGACAACGATTTAGGTGGAGCGTACGTGTGAGGGCGAGGGTTAGTTTTAGCGTACGGGTTAGGATTAGGGGACGGGTGAGTGTCAGGCTTCGGGGAAGGGTTAGGGTTAGGGTTCGGGCTAGGGTTACGGTTAGGGGACGGGGACGGTTTAGGGTCCACGTGAGGGTACGACAACGCTTTAGGGGGAGCGTACGTGTGAGGGCGCGGGTTAGTGTTAGCGTACGTTTTAGGATTAGGGGACGGGTGAGGGTCATGCTTCGGGGAAGGGTTATGGTTAGGGTTCGGGCTAGGGTTAGGGTTAGGGGACGGGGACGGTTAAGGGTCCAGGTGAGGGTACGACAACGCTTTAGGGGGAGCGTACGTGTGAGGGCACGGGTTAGTGTTAGCGTACCGGTTAGGATTAGGGGACGGGTGAGGGTCAGGCTTCGGGGAAGGGTTAGGGTTCAGGCTAGGGTTAGGTTTAGGGGACGGGGACGGTTTAGGGTTCAGGTGAGGGTACGACAACGCTTTAGGGGGAGCGTACGTGTGAGGGCGCGGGTTAGTGTTAGCATACGGGTTAGGATTAGGGGACGGGTGAGGGTCAGGCTTCAGGGAAGGGTTAGGGTTAGGGTTCGGGCTAGGGTTAGGTTTAGGGCACGGGGACCGTTTAGGGTCCAGGTGAGGGTACGACAACGATTTAGGGGGAGCGTACGTGTGAGGGCGCGGGTTAGTGTTAGCGTACGGGTTAGGATTAGGGGACGGGTGAGGGTCAGGCTTCGGGGAAGGTTTAGGGTTAGGGATCGGGCTAGGGTTAGGGTTACGGCACGGGGACGGTTTAGGGTCCAGGTGAGGGTACGACAACGCTTTATGGGGAGCGTTCGTGTGAGGGCGCGGGTTAGTGTTAGCGTACGGGTTAGGATTATGGGACGGGTGAGGGTCAGGCATCGGGGAAGGTTTAGGGTTAGGGTTCGGGCTAGGGTTAGGGTTAGGGGACGGGGACGGTTTAGGGTCCAGGTGAGGGTACGACAACGCTTTAGAGGAAGCGTACGTGTGAGGGCACGGGTTAGCGTTAGCCTACTGGTTAGGATTAGGGGACGGGTGAGGGTCAGGCTTCGGGGAAGGGTTAGGGTTAGGGTTCAGGCTAGGGTTAGGGTTAGGAGACGGGGACGGTTTAGGGTCCAGGTGAGGGTATGACAACGCTTTAGGGGGAGCGTACGTGTGAGGGCGCGGGTTAGTGTTAGCGTATGGGTTAGGATTAGGGGACGGGTGAGGGTCAGGCTTCGGGGAAGGGTTAGGGTTAGGGTTCGGGCTAGGGTTAGGGTTAAGGGACGGGGACGGTTTAGGGTCCAGGTGAGCGTATGACAACGCTTTAGTGGGAGCGTACGTGTGAGGGCGCGGGTTAGTGTTAGCGTACGGGTTACGATTAGGGGACGGGTGAGTGTCAGGCTTCGGGGAAGGGTTAGGGTAAGGGTTCGGGCTAGGGTTACGGTTAGGGGACGGGGACGGTTTAGGGTCCAGGTGAGGGTATGACAACGCTTTAGGGGGAGCGTACGTGTGAGGGCGCGGGTTAGTGTTAACGTACGGGTTAGGATTAGGGGACGGGTGAGGGTCAGGCTTCGGGGAAGGGTTAGGGTAAGGGTTCGGGCTAGGGTTAGGGTTAGGGGATGGGGACGGTTTAGGGTACAGGTGAGGGTACGACAACGCTTTAGGGGGAGCGTACATGTGAGGGCGCGGGTAAGCGTTAACGTACGGGTTAGGATTGGGGACGGGTGAGGGTCAGGCTTCTGGGAAGTGTTAGGGTTAGGGTTCGGGCTAGGGTTAGGGTCAGGGGACGGGGACGGTTTAGGGTCCAGGTGAGTGTACGACAACGCTTTAGGGGTAGCGTACGTGTGAGGGTGCGGGTTAGCGTTAGCGTACGGGTTAGGATTAGGGGACGGGTGAGGGTCAGGCTTCGGGGAAGTGTTAGGGTTAGGGTTCGGGCTAGGGTTAGGGTTACGGGACGGGCACGGTTTAGGGTCCAGGTGAGGGTACGACAACGCTTTAGGGGGAGCGTACGTGTGAGGGCGCCGGTTAGTGTTAGCGTACGGGTTAGGATTAGGGGACGGGTGAGGGTCAGGCTTCGGGGAAGGGTTAGGGTTGGGGTTCGGGCTAGGCTTAGGGTTAGGGGACGGGGATGGTTTAGGGTACAGGTGAGGGTACGACAACGCTTTAGGGGGAGCGTACGTGTGAGGGCGCGGGTTAGCGTTAGCGTACGGGTTAGGATTAGGGGACGGGTGAGGGTTAGGCTTCGGGGAAGGGTTAGGGTTAGGGTTCGGGCTAGGGTTAGGGTTAGGGGACGGGGACAGTTTAGGGTCCAGGTGAGTGCACGACAAAGCTTTAGGGGGAGCGTACGTGTCAGGGCGTGGGTTAGCGTTAGCGTACGAGTTAGGATTAGGGGACGGGTGAGGGTCAGGCTTCGGGGAAGGGTTAGGGTTAGGGTTCGGGCTAGGGTTAGGGTTACGGGAAGGGGACGGTTTAGGGTCCAGGTGAGGATACGACAACGCTTTAGGGGGAGCGTACGTGTGAGGGCGCGGGTTAGTGTTAGCGTACGGCTTACGATTAGGGGACCGGTGAGGGTCAGGCTTCGGGGAGGGGTTAGGGTTAGGGTTCGGTCTAGGGTTAGGATTAGGGGACGCTGACGGTTTAGGGTCCAGGTGAGGGTAATACAACGCTTTAGGGGGACCGTACGTGTGAGGGCGCGGGTTAGTGTTAGCGTACAGTGAGGATTATGGGACGGGTGAGGGTCAGGCTTCAGGGAAGGGTTAGGGTTAGGGTTCGGGCTAGGGTTAGGGTTAGGGGACGGGGACGGTTTAGGGTACAGGTGAGTGCACGACAACGCTTTAGGGGGAGCGTACGTGTGAGGGCGCGGGTTAGTGTTAGCGTACGGGTTAGGATTAGGAGACGGGTGAGGGTCAGGCTTCGGGGAAGGGTTAGGGTTAGGGTTCGGGGTAGGGTTAGGCTTAGGGGACGGGGACGGTTTAGGGTCCAGGTGAGGGTACGACAACGCATTAGGGGGAGCGTACGTGTGAGGGCGCGGGTTAGCGTTAGCGTACGGGTTAGGATAAGGAGACGGGTGAGGGTCAGTCCTCGGGGAAGGGTTAGGGTTAGGGATCGGGCTAGGGTTAGGGTTAGGGGACGGGGACGGTTTAGGGTCCAGGTGAGTGTATGACAACGCTTTAGGGGGAGCGTACGTGTGAGGGCGCGGGTTAGCTTTAGCGTACGGGTTAGGATTAGGGGACGGGTGAGGGTCAGGCTTCGGGGAAGGGTTAGGGTTAGGGTTCGGGCTAGGGTTAGGGTTAGGGGACGGGGACGGTTTAGGGTCCAGGTGAGGGTACGACAACGCTTTAGAGGGAGCGTACGTTTGAGGGCGCGGGTTAGTGTTAGCGAACGGGTTAGGATTAGGAGACGAGTGAGGGTCAGGCTTCGGGGAAGTGTTAGGTTTAGGGTTCGGGCTAGGGTTAGGGTTAGGGGACGGGGACGGTTTAGGGTCCAGGTGAGGGTACGACAACGCTTTAGGGGGAGCGTACGTGTGAGGGCGTGGGTTAGTGTTAGCGTACGAGTTAGGATTAGGGGACGGGTGAGGGTCAGGCTTCGGGGAAGTGTTAGGATTAGGGTTCGGGGTAGGGTTTGGGTTAGGGGACGGGGACGGTTTAGGGTCCAGGTGAGGGTACGACAACGCTTTAGGGGGAGCGTACGTGTGAGGGTGCGGGTTAGCGTTAGCGTACGGGTTAGGATTAGGAGAGGGGTGAGGGTCAGTCCTCGGGGAAGGGTTAGGGTTAGGGTTCGGGCTAGGGTTAGGGTTAGGGGACGGGGACGGTTTAGGGTCCAGGGGAGAGTAAGACAACGCTTTAGGGGGAGGGTACGTGTGAGGGCGCGGGTTAGTGTTAGCGTACGGGTTAGGATTAGGGGACGGGTGAGGGTCAGGCTTCGGGGAAGGGTTAGGGTTAGGGTTCGGGCTAGGCTTAGGGTTACGGGACGGGGACGGTATAGGGTCCAGGTGAGGGTACGACAACGCTTTAGGGGGAGCGTACGTGTGAGGGCGTGGGTTAGCGTTAGCGTACGGGTTAGGATTAGGGGACGGGTGAGGGTCAGGCTTCGGGGAAGGGTTAGGGTTAGGGTTCGGGCTAAAGTTAGGGTTAGGGGACGGGGACGGGGACGGTTTAGGGTCCAGGCGAGTGTACGACAACACTTTAGGGGGATCGTATGTTTCAGGGTGCGGGTTAGCGTTAGCGTACGGGTTAGGATTGGGGACGGGTGAGGGTCAGGCTTCGGGGAAGGGTTAGGGTTAGGGTTCGGGCTAGGGTTAGGGTTAGGGGACGGGGACGGTTTAGGGTCCAGGTGAGGGTACGACAACGCTTTAGGGGGAGTGTACGTGTGAGGGTGCGGGTTAGCGTTAGCATACGGGTTAGGATTAGGAGACGGGTGAGGGTCAGGCTTCGGGGAAGGGTTAGGGTTAGGGTTTGGGGTAGGGTTAGGGTTAGGGGACGGGGACGGTTTAGGGTCCAGGTGAGGGTACGACAACGCTTTAGGGGGAGCGTACGTGTGAGGGCGCGGGTTAGCGTTAGCGTACGGGTTAGGATTAGGAGACGGGTGAGGGTCAGTCCTCGGGGAAGGGTTAGGGTTAGGGATCGGGCTAGGGTTAGGGTTAGGGGACGGGGACGGTTTAGGGTCCAGGTGAGGGTACGACAACGCTTTAGGGGGAGCGTACGTGTGAGGGCGCGGGTTAGTGTTAGTGTATGGGTTAGGATTAGGGGACGGGTGAGTGTCAGGCTTCGGGGAAGGGTTAGGGTTAGGGTTCGGGCTAGGGTAAGGGTTAGGGGACGGGGACCGTTTAGGGTCCAGGTGAGGGTACGACAATTATTTAGGGGGAGCGTACGTGTGAGGGCGCGGGTTAGTTTTAGCGTACGGTTTAGGATTAGGGGACGGGTGAGGGTCAAGCTTCGGGGATGGGTTAGGGTTAGGGTTCGGGCTAGGGTTAGGGTTAGGGGACGGGGACGGTTTAGGGTCCAGGTGAGGGTACGACAACGCTTTAGGGGGAGCGTACGTGTGAGGGCACGGGTTAGCGTTAGCCTACTGGTTAGGATTAGGGGACGGGTGAGGGTCAGGCTTCGGGGAAGGGTTAGGGTTAGGGTTCAGGCTAGGGTTAGGGTTAGGGGACGGGGACGGTTTACGGTCCAGGTGAGGGTACGACAACGCTTTAGGGGGAGCGTACGTGTGAGGGCGCGGGTTAGTGTTAGCGTACGGGTTAGGATTAGGGGACGGGTGAGTGTCAGGCTTCGGGGAAGGGTTAGGGTTAGGGTTCGGGCTAGGGTTAGGGTTAGGGGACGGGGACGGTTTAGGGTCCAGGTGAGTGTATGACAACGATTTAGGTGGAGCGTACGTGTGAGGGCGAGGGTTAGTTTTAGCGTACGGGTTAGGATTAGGGGACGGGTGAGTGTCAGGCTTCGGGGAAGGGTTAGTGTTAGGGTTCGGGCTAGGGTTACGGTTAGGGGATGGGGACGGTTTAGGGTCCAGGTGAGGGTACGACAACGCTTTAGGGGGAGCGTACGTGTGAGGGCGCGGGTTAGTGTTAGCGTACGGGTTAGGATTAGGGGACGGGTGAGGGTCAGGCTTCGGGGAAGGGTTAGGGTTAGGGTTCGGGCTAGGGCTAGGGTTAGGGGACGGGGACAGTTTAGGGTCCAGGTGAGGGTACAACAACGCTTTAGGGGGAGCGTACATGTGATGGCACAGGTTAGTGTTAGCGTACGGTTTAGGATTAGGGGACGGGTGAGGGTCAGGCTTCGGGGAAGTTTTAAGTTAGGGATCAGGCTAGGGTTACGGATAGGGGACGGGGACGGTTTAGGGTCCAGGTGAGGGTACGACAACGCTTTAGGGGGAGCGTACGTGTGAGGGCGCGGGTTAGTGTTAGCGTACGGGTTAGGATTAGGGGACGGGTGAGGGTCAGGCTTCGGGGAAGAGTTAGGGTTAGGGTTCGGGCTAGGGTTAGGGCACGGGGACGGTTTAGGGTCCACGTGAGGGTACGACAACGCTTTAGGGGGAGCGTACGTGTGAGGGCGCGGGTTAGTGTTAGCGTACGTTTTAGGATTAGGGGACGGGTGAGGGTCATGCTTCGGGGAAGGGTTATGGTTAGGGTTCGGGCTAGGGTTAGGGTTAGGGGACGGGGACGGTTTAGGGTCCAGGTGAGGGTACGACAACGCTTTAGGGGGAGCGTACGTGTGAGGGCACGGGTTAGTGTTAGCGTACCGGTTAGGATTAGGGGACGGGTGAGGGTCAGGCTTCGGGGAAGGGTTAGGGTTCAGGCTAGGGTTAGGTTTAGGGGACGGGGACGGTTTAGGGTCCAGGTGAGGGTACGACAACGCTTTAGGGGGAGCGTACGTGTGAGGGCGTGGGTTAGTGTTAGCATACGGGTAAGGATTAGGGGACGGGTGAGGGTCAGGCTTCAGGGATGGGTTAGGGTTAGGGTTCGGGCTAGGGTTAGGGTTAGGGCACGGGGACCGTTTAGGGTCCAGGTGAGGGTACGACAACGATTTAGGGGAAGCGTACGTGTGAGGGCGCGGGTTAGTGTTAGCGTACGGGTTAGGATTAGGGGACGTGTGAGGGTCAGGCTTCGGGGAAGGGTTAGGGTTAGGGTTCGGGCTATGGTTAGGGTTAGGGCACGGGGACCGTTTAGGGTCCAGGTGAGGGTACGACAACGATTTAGGGGGAGCATACGTGTGAGGGCGCGGGTTAGTTTTAGCGTACGGGTTAGGATTAGGGGACGGGTGAGGGTCAGGCTTCGGGGAAGGGTTAGGGTTAGGGTTCGGGCTAGGGTTAGGGTTAGGGGACGGGGACGGTTTAGGCTCCAGGTGAGGGTACGACAACGCTTTAGGGGGAGCGTACGTGTGAGGGCACGGGTTAGTGTTAGCCTACTGGTTAGGAATAGGGGACGGGTGAGGGTCAGACTTCGGGGAAGTGTTAGGGTTACGGTTCGGGCTAGGATTAGGGTTAGGGGACTGGGACGGTTTAGGGTCCAGGTGAGGGTACGACAACGCTTTAGCGGGAGCGTACGTGTGAGGGCGCGGGTTAGTGTTAACGTACGGGTTAGGATTAGGGGACGGGTGAGGGTCAGGCTTCGGGGAAGGGTTAGCGTTAGGGTTCGGGCTAGGGTTAGGGTTACGGCACGGGGACGGTTTAGGGTCCAGGTGAGGGTACGACAACGCTTTATGGGGAGCGTTCGTGTGAGGGCGCGGGTTAGTGTTAGCGTACGGGTTAGGATTATGGGACGGGTGAGGGTCAGGCATCGGGGAAGGGTTAGGGTTAGGGTTCGGGCTAGGGTTAGGGTTAGGGGACGGGGACGGTTTAGGGTCCAGGTGAGGGTACGACAACGCTTTAGAGGGAGCGTACGTGTGAGGGCACGGGTTAGCGTTAGCCTACTGGTTAGGATTAGGGGACGGGTGAGGGTCAGGCTTCGGGGAAGGGTTAGGGTTAGGGTTCAGGCTAGGGTTAGGATTAGGAGACGGGGACGGTTTAGGGTCCAGGTGAGGGTACGACAACGCTTTAGGGGGAGCGTACGTGTGAGGGCGCGGGTTAGTGTTAGCGTACGGGTTAGGATTATGGGACGGGTGAGGGTCAGGCTTCGGGGAAGGTTTAGGGTTAGGGTTCGGGCTAGGGTTACGGTTAGGGGACGGGGACGGTTTAGGGTCCAGGTGAGGGTACGACAACGCTTTAGGGGGAGCGTACGTGTGAGGGCGCGGGTTAGTGTTAGCGTACGGGTTAGGATTAGGGGACGGTTGAGGGTCAGGCTTCGGGGAAGGGTTAGGGTTAGGGTTCGGGCTAGGGTTACGGTTAGGGGACGGGGACGGTTTAGGGTCCAGGTGAGGGTACGACAACGCTTTAGGGGGAGCGTACGTGTGATGGCACAGGTTAGTGTTAGCGTACGGTTTAGGATTAGGGGACGGGTGAGGGTCAGGCTTCGGGGAAGGGTTATGGTTAGGGTTCGGGCTAGGGTTAGGGTTAGGGGACGGGGACGGTTAAGGGTCCAGGTGAGGGTACGACAACGCTTTAGGGGGAGCGTACGTGTGAGGGCACGGGTTAGTGTTAGCGTACCGGTTAGGATTAGGGGACGGGTGAGGGTCAGGCTTCGGGGAAGGGTTAGGATTAGGGTTCGGGCTAGGGCTAGGGTTAGGGGACGGGGACAGTTTAGGGTCCAGGTGAGGGTACAACAACGCTTTAGGGGGAGCGTACGTGTGATGGCACAGGTTAGTGTTAGCGTACGGTTTTGGATTAGGGGACGGGTGAGGGTCAGGCTTCGGGGAAGGGTTAGGGTTAGGGTTCGGGCTAGGGTTAGGGTTAGGGGACGGGGACGGTTTAGGGTCCAGGTGAGGTTACGACAACGCTTTAGGGGGAGCGTACGTGTGAGGGCGCAGGTTAGTGTTAGCGTACGGGTTAGGATTAGGGGACGGGTGAGGGTCAGGCTTCGGGGAAGTTTTAAGGTTAGGGATCAGGCTAGGGTTAGGGATAGGGGACGGGGACGTTTTAGGATCCAGGTGAGGGTACGACAACGCTTTAGGGGGAGCGTACGTGTGAGGGTGCGGGTTAGTTTTAGCGTACGGGTTAGGATTAGGGGACGGGTGAGGGTCAGGCTTCGGGGAAGTGTTAGGTTTCAGGCTAGGGTTAGGTTTAGGGGACGGGGACGGTTTAGGGTCCAGGTGTGGGTACGACAACGCTTTAGGGGGAGCGTACGTGTGAGGGCGCGGGTTAGTGTTAGCGTACGGGTTAGGATTAGGGGACGGGTGAGGGTCAGGCTTCAGGGAAGGGTTAGGGTTAGGGTTCGGGCTAGGGTTAGGGTTAGGGCACGGGGACCGTTTAGGGTCCAGGTGAGGGTACGACAACGATTTAGGGGGAGCGTACGTGTGAGGGCGCGGGTTAGTGTTAGCGTACGGGTTAGGATTAGGGGACGGGTGAGGGTCAGGCTTCGGGGAAGGGTTAGGGTTAGGGTTCGGGCTAGGGTTAGGGTTAGGGCACGGGGACCGTTTAGGGTCCAGGTGAGGGTACGACAACGATTTAGGGGGAGCATACGTGTGAGGGCGCGGGTTAGTTTTAGCGTACGGGTTAGGATTAGGGGACGGGTGAGGGTCAGGCTTCGTGGAAGGGTTAGGGTTAGGGTTCGGGCTAGGGTTAGGGTTAGGGGACGGGGACGGTTTAGGCTCCAGGTGAGGGTACGACAACGCTTTAGGGGGAGCGTACGTGTGAGGGCACGGGTTAGTGTTAGCCTACTGGTTAGGAATAGGGGACGGGTGAGGGTCAGACTTCGGGGAAGTGTTAGGGTTAGGGTTCGGGCTAGGGTTAGGGTTACGGCACGGGGACGGTTTAGGGTCCAGGTGAGGGTACGACAACGCTTTATGGGGAGCGTTCGTGTGAGGGCGCGTGTTAGTGTTAGCGAACGGGTTAGGATTATGGGACGGGTGAGGGTCAGGCATCGGGGAAGGGTGAGGGTTAGGGTTCGGGCTAGGGTTAGGGTTAGGGGAAGGGGACGGTTTAGGGTCCAGGTGAGGGTACGACAACGCTTTAGAGGGAGCGTACGTGTGAGGGCACGGGTTAGCGTTAGCCTACTGGTTAGGAGTAGGGGACAGGTGAGGGTCAGGCTTCGGGGAAGGGTTAGGGTTAGGGTTCAGGCTAGGGTTAGGGTTAGGAGACGGGGACGGTTTAGGGTCCAGGTGAGGGTACGACAACGCTTTAGGGGGAGCGTACGTGTGAGGGCACGGGTTAGCGTTAGCGTACGGGTTAGGATTAGGGGACGGGTGAGGGTCAGGCTTCGGGGAAGGTTTAGGGTTAGGGTTCGGGCTAGGGTTAGGGTTAAGGGACGGGGACGGTTTAGGGTCCAGGTGAGCGTATGACAACGCTTTAGTGGGAGCGTACGTGTGAGGGCGCGGGTTAGTGTTAGCGTACGGGTTACGATTAGGTGATGGGTGAGTGTGAGGCTTCGGGGAAGGGTTAGGGTTAGGGTTCGGGCTAGGGTTACGGTTAGGGGACGGGGACGGTTTAGGGTCCAGGTGAGGGTACGACAACGCTTTAGGGGGAGCTTACGTGTGAGGGCGCGGGTTAGTGTTAGCGTACGGGTTAGGATTAGGGGACGGGTGAGGGTCAGGCTTCGGGGAAGGGTTAAGGTTAAGGTTCGGGCTAGGGCTAGGGTTAGGGGACGGGGACAGTTTAGGGTCCAGGTGAGGGTACAACAACGCTTTAGGGGGAGCGTACGTGTGATGGCACAGGTTAGTGTTAGCGTACGGTTTAGGATTAGGGGACGGGTGAGGGTCAGGCTTCGGGGAAGTTTTAAGGTTAGGGATCAGGCTAGGTTTAGGGATAGGGGATGGGGACGGTTTAGGGTCCAGGTGAGGGTACGACAACGCTTTAGGGGGAGCGTACGTGTGAGGGCGCGGCTTAGTGTTAGCGTACGGGTTAGGATTAGGGGACGGGTGAGGGTCAGGCTTCGGGGAAGGGTTAGGGTTACGGTTCAGGCTAGGGTTAGGGCACGGGGACGGTTTAGGGTCCACGTGAGGGTACGACAACGATTTAGGGGGAGCGTACGTGTGAGGGCGCGGGTTAGTGTTAGCGTACGGGTTAGGATTAGGGGACAGGTGAGGGTCAGGCTTCGGGGAAGGGTTAGGGTTAGGGTTCAGGCTAGGGTTAGGGTTAGGGGACGGGGACGGTTTAGGGTCCAGGTGAGGGTACGACAACGCTTTAGGGGGAGCATACGTGTCAGGGCGCGGGTTAGTGTTAGCGTACGGGTTAGGATTAGGGGACGGGTGAGGGTCATGCTTCGGGGAAGGGTTATGGTTAGGGTTCGGGCTAGGGTTAGGGTTAGGCGACGGGGACGGTTAAGGGTCCAGGTGAGGGTACGACAACGCTTTAGGGGGAGCGTACGTGTGAGGGCGCAGGTTAGTGTTAGCGTACGGGTTAGGATTACGGGACGGGTGAGGGTCAGGCTTCGGGGAAGTTTTAAGGTTAGGGATCAGGCTAGGGTTAGGGATAGGGGACGGGGACGGTTCAGGGTACAGGTGAGGGTACGACAACGCTTTAGGGGTAGCGTACGTCTGAGGGCGCGGGTTAGTGTTAGCGTACGGGTTAGGATTAGGGGACGGGTGAGCGTCAGGCTTCGGGGAAGGGTTAGGGTTAGGGTTCGGGCTAGGGTTAGGGTTAGGGCACGGGCACGGTTTAGGGTCCACGTGAGGGTACGACAACGCTTTAGGGGGAGTGTACGTGTGAGGGCGCGGGTTAGTGTTAGCGTACGTTTTAGGATTAGGGGACGGGTGAGGGTCATGCTTTGGGGAAGGGTTATGGTTAGGGTTCGGGCTAGGGTTAGGGTTAGGGGACGGGGACGGTTAAGGGTCCAGGTGAGGGTACGACAACGCTTTAGGGGGAGCGTACGTGTGAGGGCACGGGTTAGTGTTAGCGTACCGGTTAGGATTAGGGGACGGGTGAGGGTCAGGCTTCGGGGAAGGGTTAGGGTTAGGGTTCGGGCTAGGGTTAGGGTTAGGGGACGGGGACGGTTTAGGCTCCAGGTGAGGGTACGACAACGCTTTAGGGGGAGCGTACGTGTGAGGGCACGGGTTAGTGTTAGCCTACTGGTTAGGAATAGGGGACGGGTGAGGGTCAGACTTCGGGGAAGTGTTAGGGTTAAGGTTCGGGCTAGGATTAGGGTTAGGGGACTGGGACGGTTTAGGGTCCAGGTGAGGGTACGACAACGCTTTAGGGGGAGCGTACGTGTGAGGGCGCGGGTTAGTGTTAGCGTACGGGTTAGGATTAGGGGACGGGTGAGGGACAGGCTTCGGGGAAGGGTTAGGGTTAGGTTTCCGGCTAGGATTAGGGTTAGGGGACGGGGAGGGTTTAGGGTCCAGGTGAGTGTACGACAACGCTTTAGGGGGAGCGTACGTGTGAGGGCGCGGGTTAGTGTTAACGTACGGGTTAGGATTAGGGGACGGGTGAGGGTCAGGCTTCGGGGAAGTGTTAGGGTTAGGGTTCGGGCTAGGGTTAGGGTTAGGGCACGGGGACGGTTTAGGGTCCAGGTGAGGGTACGACAACGCTTTATGGGGAGCGTTCGTGTGAGGGCGCGGGTTAGTGTTAGCGTACCGGTTAGGATTATGGGACGGGTGAGGGTCAGGCATCGGGGAAGGGTTACTGTTAGGGTTCGGGCTAGGGTTAGGGTTAGGGGACGGGGACGGTTTAGGTTCCAGGTGAGGGTACGACAGCGCTTTAGGGGGAGCGTACGTGTGAGGGCGCGGGTTAGTGTTAGCGTACGGGTTAGGATTAGGGGACGGGTGAGGGTCAGGCTTCGGGGAAGGGTTAGGGTTAGGGTTCGGGCTAGGGTTAGCGTTAGGGGACGGGGAAGGTTTAGGGTCCAGGTGAGGGTACGACAACACTTTAGGGGGAGCGTACGTGTGAGGGCGCGGGTTAGTGTTAGCGTATGGGTTAGGATTAGGGGACGGGTGAGGGTCAGGCTTCGGGGAAGGGTTAGGGTAAGGGTTCGGGCTAGGGTTAGGGTTAGGGGACGGGGACGGTTTAGGGTCCAGGTGAGGGTACGACAACACTTTAGGGGGAGCGTACGTGTGAGGGCGCGGGTTAGTGTTAGCGTACGGGTTAGGATTAGGGGACGGTTGAGTGTAAGGCTTCGGGCAAGGGTTAGGGTTAGGGTTCGGGCTAGGGTTAGGGTTAGGGGACGGGGACGGTTTAGGGTCCAGGTGAGGGTACGACAACACTTTAGGGGGAGCTTACGTGTGAGGGCGCGGGTTAGTGTTAGCGTACGGGTTAGGATTAGGGGACGGTTGAGAGTCAGGCTCGGGGAAGGGTTAGGGTTACGGTTCGGGCTAGGGCTAGGGTTAGGGGACGGGGACAGTTTAGGTTCCAGGTGAGGGTACGACAATGCTTTAGGGGGAGAGTACGTGTGAGTGCGTGGGTTAGTGTTAGCGTACGGTTTAGGATTAGGGGACGGGTGAGGGTCAGACTTCGGGGACGGGTTAGGGTTAGGGTTCGGGCTAGGGTTAGGGTTAGGGGACGGGGACGGTTTAGGGTCCAGGTGAGGGTACGACAACGCTTTAGGGGGAGCGTACGTGTGAGGGCACGGGTTAGCGTTAGCCTACTGGTTAGGAGTAGGGGACGGGTGAGGGTCAGGCTTCGGGGAAGGGTTAGGGTTAGGGTTCAGGCTAGGGTTAGGGTTAGGGGACGGGGACGGTTTAGGGTCCAGGTGAGGGTACGACAACGCTTTAGGGGGAGCGTACATGTGAGGTCACGGGTTAGTGTTAGCGTACGGGTTAGGATTAGGGGACGGGTGAGGGTCAGGCTTCGGGGAAGGGTTAGGGTTAGGGTTCGGGCTAGGGTTAGGGTTAGGGGACGGGGACGGTTTAGGGTCCAGTTGAGGGTACGACAACACTTTAGGGGGAGCGTACATGTGAGGGCGCGGGTTAGTGTTAGCGTACGGGTTAGGATTAGGGGACGGGTGAGTGTAAGGCTTCGGGGAAGGGTTAGGGTTAGGGTTCGGGCTAGGGTTAGGGTTAGGGGACGGGGACGGTTTAGGGTCCAGGTGAGGGTACGACAACACTTTAGGGGGAGCTTACGTGTGAGGGCGTGGGTTAGTGTTAGCGTACGGGTTAGGATTAGGGGACGGTTGAGAGTCAGGCTTCGGGGAAGGGTTAGGGTTACGGTTCGGGCTAGGGCTAGGGTTAAGGGACGGGGACATTTTAGGTTCCAGGTGAGGGTACGACAACGCTTTAGGGGGAGCGTACGTGTGATGGCGCGGGTTAGTGTTAGCGTACGGTTTAGGATTAGGGGACGGGTGAGGGTCAGGCTTCGGGGACGGGTTAGGGTTAGGGTTCGCGCTAGGGTTAGGGTTAGGGGACGGGGACGGTTTAGGGTCCAGGTGAGGGTACGACAACGCTTTAGGGGGAGCGTACGTGTGAGGGCACGGGTTAGCGTTAGCCTACTGGTTAGGATTAGGGGACGGGTGAGGGTCAGGCTTCGGGGAAGGGTTAGGATTTGGGTTCAGGTTAGGGTTAGGGTTAGGGGACGGGGACGGTTTAGGGTCCAGGTGAGGGTACGACAACGCTTTAGGGGGAGCGTACGTGTGAGGGCGCGGGTTAGTGTTAGCGTACGGGTTACGATTATGGGACGCGTGAGGGTCAGGCTTCGGGGAAGGGTTAGGGTTAGGGTTCGGGCTAGGGTTACGGTTAGGGGATGGGGACGGTTTAGGGTCCAGGTGAGGGTACGACAACGCTTTAAGGGGAGCGTACGTGTGAGGGCGCGGGTTAGCGTTAGCGTACGGGTTAGGATTAGGGGACGGGTGAGGGTCAGGCTTCGGGGAAGGGTTAGGGTTAGGGTTCGGGCTAGGGTTAGGGTTAGGGGACGGGGACGGTTTAGGGTCCAGGTGAGGGTACGACAACGCTTTAGGGGGAGCGTACGTGTGAGGGCGCGGGTTAGTGTTAGCGTACGGGTTAGGATTATGGGACGGGTGAGGGTCAGGTTTCGGGGAAGGGTTAGGGTTAGGGTTCGGGCTAGGGTTAGGGTTAGGGGACGGGGACGGTTAAGGGTCCAGGTGAGGGTACGACAACGATTTAGGGGGAGCGTACATGTGAGGGCGCGGGTTAGTGTTAGCGTTCGGGTTAGGATTAGGGGACGGGTGAGGGTCAGGCTTCGGGGAAGGGTTAGGGTTAGGGTTCGGGCTAGGGTTAGGGTTAGGGCACGGGGACCGTTTAGGGTCCAGGTGAGGGTACGACAACGATTTAGGGGGAGCGTACGTGTGAGGGCGCGGGTTAGTTTTAGCGTACGGGTTAGGATTAGGGGACGGGTGAGGGTCAGGCTTCGGGGAAGGGTTAGGGTTAGGGTTCGGGCTAGGGTTAGGGTTAGGGGACGGGGACGGTTTAGGGTCCAGGTGAGGGTATGACAACGATTTAGGTGGAGCGTACGTGTGAGGGCGAGGGATAGTTTTAGCGTACGGGTTAGGATTATGGGACGGGTGAGGGTCAGGCTTCGGGGAAGGGTTAGGGTTAGGGTTCGGGCTAGGGTTAGGGTTAGGGGACGGGGACGGTTTAGGGTCCAGGTGAGGGTACGACAACGCTTTAGGGGGAGCTTACGTGTGAGGGCGCGGGTTAGTGTTAGCGTACGGGTTAGGATTAGGGGACGGTTGAGAGTCAGGCTTCGGGGAAGGGTTAGGGTTACGGTTCGGGCTAGGGCTAGGGTTAGGGGACGGGGACAGTTTAGGTTCCAGGTGAGGGTACGACAACGATTTAGGGGGAGCGTACGTGTGATGGCGCGGGTTAGTGTTAGCGTACGGTTTAGGATTAGGGGACGGGTGAGGGTCAGGCTTCGGGGACGGGTTAGGGTTAGGGTTCGGGCTAGGGTTAGGGTTAGGGGACTGGGATGGTTTAGGGTCCAGGTGAGGGTACGACAACGCTTTAGGGGGAGCGTACGTGTGAGGGCACGGGTTAGCGTTAGCCTACTGGTTAGGATTAGGGGACGGGTGAGGGTCAGGCTTCGGGGAAGGGTTAGGGTTAGGGTTCAGGTTAGGGTTAGGGTTAGGGGACGGGGACGGTTTAGGGTCCAGGTGAGGGTACGACAACGCTTTAGGGGGAGCGTACGTGTGAGGGCGCGGGTTAGTGTTAGCGTACGGGTTAGGATTATGGGACGGGTGAGGGTCAGGCTTCGGGGAAGGGTTAGGGTTAGGGTTCGGGCTAGGGTTACGGTTAGGGGATGGGGACGGTTTAGGGTCCAGGTGAGGGTACGACAACGCTTTAGGGGGAGCGTACTTGTGAGGGCGCGGGTTAGTGTTAGCGTACGGGTTAGGATTAGGGGACGGGTGAGGGTCAGGCTTCGGGGACGGGTTAGGGTTAGGGTTCGGGCTAGGGTTAGGGTTAGGGGACGGGGACGGTTTAGGGTCCAGGTGAGGGTACGACAACGCTTTAGGGGGAGCGTACGTGTGAGGGCGCGGGTTAGTGTTAGCGTACGGGTTAGGATTAGGGGACGGGTGAGGGTCAGGCTTCGGGGAAGGGTTAGGGTTAGGGTTCGGGCTAGGGTTAGCGTTAGGGGACGGGGAAGGTTTAGGGTCCAGGTGAGGGTACGACAACACTTTAGGGGGAGCGTACGTGTGAGGGCGCGGGTTAGTGTTAGCGTATGGGTTAGGATTAGGGGACGGGTGAGGGTCAGGCTTCGGGGAAGGGTTAGGGTAAGGGTTCGGGCTAGGGTTAGGGTTAGGGGACGGGGACGGTTTAGGGTCCAGGTGAGGGTACGACAACACTTTAGGGGGAGCGTACGTGTGAGGGCGCGGGTTAGTGTTAGCGTACGGGTTAGGATTAGGGGACGGTTGAGTGTAAGGCTTCGGGCAAGGGTTAGGGTTAGGGTTCGGGCTAGGGTTAGGGTTAGGGGACGGGGACGGTTTAGGGTCCAGGTGAGGGTACGACAACACTTTAGGGGGAGCTTACGTGTGAGGGCGCGGGTTAGTGTTAGCGTACGGGTTAGGATTAGGGGACGGTTGAGAGTCAGGCTCGGGGAAGGGTTAGGGTTACGGTTCGGGCTAGGGCTAGGGTTAGGGGACGGGGACAGTTTAGGTTCCAGGTGAGGGTACGACAATGCTTTAGGGGGAGAGTACGTGTGAGTGCGTGGGTTACTGTTAGCGTACGGTTTAGGATTAGGGGACGGGTGAGGGTCAGACTTCGGGGACGGGTTAGGGTTAGGGTTCGGGCTAGGGTTAGGGTTAGGGGACGGGGACGGTTTAGGGTCCAGGTGAGGGTACGACAACGCTTTAGGGGGAGCGTACGTGTGAGGGCACGGGTTAGCGTTAGCCTACTGGTTAGGATTAGGGGACGGGTGAGGGTCAGGCTTCGGGGAAGGGTTAGGGTTAGGGTTCAGGCTAGGGTTAGGGTTAGGGGACGGGGACGGTTTAGGGTCCAGGTGAGGGTACGACAACGCTTTAGGGGGAGCGTACATGTGAGGTCACGGGTTAGTGTTAGCGTACGGGTTAGGATTAGGGGACGGGTGAGGGTCAGGCTTCGGGGAAGGGTTAGGGTTAGGGTTCGGGCTAGGGTTAGGGTTAGGGGACGGGGACGGTTTAGGGTCCAGTTGAGGGTACGACAACACTTTAGGGGGAGCGTACATGTGAGGGCGCGGGTTAGTGTTAGCGTACGGGTTAGGATTAGGGGACGGGTGAGTGTAAGGCTTCGGGGAAGGGTTAGGGTTAGGGTTCGGGCTAGGGTTAGGGTTAGGGGACGGGGACGGTTTAGGGTCCAGGTGAGGGTACGACAACACTTTAGGGGGAGCTTACGTGTGAGGGCGCGGGTTAGTGTTAGCGTACGGGTTAGGATTAGGGGACGGTTGAGAGTCAGGCTCGGGGAAGGGTTAGGGTTACGGTTCGGGCTAGGGCTAGGGTTAGGGGACGGGGACAGTTTAGGTTCCAGGTGAGGGTACGACAATGCTTTAGGGGGAGAGTACGTGTGAGTGCGTGGGTTAGTGTTAGCGTACGGTTTAGGATTAGGGGACGGGTGAGGGTCAGACTTCGGGGACGGGTTAGGGTTAGGGTTCGGGCTAGGGTTAGGGTTAGGGGACGGGGACGGTTTAGGGTCCAGGTGAGGGTACGACAACGCTTTAGGGGGAGCGTACGTGTGAGGGCACGGGTTAGCGTTAGCCTACTGGTTAGGATTAGGGGACGGGTGAGGGTCAGGCTTCGGGGAAGGGTTAGGGTTAGGGTTCAGGCTAGGGTTAGGGTTAGGGGACGGGGACGGTTTAGGGTCCAGGTGAGGGTACGACAACGCTTTAGGGGGAGCGTACATGTGAGGTCACGGGTTAGTGTTAGCGTACGGGTTAGGATTAGGGGACGGGTGAGGGTCAGGCTTCGGGGAAGGGTTAGGGTTAGGGTTCGGGCTAGGGTTAGGGTTAGGGGACGGGGACGGTTTAGGGTCCAGTTGAGGGTACGACAACACTTTAGGGGGAGCGTACATGTGAGGGCGCGGGTTAGTGTTAGCGTACGGGTTAGGATTAGGGGACGGGTGAGTGTAAGGCTTCGGGGAAGGGTTAGGGTTAGGGTTCGGGCTAGGGTTAGGGTTAGGGGACGGGGACGGTTTAGGGTCCAGGTGAGGGTACGACAACACTTTAGGGGGAGCTTACGTGTGAGGGCGTGGGTTAGTGTTAGCGTACGGGTTAGGATTAGGGGACGGTTGAGAGTCAGGCTTCGGGGAAGGGTTAGGGTTACGGTTCGGGCTAGGGCTAGGGTTAAGGGACGGGGACAGTTTAGGTTCCAGGTGAGGGTACGACAACGCTTTAGGGGGAGCGTACGTGTGATGGCGCGGGTTAGTGTTAGCGTACGGTTTAGGATTAGGGGACGGGTGAGGGTCAGGCTTCGGGGACGGGTTAGGGTTAGGGTTCGGGCTAGGGTTAGGGTTAGGGGACGGGGACGGTTTAGGGTCCAGGTGAGGGTACGACAACGCTTTAGGGGGAGCGTACGTGTGAGGGCGCGGGTTAGCGTTAGCCTACTGGTTAGGATTAGGGGACGGGTGAGGGTCAGGCTTCGGGGAAGGGTTAGGGTTTGGGTTCAGGTTAGGGTTAGGGTTAGGGGACGGGAACGGTTTAGGGTCCAGGTGAGGGTACGACAACGCTTTAGGGGGAGCGTACGTGTGAGGGCGCGGGTTAGTGTTAGCGTACGGGTTACGATTATGGGACGCGTGAGGGTCAGGCTTCGGGGAAGGGTTAGGGTTAGGGTTCGGGCTAGGGTTACGGTTAGGGGATGGGGACGGTTTAGGGTCCAGGTGAGGGTACGACAACGCTTTAAGGGGAGCGTACGTGTGAGGGCGCGGGTTAGCGTTAGCGTACGGGTTAGGATTAGGGGACGGGTGAGGGTCAGGCTTCGGGGAAGGGTTAGGGTTAGGGTTCGGGCTAGGGTTAGGGTTAGGGGACGGGGACGGTTTAGGGTCCAGGTGAGGGTACGACAACGCTTTAGGGGGAGCGTACGTGTGAGGGCGCGGGTTAGTGTTAGCGTACGGGTTAGGATTATGGGACGGGTGAGGGTCAGGTTTCGGGGAAGGGTTAGGGTTAGGGTTCGGGCTAGGGTTAGGGTTAGGGGACGGGGACGGTTAAGGGTCCAGGTGAGGGTACGACAACGATTTAGGGGGAGCGTACATGTGAGGGCGCGGGTTAGTGTTAGCGTTCGGGTTAGGATTAGGGGACGGGTGAGGGTCAGGCTTCGGGGAAGGGTTAGGGTTAGGGTTCGGGCTAGGGTTAGGGTTAGGGCACGGGGACCGTTTAGGGTCCAGGTGAGGGTACGACAACGATTTAGGGGGAGCGTACGTGTGAGGGCGCGGGTTAGTTTTAGCGTACGGGTTAGGATTAGGGGACGGGTGAGGGTCAGGCTTCGGGGAAGGGTTAGGGTTAGGGTTCGGGCTAGGGTTAGGGTTAGGGGACGGGGACGGTTTAGGGTCCAGGTGAGGGTATGACAACGATTTAGGTGGAGCGTACGTGTGAGGGCGAGGGATAGTTTTAGCGTACGGGTTAGGATTATGGGACGGGTGAGGGTCAGGCTTCGGGGAAGGGTTAGGGTTAGGGTTCGGGCTAGGGTTAGGGTTAGGGGATGGGGACGGTTTAGGGTCCAGGTGAGGGTACGACAACGCTTTAGGGGGAGCTTACGTGTGAGGGCGCGGGTTAGTGTTAGCGTACGGGTTAGGATTAGGGGACGGTTGAGAGTCAGGCTTCGGGGAAGGGTTAGGGTTACGGTTCGGGCTAGGGCTAGGGTTAGGGGACGGGGACAGTTTAGGTTCCAGGTGAGGGTACGACAACGATTTAGGGGGAGCGTACGTGTGATGGCGCGGGTTAGTGTTAGCGTACGGTTTAGGATTAGGGGACGGGTGAGGGTCAGGCTTCGGGGACGGGTTAGGGTTAGGGTTCGGGCTAGGGTTAGGGTTAGGGGACTGGGATGGTTTAGGGTCCAGGTGAGGGTACGACAACGCTTTAGGGGGAGCGTACGTGTGAGGGCACGGGTTAGCGTTAGCCTACTGGTTAGGATTAGGGGACGGGTGAGGGTCAGGCTTCGGGGAAGGGTTAGGGTTAGGGTTCAGGTTAGGGTTAGGGTTAGGGGACGGGGACGGTTTAGGGTCCAGGTGAGGGTACGACAACGCTTTAGGGGGAGCGTACGTGTGAGGGCGCGGGTTAGTGTTAGCGTACGGGTTAGGATTATGGGACGGGTGAGGGTCAGGCTTCGGGGAAGGGTTAGGGTTAGGGTTCGGGCTAGGGTTACGGTTAGGGGATGGGGACGGTTTAGGGTCCAGGTGAGGGTACGACAACGCTTTAGGGGGAGCGTACTTGTGAGGGCGCGGGTTAGTGTTAGCGTACGGGTTAGGATTAGGGGACGGGTGAGGGTCAGGCTTCGGGGACGGGTTAGGGTTAGGGTTCGGGCTAGGGTTAGGGTTAGGGGACGGGGACGGTTTAGGGTCCAGGTGAGGGTACGACAACGCTTTAGGGGGAGCGTACGTGTGAGGGCGCGGGTTAGTGTTAGCGTACGGGTTAGGATTAGGGGACGGGTGAGGGTCAGGCTTCGGGGAAGGGTTAGGGTTAGGGTTCGGGCTAGGGTTAGCGTTAGGGGACGGGGAAGGTTTAGGGTCCAGGTGAGGGTACGACAACACTTTAGGGGGAGCGTACGTGTGAGGGCGCGGGTTAGTGTTAGCGTATGGGTTAGGATTAGGGGACGGGTGAGGGTCAGGCTTCGGGGAAGGGTTAGGGTAAGGGTTCGGGCTAGGGTTAGGGTTAGGGGACGGGGACGGTTTAGGGTCCAGGTGAGGGTACGACAACACTTTAGGGGGAGCGTACGTGTGAGGGCGCGGGTTAGTGTTAGCGTACGGGTTAGGATTAGGGGACGGTTGAGTGTAAGGCTTCGGGCAAGGGTTAGGGTTAGGGTTCGGGCTAGGGTTAGGGTTAGGGGACGGGGACGGTTTAGGGTCCAGGTGAGGGTACGACAACACTTTAGGGGGAGCTTACGTGTGAGGGCGCGGGTTAGTGTTAGCGTACGGGTTAGGATTAGGGGACGGTTGAGAGTCAGGCTCGGGGAAGGGTTAGGGTTACGGTTCGGGCTAGGGCTAGGGTTAGGGGACGGGGACAGTTTAGGTTCCAGGTGAGGGTACGACAATGCTTTAGGGGGAGAGTACGTGTGAGTGCGTGGGTTACTGTTAGCGTACGGTTTAGGATTAGGGGACGGGTGAGGGTCAGACTTCGGGGACGGGTTAGGGTTAGGGTTCGGGCTAGGGTTAGGGTTAGGGGACGGGGACGGTTTAGGGTCCAGGTGAGGGTACGACAACGCTTTAGGGGGAGCGTACGTGTGAGGGCACGGGTTAGCGTTAGCCTACTGGTTAGGATTAGGGGACGGGTGAGGGTCAGGCTTCGGGGAAGGGTTAGGGTTAGGGTTCAGGCTAGGGTTAGGGTTAGGGGACGGGGACGGTTTAGGGTCCAGGTGAGGGTACGACAACGCTTTAGGGGGAGCGTACATGTGAGGTCACGGGTTAGTGTTAGCGTACGGGTTAGGATTAGGGGACGGGTGAGGGTCAGGCTTCGGGGAAGGGTTAGGGTTAGGGTTCGGGCTAGGGTTAGGGTTAGGGGACGGGGACGGTTTAGGGTCCAGTTGAGGGTACGACAACACTTTAGGGGGAGCGTACATGTGAGGGCGCGGGTTAGTGTTAGCGTACGGGTTAGGATTAGGGGACGGGTGAGTGTAAGGCTTCGGGGAAGGGTTAGGGTTAGGGTTCGGGCTAGGGTTAGGGTTAGGGGACGGGGACGGTTTAGGGTCCAGGTGAGGGTACGACAACACTTTAGGGGGAGCTTACGTGTGAGGGCGTGGGTTAGTGTTAGCGTACGGGTTAGGATTAGGGGACGGTTGAGAGTCAGGCTTCGGGGAAGGGTTAGGGTTACGGTTCGGGCTAGGGCTAGGGTTAAGGGACGGGGACAGTTTAGGTTCCAGGTGAGGGTACGACAACGCTTTAGGGGGAGCGTACGTGTGATGGCGCGGGTTAGTGTTAGCGTACGGTTTAGGATTAGGGGACGGGTGAGGGTCAGGCTTCGGGGACGGGTTAGGGTTAGGGTTCGGGCTAGGGTTAGGGTTAGGGGACGGGGACGGTTTAGGGTCCAGGTGAGGGTACGACAACGCTTTAGGGGGAGCGTACGTGTGAGGGCACGGGTTAGCGTTAGCCTACTGGTTAGGATTAGGGGACGGGTGAGGGTCAGGCTTCGGGGAAGGGTTAGGGTTTGGGTTCAGGTTAGGGTTAGGGTTAGGGGACGGGGACGGTTTAGGGTCCAGGTGAGGGTACGACAACGCTTTAGGGGGAGCGTACGTGTGAGGGCGCGGGTTAGTGTTAGCGTACGGGTTACGATTATGGGACGCGTGAGGGTCAGGCTTCGGGGAAGGGTTAGGGTTAGGGTTCGGGCTAGGGTTACGGTTAGGGGATGGGGACGGTTTAGGGTCCAGGTGAGGGTACGACAACGCTTTAAGGGGAGCGTACGTGTGAGGGCGCGGGTTAGCGTTAGCGTACGGGTTAGGATTAGGGGACGGGTGAGGGTCAGGCTTCGGGGAAGGGTTAGGGTTAGGGTTCGGGCTAGGGTTAGGGTTAGGGGACGGGGACGGTTTAGGGTCCAGGTGAGGGTACGACAACGCTTTAGGGGGAGCGTACGTGTGAGGGCGCGGGTTAGTGTTAGCGTACGGGTTAGGATTATGGGACGGGTGAGGGTCAGGTTTCGGGGAAGGGTTAGGGTTAGGGTTCGGGCTAGGGTTAGGGTTAGGGGACGGGGACGGTTAAGGGTCCAGGTGAGGGTACGACAACGATTTAGGGGGAGCGTACATGTGAGGGCGCGGGTTAGTGTTAGCGTTCGGGTTAGGATTAGGGGACGGGTGAGGGTCAGGCTTCGGGGAAGGGTTAGGGTTAGGGTTCGGGCTAGGGTTAGGGTTAGGGCACGGGGACCGTTTAGGGTCCAGGTGAGGGTACGACAACGATTTAGGGGGAGCGTACGTGTGAGGGCGCGGGTTAGTTTTAGCGTACGGGTTAGGATTAGGGGACGGGTGAGGGTCAGGCTTCGGGGAAGGGTTAGGGTTAGGGTTCGGGCTAGGGTTAGGGTTAGGGGACGGGGACGGTTTAGGGTCCAGGTGAGGGTATGACAACGATTTAGGTGGAGCGTACGTGTGAGGGCGAGGGATAGTTTTAGCGTACGGGTTAGGATTATGGGACGGGTGAGGGTCAGGCTTCGGGGAAGGGTTAGGGTTAGGGTTCGGGCTACGGTTAGGGTTAGGGGACGGGGACGGTTTAGGGTCCAGGTGAGGGTACGACAACGCTTTAGGGGGAGCTTACGTGTGAGGGCGCGGGTTAGTGTTAGCGTACGGGTTAGGATTAGGGGACGGTTGAGAGTCAGGCTTCGGGGAAGGGTTAGGGTTACGGTTCGGGCTAGGGCTAGGGTTAGGGGACGGGGACAGTTTAGGTTCCAGGTGAGGGTACGACAACGATTTAGGGGGAGCGTACGTGTGATGGCGCGGGTTAGTGTTAGCGTACGGTTTAGGATTAGGGGACGGGTGAGGGTCAGGCTTCGGGGACGGGTTAGGGTTAGGGTTCGGGCTAGGGTTAGGGTTAGGGGACGGGGACGGTTTAGGGTCCAGGTGAGGGTACGACAACGCTTTAGGGGGAGCGTACGTGTGAGGGCACGGGTTAGCGTTAGCCTACTGGTTAGGATTAGGGGACGGGTGAGGGTCAGGCTTCGGGGAAGGGTTAGGGTTAGGGTTCAGGCTAGGGTTAGGGTTAGGGGATGGGGACGGTTTAGGGTCCAGGTGAGGGTACGACAACGCTTTAGGGGGAGCGTACATGTGAGGTCACGGGTTAGTGTTAGCGTACGGGTTAGGATTAGGGGACGGGTGAGGGTCAGGCTTCGGGGAAGGGTTAGGGTTAGGGTTCGGGCTAGGGTTAGGGTTAGGGGACGGGGACGGTTTAGGGTCCAGTTGAGGGTACGACAACACTTTAGGGGGAGCGTACATGTGAGGGCGCGGGTTAGTGTTAGCGTACGGGTTAGGATTAGGGGACGGGTGAGTGTAAGGCTTCGGGGAAGGGTTAGGGTTAGGGTTCGGGCTAGGGTTAGGGTTAGGGGACGGGGACGGTTTAGGGTCCAGGTGAGGGTACGACAACACTTTAGGGGGAGCTTACGTGTGAGGGCGTGGGTTAGTGTTAGCGTACGGGTTAGGATTAGGGGACGGTTGAGAGTCAGGCTTCGGGGAAGGGTTAGGGTTACGGTTCGGGCTAGGGCTAGGGTTAAGGGACGGGGACAGTTTAGGTTCCAGGTGAGGGTACGACAACGCTTTAGGGGGAGCGTACGTGTGATGGCGCGGGTTAGTGTTAGCGTACGGTTTAGGATTAGGGGACGGGTGAGGGTCAGGCTTCGGGGACGGGTTAGGGTTAGGGTTCGGGCTAGGGTTAGGGTTAGGGGACGGGGACGGTTTAGGGTCCAGGTGAGGGTACGACAACGCTTTAGGGGGAGCGTACGTGTGAGGGCACGGGTTAGCGTTAGCCTACTGGTTAGGATTAGGGGACGGGTGAGGGTCAGGCTTCGGGGAAGGGTTAGGGTTTGGGTTCAGGTTAGGGTTAGGGTTAGGGGACGGGGACGGTTTAGGGTCCAGGTGAGGGTACGACAACGCTTTAGGGGGAGCGTACGTGTGAGGGCGCGGGTTAGTGTTAGCGTACGGGTTACGATTATGGGACGCGTGAGGGTCAGGCTTCGGGGAAGGGTTAGGGTTAGGGTTCGGGCTAGGGTTACGGTTAGGGGATGGGGACGGTTTAGGGTCCAGGTGAGGGTACGACAACGCTTTAAGGGGAGCGTACGTGTGAGGGCGCGGGTTAGCGTTAGCGTACGGGTTAGGATTAGGGGACGGGTGAGGGTCAGGCTTCGGGGAAGGGTTAGGGTTAGGGTTCGGGCTAGGGTTAGGGTTAGGGGACGGGGACGGTTTAGGGTCCAGGTGAGGGTACGACAACGCTTTAGGGGGAGCGTACGTGTGAGGGCGCGGGTTAGTGTTAGCGTACGGGTTAGGATTATGGGACGGGTGAGGGTCAGGTTTCGGGGAAGGGTTAGGGTTAGGGTTCGGGCTAGGGTTAGGGTTAGGGGACGGGGACGGTTAAGGGTCCAGGTGAGGGTACGACAACGATTTAGGGGGAGCGTACATGTGAGGGCGCGGGTTAGTGTTAGCGTTCGGGTTAGGATTAGGGGACGGGTGAGGGTCAGGCTTCGGGGAAGGGTTAGGGTTAGGGTTCGGGCTAGGGTTAGGGTTAGGGCACGGGGACCGTTTAGGGTCCAGGTGAGGGTACGACAACGATTTAGGGGGAGCGTACGTGTGAGGGCGCGGGTTAGTTTTAGCGTACGGGTTAGGATTAGGGGACGGGTGAGGGTCAGGCTTCGGGGAAGGGTTAGGGTTAGGGTTCGGGCTAGGGTTAGGGTTAGGGGACGGGGACGGTTTAGGGTCCAGGTGAGGGTATGACAACGATTTAGGTGGAGCGTACGTGTGAGGGCGAGGGATAGTTTTAGCGTACGGGTTAGGATTATGGGACGGGTGAGGGTCAGGCTTCGGGGAAGGGTTAGGGTTAGGGTTCGGGCTAGGGTTAGGGTTAGGGGACGGGGACGGTTTAGGGTCCAGGTGAGGGTACGACAACGCTTTAGGGGGAGCTTACGTGTGAGGGCGCGGGTTAGTGTTAGCGTACGGGTTAGGATTAGGGGACGGTTGAGAGTCAGGCTTCGGGGAAGGGTTAGGGTTACGGTTCGGGCTAGGGCTAGGGTTAGGGGACGGGGACAGTTTAGGTTCCAGGTGAGGGTACGACAACGATTTAGGGGGAGCGTACGTGTGATGGCGCGGGTTAGTGTTAGCGTACGGTTTAGGATTAGGGGACGGGTGAGGGTCAGGCTTCGGGGACGGGTTAGGGTTAGGGTTCGGGCTAGGGTTAGGGTTAGGGGACTGGGATGGTTTAGGGTCCAGGTGAGGGTACGACAACGCTTTAGGGGGAGCGTACGTGTGAGGGCACGGGTTAGCGTTAGCCTACTGGTTAGGATTAGGGGACGGGTGAGGGTCAGGCTTCGGGGAAGGGTTAGGGTTAGGGTTCAGGTTAGGGTTAGGGTTAGGGGACGGGGACGGTTTAGGGTCCAGGTGAGGGTACGACAACGCTTTAGGGGGAGCGTACGTGTGAGGGCGCGGGTTAGTGTTAGCGTACGGGTTAGGATTATGGGACGGGTGAGGGTCAGGCTTCGGGGAAGGGTTAGGGTTAGGGTTCGGGCTAGGGTTACGGTTAGGGGATGGGGACGGTTTAGGGTCCAGGTGAGGGTACGACAACGCTTTAGGGGGAGCGTACTTGTGAGGGCGCGGGTTAGTGTTAGCGTACGGGTTAGGATTAGGGGACGGGTGAGGGTCAGGCTTCGGGGACGGGTTAGGGTTAGGGTTCGGGCTAGGGTTAGGGTTAGGGGACGGGGACGGTTTAGGGTCCAGGTGAGGGTACGACAACGCTTTAGGGGGAGCGTACGTGTGAGGGCGCGGGTTAGTGTTAGCGTACGGGTTAGGATTAGGGGACGGGTGAGGGTCAGGCTTCGGGGAAGGGTTAGGGTTAGGGTTCGGGCTAGGGTTAGCGTTAGGGGACGGGGAAGGTTTAGGGTCCAGGTGAGGGTACGACAACACTTTAGGGGGAGCGTACGTGTGAGGGCGCGGGTTAGTGTTAGCGTATGGGTTAGGATTAGGGGACGGGTGAGGGTCAGGCTTCGGGGAAGGGTTAGGGTAAGGGTTCGGGCTAGGGTTAGGGTTAGGGGACGGGGACGGTTTAGGGTCCAGGTGAGGGTACGACAACACTTTAGGGGGAGCGTACGTGTGAGGGCGCGGGTTAGTGTTAGCGTACGGGTTAGGATTAGGGGACGGTTGAGTGTAAGGCTTCGGGCAAGGGTTAGGGTTAGGGTTCGGGCTAGGGTTAGGGTTAGGGGACGGGGACGGTTTAGGGTCCAGGTGAGGGTACGACAACACTTTAGGGGGAGCTTACGTGTGAGGGCGCGGGTTAGTGTTAGCGTACGGGTTAGGATTAGGGGACGGTTGAGAGTCAGGCTCGGGGAAGGGTTAGGGTTACGGTTCGGGCTAGGGCTAGGGTTAGGGGACGGGGACAGTTTAGGTTCCAGGTGAGGGTACGACAATGCTTTAGGGGGAGAGTACGTGTGAGTGCGTGGGTTAGTGTTAGCGTACGGTTTAGGATTAGGGGACGGGTGAGGGTCAGACTTCGGGGACGGGTTAGGGTTAGGGTTCGGGCTAGGGTTAGGGTTAGGGGACGGGGACGGTTTAGGGTCCAGGTGAGGGTACGACAACGCTTTAGGGGGAGCGTACGTGTGAGGGCACGGGTTAGCGTTAGCCTACTGGTTAGGATTAGGGGACGGGTGAGGGTCAGGCTTCGGGGAAGGGTTAGGGTTAGGGTTCAGGCTAGGGTTAGGGTTAGGGGACGGGGACGGTTTAGGGTCCAGGTGAGGGTACGACAACGCTTTAGGGGGAGCGTACATGTGAGGTCACGGGTTAGTGTTAGCGTACGGGTTAGGATTAGGGGACGGGTGAGGGTCAGGCTTCGGGGAAGGGTTAGGGTTAGGGTTCGGGCTAGGGTTAGGGTTAGGGGACGGGGACGGTTTAGGGTCCAGTTGAGGGTACGACAACACTTTAGGGGGAGCGTACATGTGAGGGCGCGGGTTAGTGTTAGCGTACGGGTTAGGATTAGGGGACGGGTGAGTGTAAGGCTTCGGGGAAGGGTTAGGGTTAGGGTTCGGGCTAGGGTTAGGGTTAGGGGACGGGGACGGTTTAGGGTCCAGGTGAGGGTACGACAACACTTTAGGGGGAGCTTACGTGTGAGGGCGTGGGTTAGTGTTAGCGTACGGGTTAGGATTAGGGGACGGTTGAGAGTCAGGCTTCGGGGAAGGGTTAGGGTTACGGTTCGGGCTAGGGCTAGGGTTAAGGGACGGGGACAGTTTAGGTTCCAGGTGAGGGTACGACAACGCTTTAGGGGGAGCGTACGTGTGATGGCGCGGGTTAGTGTTAGCGTACGGTTTAGGATTAGGGGACGGGTGAGGGTCAGGCTTCGGGGACGGGTTAGGGTTAGGGTTCGGGCTAGGGTTAGGGTTAGGGGACGGGGACGGTTTAGGGTCCAGGTGAGGGTACGACAACGCTTTAGGGGGAGCGTACGTGTGAGGGCGCGGGTTAGCGTTAGCCTACTGGTTAGGATTAGGGGACGGGTGAGGGTCAGGCTTCGGGGAAGGGTTAGGGTTTGGGTTCAGGTTAGGGTTAGGGTTAGGGGACGGGAACGGTTTAGGGTCCAGGTGAGGGTACGACAACGCTTTAGGGGGAGCGTACGTGTGAGGGCGCGGGTTAGTGTTAGCGTACGGGTTACGATTATGGGACGCGTGAGGGTCAGGCTTCGGGGAAGGGTTAGGGTTAGGGTTCGGGCTAGGGTTACGGTTAGGGGATGGGGACGGTTTAGGGTCCAGGTGAGGGTACGACAACGCTTTAAGGGGAGCGTACGTGTGAGGGCGCGGGTTAGCGTTAGCGTACGGGTTAGGATTAGGGGACGGGTGAGGGTCAGGCTTCGGGGAAGGGTTAGGGTTAGGGTTCGGGCTAGGGTTAGGGTTAGGGGACGGGGACGGTTTAGGGTCCAGGTGAGGGTACGACAACGCTTTAGGGGGAGCGTACGTGTGAGGGCGCGGGTTAGTGTTAGCGTACGGGTTAGGATTATGGGACGGGTGAGGGTCAGGTTTCGGGGAAGGGTTAGGGTTAGGGTTCGGGCTAGGGTTAGGGTTAGGGGACGGGGACGGTTAAGGGTCCAGGTGAGGGTACGACAACGATTTAGGGGGAGCGTACATGTGAGGGCGCGGGTTAGTGTTAGCGTTCGGGTTAGGATTAGGGGACGGGTGAGGGTCAGGCTTCGGGGAAGGGTTAGGGTTAGGGTTCGGGCTAGGGTTAGGGTTAGGGCACGGGGACCGTTTAGGGTCCAGGTGAGGGTACGACAACGATTTAGGGGGAGCGTACGTGTGAGGGCGCGGGTTAGTTTTAGCGTACGGGTTAGGATTAGGGGACGGTTGAGAGTCAGGCTCGGGGAAGGGTTAGGGTTACGGTTCGGGCTAGGGCTAGGGTTAGGGGACGGGGACAGTTTAGGTTCCAGGTGAGGGTACGACAATGCTTTAGGGGGAGAGTACGTGTGAGTGCGTGGGTTAGTGTTAGCGTACGGTTTAGGATTAGGGGACGGGTGAGTGTCAGACTTCGGGGACGGGTTAGGGTTAGGGTTCGGGCTAGGGTTAGGGTTAGGGGACGGGGACGGTTTAGGGTCCAGGTGAGGGTACGACAACGCTTTAGGGGGAGCGTACGTGTGAGGGCACGGGTTAGCGTTAGCCTACTGGTTAGGATTAGGGGACGGGTGAGGGTCAGGCTTCGGGGAAGGGTTAGGGTTAGGGTTCAGGCTAGGGTTAGGGTTAGGGGACGGGGACGGTTTAGGGTCCAGGTGAGGGTACGACAACGCTTTAGGGGGAGCGTACGTGTGAGGTCACGGGTTAGTGTTAGCGTACGGGTTAGGATTAGGGGACGGGTGAGGGTCAGGCTTCGGGGAAGGGTTAGGGTTAGGGTTCGGGCTAGGGTTAGGGTTAGGGGACGGGGACGGTTTAGGGTCCAGTTGAGGGTACGACAACACTTTAGGGGGAGCGTACATGTGAGGGCGCGGGTTAGTGTTAGCGTACGGGTTAGGATTAGGGGACGGGTGAGTGTAAGGCTTCAGGGAAGGGTTAGGGTTAGGGTTCGGGTTAGGGTTAGGGTTAGGGGACGGGGACGGTTTAGGGTCCAGGTGAGGGTACGACAACACTTTAGGGGGAGCTTACGTGTGAGGGCGTGGGTTAGTGTTAGCGTACGGGTTAGGATTAGTGGACGGTTGAGAGTCAGGCTTCGGGGAAGGGTTAGGGTTACGGTTCGGGCTAGGGCTAGGGTTAAGGGACGGGGACAGTTTAGGTTCCTGGTGAGGGTACGACAACGCTTTAGGGGGAGCGTACGTGTGATGGCGCGGGTTAGTGTTAGCGTACGGTTTAGGATTAGGGGACGGGTGAGTGTCAGGCTTCGGGGACGGGTTAGGGTTAGGGTTCGGGCTAGGGTTAGGGTTAGGGGACGGGGACGGTTTAGGGGCCAGGTGAGGGTACGACAACGCTTTAGGGGGAGCGTACGTGTGAGGGCACGGGTTAGCGTTAGCCTACTGGTTAGGATTAGGGGACGGGTGAGGGTCAGGCTTCGGGGAAGGGTTAGGGTTTGGGTTCAGGTTAGGGTTAGGGTTAGGGGACGGGGACGGTTTAGGGTCCAGGTGAGGGTACGACAACGCTTTAGGGGGAGCGTACGTGTGAGGGCGCGGGTTAGTGTTAGCGTACGGGTTAGGATTATGGGACGCGTGAGGGTCAGGCTTCGGGGAAGGGTTAGGGTTAGGGTTCGGGCTAGGGTTACGGTTAGGGGATGGGGACGGTTTAGGGTCCAGGTGAGGGTACGACAACGCTTTAAGGGGAGCGTACGTGTGAGGGCGCGGGTTAGCGTTAGCGTACGGGTTAGGATTAGGGGACGGGTGAGGGTCAGGCTTCGGGGAAGGGTTAGGGTTAGGGTTCGGGCTAGGGTTAGGGTTAGGGGACGGGGACGGTTTAGGGTCCAGGTGAGGGTACGACAACGCTTTAGGGGGAGCGTACGTGTGAGGGCGCGGGTTAGTGTTAGCGTACGGGTTAGGATTATGGGACGGGTGAGGGTCAGGCTTCGGGGAAGGGTTAGGGTTAGGGTTCGGGCTAGGGTTAGGGTTAGGGGACGGGGACGGTTAAGGGTCCAGGTGAGGGTACGACAACGATTTAGGGGGAGCGTACATGTGAGGGCGCGGGTTAGTGTTAGCGTTTGGGTTAGGATTAGGGGACGGGTGAGGGTCAGGCTTCGGGGAAGGGTTAGGGTTAGGGTTCGGGCTAGGGTTAGGGTTAGGGCACGGGGACCGTTTAGGGTCCAGGTGAGGGTACGACAACGATTTAGGGGGAGCGTACGTGTGAGGGCGCGGGTTAGTTTTAGCGTACGGGTTAGGATTAGGGGACGGGTGAGGGTCAGGCTTCGGGGAAGGGTTAGGGTTAGGGTTCGGGCTAGGGTTAGGGTTAGGGGACGGGGACGGTTTAGGGTCCAGGTGAGGGTACGACAACGATTTAGGTGGAGCGTACGTGTGAGGGCGAGGGATAGTTTTAGCGTACGGGTTAGGATTATGGGACGGGTGAGGGTCAGGCTTCGGGGAAGGGTTAGGGTTAGTGTTCGGGCTAGGGTTAGGGTTAGGGGACGGGGACGGTTTAGGGTCCAGGTGAGGGTACGACAACGCTTTAGGGGGAGCTTACGTGTGAGGGCGCGGGTTAGTGTTAGCGTACGGGTTAGGATTAGGGGACGGTTGAGAGTCAGGCTTCGGGGAAGTGTTAGGGTTACGGTGCGGGCTAGGGCTAGGGTTAGGGGACGGGGACAGTTTAGGTTCCAGGTGAGGGTACGACAACGATTTAGGGGGAGCGTACGTGTGATGGCGCGGGTTAGTGTTAGCGTACGGTTTAGGATTAGGGGACGGGTGAGGGTCAGGCTTCGGGGACGGGTTAGGGTTAGGGTTCGGGCTAGGGTTAGGTTTAGGGGACTGGGATGGTTTAGGGTCCAGGTGAGGGTAGGACAACGCTTTAGGGGGAGAGTACGTGTGAGGGCACGGGTTAGCGTTAGCCTACTGGTTAGGATTAGGGGACGGGTGAGGGTCAGGCTTCGGGGAAGGGTTAGGGTTAGGGTTCAGGTTAGGGTTAGTGTTAGGGGACGGGGACGGTTTAGGGTCCAGGTGAGGGTACGACAACGCTTTAGGGGGAGCGTACGTGTGAGGGCGCGGGTTAGTGTTAGCGTACGGGTTAGGATTATGGGACGGGTGAGGGTCAGGCTTCGGGGAAGGGTTAGGGTTAGGGTTCGGGCTAGGGTTACGGTTAGGGGATGGGGAAGGTTTAGGGTCCAGGTGAGGGTACGACAACGCTTTAGGGGGAGCGTACTTGTGAGGGCGCGGGTTAGTGTTAGCGTACGGGTTAGGATTAGGGGACGGGTGAGGGTCAGGCTTCGGGGACGGGTTAGGGTTAGGGTTCGGGCTAGGGTTAGGGTTAGGGGACGGGGACGGTTTAGGGTCCAGGTGAGGGTACGACAACGCTTTAGGGGGAGCGTACGTGTGAGGGCACGGGTTAGCGTTAGCCTACTGGTTAGGATTAGGGGACGGGTGAGGGTCAGGCTTCGGGGAAGGGTTAGGGTTAGGGTTCAGGTTAGGGTTAGGGTTAGGGGACGGGGACGGTTTAGGGTCCAGGTGAGGGTACGACAACGCTTTAGGGGGAGCGTACGTGTGAGGGCGCGGGTTAGTGTTAGCGTACGGGTTAGGATTATGGGACGGGTGAGGGTCAGGCTTCGGGGAAGGGTTAGGGTTAGGGTTCGGGCTAGGGTTAGGGTTAGGGGGCGGGGACGGTTTAGGGTCCAGGTGAGGGCACGACAACGCTTTAGGGGGAGCGTACGTGTGAGGGCACGGGTTAGTGTTAGCCTACTGGTTAGGAATAGGGGACGGGTGAGGGTCAGACTTCGTGGAAGTGTTAGGGTTAGGGTTCGGGCTAGGATTAGGGTTAGGGGACTGGGACGGTTTAGGGTCCAGGTGAGGGTACGACAACGCTTTAGGGGGAGCGTACGTGTGAGGGCGCGGGTTAGTGTTAGCGTACGGGTTAGGATTAGGGGACGGGTGAGGGACAGGCTTCGGGGAAGGGTTAGGGTTAGGGTTCGGGCTAGGATTAGCGTTAGGGGACCGGGACGGTTTAGGGTCCAGGTGAGTGTACGACAACGCTTTAAGGGGAGCGTACGTGTGAGGGCGCGGGTTAGTGTTAACGTACGGCTTAGGATTAGGGGACGGGTGAGGGTCAGGCTTCAGGGAAGTGTTAGGGTTAGGGTTCGGGCTAGGGTTAGGGTTAGGGGACGGGGACGTTTAGGGTCCAGGTGAGGGTACGACAACGATTTAGGTGGAGCGTACGTGTAAGGGCGAGGGATAGTTTTAGCGTACGGGTTAGGATTATGGGACGGGTGAGGGTCAGGCTTCGGGGAAGGGTTAGGGTTAGGGTTCGGGCTAGGGTTAGGGTTAGGGGACGGGGACGGTTTAGGGTCCAGGTGAGGTTACGACAACGCTTTAGGGGGAGCGTACGTGTGAGGGCGTGGGTTAGTGTTAGCGTACGGCTTACAATTAGGGGACCGGTGAGGGTCAGGCTTCGGGGAAGGTTGAAGGTTAGGGTTCAGGCTAGGGTTAGGAGACGGGGACGGGGACGGTTTAGGGTCCAGGTGAGGGTACGACAACGATTTAGGGGGAGCGTACGTGTGAGGGCGCGGGTTAGTGTTAGCGTACGGGTTAGGATTAGGGGACGGGTGAGGGTCAGGCTTCGGGGAAGTGTTAGGGTTAGGGTTTGGGTTAGGGTTAGGGGATGGGGATGGTTTAGGGTCCAGGTGAGGGTACGACCACGCTTTAGGGGGAGCGTACGTGTGAGGGCGCTCTTTAGTGTTAGCGTACGTGTTAGGATTTGGGACTTGTGAGGGTCAGGCTTCGGGGAAGTGTTAGGGTTAGGTTTCGGGCTAGGGTTAGGGTTAGGGGACGGGGACGGTTTAGGGTCCAGGTGAGGGTACGACAACGCTTTAGGGGGAGCGTACGTGTGAGGGCGTGGGTTAGTGTTAGCGTACGGGTTAGGATTAGGTGACGGGTGAGTGTAAGCTTCGGGGAAGGGTTAGGGTTAGGGTTCGGGCTAGGGTTAGGGATAGGGGATGGGGACGGTTTAGGTTCCAGGTGAGGGTACGACAACGCTTTAGGGGGAGCGTACGTGTGAGGGCGCGGGTTAGTGTTAGCGTACCGGTTAGGATTAGGGGACGGGTGAGGGTCAGGCTTCGGGGAAGGGTTAGGGTTAGGGTTCGGGCTAGGTTTAGTGTTAGGGGACGGGGATGGTTTAGAGTACAGGTGAGTGTACGACAACGCTTTAGGGGGAGCGTACATGTGAGGGCGTGGGTTAGCGTTAGCGTACGGGTTAGAATTAGGGGACGGGTGAGGGTCAGGCTTCGGGGAAGGGTTAGGGTTAGGTTTCGGGCTAGGACTAGGGTTAGGGGACGGGGACGGTTTAGGGTCCAGGTGAGGGTACGACAACGCTTTAGGGGGAGCGTATGTGTGAGGGTGCGGGTTAGTGTTAGCGTACGGGTAAGGATTAGGGGACGGGTGAGGGTCAGGCTTCGGGCAAGGGTTAGGGTTAGGGTTAGGGTTCGGGCTAGGGTTAGGGTTAGGGCACGGGGACGGTTTAGGGTCCAGGTGAGGGTACGACAACGATTTAGGGGAGCGTACGTGTGAGGGCGCGGGTTAGTGTTAGCGTACGGGTTAGGATTAGGGGACGGGTGAGGGTCAGGCTTCGGGGAAGGGTTAGGGTTAGGGTTAGGGCTAGGGTTAGGGTTAGGGGACGGGGACGGTTTAGGGTCCAGTTGAGGGTACGACAACGCTTTAGGGGGAGCGTACGTGTGAGGGCGCGGGTTAGTGTTAGCGTACGGGTTAGGATTAGGGGACGGGTGAGTGTCAGGCTTCGGGGAAGGGTTAGGGTTAGGGTTCAGGCTAGGATTAGTGTTAGGGGACGGGGACGGTTTAGGGTCCAGGTGAGGGTACGAGAACTATTTAGGGGGAGCTTACGTGTGAGGCCGCGGGTTAGTGTTAGCGTACGGGTTAGGATTAGGGGACGGTTGAGGGTCAGGCTTCGGGGAAGGGTTAGGGTTAGGGTTCGGGCTAGGGTTAGGGTTAGGGGACGGAGACAGTTTAGGGTCCAGGTGAGGGTACGACAACGCTTTAGGGGGAGCGTACGTGTGATGGCACGGGTTAGTGTTAGCGTACGGTTTAGGATTAGGGGACGGGTGAGGGTCAGGCTTCGGGGAAGGGTTAGGGTTAGGGTTCGGGCTAGGGTTAGGGTTAGGGGATGGGGTCGGTTTAGGGTCCAGGTGAGGGTACGACAATGCTTTAGGGGGAGCGTACGTGTGAGGGCGCGGGTTAGCGTTAGCGTACGGGTTAGGACTAGGGGACGGGTGAGGGCCAGGCTTCGGGGAAGTGTTAGGGTTAGGGTTCGGGCTAGGGTTAGGGTTAAGGCACGGGGACGGTTTAGGGTCTAGGTGAGGGTACGACAACGATTTAGGGGGAGCGTACGTGTGAGGGCGCGGGTTAGTGTTAGCGTACGGGTTAGGATTAGGGGACGGGTGAGGGTCAGGCTTCGGGGAAGTGTTAGGGTTAGGGTTCGGGCTAGGGTTAGGGTTAGGGGACGGGGACGGTTTAGGGTCCAGGTGAGGGTACGACAACGCTTTAGGGGGAGCGTACGTGTGAGGGCACGGGTTAGCGTTAGCCTACTGGTTAGGATAAGGGGACGGGTGAGGGTCATGCTTCGGGGAAGGGTTAGGGTTAGAGTTCAGGCTAGGGTTAGGGTTAGGGGACGGGGACGGTTTAGGGTCCAGGTGAGGGTACGACAACGCTTTAGGGGGAGCGTACGTGTGACGGCGTGGGTTAGTGTTAGCGTACGGGTTAGGATTAGGGGACGGGTGAGGGTCAGGCTTCGGGGAAGGTTTAGGGTTAGGGTTCGGGCTAGGGTTAGCGTTAGGGGACGGGGACGGTTTAGGGTCCAGGTGAGGGTACGACAACGCTTTAGGGGGAGCGTACGTGTGAGGGCACGGGTTAGCGTTAGCCTACTGGTTAGGATTAGGGGACGGGTGAGGGTCAGACTTCGGGGAAGGGTTAGGGTTAGGGTTCGGGCTAGGGTTAGGGTTAGGGGACGGGGACGGTTTAGGGTCCAGGTGAGGGTACGACAACACTTTAGGGGGAGCTTACGTGTGAGGGCGCGGGTTAGTGTTAGCGTACGGGTTAGGATTAGGGGACGGGTGAGTGTAAGGCTTCGGGGAAGGGTTAGGGTTAGGGTTCGGGCTAGGGTTAGGGTTAGGGGACGGGGACGGTTTAGGGTCCAGGTGAGGGTACGACAACACTTTAGGGGGAGCTTACGTATGAGGGCGCGGGTTAGTGTTAGCGTACGGGTTAGGATTAGGGGACGGTTGAGAGTCAGGCTTCGGGGAAGGGTTAGGGTTACGGTTCGGGCTAGGGCTAGGGTTAGGGGACGGGGACAGTTTAGGTTCCAGGTGAGGGTACGACAATGCTTTAGGGGGAGCGTACGTGTGAGTGCGTGGGTTAGTGTTAGCGTACGGTTTAGGATTAGGGGACGGGTGAGGGTCAGGCTTCGGGGAAGGGTTAGGGTGAGGGTTCGGGCTAGGGTTAGGGTTAGGGGACGGGGACGGTTTAGGGTCCAGGTGAGGGTACGACAACGCTATAGGGGGAGCGTACGTGTGAGGGCACGGGTTAGCGTTAGTGTACCGGTTAGGATTAGGGGACGGGTGAGGGTCAGGCTTCGGGGAAGGGTTAGGGTTAGGGTTCGGGCTAGGGTTAGGGTTAGGGGACGGGGACGGTTTAGGGTCCAGGTGAGGGTACGACAACGCTTTAGGGGGTTCGTACGTGTGAGGGCACGTGTTAGTGTTAGCGTACGGGTTAGGATTAGGGGACGGGTGAGGGTCAGGCTTGGGGGAAGGTTTAGGGTTAGGGTTCGGGCTAGGGTTAGCGTTAGGGGACGGGGAAGGTTTAGGTTCCCGGTGAGGGTACGACAACACTTTAGGGGGAGCGTACGTGTGAGGGCGCGGGTTAGTGTTAGCGTACGGGTTAGGATTAGGGGACGGGTGAGGGTCAGACTTCGGGGAAGGGTTAGGGGTAGGGTTCGGGCTAGGGTTAGGGTTAGGGGACTGGGACGGTTTAGGGTCCAGTTGAGTGTACGACAACGCTTTAGGGGGAGCGTACGTGTGAGGACGCGGGTTAGTGTTAGCGTACCGGTTAGGATTAGGGGACGGGTGAGGGTCAGGCTTCGGGGAAGGGTTAGGGTTAGGGTTCGGGCTAGGATTAGGGTTAGGGGACGGGGACGGTTTAGGGTCCAGGTGAGTGTACGACAACGCTTTAGGGGGAGCGTACGTGTGAGGGCGCGGTTTAGCGTTAGCGTACGGGTTAGGATTAGGGGACGGGTGAGGGTCAGACTTCGGGGAAGGGTTAGGGTTAGGGTTCGGGCTAGGGTTAGGGTTAGCGGACGGGGACGGTTTAGGGTCCACGTGAGGGTACGAAAACGCTTTAGGGGGAGCGTTCGTGTGAGGGCGCGGGATAGTGTCAGCGTACTGGTTAGGATTAGGGGACGGGTGAGGGTCAGGCTTCGGGGAACGGTTAGGGTTAGGGTTCGGGCTAGGGTTAGGGGTAGCGGAGGGGGACGGTTTAGGGTCCACGTGAGGGTACGACAACGCTTTAGGGGGAGCGTACGTGTGAGGGCGTGGGTTAGTGTCAGCGTACGGGTTAGGATTAAGGGACTCGTGAGGGTCAGGCTTCGGGGAAGGGTTAGGGTTAGGTTTCGGGCTAGGGTTAGGGTTAGCGGACGGGGACGGTTTAGGGTCCACGTGAGGGTATGACAACGCTTTAGGGGGAGCGTACGTGTGAGGGCGCGGGTTAGTGTCAGCGTACGGGTTAGGATTAGGGGACGTGTGAGTGTCAGGCTTCGAGGAAGTGTTGGGGTTAGGGTTCGGGCTAGGGTTAGGGTTAGGGGATGGGGACAGTTTAGGGTCCAGGTGAGGGTACGACAGTGCTTTAGGGTGAGCTTACGTGTGAGGGCGCAGGTTAGTGTCAGCGTACGGGTTAGGATTATGGGACGGGTGAGGGTCAGGCTTCGGGGAAGGGTTAGGGTTAGGGTTCGGACGAGGGTTAGGGTTAGGATACCGGGACAGTTTAGGGTCCACGTGAGGGTACCAAAACGCTTTAGGGGGAGCGTACGTGTGAGGGCGCGGGATAGTGTCAGCGTACGGGTTAGGATTAGGGGACGGGTGAGGGTCAGGCTTCGGGGAATGGTTAGGGTTAGGGTTCGGGCTAGGGTTAGGGTTAGCGGACGGGGACGGTTTAGGGTCCAGGTGAGGGTACGACAACGCTTTAGAGGTAGCGTACGTGTGAGGGCGCGGGTTAGTGTCAGCGTACGAGTTAGGATTAGGGGACGGGTGAGGGTCAGGCTTCAGGGAAGTGTTAGGGTTAGGGTTCGGGTTAGGGTTAGGGTTAGCGGACGGGGACGGTTTAGGGTCCACGTGAGGGTACGACAACGCTTTAGGGGGAGCGTACGTGTGAGGGCGCGGGTTAGTGTCAGCGTACGGGTTAGGATTAGGGGACGGGTGAGGGTCAGGCTTCGGGGAAGGGTTAGGGTTAGGGTTCGGGTTAGGGTTAGGGTTTGCGGAGGGGGACGGTTTAGGGTCCACGTGAGGGTACGACAACGCTTTAGGGGGAGCGTACGTGTGAGGGCGCGGGTTAGTGTCAGCGTACGGGTTAGGATTAGGGGACGAGTGAGGGTCAGGCTTCGGGGAAGCGTTAGGGTTAGGGTTCGGACTAGGGTTAGGGTTAGGGTACCGGGACGGTTTAGGGTCCACGTGAGGGTACGACAACGCTTTAGGGGGAGCGTACGTGTGAGGGCGCGGGTTAGTGTCAGCGTAGGGGTTAGGATTAGGGAACGGGTGAGGGTCAGGCTTCGGGGAAGGGTTAGGTTTAGGGTTCGGGCTAGGGTTAGGGTTAGGGGACGGGGACGGTTTAGGGTCCAGGTGAGGGTACGACAACGCTTTAGGGGTAGCGTATGTGTGAGGGCGTTGGTTAGTGTCAGTTTACAGGTTAGGATTAAGGGACGGGTGAGGGTCAGGCTTCGGGCAAGGGTTAGGGTTAGGGATCGGGCTAGGTTTAGGGTTAGGGGATGGGGACGGTTTAGGGTCCACGGGAGGGTACGACAACGCTTTAGGGGGAGCGTACGTGTGAGGGCGCAGGTTAGTGTCAGTCTACGGGTTAGAATTAGGGGACGGGTGAGGGTCAGGCTTTGGGGAAGGGTTAGGGTTAGGGTTCGGGCTAGGGTTAGGGTTAGGGGACGGGGACGGTTTAGGGTCCAGGTGAGGGTACGACAGCGCTTTAGGGGGAGCGTACGTGTGAGGGCGCGGGTTAGTGTCAGCGTACGGGTTAGGATTAGGGGACGGGTGAGGGTCAGGCTTCGGGGAAGGGTTAGGGTTAGGGTTCGGGCTAGGGTTAGGGTTAGGGTACGGGGACGGATTAGGGTCCAGGTGAGCGTACGACAACGATTTAGGGGGAGCGTACGTGTGAGGGCGCGGGTTAGTGTCAGCGTACGGGTTAGGATTAGGGGACGGGTGAGGGTCAGGCTTCGCGGAAGGGTTAGGGTTAGGGTTCGGGCTAGGTTTAGGGTTAGCGGACGGGGACGGTTTAGAGTCCACGTGAGGGTACGACAACGCTTTAGGGGGAGCGTACGTGTGAGGGCGTGGGTTAGTGTTAGCGTACGGGTTAGGATTAGGTGACGGGTGAGTGTAAGCTTCGGGGAAGGGTTAGGGTTAGGGTTCGGGCTAGGGTTAGGGATAGGGGATGGGGACGGTTTAGGTTCCAGGTGAGGGTACGACAACGCTTTAGGGGGAGCGTACGTGTGAGGGCGCGGGTTAGTGTTAGCGTACCGGTTAGGATTAGGGGACGGGTGAGGGTCAGGCTTCGGGGAAGGGTTAGGGTTAGGGTTCGGGCTAGGTTTAGGGTTAGGGGACGGGGATGGTTTAGAGTCCAGGTGAGTGTACGACAACGCTTTAGGGGGAGCGTACATGTGAGGGCGCGGGTTAGCGTTAGCGTACGGGTTAGAATTAGGGGACGGGTGAGGGTCAGGCTTCGGGGAAGGGTTAGGGTTAGGTTTCGGGCTAGGACTAGGGTTAGGGGAAGGGGACGGTTTAGGGTCCAGGTGAGGGTACGACAACGCTTTAGGGGGAGCGTATGTGTGAGGGTGCGGGTTAGTGTTAGCGTACGGGTAAGGATTAGGGGACGGGTGAGGGTCAGGCTTCGGGCAAGGGTTAGGGTTAGGGTTAGGGTTCGGGCTAGGGTTAGGGTTAGGGCACGGGGACGGTTTAGGGTCCAGGTGAGGGTACGACAACGATTTAGGGGAGCGTACGTGTGAGGGCGCGGGTTAGTGTTAGCGTACGGGTTAGGATTAGGGGACGGGTGAGGGTCAGGCTTCGGGGAAGGGTTAGGGTTAGGGTTAGGGCTAGGGTTAGGGTTAGGGGACGGGGACGGTTTAGGGTCCAGTTGAGGGTACGACAACGCTTTAGGGGGAGCGTACGTGTGAGGGCGCGGGTTAGTGTTAGCGTACGGGTTAGGATTAGGGGACGGGTGAGTGTCAGGCTTCGGGGAAGGGTTAGGGTTAGGGTTCAGGCTAGGATTAGTGTTAGGGGACGGGGACGGTTTAGGGTCCAGGTGAGGGTACGACAACTATTTAGGGGGAGCTTACGTGTGAGGGCGCGGGTTAGTGTTAGCGTACGGGTTAGGATTAGGGGACGGTTGAGGGTCAGGCTTCGGGGAAGGGTTAGGGTTAGGGTTCGGGCTAGGGTTAGGGTTAGGGGACGGAGACAGTTTAGGGTCCAGGTGAGGGTACGACAACGCTTTAGGGGGAGCGTACGTGTGATGGCACGGGTTAGTGTTAGCGTACGGTTTAGGATTAGGGGACGGGTGAGGGTCAGGCTTCGGGGAAGGGTTAGGGTTAGGGTTCGGGCTAGGGTTAGGGTTAGGGGATGGGGTCGGTTTAGGGTCCAGGTGAGGGTAGGACAACGCTTTAGGGGGAGCGTACGTGTGAGGGCGCGGGTTAGCGTTTGCGTACGGGTTAGGATTAGGGGACGGGTGAGGGCCAGGCTTCGGGGAAGGGTTAGGGTTAGGGTTCGGGCTAGGGTTAGGGTTAAGGCACGGGGACGGTTTAGGGTCTAGGTGAGGGTACGACAACGATTTAGGGGGAGCGTACGTGTGAGGGCGCGGGTTAGTGTTAGCGTACGGGTTAGGATTAGGGGACGGGTGAGGGTCAGGCTTCGGGGAAGTGTTAGGGTTAGGGTTCGGGCTAGGGTTAGGGTTAGGGGACGGGGACGGTTTAGGGTCCAGGTGAGGGTACGACAACGCTTTAGGGGGAGCGTACGTGTGAGGGCACGGGTTAGCGTTAGCCTACTGGTTAGGATAAGGGGACGGGTGAGGGTCATGCTTCGGGGAAGGGTTAGGGTTAGAGTTCAGGCTAGGGTTAGGGTTAGGGGACGGGGACGGTTTAGGGTCCAGGTGAGGGTACGACAACGCTTTAGGGGGAGCGTACGTGTGACGGCGTGGGTTAGTGTTAGCGTACGGGTTAGGATTAGGGGACGGGTGAGGGTCAGGCTTCGGGGAAGGTTTAGGGTTAGGGTTCGGGCTAGGGTTAGGGTTAGGGGACGGGGACGGTTTAGGGTCCAGGTGAGGGTACGACAACGCTTTAGGGGGAGCGTACGTGTGAGGGCACGGGTTAGCGTTAGCCTACTGGTTAGGATTAGGGGACGGGTGAGGGTCAGACTTCGGGGAAGGGTTAGGGTTAGGGTTCGGGCTAGGGTTAGGGTTAGGGGACGGGGACGGTTTAGGGTCCAGGTGAGGGTACGACAACACTTTAGGGGGAGCTTACGTGTGAGGGCGCGGGTTAGTGTTAGCGTACGGGTTAGGATTAGGGGACGGGTGAGTGTAAGGCTTCGGGGAAGGGTTAGGGTTAGGGTTCGGGCTAGGGTTAGGGTTAGGGGACGGGGACGGTTTAGGGTCCAGGTGAGGGTACGACAACACTTTAGGGGGAGCTTACGTATGAGGGCGCGGGTTAGTGTTAGCGTACGGGTTAGGATTAGGGGTCGGGTGACGGTCAGGCTTCGGGGAAGGGTTAGGGTTAGGGTTCGGGTTAGGGTTACGGTTAGGGGATGGGGACGGTTTAGGGTCCAGGTGAGGGTACGACAACGCTTTAGGGGGAGCGTACGTGTGAGGGCGCGGGTTAGTGTCAGCGTACGGGTTAGGATTAGGGGACGGGTGAGGGTCAGGCTTCGGGGAAGGTTTAGGGTTCGGGCTAGGGTTAGGTTTAGGGGACGGGGACGGTTTAGGGTCCAGGTGAGGGTACGACAACGCTTTAGGGGGAGCGTACGTGTGAGGGTGCGGGTTAGTGTCAGCGTACGGGTTAGGATTAGGGGACGGGTGAGGGTCAGGCTTCTGGGAAGGGTTAGGGTTAGGGTTCGGGCTAGGGTTAGGGTTAGGGGACGGGGACGGTTTAGGGTCCAGGTGAGGGCACGACAACGCTTTAGGGGGAGCGTACGTGTGAGGGCGCGGGTTAGTGTCAGCGTACGGGTTAGGATTAGGGGACGGGTGAGTGTCAGGCTTCGGGGAAGGTTTAGGGTTAGGGTTTGGGCTAGGGTTAGGGTTAGGTGACGGGGACGGTTTAGGGTCCACGTGAGGGTACGACAACGCTTTAGGGGGAGCATACGTGTGAGGGCGTGGGTTAGTGTCAGCGTACGGGTTAGGATTAGGGGACGGGTGAGGGTCAGGCTTCGGGTAAGGGTTAGGGTTAGGGTTCGGGCTAGGGTTAGGGTTAGGGGACGGGGACGGTTTAGGGTCCAGGTGAGGGTACGACAACGCTTAAGGGGGAGCGTACGTGTGAGGGCGCGGGTTAGTGTCAGCGTACGGGTTAGGATTAGGGGACGGGTGAGGGTCAGGCTTCGGGGAAGGGTTAGGGTTAGGGTTCGGGCTAGGGTTAGGGTTAGGGGAGGGGGACGGTTTAGGGTCTAGGTGAGGGTACGACAACACTTTAGGGGGAGCGTACGTGTGAGGGCGTGGGATAGTGTCAGCGTACGTGTTAGGATTAGGGGACGGGTGAGGGTCAGGCTGCGGGGAATGGTTAGGGTTAGGGTTTGGGCTAGTGTTAGGGTTAGTGGACGGTGACGGTTTAGGGTCCACGTGAGGGTACGACAACGCTTTAGTGGGAGCGTACGTGTGAGGGCGCGGGTTAGTGTCAGCGTACGGGTTAGGATTAGGAGACGGGTGAGGGTCAGGCTTCGGGGAAGGGTTAGGGTTAGGGTTCGGGCTAGGGTTAGGGTTAGGGGATGGGGACGGTTTAGGGTCCAGGTGAGGGTACGACAACGCTTTAGGGGGATCGTACGTGTGAGGGCGCGGTTTAGTGTCAGCGTACGGGTTAGGATTAGGGGACCGGTGAGGGTTAGGCTTCGGGGAAGGGTTAGGGTTAGGGTTCGGGTTAGGGTTAGGGTTAGGGGATGGGGACGGTTTAGGGTACAGGTGAGAGTAAGACAACGCTTTACGGGGAGCGTACGTGTGAGTGCGGGCGTTAGTGTCAGCGTACGGGTTAGGATTAGGGGACTGGTGAGGGTCAGGCTTCGGGGAAGGGTTAGGGTTAGGGTTCGGGCTAGGGTTAGGGTTAGGGGACGGGGACGGTTTAGGGTCCAGGTGAGGGTACGACAACGCTTTAGGGGGAGCGTACGTGTGAGGGCGCGGGTTAGTGTCAGCGTACGGGTTAGGATTAGGGGACGGGTGAGGGTCAGGCTTCGGGGAAGGGTTAGGGTTAGGGCTCGGGCTATGGTTAGGGTTAGGGGACGGGGACGGTTTAGGGTCCACGTGAGGGTACGACAACGCTTTAGTGGGAGAGTACGTGTGAGGGCGCGGGTTAGTGTCAGCGTACGGGTTAGGAGTATGGGACGGGTGAGGGTCAGGCTTCTGGGAAGGGTTAGGGTTAGGGTTCGGGCTAGGGTTAGGGTTAGGGGACGGGGACGGTTTAGGGTCCAGGTGAGGGTACGACAACGCTTTAGGGGGAGCGTACGTGTGAGGGCGCGGTTTAGTGTCAGCGTACGGGTTAGGATTAGGGGACGGGTGAGGGTCAGGCTTCAGGGAAGGGTTAGGGTTAGGGTTCGGGCTAGGGTTAGGGTTAGGGGACAGGGACGGTTTAGGGTCCACATGAGGGTACGACAATGCTTAAGGGGGAGCGTACGTGTGAGGGCGCGGGATAGTGTCATCGTACGGGTTAGGATTAGGGGACGGGTGAGGGTCAGGCTTCGGGGAATGGTTAGGGTTAGGGTTCAGGCTAGGGTTAGTGTTAGGGGACGGGGCCGGTTTAGGGTCCACGTGAGTGTTCGACAAAGGTTTAGGGGGAGCGTACGTGTGAGTGCCCGGGTTAGTGTCAGCGTACGGGTTAGGATTAGGGGACGGGTGAGGGTCAGGCTTCGGGGAAGGGTTAGGGTTAGGGTTCGGGCTAGGGTTAGTGTTAGGGGACGGGGACGGTTTAGGGTCCAGGTGAGGGTACGACAACGCTTTAGGGGGAGAGTACGTGTGAGGGCGCGTGTTAGTGTTAGCGTACGGGTTAGGATTGGGGGACGGGTGAGGGTTAGGCTTCGGGGAAGTGTTAGGGTTAGGGCTCGGGCTATGGTTAGGGTTAGGGGACGGGGACGGTTTAGGGTCCACGTGAGGGCACGACAACGCTTTACGGGGAGCGTACGTGTCAGGGCACGGTTTAGTGTCAGCGTACGGGTATAGGATTAGGGGACGGGTGAGGGTCAGGCTTTTAGGAAGGGTTAGGGTTAGGGTTCGGGCTAGGGTTAGGGTTAGGGGAGGGGGACGGTTTAGGGTCCAGGTGAGGGTACGACAACACTTTAGGGGGAGCGTACGTGTGAGGGCGCGGGATAGTGTCAGCGTACGGGTTAGGATTAGGGGACGGGTGAGGGTCAGGCTTCGGGGAAGGGTTAGGGTTCGGGCTAGGGTTAGGGGACGGGGACGTTTTAGGGTCCAGGTGAGGGTACGACAACGCTTTAGGGGGAGTGTACGTGTGAGGGCGCGGGTTAGTGTCAGCGTACGGGTTAGGATTAGGGGACGGGTTAGGGTCAGGTTTCGGGGAAGGGTTAGGGTTAGGGTTCGGGCTAGGGTTAGGGTTAGTGGATGGGGACGGTTTAGGGTCCAGGTGAGGGTACGACAACGCTTTAGGGGGAGCGTACGTGTGAGGGCGCGGGTTAGTGTCAGCGTACGCGTTAGGATTAGGAGACGGGTGAGGGTCAGACTTCGGGGAAGGGTTAGGGTTAGGATTCGGGCTAGGGTTAGGGTTAGGTGACGGGGACGGTTTAGGGTCCAGGTGAGGGCACAACAACGTTTTAGGGGGAGCGTACGTGTGAGGGCGCGGGTTAGTGTCAGCGTACGGGTTAGGATTAGGGGACGGGTGAGGGTCAGGCTTCGGGGAAGGTTTAGGGTTAGGATTTGGACTAGGGTTAGGCTTAGGGCACGGGGACGGTTTAGCGTCCAGGTGAGGGTACGACAACGCTTTAGGGGGATCGTACTTGGGAGGGCGCGGGTTAGTGTCAGCGTACGGGTTAGGATTAGGGGACGGGTGAGGGTTAGGGTTAGGGTTCGGGCTAGGCTTAGGGTTAGGGCATGGGGACGGTTTAGGGTCCAGGTGAGAGTACGACAACACTTTACGGGGAGCGTACGTGTGAGTGCGGGGGTTAGTGTCAGCGTACGGGTTAGGATTAGGGGACGGGTGAGGGTCAGGCTTCGGGGAAGTGTTAGGGTTAGGGTTCGGGCTAGGGTTAGGGTTAGGGGATGGGGACGGTTTAGGGTCCAGGTGAGGGTACGACAACGCTTTAGGGGGAGCGTACGTGTGAGGGCGCGGGTTAGTGTCAGCGTACGGGTTAGGATTAGGGGACGGGTGAGGGTCAGGCTTCGGGGAAGGGTTAGGATTCGGGCTAGGGTTAGGGGACGGGGACGGTTTAGGGTCCAGGTGAGGGTTCGACAACGCTTTAGGGGGAGTGTACGTGTGAGGGCGCGGGTTAGTGTCAGCGTACGGGTTAGGATTAGGGGACGGGTTAGGGTCAGGTTTCGGGGAAGGGTTAGGGTTAGGGTTCGGGCTAGGGTTAGGGTTAGGGGACGGGGACGGTTTAGGGTCCAGGTGAGGGTACGACAACGCTTAAGGGGGAGCGTACGTGTGAGGGCGCGGGTTAGTGTCAGCGTACGGGTTAGGATTAGGGGACGGGTGAGGGTCAGGCTTCGGGGAAGGGTTAGGGTTAGGGTTCGGGCTAGGGTTAGGGTTAGGGGAGGGGGACGGTTTAGGGTCTAGGTGAGGGTACGACAACACTTTAGGGGGAGCGTACGTGTGAGGGCGTGGGATAGTGTCAGCGTACGTGTTAGGATTAGGGGACGGGTGAGGGTCAGGCTGCGGGGAATGGTTAGGGTTAGGGTTTGGGCTAGTGTTAGGGTTAGCGGACGGTGACGGTTTAGGGTCCACGTGAGGGTACGACAACGCTTTAGTGGGAGCGTACGTGTGAGGGCGCGGGTTAGTGTCAGCGTACGGTTAGGATTAGGGGACGGGTGAGGGTCAGGCTTCGGGGAAGGGTTAGGGTTCGGCCTAGGGTTAGGGGACGGGGACGTTTTAGGGTCCAGGTGAGGGTACGACAACGCTTTAGGGGGAGTGTACGTGTGAGGGCGCGGTTTAGTGTCAGCGTACGGGTTAGGATTAGGGGACGGGTGAGGGTCAGGCTTCGGGGAAGGTTTAGGGTTAGGATTTGGACTAGGGTTAGGCTTAGGGCACGGGGACGGTTTAGCGTCCAGGTGAGGGTACGACAACGCTTTAGGGGGATCGTACTTGGGAGGGCGCGGGTTAGTGTCAGCGTACGGGTTAGGATTAGGGGACGGGTGAGGGTTAGGGTTAGGGTTCGGGCTAGGCTTAGGGTTAGGGCATGGGGACGGTTTAGGGTCCAGGTGAGAGTACGACAACACTTTACGGGGAGCGTACGTGTGAGTGCGGGGGTTAGTGTCAGCGTACGGGTTAGGATTAGGGGACGGGTGAGGGTCAGGCTTCGGGGAAGTGTTAGGGTTAGGGTTCGGGCTAGGGTTAGGGTTAGGGGACGGGGACGGTTTAGGGTCCAGGTGAGGGTACGACAACGCTTTAGGGGGAGCGTACGTGTGAGGGCGCGGGTTAGTGTCAGCGTACGGGTTAGGATTAGGGGACGGGTGAGGGTCAGGCTTCGGGGAAGGGTTAGGATTCGGGCTAGGGTTAGGGGACGGGGACGGTTTAGGGTCCAGGTGAGGGTTCGACAACGCTTTAGGGGGAGTGTACGTGTGAGGGCGCGGGTTAGTGTCAGCGTACGGGTTAGGATTAGGGGACGGGTTAGGGTCAGGTTTCGGGGAAGGGTTAGGGTTAGGGTTCGGGCTAGGGTTAGGGTTAGGGGACGGGGACGGTTTAGGGTCCAGGTGAGGGTACGACAACGCTTAAGGGGGAGCGTACGTGTGAGGGCGCGGGTTAGTGTCAGCGTACGGGTTAGGATTAGGGGACGGGTGAGGGTCAGGCTTCGGGGAAGGGTTAGGGTTAGGGTTCGGGCTAGGGTTAGGGTTAGGGGAGGGGGACGGTTTAGGGTCTAGGTGAGGGTACGACAACACTTTAGGGGGAGCGTACGTGTGAGGGCGTGGGATAGTGTCAGCGTACGTGTTAGGATTAGGGGACGGGTGAGGGTCAGGCTGCGGGGAATGGTTAGGGTTAGGGTTTGGGCTAGTGTTAGGGTTAGCGGACGGTGACGGTTTAGGGTCCACGTGAGGGTACGACAACGCTTTAGTGGGAGCGTACGTGTGAGGGCGCGGGTTAGTGTCAGCGTACGGGTTAGGATTAGGGGACGGGTGAGGGTCAGGCTTCGGGGAAGGGTTAGGGTTAGGGTTCGGGCTAGGGTTAGGGTTAGGGGATGGGGACGGTTTAGGGTCCAGGTGAGGGTACGACAACGCTTTAGGGGGATCGTACGTGTGAGGGCGCGGTTTAGTGTCAGCGTACGGGTTAGGATTAGGGGACCGGTGAGGGTTAGGCTTCGGGGAAGGGTTAGGGTTAGGGTTCGGGTTAGGGTTAGGGTTAGGGGATGGGGACGGTTTAGGGTCCAGGTGAGAGTAAGACAACGCTTTACGGGGAGCGTACGTGTGAGTGCGGGCGTTAGTGTCAGCGTACGGGTTAGGATTAGGGGACTGGTGAGGGTCAGGCTTCGGGGAAGGGTTAGGGTTAGGGTTCGGGCTAGGGTTAGGGTTAGGGGACGGGGACGGTTTAGGGTCCAGGTGAGGGTACGACAACGCTTTAGGGGGAGCGTACGTGTGAGGGCGCGGGTTAGTGTCAGCGTACGGGTTAGGATTAGGGGACGGGTGAGGGTCAGGCTTCGGGGAAGGGTTAGGGTTAGGGCTCGGGCTATGGTTAGGGTTAGGGGACGGGGACGGTTTAGGGTCCACGTGAGGGTACGACAACGCTTTAGTGGGAGAGTACGTGTGAGGGCGCGGGTTAGTGTCAGCGTACGGGTTAGGAGTATGGGACGGGTGAGGGTCAGGCTTCTGGGAAGGGTTAGGGTTAGGGTTCGGGCTAGGGTTAGGGTTAGGGGACGGGGACGGTTTAGGGTCCAGGTGAGGGTACGACAACGCTTTAGGGGGAGCGTACGTGTGAGGGCGCGGTTTATTGTCAGCGTACGGGTTAGGATTAGGGGACGGGTGAGGGTCAGGCTTCAGGGAAGGGTTAGGGTTAGGGTTCGGGCTAGGGTTAGGGTTAGGGGACAGGGACGGTTTAGGGTCCACATGAGGGTACGACAATGCTTAAGGGGGAGCGTACGTGTGAGGGCGCGGGATAGTGTCATCGTACGGGTTAGGATTAGGGGACGGGTGAGGGTCAGGCTTCGGGGAATGGTTAGGGTTAGGGTTCAGGCTAGGGTTAGTGTTAGGGGACGGGGCCGGTTTAGGGTCCACGTGAGGGTTCGACAAAGGTTTAGGGGGAGCGTACGTGTGAGTGCCCGGGTTAGTGTCAGCGTACGGGTTAGGATTAGGGGACGGGTGAGGGTCAGGCTTCGGGGAAGGGTTAGGGTTAGGGTTCGGGCTAGGGTTAGTGTTAGGGGACGGGGACGGTTTAGGGTCCAGGTGAGGGTACGACAACGCTTTAGGGGGAGAGTACGTGTGAGGGCGCGTGTTAGTGTTAGCGTACGGGTTAGGATTGGGGGACGGGTGAGGGTTAGGCTTCGGGGAAGTGTTAGGGTTAGGGCTCGGGCTATGGTTAGGGTTAGGGGACGGGGACGGTTTAGGGTCCACGTGAGGGCACGACAACGCTTTACGGGGAGCGTACGTGTGAGGGCACGGTTTAGTGTCAGCGTACGGGTATAGGATTAGGGGACGGGTGAGGGTCAGGCTTTTAGGAAGGGTTAGGGTTAGGGTTCGGGCTAGGGTTAGGGTTAGGGGAAGGGGACGGTTTAGGGTCCAGGTGAGGGTACGACAACACTTTAGGGGGAGCGTACGTGTGAGGGCGCGGGATAGTGTCAGCGTACGGGTTAGGATTAGGGGACGGGTGAGGGTCAGGCTTCGGGGAAGGGTTAGGGTTCGGGCTAGGGTTAGGGGACGGGGACGTTTTAGGGTCCAGGTGAGGGTACGACAACGCTTTAGGGGGAGTGTACGTGTGAGGGCGCGGGTTAGTGTCAGCGTACGGGTTAGGATTAGGGGACGGGTTAGGGTCAGGTTTCGGGGAAGGGTTAGGGTTAGGGTTCGGGCTAGGGTTAGGGTTAGTGGACGGGGACGGTTTAGGGTCCAGGTGAGGGTACGACAACGCTTTAGGGGGAGCGTACGTGTGAGGGCGCGGGTTAGTGTCAGCGTACGCGTTAGGATTAGGGGACGGGTGAGGGTCAGGCTTCGGGGAAGGGTTAGGGTTAGGATTCGGGCTAGGGTTAGGGTTAGGTGACGGGGACGGTTTAGGGTCCAGGTGAGGGCACAACAACGTTTTAGGGGGAGCGTACGTGTGAGGGCGCGGGTTAGTGTCAGCGTACGGGTTAGGATTAGGGGACGGGTGAGGGTCAGGCTTCGGGGAAGGTTTAGGGTTAGGATTTGGACTAGGGTTAGGCTTAGGGCACGGGGACGGTTTAGCGTCCAGGTGAGGGTACGACAACGCTTTAGGGGGATCGTACTTGGGAGGGCGCGGGTTAGTGTCAGCGTACGGGTTAGGATTAGGGGACGGGTGAGGGTTAGGGTTAGGGTTCGGGCTAGGCTTAGGGTTAGGGCATGGGGACGGTTTAGGGTCCAGGTGAGAGTACGACAACATTTTACGGGGAGCGTACGTGTGAGTGCGGGGGTTAGTGTCAGCGTACGGGTTAGGATTAGGGGACGGGTGAGGGTCAGGCTTCGGGGAAGTGTTAGGGTTAGGGTTCGGGCTAGGGTTAGGGTTAGGGGACGGGGACGGTTTAGGGTCCAGGTGAGGGTACGACAACGCTTTAGGGGGAGCGTACGTGTGAGGGCGCGGGTTAGTGTCAGCGTACGGGTTAGGATTAGGGGACGGGTGAGGGTCAGGCTTCGGGGAAGGGTTAGGATTCGGGCTAGGGTTAGGGGACGGGGACGGTTTAGGGTCCAGGTGAGGGTTCGACAACGCTTTAGGGGGAGTGTACGTGTGAGGGCGCGGGTTAGTGTCAGCGTACGGGTTAGGATTAGGGGACTGGTTAGGGTCAGGTTTCGGGGAAGGGTTAGGGTTAGGGTTCGGGCTAGGGTTAGGGTTAGTGGACGGGGACGGTTTAGGGTCCAGGTGAGGGTACGACAACGCTTTAGGGGGAGCGTACGTGTGAGGGCGCGGGTTAGTGTCAGCGTACGGGTTAGGATTAGGGGACGGGTGAGGGTCAGGCTTCGGGGAAGGGTTAGGGTTAGGGTTCGGGCTAGGGTTAGGGTTAGGTGACGGGGACGGTTTAGGGTCCAGGTGAGGGCATGACAACGTTTTAGGGGGAGGGTACGTGTGAGGGCGCGGGTTAGTGTCAGCGTACGGGTTAGGATTAGGGGACGGGTGAGGGTTAGGTTTAGGGTTAGGGTTCGGGCTAGGGTTAGGGTTAGGGCATGGGGACGGTTTAAGGTCCAGGTGAGAGTACGACAACGCTTTACGGGGAGCGTACGTGTGAGTGCGGGGGTTAGTGTCAGCGTACGGGTTAGGATTAGGGGACGGGTGAGGGTCAGGCTTCGGGGAAGCGTTAGGGTTAGTGTTCGGGCTAGGGTTAGGGTTAGGGGACGGGGACGGTTTAGGGTCCAGGTGAGGGTACGACAACGCTTTAGGGGGAGCGTACGTGTGAGGGCGCAGGTTAGTGTCAGCGTACGGGTTAGGATTAGGGGACGGGTGATGGTCAGGCTTCGGGGAAGGGTTAGGGTTAGGGTTCGGGCTAGGGTTAGGGTTAGGGGACGGGGACGGTTTAGGGTCCAGGTGAGGGTACGACAACGCTTTAGGGGGAGCGTACGTGTGAGGGCGCGGGTTAGTGTCAGCGTTCGGGTTAGGATTAGGGGACGGGTGAGGGTCAGGCTTCGGGGAAGGGTTAGGGTTCGGGCTAGGGTTAGGGGACGGGGACGGTTTAGGGTCCAGGTGAGGGTACGACAACGCTTTAGGGGGAGTGTACGTGTGAGGGCGCGTGTTAGTGTCAGCGTACGGGTTAGGATTAGGGGACGGGTGAGGGTTAGGCTTCGGGGAAGGGTTAGGGTTAGGGTTCGGGCTAGGGTTAGGGTTAGGGGATGGGGACGGTTTAGGGTCCAGGTGAGAGTACGACAACGCTTTACGGGGAGCGTACGTGTGAGTGTGGGCGTTAGTGTCAGCGTACGGGTTAGGATTAGGGGATGGGTGAGGGTCAGGCTTCGGGGAAGGGTTAGGGTTAGGGTTCGGGCTACGGCTAGGGTTAGGGGATGGGGACAGTTTAGGTTCCAGGTGAGGGTACGACAACCCTTTTGGGGGAGAGTACGTGTGATGGCGTGGGTTACTGTTAGCGTACGGTTTAGGATTAGGGGACGGGTGAGGGTCAGGCTTCGGGGAAGGGTTAGGGTTAGGGTTCGGGCTAGGGTTAGGGTTAGGGGACGGGGACGGTTTAGGGTCCAGGTGAGGGTACGACAACGCTTTAGGGGGAGCGTACGTGTGAGGGCACGGGTTAGCGTTAGCCTACTGGTTAGGATTAGGGGACGGGTGAGGGTCAGACTTCGGGGAAGGGTTAGGGTTAGGGTTCGGGCTAGGGTTAGGGTTAGGGGACGGGGACGGTTTAGGGTCCAGGTGAGGGCACGACAACACTTTAGGGGGAGCTTACGTGTGAGGGCGCGGGTTAGTGTTAGCGTACGGGTTAGGATTAGGGGACCGGTGAGTGTAAGGCTTCGGGGAAGGGTTAGGGTTAGGGTTCGGGCTAGGGTTAGGGTTAGGGGACGGGGACGGTTTAGGGTCCAGGTGAGGGTACGACAACACTTTAGGGGGAGCTTACGTGTGAGGGCGCGGGTTAGTGTTAGCGTACGGGTTAGGATTAGGGGACGGTTGAGAGTCAGGCTTCGGGGAAGGGTTAGGGTTACGGTTCGGGCTAGGGCTAGGGTTAGGGGACGGGGACAGTTTAGGTTCCAGGTGAGGGTACGACAATGCTTTAGGGGGAGCGTACGTGTGAGTGCGTGGGTTAGCGTTAGCGTACGGTTTAGGATTAGGGGACGGGTGAGGGTCAGGCTTCGGGCAAGGGTTAGGGTTAGGGATCGGGCTAGGGTTAGGGTTAGGGGATGGGGACGGTTTAGGGTCCACGGGAGGGTACGACAACGCTTTAGGGGGAGCGTACGTGTGAGGGCGCGGGTTAGTGTCAGTCTACGGGTTAGAATTAGGGGACGGGTGAGGGTCAGGCTTTGGGGAAGGGTTAGGGTTAGGGTTCGGGCTAGGGTTAGGGTTAGGGGACGGGGACGGTTTAGGGTCCACGTGAGGGTACGAAAACGCTTTAGGGGGAGCGTACGTGTGAGGGCGCGGCTAGTGTCAGCGTACGGGTTAGGATTAGGGGACGGGTGAGGGTCAGGCTTCGGGGAATGGTTAGGGTTAGGGTTCGGGCTAGGGTTAGGGTTAGGGTACCGGGACGGTTTAGAGTCCACGTGAGGGTACGACAACGCTTTAGGGGGAGCGTACGTGTGAGGGCGCGGGTTAGTGTCAGCGTAGGGGTTAGGATTAGGGGACGGGTGAGGGTCAGGCTTCGGGGAAGGGTTAGGGTTAGGGTTCGGGCTAGAGTTCGGGTTAGGGGACGGGGACGGTTTAGGGTCCAGGTGAGGGTACGACAATGCTTTAGGGGGAGCGTATGTGTGAGGGCGTGGGTTAGTGTCAGCGTACGGGTTAGGATTAAGAGACGGGTGAGGGTCAGGCTTCGGGCAAGGGTTAGGGTTAGGGATCGGGCTAGGGTTAGGGTTAGGGGATGGAGACGGTTTAGGTTCCACATGAGGGTACGACAACGCTTTAGGGGGAGCGTACGTGTGAGGGCGCGGGTTAGTGTCAGCGTACGGGTTAGGATTAGGGGACGGGTGAGGGTCAGGCTTTGGGGAAGGGTTAGGGTTAGGGTTCGGGCTAGGGTTAGGGTTAGGGGACGGGGACGGTTTAGGGTCCAGGTGAGGGTACGACAGCGCTTTAGGGGGAGCGTACGTGTGAGGGCGCGGGTTAGTGTCAGCGTACGGGTTAGGATTAGGGGACGGGTGAGGGTCAGGCTTCGGGGAAGGGTTAGGGTTAGGGTTCGGGCTAGGGTTAGGGTTAGGGTACGGGGACGGATTAGGGTCCAGGTGAGGGTACGACAACGCTTTAGGGGGAGCGTACGTGTGAGGGCGCGGGTTAGTGTCAGCGTACGGGTTAGGATTAGGGGACGGGTGAGGGTCAGGCTTCGCGGAAGGGTTAGGGTTAGGGTTCGGGCTAGGGTTAGGGTTAGCGGACGGGGACGGTTTAGGGTCCACGTGAGGGTACGACAACGCTTTAGGGGGAGCGTACGTGTGAGGGCGCGGGTTAGTGTCAGCGTACGGGTTAGGATTAGGGGACGGGTGAGGGTCAGGCTTCGGGGAAGGGTTAGGGTTAGGGTTCGGGCTAGGGTTAGGGTTACCGGAGGGGGACGGTTTAGGGTCCAGTTGAGGGTACGACAACGCTTTAGGGGGAGCGTACGTGTGAGGGCGCGGGTTAGTGTCAGCGTACGGGTTAGGATTAGGGGACGGGTGAGGTTCAGGCTTCGGGGAAGGGTTAGGGTTAGGTTTCGGGCTAGGGTTAGGGTTAGCGGACGGGGACGGTTTAGGGTCCACGTGAGGGTACGACAACGCTTTAGTGGGAGCGTACGTGTGAGGGCGCAGGTCAGTGTCAGCGTACGGGTTAGGATTAGGGGACGTGTGAGGGTCAGGCTTCGAGGAAGTGTTGGGGTTAGGGTTCGGGCTAGGGTTAGGGTTAGGGGATGGGGACAGTTTAGGGTCCAGGTGAGGGTACGACAGCGCTTTAGGGGGAGCGTACGTGTGAGGGCGCCGGTTAGTGTCAGTGTTCGGGTTAGGATTATGGGACGGGTGAGTGTCAGGCTTCGGGGAAGGGTTAGGGTTAGGGTTCGGACTAGGGTTAGGGTTAGGGTACCGGGACGTTTTAGGGTCCACGTGAGGGTACGACAACGCTTTATGGGTAACGTATGTGTGAGGGCGTGGGTTAGTGTCAGCGTACGGGTTAGGATTAAGGGACGGGTGAGGGTCAGGCTTCGGGCAAGGGTTAGGGTTAGGGATCGGGCTAGGGTTAGGGATAGGGGATGGGGACGGTTTAGGGTCCATGTGAGGGTACGACAACGCTTTAGGGGGAGCGTACGTGTGAGGGCGCGGGTTAGTGTCAGCGTACGGGTTAGGATTAGGGGACGGGTGAGTGTCAGGCTTCGGGGAAGGTTTAGGGTTAGGGTTTGGGCTAGGGTTAGGGTTAGGTGACGGGGACGGTTTACGGTCCACGTGAGGGTACGACAATGCTTTAGAGGGAGCATACGTGTGACGGCGTGGGTTAGTGCCAGCGTACGGGTTAGGATTAGGGGACGGGTGAGGGTCAGGCTTCGGGGAAGGGTTAGGGTTAGGGTTCGGGCTAGGGTTAGGGTTAGGGGACGGGGAAGGTTCAGGGTCCAGGTGAGGGCACGACAACGCTTTAGGGGGAGCGTACGTGTGAGGGGGCGGGTTAGTGTCAGCATACGGGTTAGGATTAGGGGACGGGTGAGGGTCAGGCTTCGGGGAAGGGTTAGGGTTAGGGTCCGGGCTAGGGTTAGGGTTAGGGGACGGGGACGGTTTAGGGTCCACGTGAGGGTACGACAACGCTTTAGTGGGAGAGTACGTGTGAGGGCACGGGTTAGTGTCAGCGTACGGGTTAGGATTAGGGGACGGGTGAGGGTCAGGCTTCGGGGAAGGGTTAGGGTTAGGGTTCGGGCTAGGGGTAGGGTTAGGGGACGGGGACGGTTTAGGGTCCAGGTGAGGGTACGACAACGCTTTAGGGGGAGCGTACGTGTGAGGGCGCGGGTTAGTGTCAGCGTACGGGTTAGGATTAGGGGACGGGTGAGTGTCAGGCTTCAGGGAAGGGTTAGGGTTAGGGTTCGGGCTAGGGTTAGGGTTAGGGGACAGGGACGGTTTAGGGTCCACGTGAGGGTTCGACAAATGTTTAGGGGGAGCGTACGTGTGAGTGCGCGGGTTAGTGTCAGCGTACGGGTTAGGATTAGGGGACGGGTGAGGGTCAGGTTTCGGGCAAGGGTTAGGGTTAGGGTTCGGGCTAGGGTTAGGGTTAGGGGACAGGGACGGTTTAGGGTCCACGTGAGGGTTCGACAAAGGTTTAGGGGGAGCGTACGTGTGAGGGCGCGGGTTAGTGTCAGCGTACGGGTTAGGATTGGGGGACGGGTGAGGGTTAGGCTTCGGGGAAGTGTTAGGGTTAGGGCTCGGGCTATGGTTAGGGTTAGGGGACGGGGACGGTTTAGGGTCCACGTGAGGGTACGACAACGCTTTACGGGGAGCGTACGTGTGAGGGCGCGGGTTAGTGTCAGCGTACGGGTATAGGATTAGGGTCCGGGTGAGGGTCAGGCTTTTAGGAAGGGTTAGGGTTAGGGTTCGGGCTAGGGTTAGGGTTAGGGGAGGGGGACGTTTTAGGGTCCAGGTGAGGGTACGACAACACTTTAGGGGGAGCGTACGTGTGAGGGCGCGGGTTAGTGTCAGCGTACGGGTTAGGATTAGGGGACGGGTGAGGGTCAGGCTTCGGGGAAGGTTTAGGGTTAGGGTTCGGGCTAGGGTTAGGGTTAGGGGACGGGGACGGTTTAGGGTCCACGTGAGGGTACGACAAAGCTTTAGGGGAAGCGTACGAGTCAGTGCGCGGGTTAGTGTCAGCGTACGGGTTAGGATTAGGGGACGGGTGAGGGTCAGGCTTCGGGGAAGGGTTAGGGTTAGGGTTCGGGCTAGGGTTAGGGTTATGGGACGGGGACGGTTTAGGGTCCAGGTGAGGGTACGACAACGCTTTAGGGGGATCGTACTTGGGAGGGCGCGGGTTAGTGTCAGCGTACGGGTTAGGATTAGGGGACGGGTGAGGGTTAGGGTTAGGGTTCGGGCTAGGCTTAGGGTTAGGGCATGGGGACGGTTTAGGGTCCAGGTGAGAGTACGACAACATTTTACGGGGAGCGTACGTGTGAGTGCGGGGGTTAGTGTCAGCGTACGGGTTAGGATTAGGGGACGGGTGAGGGTCAGGCTTCGGGGAAGTGTTAGGGTTAGGGTTCGGGCTAGGGTTAGGGTTAGGGGACGGGGACGGTTTAGGGTCCAGGTGAGGGTACGACAACGCTTTAGGGGGAGCGTACGTGTGAGGGCGCGGGTTAGTGTCAGCGTACGGGTTAGGATTAGGGGACGGGTGAGGGTCAGGCTTCGGGGAAGGGTTAGGATTCGGGCTAGGGTTAGGGGACGGGGACGGTTTAGGGTCCAGGTGAGGGTTCGACAACGCTTTAGGGGGAGTGTACGTGTGAGGGCGCGGGTTAGTGTCAGCGTACGGGTTAGGATTAGGGGACTGGTTAGGGTCAGGTTTCGGGGAAGGGTTAGGGTTAGGGTTCGGGCTAGGGTTAGGGTTAGTGGACGGGGACGGTTTAGGGTCCAGGTGAGGGTACGACAACGCTTTAGGGGGAGCGTACGTGTGAGGGCGCGGGTTAGTGTCAGCGTACGGGTTAGGATTAGGGGACGGGTGAGGGTCAGGCTTCGGGGAAGGGTTAGGGTTAGGGTTCGGGCTAGGGTTAGGGTTAGGTGACGGGGACGGTTTAGGGTCCAGGTGAGGGCATGACAACGTTTTAGGGGGAGGGTACGTGTGAGGGCGCGGGTTAGTGTCAGCGTACGGGTTAGGATTAGGGGACGGGTGAGGGTTAGGTTTAGGGTTAGGGTTCGGGCTAGGGTTAGGGTTAGGGCATGGGGACGGTTTAAGGTCCAGGTGAGAGTACGACAACGCTTTACGGGGAGCGTACGTGTGAGTGCGGGGGTTAGTGTCAGCGTACGGGTTAGGATTAGGGGACGGGTGAGGGTCAGGCTTCGGGGAAGCGTTAGGGTTAGTGTTCGGGCTAGGGTTAGGGTTAGGGGACGGGGACGGTTTAGGGTCCAGGTGAGGGTACGACAACGCTTTAGGGGGAGCGTACGTGTGAGGGCGCAGGTTAGTGTCAGCGTACGGGTTAGGATTAGGGGACGGGTGATGGTCAGGCTTCGGGGAAGGGTTAGGGTTAGGGTTCGGGCTAGGGTTAGGGTTAGGGGACGGGGACGGTTTAGGGTCCAGGTGAGGGTACGACAACGCTTTAGGGGGAGCGTACGTGTGAGGGCGCGGGTTAGTGTCAGCGTTCGGGTTAGGATTAGGGGACGGGTGAGGGTCAGGCTTCGGGGAAGGGTTAGGGTTCGGGCTAGGGTTAGGGGACGGGGACGGTTTAGGGTCCAGGTGAGGGTACGACAACGCTTTAGGGGGAGTGTACGTGTGAGGGCGCGTGTTAGTGTCAGCGTACGGGTTAGGATTAGGGGACGGGTGAGGGTTAGGCTTCGGGGAAGGGTTAGGGTTAGGGTTCGGGCTAGGGTTAGGGTTAGGGGATGGGGACGGTTTAGGGTCCAGGTGAGAGTACGACAACGCTTTACGGGGAGCGTACGTGTGAGTGTGGGCGTTAGTGTCAGCGTACGGGTTAGGATTAGGGGATGGGTGAGGGTCAGGCTTCGGGGAAGGGTTAGGGTTAGGGTTCGGGCTACGGCTAGGGTTAGGGGATGGGGACAGTTTAGGTTCCAGGTGAGGGTACGACAACCCTTTTGGGGGAGAGTACGTGTGATGGCGTGGGTTACTGTTAGCGTACGGTTTAGGATTAGGGGACGGGTGAGGGTCAGGCTTCGGGGAAGGGTTAGGGTTAGGGTTCGGGCTAGGGTTAGGGTTAGGGGACGGGGACGGTTTAGGGTCCAGGTGAGGGTACGACAACGCTTTAGGGGGAGCGTACGTGTGAGGGCACGGGTTAGCGTTAGCCTACTGGTTAGGATTAGGGGACGGGTGAGGGTCAGACTTCGGGGAAGGGTTAGGGTTAGGGTTCGGGCTAGGGTTAGGGTTAGGGGACGGGGACGGTTTAGGGTCCAGGTGAGGGCACGACAACACTTTAGGGGGAGCTTACGTGTGAGGGCGCGGGTTAGTGTTAGCGTACGGGTTAGGATTAGGGGACCGGTGAGTGTAAGGCTTCGGGGAAGGGTTAGGGTTAGGGTTCGGGCTAGGGTTAGGGTTAGGGGACGGGGACGGTTTAGGGTCCAGGTGAGGGTACGACAACACTTTAGGGGGAGCTTACGTGTGAGGGCGCGGGTTAGTGTTAGCGTACGGGTTAGGATTAGGGGACGGTTGAGAGTCAGGCTTCGGGGAAGGGTTAGGGTTACGGTTCGGGCTAGGGCTAGGGTTAGGGGACGGGGACAGTTTAGGTTCCAGGTGAGGGTACGACAATGCTTTAGGGGGAGCGTACGTGTGAGTGCGTGGGTTAGCGTTAGCGTACGGTTTAGGATTAGGGGACGGGTGAGGGTCAGGCTTCGGGCAAGGGTTAGGGTTAGGGATCGGGCTAGGGTTAGGGTTAGGGGATGGGGACGGTTTAGGGTCCACGGGAGGGTACGACAACGCTTTAGGGGGAGCGTACGTGTGAGGGCGCGGGTTAGTGTCAGTCTACGGGTTAGAATTAGGGGACGGGTGAGGGTCAGGCTTTGGGGAAGGGTTAGGGTTAGGGTTCGGGCTAGGGTTAGGGTTAGGGGACGGGGACGGTTTAGGGTCCACGTGAGGGTACGAAAACGCTTTAGGGGGAGCGTACGTGTGAGGGCGCGGCTAGTGTCAGCGTACGGGTTAGGATTAGGGGACGGGTGAGGGTCAGGCTTCGGGGAATGGTTAGGGTTAGGGTTCGGGCTAGGGTTAGGGTTAGGGTACCGGGACGGTTTAGAGTCCACGTGAGGGTACGACAACGCTTTAGGGGGAGCGTACGTGTGAGGGCGCGGGTTAGTGTCAGCGTAGGGGTTAGGATTAGGGGACGGGTGAGGGTCAGGCTTCGGGGAAGGGTTAGGGTTAGGGTTCGGGCTAGAGTTCGGGTTAGGGGACGGGGACGGTTTAGGGTCCAGGTGAGGGTACGACAATGCTTTAGGGGGAGCGTATGTGTGAGGGCGTGGGTTAGTGTCAGCGTACGGGTTAGGATTAAGAGACGGGTGAGGGTCAGGCTTCGGGCAAGGGTTAGGGTTAGGGATCGGGCTAGGGTTAGGGTTAGGGGATGGAGACGGTTTAGGTTCCACATGAGGGTACGACAACGCTTTAGGGGGAGCGTACGTGTGAGGGCGCGGGTTAGTGTCAGCGTACGGGTTAGCATTAGGGGACGGGTGAGGGTCAGGCTTTGGGGAAGGGTTAGGGTTAGGGTTCGGGCTAGGGTTAGGGTTAGGGGACGGGGACGGTTTAGGGTCCAGGTGAGGGTACGACAGCGCTTTAGGGGGAGCGTACGTGTGAGGGCGCGGGTTAGTGTCAGCGTACGGGTTAGGATTAGGGGACGGGTGAGGGTCAGGCTTCGGGGAAGGGTTAGGGTTAGGGTTCGGGCTAGGGTTAGGGTTAGGGTACGGGGACGGATTAGGGTCCAGGTGAGGGTACGACAACGCTTTAGGGGGAGCGTACGTGTGAGGGCGCGGGTTAGTGTCAGCGTACGGGTTAGGATTAGGGGACGGGTGAGGGTCAGGCTTCGCGGAAGGGTTAGGGTTAGGGTTCGGGCTAGGGTTAGGGTTAGCGGACGGGGACGGTTTAGGGTCCACGTGAGGGTACGACAACGCTTTAGGGGGAGCGTACGTGTGAGGGCGCGGGTTAGTGTCAGCGTACGGGTTAGGATTAGGGGACGGGTGAGGGTCAGGCTTCGGGGAAGGGTTAGGGTTAGGGTTCGGGCTAGGGTTAGGGTTACCGGAGGGGGACGGTTTAGGGTCCAGTTGAGGGTACGACAACGCTTTAGGGGGAGCGTACGTGTGAGGGCGCGGGTTAGTGTCAGCGTACGGGTTAGGATTAGGGGACGGGTGAGGTTCAGGCTTCGGGGAAGGGTTAGGGTTAGGTTTCGGGCTAGGGTTAGGGTTAGCGGACGGGGACGGTTTAGGGTCCACGTGAGGGTACGACAACGCTTTAGTGGGAGCGTACGTGTGAGGGCGCAGGTCAGTGTCAGCGTACGGGTTAGGATTAGGGGACGTGTGAGGGTCAGGCTTCGAGGAAGTGTTGGGGTTAGGGTTCGGGCTAGGGTTAGGGTTAGGGGATGGGGACAGTTTAGGGTCCAGGTGAGGGTACGACAGCGCTTTAGGGGGAGCGTACGTGTGAGGGCGCCGGTTAGTGTCAGTGTTCGGGTTAGGATTATGGGACGGGTGAGTGTCAGGCTTCGGGGAAGGGTTAGGGTTAGGGTTCGGACTAGGGTTAGGGTTAGGGTACCGGGACGTTTTAGGGTCCACGTGAGGGTACGACAACGCTTTATGGGTAACGTATGTGTGAGGGCGTGGGTTAGTGTCAGCGTACGGGTTAGGATTAAGGGACGGGTGAGGGTCAGGCTTCGGGCAAGGGTTAGGGTTAGGGATCGGGCTAGGGTTAGGGATAGGGGATGGGGACGGTTTAGGGTCCATGTGAGGGTACGACAACGCTTTAGGGGGAGCGTACGTGTGAGGGCGCGGGTTAGTGTCAGCGTACGGGTTAGGATTAGGGGACGGGTGAGTGTCAGGCTTCGGGGAAGGTTTAGGGTTAGGGTTTGGGCTAGGGTTAGGGTTAGGTGACGGGGACGGTTTAGGGTCCACGTGAGGGTACGACAATGCTTTAGAGGGAGCATACGTGTGACGGCGTGGGTTAGTGCCAGCGTACGGGTTAGGATTAGGGGACGGGTGAGGGTCAGGCTTCGGGGAAGGGTTAGGGTTAGGGTTCGGGCTAGGGTTAGGGTTAGGGGACGGGGAAGGTTCAGGGTCCAGGTGAGGGCACGACAACGCTTTAGGGGGAGCGTACGTGTGAGGGGGCGGGTTAGTGTCAGCATACGGGTTAGGATTAGGGGACGGGTGAGGGTCAGGCTTCGGGGAAGGGTTAGGGTTAGGGTCCGGGCTAGGGTTAGGGTTAGGGGACGGGGACGGTTTAGGGTCCACGTGAGGGTACGACAACGCTTTAGTGGGAGAGTACGTGTGAGGGCACGGGTTAGTGTCAGCGTACGGGTTAGGATTAGGGGACGGGTGAGGGTCAGGCTTCAGGGAAGGGTTAGGGTTAGGGTTCGGGCTAGGGTTAGGGTTAGGGGACAGGGACGGTTTAGGGTCCACGTGAGGGTTCGACAAAGGTTTAGGGGGAGAGTACGTGTGAGTGCGCGGGTTAGTGTCAGCGTACGGGTTAGGATTGGGGGACGGGTTAGGGTTAGGCTTCTGGGAAGTGTTAGGGTTAGGGCTCGGGCTATGGTTAGGGTTAGGGGACGGGGATGGTTTAGGGTCCACGTGAGGGTACGACAACGCTTTAGGGGGAGCGTACGTGTGAGGGCGCGGGTTAGTGTCAGCGTACGGGTTAGGATTAGGGGACGGGTGAGTGTCAGGCTTCAGGGAAGGGTTAGGGTTAGGGTTCGGGCTAGGGTTAGGGTTAGGGGACAGGGACGGTTTAGGGTCCACGTGAGGGTTCGACAAATGTTTAGGGGGAGCGTACGTGTGAGTGCGCGGGTTAGTGTCAGCGTACGGGTTAGGATTAGGGGACGGGTGAGGGTCAGGTTTCGGGCAAGGGTTAGGGTTAGGGTTCGGGCTAGGGTTAGGGTTAGGGGACAGGGACGGTTTAGGGTCCACGTGAGGGTTCGACAAAGGTTTAGGGGGAGCGTACGTGTGAGGGCGCGGGTTAGTGTCAGCGTACGGGTTAGGATTGGGGGACGGGTGAGGGTTAGGCTTCGGGGAAGTGTTAGGGTTAGGGCTCGGGCTATGGTTAGGGTTAGGGGACGGGGACGGTTTAGGGTCCACGTGAGGGTACGACAACGCTTTACGGGGAGCGTACGTGTGAGGGCGCGGGTTAGTGTCAGCGTACGGGTATAGGATTAGGGGACGGGTGAGGGTCAGGCTTTTAGGAAGGGTTAGGGTTAGGGTTCGGGCTAGGGTTAGGGTTAGGGGAGGGGGACGTTTTAGGGTCCAGGTGAGGGTACGACAACACTTTAGGGGGAGCGTACGTGTGAGGGCGCGGGTTAGTGTCAGCGTACGGGTTAGGATTAGGGGACGGGTGAGGGTCAGGCTTCGGGGAAGGTTTAGGGTTAGGGTTCGGGCTAGGGTTAGGGTTAGGGGACGGGGACGGTTTAGGGTCCACGTGAGGGTACGACAAAGCTTTAGGGGAAGCGTACGAGTCAGTGCGCGGGTTAGTGTCAGCGTACGGGTTAGGATTAGGGGACGGGTGAGGGTCAGGCTTCGGGGAAGGGTTAGGGTTAGGGTTCGGGCTAGGGTTAGGGTTATGGGACGGGGACGGTTTAGGGTCCAGGTGAGGGTACGACAACGCTTAAGGGGGAGCGTACGTGTGAGGGCGCGGGATAGTGTCAGCGTACGGGTTAGGATTAGGGGACGGGTGAGGGTCAGGCTTCGGGGAATGGTTAGGGTTAGGGTCCGGGCTAGGGTTAGGGTTAGGGCACGGGGACGGTTTAGGGTCCACGTGAGGGTACGACAACGCTTTATTGGGAGAGTACGTGTGAGGGCACGGGTTAGTGTCAGCGTACGGGTTAGGATTAGGGGACGGGTGAGGCTCAGGCTTCAGGGAAGGGTTAGGGTTAGGGTTCGGGCTAGGGTTAGGGTTAGGGGACGGGGACGGTTTAGGGTCCAGGTGAGGGTACTACAACGCTTTAGGGGGAGCGTACGTGTGAGGGCGCGGGTTAGTGTCAGCGTACGGGTTAGGATTAGGGGACGGGTGAGGGTCAGGCTTCAGGGAAGGGTTAGGGTTAGGGTTCGGGCTAGGGTTAGGGTTAGGGGACAGGGACGGTTTAGGGTCCACGTGAGGGTTCGACAAAGGTTTAGGGGGAGAGTACGTGTGAGTGCGCGGGTTAGTGTCAGCGTACGGGTTAGGATTGGGGGACGGGTGAGGGTTAGGCTTCTGGGAAGTGTTAGGGTTAGGGCTCGGGCTATGGTTAGGGTTAGGGGACGGGGATGGTTTAGGGTCCACGTGAGGGTACGACAACGCATTACGGGGAGCGTACGTGTGAGGGCGCGGGTTAGTGTCAGCGTACGGGTATAGGATTAGGGGACGGGTGAGGGTCAGGCTTTTAGGAAGGGTTAGGGTTCGGGCTAGGGTTAGGGTTAGGGGAGGGGGACGGTTTAGGGTGTAGGTGAGGGTACGACAACACTTTAGGGGGAGCGTACGTGTGAGGGCGCGGGATAGTGTCAGCGTACGTTTTAGGATTAGGGGACGGGTGAGGGTCAGGCTGCGGGGAATGGTTAGGGTTAGGGTTCGGGCTAGTGTTAGGGTTAGCGGACGGGGACGGTTTAGGGTCCACATGAGGGTACGACAACGCTTTAGTGGGAGCGTACGTGTGAGGGCGCGGGTTAGTGTCAGCGTACGGGTTAGGATTAGGGGACGGGTGAGGGTCAGGCTTCGGGGAAGGGTTAGGGTTAGGGTTCGGGCTAGGGGTAGGGTTAGGGGACGGGGACGGTTTAGGGTCCAGGTGAGGGTACGACAACGCTTTAGGGGGAGCGTACGTGTGAGGGCGCGGGTTAGTATCAGCGTACGGGTTAGGATTAGGGGACGGGTGAGGGTCAGGCTTCAGGGAAGGGTTAGGGTTAGGGTTCGGGCTAGGGTTAGGGTTAGGGGACAGGGACGGTTTAGGGTCCACGTGAGGGTTCGACAAAGGTTTAGGGGGAGCGTACGTGTGAGGGCGCGGGTTAGTGTCAGCGTACAGGTTAGGATTAGGGGACGGGTGAGGGTCAGGCTTCGGGCAAGGGTTAGGGTTAGTGTTCGGGCTAGGGTTAGGGTTAGGGGACAGGGACGGTTTAGGGTCCACGTGAGGGTTCGACAAAGGTTTAGGGGGAGCGTACGTGTGAGGGCGCGGGTTAGTGTCAGCGTACGGGTTAGGATTGGGGGACGGGTGACGGTTAGGCTTCGGGGAAGTGTTAGGGTTAGGGCTCGGGCTATGGTTAGGGTTAGGGGACGGGGACGGTTTAGGGTCCACGTGAGGGTACGACAACGCTTTACGGGGAGCGTACGTGTGAGGGCGCGGGTTAGTGTCAGCGTACGGGTATAGGATTAGGGGACGGGTGAGGGTCAGGCTTTTAGGAAGGGTTAGGGTTAGGGTTCGGGCTAGGGTTAGGGTTAGGGGAGGGGGACGGTTTAGGGTCCAGGTGAGGGTACGACAACACTTTAGGGGGAGCGTACGTGTGAGGGCGCGGGATAGTGTCAGCGTACGTGTAGAGGATTATGGGACGGGTGAGGGTCAGGCTTCGGGGAAGGTTTAGGGTTAGGGTTCGGGCTAGGGTTAGGGTTAGGGAACGGGGACGGTTTAGGGTCCACGTGAGGGTACGACAAAGCTTTAGGGGGAGCGTACGAGTCAGTGCGCGGGTTAGTGTCAGCGTACGGGTTAGGATTAGGGGACGGGTGAGGGTCAGGCTTCGGGGAAGGGTTAGGGTTAGGGTTCGGGCTAGGGTTAGGGTTAGGGGACGGGGACGGTTTAGGGTCCAGGTGAGGGTACGACAACGCTTAAGGGGGAGCGTACGTGTGAGGGCGCGGGATAGTGTCAGCGTACGGGTTAGGATTAGGGGACGGGTTAGGGTTAGGCTTCGGGGAATGGTTAGGGTTAGGGTCCGGGCTAGGGTTAGGGTTAGGGCACGGGGACGGTTTAGGGTCCACGTGAGGGTACGACAACGCTTTATTGGGAGAGTACGTGTGAGGGCGCGGGTTAGTGTCAGCGTACGGGTTAGGATTAGGGGACGGGTGAGGCTCAGGCTTCGGGGAAGGGTTAGGGTTAGGTTTCGGGCTAGGGTTAGGGTTAGGGGACGGGGACGGTTTAGGGTCCAGGTGAGGGTACGACAACGCTTTAGGGGGAGCGTACGTGTGAGGGCGCGGGTTAGTGTCAGCGTACGGGTTAGGATTAGGGGACGGGTGAGGGTCAGGCTTCAGGGAAGGGTTAGGGTTAGGGTTCGGGCTAGGGTTAGGGTTAGGGGACAGGGACGGTTTAGGGTCCACGTGAGGGTACGACAATGCTTAAGGGGGAGCGTACGTGTGAGGGCGCGGGATAGTGTCATCGTACGGGTTAGGATTAGGGGACGGGTGAGGGTCAGGCTTCGGGGAATGGTTAGGGTTAGTGTTCGGGCTAGGGATAGGGTTAGGGTACGGGGCCGGTTTAGGGTCCACGTGAGGGTTCGACAAAGGTTTAGGGGGAGAGTACGTGTGAGTGCGCGGGTTAGTGTCAGCGTACAGGTTAGGAATGGGGGACGGGTGAGGGTTAGGCTTCGGGGAAGTGTTAGGGTTAGGGCTCGGGCTATGGTTAGGGTTAGGGGACGGGGACGGTTTAGGGTCCACGTGAGGGTACGACAACGCTTTACGGGGAGCGTACGTGTGAGGGCGCGGGTTAGTGTCAGCGTACGGGTATAGGATTAGGGGACGGGTGAGGGTCAGGCTTTTAGGAAGGGTTAGGGTTAGGGTTCGGGCTAGGGTTAGGGTTAGGGGAGGGGGACGGTTAAGGGTCTAGGTGAGGGTACGACAACACTTTAGGGGGAGCGTACGTGTGAGGGCGCGGGATAGTGTCAGCGTACGTGTTAGGATTAGGGGACGGGTGAGGGTCAGGCTGCGGGGAATGGTTAGGGTTAGGGTTCGGGCTAGTGTTAGGGTTAGAGGACGGGGACGGTTTAGGGTCCACGTGAGGGTACGACAACGCTTTAGTGGGAGCGTACGTGTGAGGGCGCGGGTTAGTGTCAGCGTACGGGTTAGGATTAGGGGACGGGTGAGGGTCAGGCTTCGGGGAAGGGTTAGGGTTAGGGTTCGGGCTAGGGTTAGGGTTAGGGGATGGGGACGGTTTAGGGTCCAGGTGAGGGTACGACAACGCTTTAGGGGGATCGTACGTGTGAGGGCGCGGATTAGTGTCAGCGTACGGGTTAGGATTAGGGGACGGGTGAGGGTTAGGCTTCGGGGAAGGGTTAGGGTTAGGGTTCGGGTTAGGGTTACGGTTAGGGGATGGGGACGGTTTAGGGTCCACGTGAGGGTACGACAACGCTTTAGGGGGAGCGTACGTGTTAGGGCGCGGGTTAGTGTCAGCGTACGGGTTAGGATTAGGGGACGGGTGAGGGTCAGGCTTCGGGGAAGGGTTAGGGTTAGGGCTAGGGTTAGGGTTAGGGGACGGGGACGGTTCAGGGTCCAGGTGAGGGTACGACAACGCTTTAGGGGGAGCGTACGTGTGAGGGTGCGGGTTAGTGTCAGCGTACGGGTTAGGATTAGGGGACGGGTGAGGGTCAGGCTTCTGGGAAGGGTTAGGGTTAGGGTTCGGGCTAGGGTAAGGGTTAGGGGACGGGGACGGTTTAGGGTCCAGGTGAGGGCACGACAACGCTTTAGGGGGAGCGTACATGTGAGGGCGCGGGTTAGTGTCAGCGTACGCGTTAGGATTAGGGGACGGGTGAGGGTCAGGCTTCGGGGAAGTGTTAGGGTTAGGGTTCGGGCTAGGGTTAGGGTTAGGTGACGGGGACGGTTTAGGGTCCAGGTGAGGGCACGACAACGTTTTAGGGGGATCGTAGGTGTGAGGGCGCGCGTTAGTGTCAGCGTACGGGTTAGGATTAGGGGACGGGTGAGTGTCAGGCTTCGGGGAAGGTTTAGGGTTAGGGTTTGGGCTAGGGTTAGGGTTAGGTGACGGGGACGGTTTAGGGTCCACGTGAGGGTACGACAACGCTTTAGAGGGAGCATACGTGTGAGGGCGTGGGTTAGTGTCAGCGTACGGGTTAGGATTAGGGGACGGGTGAGGGTCAGGCTTCGGGGAAGGGTTAGGGTTAGGGTTCGGACTAGGGTTAGGGTTAGGGGACGGGGAAGGTTCAGGGTCCAGGTGAGGGCACGACAACGCTTTAGGGGGAGCGTATGTGTGAGGGCGCGGGTTAGTGTCAGCGTACGGGTTAGGATTAGGGGACGGGTGAGGGTCAGGCTTCGGGGAAGGGTTAGGGTTAGGGTCCGGGCTAGGGTTAGGGTTAGGGGACGGGGACGGTTTAGGGTCCACGTGAGGGTACGACAACGCTTTAGTGGGAGAGTACGTGTGAGGGCACGGGTTAGTGTCAGCGTACGGGTTAGGATTAGGGGACGAGTGAGGGTCAGGCTTCGGGGAAGGGTTAGGGTTAGGGTTCGGGCTAGGGGTAGGGTTAGGGGACGGGGACGGTTTAGGGTCCAGGTGAGGGTACGACAACGCTTTAGGGGGAGCGTACGTGTGAGGGCGCGGGTTAGTGTCAGCGTACGGGTTAGGATTAGGGGACGGGTGAGTGTCAGGCTTCAGGGAAGGGTTAGGGTTAGGGTTCGGGCTAGGGTTAGGGTTAGGGGACAGGGACGGTTTAGGGTCCACGTGAGGGTTCGACAAATGTTTAGGGGGAGCGTACGTGTGAGTGCGCGGGTTAGTGTCAGCGTACGGGTTAGGATTAGGGGACGGGTGAGGGTCAGGCTTCGGGCAAGGGTTAGGGTTAGGGTTCGGGCTAGGGTTAGGGTTAGGGGACAGGGACGGTTTAGGGTCCACGTGAGGGTTCGACAAAGGTTTAGGGGGAGCGTACGTGTGAGGGCGCGGGTTAGTGTCAGCGTACGGGTTAGGATTGGGGGACGGGTGAGGGTTAGGCTTCGGGGAAGTGTTAGGGTTAGGGCTCGGGCTATGGTTAGGGTTAGGGGACGGGGACGGTTTAGGGTCCACGTGAGGGTACGACAACGCTTTACGGGGAGCGTACGTGTGAGGGCGCGGGTTAGTGTCAGCGTACGGGTATAGGATTAGGGGACGGGTGAGGGTCAGGCTTTTAGGAAGGGTTAGGGTTAGGGTTCGGGCTAGGGTTAGGGTTAGGGGAGGGGGACGTTTTAGGGTCCAGGTGAGGGTACGACAACACTTTAGGGGGAGCGTACGTGTGAGGGCGCGGGATAGTGTCAGCGTACGTGTTAGGATTATGGGACGGGTGAGGGTCAGGCTTCGGGGAAGGTTTAGGGTTAGGGTTCGGGCTAGGGTTAGGGTTAGGGGACGGGGACGGTTTAGGGTCCACGTGAGGGTACGACAAAGCTTTAGGGGAAGCGTACGAGTCAGTGCGCGGGTTAGTGTCAGCGTACGGGTTAGGATTAGGGGACGGGTGAGGGTCAGGCTTCGGGGAAGGGTTAGGGTTAGGGTTCGGGCTAGGGTTAGGGTTAGTGGACGGGGACGGTTTAGGGTCCAGGTGAGGGTACGACAACGCTTTAGGGGGAGCGTACGTGTGAGGGCGCGGGTTAGTGTCAGCGTACGCGTTAGGATTAGGGGACGGGTGAGGGTCCGGCTTCGGGGAAGGGTTAGGGTTAGGGTTCGGGCTAGGGTTAGGGTTAGGTGACGGGGACGGTTTAGGGTCCAGGTGAGGGCACGACAACGTTTTAGGGGGAGCGTACGTGTGAGGGCGCGGGTTAGTGTCAGCGTACGGGTTAGGATTAGGGGACGGGTGAGGGTCAGGCTTCGGGGAAGGGTTAGGGTTAGGGTTCGGGCTAGGGTTAGGGTTAGGGGACGGGGACGGTTTAGGGTCCAGGTGAGGGTACGACAACGCTTTAGGGGGAGCGTACGTGTGAGGGCGCGGGTTAGTGTCAGCGTACGGGTTAGGATTATGGGACGGGTGAGGGTCAGGCTTCGGGGAAGTGTTAGGGTTAGGGTTCGGGCTAGGGTTAGGGTGAGGGGACGGGGACGGTTTAGGGTCCAGGTGAGGGTACGACAACGCTTTAGGGGGATCGTACGTGTGAGGGCGCGGGTTAGTGTCAGCGTACGGGTTAGGATTAGGGGACGGGTGAGTGTTAGGCTTCGGGGAAGGGTTAGGGTTAGGGTTCGGGCTAGGGTTAGGGTTAGGGGATGGGGACGCTTTAGGGTCCAGGTGAGAGTACGACAACGCTTTACGGGGAGCGTACGTGTGAGTGCGGGCGTTAGTGTCAGCGTACGGGTTAGGATTAGGGGACGGGTGAGGGTCAGGCTTCGGGGAAGGGTTAGGGTTAGGGTTCGGGCTAGGGTTAGGGTTAGGGGCCGGGGACGGTTTAGGGTCCAGGTGAGGGTACGACAACGCTTAAGGGGGAGCGTACGTGTGAGGGCGCGGGTTAGTGTCAGCGTACGGGTTAGGATTAGGGGACGGGTGAGGGTCAGGCATCGGGGAAGGGTTAGGGTTAGGGTTCGGGGTAGGGTTAGGGTTAGGGGACGGGGACGGTTTAGGGTCCAGGTGAGGGTACGACAACGCTTTAGGGGTAGCGTACGTGTGAGGGCGCGGGTTAGTGTCAGCGTACGGGTTAGGATTAGGGGACGGGTGAGGGTCAGGCTTCGGGGAAGGTTTAGGGTTAGGGTTTGGGCTAGGGTTAGGGTTAGGGGACGGGGACGGTTTAGGGTCCAGGTGAGGGTACGACAACGCTTTAGGGGGAGTGTACGTGTGAGGGCGTGGGTTAGTGTCAGCGTACGGGTTAGGATTAGGGGACGGGTGAGGGTCAGGCTTCGGGGAAGGGTTAGGGTTAGGGTTCGGGCTAGGGTTAGGGTTAGGGGACGGGGACGGTTTAGGGTCCAGGTGAGGGTACGACAACGCTTTAGGGGGAGCGTACGTGTGAGGGCGCGGTTTAGTGTCAGCGTACGGTTTAGGATTAGGGGACGGGTGAGGGTCAGGCTTCGGGGAAGGGTTAGGGTTAGGGTTCGGGCTAGGGTTAGGGTGAGGGGACGGGGACGGTTTAGGGTCCAGGTGAGGGTACGACAACGCTTTAGGGGGAGCGTACGTGTGAGGGCGCGGGTTAGTGTCAGCGTACGGGTTAGGATTAGGGGACGGGTGAGGGTCAGGCTTCGGGGAAGGGTTAGGTTTAGGGTTCGGGCTAGGGTTAGGGTTAGGGGACGGGGACGGTTTAGGGTCCAGGTGAGGGCACGACAACGCTTTAGGGGGAGCGTACGTGTGAGGGCGCGGGTTAGTGTCAGCGTACGGGTTAGGATTAGGGGACGGGTGAGGGTCAGGCTTCGGGGAAGGGTTAGGGTTAGGGTTCGGGCTAGGGTTAGGGTTAGGGGACAGGGACGGTTTAGGGTCCACGTGAGTGTACGACAACGCTTAAGGGGGAGCGTACGTGTGAGGGCGTGGGATAGTGTCATCGTACGGGTTAGGATTAGGGGACTGGTGAGGGTCAGGCTTCGGGGAATGGTTAGGGTTAGGGTTCGGGCTAGGGTTAGGGTTAGGGGACGGGGCCGGTTTAGGGTCCACGTGAGGGTTCGACAAAGGTTTAGGTTGAGCGTACGTGTGAGTGCGCGGGTTAGTGTCAGCGTACGGGTTAGGATTGGAGGACGAGTGAGGGTTAGGCTTCGGGGAAGTGTTAGGGTTAGGGCTCGGGCTATGGTTAGGGTTAGGGGATGGGGACGGTTTAGGGTCCACGTGAGGGTACGACAACGCTTTACGGGGAGCGTACGTGTGAGGGCGCGGGTTAGTGTCAGCGTACGGGTATAGGATTAGGGGACGGGTGAGGGTCAGGCTTTTAGGAAGGGTTAGGGTTAGGGTTCGGACTAGGGTTAGGGTTAGGGGAGGGGAACGGTTTAGGGTCCAGGTGAGGGTACGACAACACTTTAGGGGGAGCGTACGTGTGAGGGTGCGGGATAGTGTCAGCGTACGGGTTAGGATTAGGGGACGGGTGAGGGTCAGGCTTCGGGGAAGGGTTAGGGTTAGGGTTCGGGCTAGGGTTAGGGTTAGGGGACGGGGACGGTTTAGGGTCCAGGTGAGGGCACGACAACGCTTTAGGGGGAGCGTACGTGTGAGGGCGCGGGTTAGTGTCAGCGTACGGGTTAGGATTATGGGACGGTTGAGTGTCAGGCTTCGGGGAAGGGTTAGGGTTAGGGTCCGGGCTAGGGTTAGGGTTAGGGGACGGGGACGGTTTAGGGTCCAGGTGAGGGTACGACAACACTTTAGGGGGAGCGTACGTGTGAGGGCGCGGGATAGTGTCAGCGTACGTGTTAGGATTAGGGGACGGGTGAGTGTCAGGCTTCGGGGAATGGTTAGGGTTAGGGTTCTGGCTAGTGTTAGGGTTGTCGGATGGGGACGGTTTAGCGTCCACATGAGGGTACGACAACGCTTTAGTGGGAGCGTACGTGTGAGGGCGCGGGTTAGTGTCAGCGTACGGGGTAGGATTAGGGGACGGGTGAGGGTCAGGCTTCGGGGAAGGGTTAGGGTTAGGGTTCGGGCTAGGGTTAGGGTTAGGGGACAGGGACGGTTTAGGGTCCACGTGAGGGTACGACAACGCTTAAGGGGGAGCGTACGTGTGAGGGCGTGGGATAGTGTCATCGTACGGGTTAGGATTAGGGGACGGGTGAGGGTCAGGCTTCGGGGAATGGTTAGGGTTAGGGTTCGGGCTAGGGTTAGGGTTAGGGGACGGGGCCGTTTTAGGGTGCACGTGAGGGTTCGACAAAGGTTTAGGTTGAGCGTACGTGTGAGTGCGCGGGTTAGTGTCAGCGTACGGGTTAGGATTAGGGGACGGGTGAGGGTCAGGCTTCGGGGAAGGGTTAGGGTTAGGGTTCGGGCTTGGGTTAGGGTTAGGGGACGGGGACGGTTTAGGGTCCAGGTGAGGGTATGACAACGCTTTAGGGGGATCGTACGTGTGAGGGCGCGGGTTAGTGTCAGGGTACGGGTTAGGATTGGAGGACGAGTGAGGGTTAGGCTTCGGGGAAGTGTTAGGGTTAGGGCTCGGGCTATGGTTAGGGTTAGGGGATGGGGACGGTTTAGGGTCCACGTGAGGGTACGACAACGCTTTAGGGGGAGCGTACGTGTGAGGGCGCGGGTTAGTGTCAGCGTACGGGTTAGGATTAGGGGACGGGTGAGGGTCAGGCTTCGGGGAAGGGTTAGGGTTAGGGTTCGGGCTAGGGTTAGGGTTAGGGGACGGGGACGGTTTAGGGTCCAGGTGAGGGCACGACAACGCTTTAGGGGGAGCGTACGTGTGAGGGCGCGGGTTAGTGTCAGCGTACGGGTTAGGATTAGGGGACGGGTGAGTGTCAGGCTTCGGGGAAGGGTTAGGGTTAGGGTCCGGGCTAGGGTTAGGGTTAGGGGACGGGGACGGTTTAGGGTCCAGGTGAGGGTACGACAACACTTTAGGGGGAGCGTACGTGTGAGGGCGCGGGATAGTGTCAGCGTACGTGTTAGGATTAGGGGACGGGTGAGGGTCAGGCTTCGGGGAAGTGTTAGGGTTAGGGTTCGGGCTAGCGTTAGGGTGAGGGGACGGGGACGGTTTAGGGTCCAGGTGAGGGTACGACAACGCTTTAGGGGGAGCGTACGTGTGAGGGCGCGGGTTAGTGTCAGCGTACGGTTTAGGATTAGGGGACGGGTGAGGGTCAGGCTTCGGGGAAGTGTTAGGGTTAGGGTTCGGGCTAGCGTTAGGGTGAGGGGACGGGGACGGTTTAGGGTCCAGGTGAGGGTACGACAACGCTTTAGGGGGAGCGTACGTGTGAGGGCGCGGGTTAGTGTCAGCGTACGGGTATAGGATTAGGGGACGGGTGAGGGTCAGGCTTTTAGGAAGGGTTAGGGTTAGGGTTCGGGCTAGGGTTAGGGTTAGGGGAGGGGAACGGTTTAGGGTCCAGGTGAGGGTACGACAACACTTTAGGGGGAGCGTACGTGTGAGGGTGCGGGATAGTGTCAGCGTACGGGTTAGGATTAAGGGACGGGTGAGGGTCAGGCTTCGGGCAAGGGTTAGAGTTAGGGATCGGGCTAGGGTTAGGGATAGGGGATGGGGACGGTTTAGGGTCCATGTGAGGGTACGACAACGCTTTAGGGGGAGCGTACGTGTGAGGGCGCGGGTTAGTGTCAGCGTACGGGTTAGGATTAGGGGACGGGTGAGTGTCAGGCTTCGGGGAAGGTTTAGGGTTAGGGTTTGGGCTAGGGTTAGGGTTAGGTGACGGGGACGGTTTAGGGTCCACGTGAGGGTACGACAATGCTTTAGAGGGAGCATACGTGTGACGGCGTGGGTTAGTGCCAGCGTACGGGTTAGGATTAGGGGACGGGTGAGGGTCAGGCTTCGGGGAAGGGTTAGGGTTAGGGTTCGGGCTAGGGTTAGGGTTAGGGGACGGGGAAGGTTCAGGGTCCAGGTGAGGGCACGACAACGCTTTAGGGGGAGCGTACGTGTGAGGGGGCGGGTTAGTGTCAGCGTACGGGTTAGGATTAGGGGACGGGTGAGGGTCAGGCTTCGGGGAAGGGTTAGGGTTAGGGTCCGGGCTAGGGTTAGGGTTAGGGGACGGGGACGGTTTAGGGTCCACGTGAGGGTACGACAACGCTTTAGTGGGAGAGTACGTGTGAGGGCACGGGTTAGTGTCAGCGTACGGGTTAGGATTAGGGGACGGGTGAGGGTCAGGCTTCGGGGAAGGGTTAGGGTTAGGGTTCGGGCTAGGGGTAGGGTTAGGGGACGGGGACGGTTTAGGGTCCAGGTGAGGGTACGACAACGCTTTAGGGGGAGCGTACGTGTGAGGGCGCGGGTTAGTGTCAGCGTACGGGTTAGGATTAGGGGACGGGTGAGTGTCAGGCTTCAGGGAAGGGTTAGGGTTAGGGTTCGGGCTAGGGTTAGGGTTAGGGGACAGGGACGGTTTAGGGTCCACGTGAGGGTTCGACAAATGTTTAGGGGGAGCGTACGTGTGAGTGCGCGGGTTAGTGTCAGCGTACGGGTTAGGATTAGGGGACGGGTGAGGGTCAGGTTTCGGGCAAGGGTTAGGGTTAGGGTTCGGGCTAGGGTTAGGGTTAGGGGACAGGGACGGTTTAGGGTCCACGTGAGGGTTCGACAAAGGTTTAGGGGGAGCGTACGTGTGAGGGCGCGGGTTAGTGTCAGCGTACGGGTTAGGATTGGGGGACGGGTGAGGGTTAGGCTTCGGGGAAGTGTTAGGGTTAGGGCTCGGGCTATGGTTAGGGTTAGGGGACGGGGACGGTTTAGGGTCCACGTGAGGGTACGACAACGCTTTACGGGGAGCGTACGTGTGAGGGCGCGGGTTAGTGTCAGCGTACGGGTATAGGATTAGGGGACGGGTGAGGGTCAGGCTTTTAGGAAGGGTTAGGGTTAGGGTTCGGGCTAGGGTTAGGGTTAGGGGAGGGGGACGTTTTAGGGTCCAGGTGAGGGTACGACAACACTTTAGGGGGAGCGTACGTGTGAGGGCGCGGGTTAGTGTCAGCGTACGGGTTAGGATTAGGGGACGGGTGAGGGTCAGGCTTCGGGGAAGGTTTAGGGTTAGGGTTCGGGCTAGGGTTAGGGTTAGGGGACGGGGACGGTTTAGGGTCCACGTGAGGGTACGACAAAGCTTTAGGGGAAGCGTACGAGTCAGTGCGCGGGTTAGTGTCAGCGTACGGGTTAGGATTAGGGGACGGGTGAGGGTCAGGCTTCGGGGAAGGGTTAGGGTTAGGGTTCGGGCTAGGGTTAGGGTTATGGGACGGGGACGGTTTAGGGTCCAGGTGAGGGTACGACAACGCTTAAGGGGGAGCGTACGTGTGAGGGCGCGGGATAGTGTCAGCGTACGGGTTAGGATTAGGGGACGGGTGAGGGTCAGGCTTCGGGGAATGGTTAGGGTTAGGGTCCGGGCTAGGGTTAGGGTTAGGGCACGGGGACGGTTTAGGGTCCACGTGAGGGTACGACAACGCTTTATTGGGAGAGTACGTGTGAGGGCACGGGTTAGTGTCAGCGTACGGGTTAGGATTAGGGGACGGGTGAGGCTCAGGCTTCAGGGAAGGGTTAGGGTTAGGGTTCGGGCTAGGGTTAGGGTTAGGGGACGGGTACGGTTTAGGGTCCAGGTGAGGGTACTACAACGCTTTAGGGGGAGCGTACGTGTGAGGGCGCGGGTTAGTGTCAGCGTACGGGTTAGGATTAGGGGACGGGTGAGGGTCAGGCTTCAGGGAAGGGTTAGGGTTAGGGTTCGGGCTAGGGTTAGGGTTAGGGGACAGGGACGGTTTAGGGTCCACGTGAGGGTTCGACAAAGGTTTAGGGGGAGAGTACGTGTGAGTGCGCGGGTTAGTGTCAGCGTACGGGTTAGGATTGGGGGACGGGTGAGGGTTAGGCTTCTGGGAAGTGTTAGGGTTAGGGCTCGGGCTATGGTTAGGGTTAGGGGACGGGGATGGTTTAGGGTCCACGTGAGGGTACGACAACGCTTTAGGGGGAGCGTACGTGTGAGGGCGCGGGTTAGTGTCAGCGTACGGGTTAGGATTAGGGGACGGGTGAGTGTCAGGCTTCAGGGAAGGGTTAGGGTTAGGGTTCGGGCTAGGGTTAGGGTTAGGGGACAGGGACGGTTTAGGGTCCACGTGAGGGTTCGACAAATGTTTAGGGGGAGCGTACGTGTGAGTGCGCGGGTTAGTGTCAGCGTACGGGTTAGGATTAGGGGACGGGTGAGGGTCAGGTTTCGGGCAAGGGTTAGGGTTAGGGTTCGGGCTAGGGTTAGGGTTAGGGGACAGGGACGGTTTAGGGTCCACGTGAGGGTTCGACAAAGGTTTAGGGGGAGCGTACGTGTGAGGGCGCGGGTTAGTGTCAGCGTACGGGTTAGGATTGGGGGACGGGTGAGGGTTAGGCTTCGGGGAAGTGTTAGGGTTAGGGCTCGGGCTATGGTTAGGGTTAGGGGACGGGGACGGTTTAGGGTCCACGTGAGGGTACGACAACGCTTTACGGGGAGCGTACGTGTGAGGGCGCGGGTTAGTGTCAGCGTACGGGTATAGGATTAGGGGACGGGTGAGGGTCAGGCTTTTAGGAAGGGTTAGGGTTAGGGTTCGGGCTAGGGTTAGGGTTAGGGGAGGGGGACGTTTTAGGGTCCAGGTGAGGGTACGACAACACTTTAGGGGGAGCGTACGTGTGAGGGCGCGGGTTAGTGTCAGCGTACGGGTTAGGATTAGGGGACGGGTGAGGGTCAGGCTTCGGGGAAGGTTTAGGGTTAGGGTTCGGGCTAGGGTTAGGGTTAGGGGACGGGGACGGTTTAGGGTCCACGTGAGGGTACGACAAAGCTTTAGGGGAAGCGTACGAGTCAGTGCGCGGGTTAGTGTCAGCGTACGGGTTAGGATTAGGGGACGGGTGAGGGTCAGGCTTCGGGGAAGGGTTAGGGTTAGGGTTCGGGCTAGGGTTAGGGTTATGGGACGGGGACGGTTTAGGGTCCAGGTGAGGGTACGACAACGCTTAAGGGGGAGCGTACGTGTGAGGGCGCGGGATAGTGTCAGCGTACGGGTTAGGATTAGGGGACGGGTGAGGGTCAGGCTTCGGGGAATGGTTAGGGTTAGGGTCCGGGCTAGGGTTAGGGTTAGGGCACGGGGACGGTTTAGGGTCCACGTGAGGGTACGACAACGCTTTATTGGGAGAGTACGTGTGAGGGCACGGGTTAGTGTCAGCGTACGGGTTAGGATTAGGGGACGGGTGAGGCTCAGGCTTCAGGGAAGGGTTAGGGTTAGGGTTCGGGCTAGGGTTAGGGTTAGGGGACGGGTACGGTTTAGGGTCCAGGTGAGGGTACTACAACGCTTTAGGGGGAGCGTACGTGTGAGGGCGCGGGTTAGTGTCAGCGTACGGGTTAGGATTAGGGGACGGGTGAGGGTCAGGCTTCAGGGAATGGTTAGGGTTAGGGTTCGGGCTAGGGTTAGGGTTAGGGGACAGGGACGGTTTAGGGTCCACGTGAGGGTTCGACAAAGGTTTAGGGGGAGAGTACGTGTGAGTGCGCGGGTTAGTGTCAGCGTACGGGTTAGGATTGGGGGACGGGTGAGGGTTAGGCTTCTGGGAAGTGTTAGGGTTAGGGCTCGGGCTATGGTTAGGGTTAGGGGACGGGGATGGTTTAGGGTCCACGTGAGGGTACGACAACGCTTTAGGGGGAGCGTACGTGTGAGGGCGCGGGTTAGTGTCAGCGTACGGGTTAGGATTAGGGGACGGGTGAGTGTCAGGCTTCAGGGAAGGGTTAGGGTTAGGGTTCGGGCTAGGGTTAGGGTTAGGGGACAGGGACGGTTTAGGGTCCACGTGAGGGTTCGACAAATGTTTAGGGGGAGCGTACGTGTGAGTGCGCGGGTTAGTGTCAGCGTACGGGTTAGGATTAGGGGACGGGTGAGGGTCAGGTTTCGGGCAAGGGTTAGGGTTAGGGTTCGGGCTAGGGTTAGGGTTAGGGGACAGGGACGGTTTAGGGTCCACGTGAGGGTTCGACAAAGGTTTAGGGGGAGCGTACGTGTGAGGGCGCGGGTTAGTGTCAGCGTACGGGTTAGGATTGGGGGACGGGTGAGGGTTAGGCTTCGGGGAAGTGTTAGGGTTAGGGCTCGGGCTATGGTTAGGGTTAGGGGACGGGGACGGTTTAGGGTCCACGTGAGGGTACGACAACGCTTTACGGGGAGCGTACGTGTGAGGGCGCGGGTTAGTGTCAGCGTACGGGTATAGGATTAGGGGACGGGTGAGGGTCAGGCTTTTAGGAAGGGTTAGGGTTAGGGTTCGGGCTAGGGTTAGGGTTAGGGGAGGGGGACGTTTTAGGGTCCAGGTGAGGGTACGACAACACTTTAGGGGGAGCGTACGTGTGAGGGCGCGGGTTAGTGTCAGCGTACGGGTTAGGATTAGGGGACGGGTGAGGGTCAGGCTTCGGGGAAGGTTTAGGGTTAGGGTTCGGGCTAGGGTTAGGGTTAGGGGACGGGGACGGTTTAGGGTCCACGTGAGGGTACGACAAAGCTTTAGGGGAAGCGTACGAGTCAGTGCGCGGGTTAGTGTCAGCGTACGGGTTAGGATTAGGGGATGGGTGAGGGTCAGGCTTCGGGGAAGGGTTAGGGTTAGGGTTCGGGCTAGGGTTAGGGTTATGGGACGGGGACGGTTTAGGGTCCAGGTGAGGGTACGACAACGCTTAAGGGGGAGCGTACGTGTGAGGGCGCGGGATAGTGTCAGCGTACGGGTTAGGATTAGGGGACGGGTGAGGGTCAGGCTTCGGGGAATGGTTAGGGTTAGGGTCCGGGCTAGGGTTAGGGTTAGGGCACGGGGACGGTTTAGGGTCCACGTGAGGGTACGACAACGCTTTATTGGGAGAGTACGTGTGAGGGCACGGGTTAGTGTCAGCGTACGGGTTAGGATTAGGGGACGGGTGAGGCTCAGGCTTCAGGGAAGGGTTAGGGTTAGGGTTCGGGCTAGGGTTAGGGTTAGGGGACGGGGACGGTTTAGGGTCCAGGTGAGGGTACTACAACGCTTTAGGGGGAGCGTACGTGTGAGGGCGCGGGTTAGTGTCAGCGTACGGGTTAGGATTAGGGGACGGGTGAGGGTCAGGCTTCAGGGAAGGGTTAGGGTTAGGGTTCGGGCTAGGGTTAGGGTTAGGGGACAGGGACAGTTTAGGGTCCACGTGAGGGTTCGACAAAGGTTTAGGGGGAGAGTACGTGTGAGTGCGCGGGTTAGTGTCAGCGTACGGGTTAGGATTGGGGGACGGGTGAGGGTTAGGCTTCTGGGAAGTGTTAGGGTTAGGGCTCGGGCTATGGTTAGGGTTAGGGGACGGGGATGGTTTAGGGTCCACGTGAGGGTACGACAACGCATTACGGGGAGCGTACGTGTGAGGGCGCGGGTTAGTGTCAGCGTACGGGTATAGGATTAGGGGACGGGTGAGGGTCAGGCTTTTAGGAAGGGTTAGGGTTCGGGCTAGGGTTAGGGTTAGGGGAGGGGGACGGTTTAGGGTGTAGGTGAGGGTACGACAACACTTTAGGGGGTGCGTACGTGTGAGGGCGCGGGATAGTGTCAGCGTACGTTTTAGGATTAGGGGACGGGTGAGGGTCAGGCTGCGGGGAATGGTTAGGGTTAGGGTTCGGGCTAGTGTTAGGGTTAGCGGACGGGGACGGTTTAGGGTCCACGTGAGGGTACGACAACGCTTTAGTGGGAGCGTACGTGTGAGGGCGCGGGTTAGTGTCAGCGTACGGGTTAGGATTAGGGGACGGGTGAGGGTCAGGCTTCGGGGAAGGGTTAGGGTTAGGGTTCGGGCTAGGGGTAGGGTTAGGGGACGGGGACGGTTTAGGGTCCAGGTGAGGGTACGACAACGCTTTAGGGGGAGCGTACGTGTGAGGGCGCGGGTTAGTATCAGCGTACGGGTTAGGATTAGGGGACGGGTGAGGGTCAGGCTTCAGGGAAGGGTTAGGGTTAGGGTTCGGGCTAGGGTTAGGGTTAGGGGACAGGGACGGTTTAGGGTCCACGTGAGGGTTCGACAAAGGTTTAGGGGGAGCGTACGTGTGAGGGCGCGGGTTAGTGTCAGCGTACAGGTTAGGATTAGGGGACGGGTGAGGGTCAGGCTTCGGGCAAGGGTTAGGGTTAGTGTTCGGGCTAGGGTTAGGGTTAGGGGACAGGGACGGTTTAGGGTCCACGTGAGGGTTCGACAAAGGTTTAGGGGGAGCGTACGTGTGAGGGCGCGGGTTAGTGTCAGCGTACGGGTTAGGATTGGGGGACGGGTGACGGTTAGGCTTCGGGGAAGTGTTAGGGTTAGGGCTCGGGCTATGGTTAGGGTTAGGGGACGGGGACGGTTTAGGGTCCACGTGAGGGTACGACAACGCTTTACGGGGAGCGTACGTGTGAGGGCGCGGGTTAGTGTCAGCGTACGGGTATAGGATTAGGGGACGGGTGAGGGTCAGGCTTTTAGGAAGGGTTAGGGTTAGGGTTCGGGCTAGGGTTAGGGTTAGGGGAGGGGGACGGTTTAGGGTCCAGGTGAGGGTACGACAACACTTTAGGGGGAGCGTACGTGTGAGGGCGCGGGATAGTGTCAGCGTACGTGTAGAGGATTATGGGACGGGTGAGGGTCAGGCTTCGGGGAAGGTTTAGGGTTAGGGTTCGGGCTAGGGTTAGGGTTAGGGAACGGGGACGGTTTAGGGTCCACGTGAGGGTACGACAAAGCTTTAGGGGGAGCGTACGAGTCAGTGCGCGGGTTAGTGTCAGCGTACGGGTTAGGATTAGGGGACGGGTGAGGGTCAGGCTTCGGGGAAGGGTTAGGGTTAGGGTTCGGGCTAGGGTTAGGGTTAGGGGACGGGGACGGTTTAGGGTCCAGGTGAGGGTACGACAACGCTTAAGGGGGAGCGTACGTGTGAGGGCGCGGGATAGTGTCAGCGTACGGGTTAGGATTAGGGGACGGGTTAGGGTTAGGCTTCGGGGAATGGTTAGGGTTAGGGTCCGGGCTAGGGTTAGGGTTAGGGCACGGGGACGGTTTAGGGTCCACGTGAGGGTACGACAACGCTTTATTGGGAGAGTACGTGTGAGGGCGCGGGTTAGTGTCAGCGTACGGGTTAGGATTAGGGGACGGGTGAGGCTCAGGCTTCGGGGAAGGGTTAGGGTTAGGTTTCGGGCTAGGGTTAGGGTTAGGGGACGGGGACGGTTTAGGGTCCAGGTGAGGGTACGACAACGCTTTAGGGGGAGCGTACGTGTGAGGGCGCGGGTTAGTGTCAGCGTACGGGTTAGGATTAGGGGACGGGTGAGGGTCAGGCTTCAGGGAAGGGTTAGGGTTAGGGTTCGGGCTAGGGTTAGGGTTAGGGGACAGGGACGGTTTAGGGTCCACGTGAGGGTACGACAATGCTTAAGGGGGAGCGTACGTGTGAGGGCGCGGGATAGTGTCATCGTACGGGTTAGGATTAGGGGACGGGTGAGGGTCAGGCTTCGGGGAATGGTTAGGGTTAGTGTTCGGGCTAGGGTTAGGGTTAGGGTACGGGGCCGGTTTAGGGTCCACGTGAGGGTTCGACAAAGGTTTAGGGGGAGAGTACGTGTGAGTGCGCGGGTTAGTGTCAGCGTACGGGTTAGGAATGGGGGACGGGTGAGGGTTAGGCTTCGGGGAAGTGTTAGGGTTAGGGCTCGGGCTATGGTTAGGGTTAGGGGACGGGGACGGTTTAGGGTCCACGTGAGGGTACGACAACGCTTTACGGGGAGCGTACGTGTGAGGGCGCGGGTTAGTGTCAGCGTACGGGTATAGGATTAGGGGACGGGTGAGGGTCAGGCTTTTAGGAAGGGTTAGGGTTAGGGTTCGGGCTAGGGTTAGGGTTAGGGGAGGGGGACGGTTTAGGGTCCAGGTGAGGGTACGACAACGCTTTAGGGGGAGCGTACGTGTGAGGGCGCGGGTTAGTATCAGCGTACGGGTTAGGATTAGGGGACGGGTGAGGGTTAGGCTTCAGGGAAGGGTTAGGGTTAGGGTTCGGGCTAGGGTTAGGGTTAGGGGACAGGGACGGTTTAGGGTCCACGTGAGGGTTCGACAAAGGTTTAGGGGGAGCGTACGTGTGAGGGCGCGGGTTAGTGTCAGCGTACAGGTTAGGATTAGGGGACGGGTGAGGGTCAGGCTTCGGGCAAGGGTTAGGGTTAGTGTTCGGGCTAGGGTTAGGGTTAGGGGACAGGGACGGTTTAGGGTCCACGTGAGGGTTCGACAAAGGTTTAGGGGGAGCGTACGTGTGAGGGCGCGGGTTAGTGTCAGCGTACGGGTTAGGATTGGGGGACGGGTGACGGTTAGGCTTCGGGGAAGTGTTAGGGTTAGGGCTCGGGCTATGGTTAGGGTTAGGGGACGGGGACGGTTTAGGGTCCACGTGAGGGTACGACAACGCTTTACGGGGAGCGTACGTGTGAGGGCGCGGGTTAGTGTCAGCGTACGGGTATAGGATTAGGGGACGGGTGAGGGTCAGGCTTTTAGGAAGGGTTAGGGTTAGGGTTCGGGCTAGGGTTAGGGTTAGGGGAGGGGGACGGTTTAGGGTCCAGGTGAGGGTACGACAACACTTTAGGGGGAGCGTACGTGTGAGGGCGCGGGATAGTGTCAGCGTACGTGTAGAGGATTATGGGACGGGTGAGGGTCAGGCTTCGGGGAAGGTTTAGGGTTAGGGTTCGGGCTAGGGTTAGGGTTAGGGAACGGGGACGGTTTAGGGTCCACGTGAGGGTACGACAAAGCTTTAGGGGGAGCGTACGAGTCAGTGCGCGGGTTAGTGTCAGCGTACGGGTTAGGATTAGGGGACGGGTGAGGGTCAGGCTTCGGGGAAGGGTTAGGGTTAGGGTTCGGGCTAGGGTTAGGGTTAGGGGACGGGGACGGTTTAGGGTCCAGGTGAGGGTACGACAACGCTTAAGGGGGAGCGTACGTGTGAGGGCGCGGGATAGTGTCAGCGTACGGGTTAGGATTAGGGGACGGGTTAGGGTTAGGCTTCGGGGAATGGTTAGGGTTAGGGTCCGGGCTAGGGTTAGGGTTAGGGCACGGGGACGGTTTAGGGTCCACGTGAGGGTACGACAACGCTTTATTGGGAGAGTACGTGTGAGGGCGCGGGTTAGTGTCAGCGTACGGGTTAGGATTAGGGGACGGGTGAGGCTCAGGCTTCGGGGAAGGGTTAGGGTTAGGTTTCGGGCTAGGGTTAGGGTTAGGGGACGGGGACGGTTTAGGGTCCAGGTGAGGGTACGACAACGCTTTAGGGGGAGCGTACGTGTGAGGGCGCGGGTTAGTGTCAGCGTACGGGTTAGGATTAGGGGACGGGTGAGGGTCAGGCTTCAGGGAAGGGTTAGGGTTAGGGTTCGGGCTAGGGTTAGGGTTAGGGGACAGGGACGGTTTAGGGTCCACGTGAGGGTACGACAATGCTTAAGGGGGAGCGTACGTGTGAGGGCGCGGGATAGTGTCATCGTACGGGTTAGGATTAGGGGACGGGTGAGGGTCAGGCTTCGGGGAATGGTTAGGGTTAGTGTTCGGGCTAGGGTTAGGGTTAGGGTACGGGGCCGGTTTAGGGTCCACGTGAGGGTTCGACAAAGGTTTAGGGGGAGAGTACGTGTGAGTGCGCGGGTTAGTGTCAGCGTACGGGTTAGGAATGGGGGACGGGTGAGGGTTAGGCTTCGGGGAAGTGTTAGGGTTAGGGCTCGGGCTATGGTTAGGGTTAGGGGACGGGGACGGTTTAGGGTCCACGTGAGGGTACGACAACGCTTTACGGGGAGCGTACGTGTGAGGGCGCGGGTTAGTGTCAGCGTACGGGTATAGGATTAGGGGACGGGTGAGGGTCAGGCTTTTAGGAAGGGTTAGGGTTAGGGTTCGGGCTAGGGTTAGGGTTAGGGGAGGGGGACGGTTTAGGGTCTAGGTGAGGGTACGACAACACTTTAGGGGGAGCGTACGTGTGAGGGCGCGGGATAGTGTCAGCGTACGTGTTAGGATTAGGGGACGGGTGAGGGTCAGGCTGCGGGGAATGGTTAGGGTTAGGGTTCGGGCTAGTGTTAGGGTTAGCGGACGGGGACGGTTTAGGGTCCACGTGAGGGTACGACAACGCTTTAGTGGGAGCGTACGTGTGAGGGCGCGGGTTAGTGTCAGCGTACGGGTTAGGATTAGGGGACGGGTGAGGGTCAGGCTTCGGGGAAGGGTTAGGGTTAGGGTTCGGGCTAGGGTTAGGGTTAGGGGATGGGGACGGTTTAGGGTCCAGGTGAGGGTACGACAACGCTTTAGGGGGATCGTACGTGTGAGGGCGCGGATTAGTGTCAGCGTACGGGTTAGGATTAGGGGACGGGTGAGGGTTAGGCTTCGGGGAAGGGTTAGGGTTAGGGTTCGGGTTAGGGTTACGGTTAGGGGATGGGGACGGTTTAGGGTCCACGTGAGGGTACGACAACGCTTTAGGGGGAGCGTACGTGTGAGGGCGCGGGTTAGTGTCAGCGTACGGGTTAGGATTAGGGGACGGGTGAGGGTCAGGCTTCGGGGAAGGGTTAGGGTTATTGCTAGGGTTAGGGTTAGGGGACGGGGACGGTTCAGGGTCCAGGTGAGGGTACGACAACGCTTTAGGGGGAGCGTACGTGTGAGGGTGCGGGTTAGTGTCAGCGTACGGGTTAGGATTAGGGGACGGGTGAGGGTCAGGCTTCTGGGAAGGGTTAGGGTTAGGGTTCGGGCTAGGGTAAGGGTTAGGGGACGGGGACGGTTTAGGGTCCAGGTGAGGGCACGACAACGCTTTAGGGGGAGCGTACGTGTGAGGGCGCGGGTTAGTGTCAGCGTACGCGTTAGGATTAGGGGACGGGTGAGGGTCAGGCTTCGGGGAAGTGTTAGGGTTAGGGTTCGGGCTAGGGTTAGGGTTAGGTGACGGGGACGGTTTAGGGTCCAGGTGAGGGCACGACAACGTTTTAGGGGGAGCGTAGGTGTGAGGGCGCGCGTTAGTGTCAGCGTACGGGTTAGGATTAGGGGACGGGTGAGTGTCAGGCTTCGGGGAAGGTTTAGGGTTAGGGTTTGGGCTAGGGTTAGGGTTAGGTGACGGGGACGGTTTAGGGTCCACGTGAGGGTACGACAACGCTTTAGAGGGAGCATACGTGTGAGGGCGTGGGTTAGTGTCAGCGTACGGGTTAGGATTAGGGGACGGGTGAGGGTCAGGCTTCGGGGAAGGGTTAGGGTTAGGGTTCGGACTAGGGTTAGGGTTAGGGGACGGGGAAGGTTCAGGGTCCAGGTGAGGGCACGACAACGCTTTAGGGGGAGCGTATGTGTGAGGGCGCGGGTTAGTGTCAGCGTACGGGTTAGGATTAGGGGACGGGTGAGGGTCAGGCTTCGGGGAAGGGTTAGGGTTAGGGTCCGGGCTAGGGTTAGGGTTAGGGGACGGGGACGGTTTAGGGTCCACGTGAGGGTACGACAACGCTTTAGTGGGAGAGTACGTGTGAGGGCACGGGTTAGTGTCAGCGTACGGGTTAGGATTAGGGGACGAGTGAGGGTCAGGCTTCGGGGAAGGGTTAGGGTTAGGGTTCGGGCTAGGGGTAGGGTTAGGGGACGGGGACGGTTTAGGGTCCAGGTGAGGGTACGACAACGCTTTAGGGGGAGCGTACGTGTGAGGGCGCGGGTTAGTGTCAGCGTACGGGTTAGGATTAGGGGACGGGTGAGTGTCAGGCTTCAGGGAAGGGTTAGGGTTAGGGTTCGGGCTAGGGTTAGGGTTAGGGGACAGGGACGGTTTAGGGTCCACGTGAGGGTTCGACAAATGTTTAGGGGGAGCGTACGTGTGAGTGCGCGGGTTAGTGTCAGCGTACGGGTTAGGATTAGGGGACGGGTGAGGGTCAGGCTTCGGGCAAGGGTTAGGGTTAGGGTTCGGGCTAGGGTTAGGGTTAGGGGACAGGGACGGTTTAGGGTCCACGTGAGGGTTCGACAAAGGTTTAGGGGGAGCGTACGTGTGAGGGCGCGGGTTAGTGTCAGCGTACGGGTTAGGATTGGGGGACGGGTGAGGGTTAGGCTTCGGGGAAGTGTTAGGGTTAGGGTTCGGGCTATGGTTAGGGTTAGGGGACGGGGACGGTTTAGGGTCCACGTGAGGGTACGACAACGCTTTACAGGGAGCGTACGTGTGAGGGCGCGGGTTAGTGTCAGCGTACGGGTATAGGATTAGGGGACGGGTGAGGGTCAGGCTTTTAGGAAGGGTTAGGGTTAGGGTTCGGGCTAGGGTTAGGGTTAGGGGAGGGGGACGTTTTAGGGTCCAGGTGAGGGTACGACAACACTTTAGGGGGAGCGTACGTGTGAGGGCGCGGGATAGTGTCAGCGTACGTGTTAGGATTATGGGACGGGTGAGGGTCAGGCTTCGGGGAAGGTTTAGGGTTAGGGTTCGGGCTAGGGTTAGGGTTAGTGGACGGGGACGGTTTAGGGTCCACGTGAGGGTACGACAAAGCTTTAGGGGAAGCGTACGAGTCAGTGCGCGGGTTAGTGTCAGCGTACGGGTTAGGATTAGGGGACGGGTGAGGGTCAGGCTTCGGGGAAGGGTTAGGGTTAGGGTTCGGGCTAGGGTTAGGGTTAGTGGACGGGGACGGTTTAGGGTCCAGGTGAGGGTACGACAACGCTTTAGGGGGAGCGTACGTGTGAGGGCGCGGGTTAGTGTCAGCGTACGCGTTAGGATTAGGGGACGGGTGAGGGTCCGGCTTCGGGGAAGGGTTAGGGTTAGGGTTCGGGCTAGGGTTAGGGTTAGGTGACGGGGACGGTTTAGGGTCCAGGTGAGGGCACGACAACGTTTTAGGGGGAGCGTACGTGTGAGGGCGCGGGTTAGTGTCAGCGTACGGGTTAGGATTAGGGGACGGGTGAGGGTCAGGCTTCGGGGAAGTGTTAGGGTTAGGGTTCGGGCTAGCGTTAGGGTGAGGGGACGGGGACGGTTTAGGGTCCAGGTGAGGGTACGACAACGCTTTAGGGGGAGCGTACGTGTGAGGGCGCGGGTTAGTGTCAGCGTACGGTTTAGGATTAGGGGACGGGTGAGGGTCAGGCTTCGGGGAAGTGTTAGGGTTAGGGTTCGGGCTAGCGTTAGGGTGAGGGGACGGGGACGGTTTAGGGTCCAGGTGAGGGTACGACAACGCTTTAGGGGGAGCGTACGTGTGAGGGCGCGGGTTAGTGTCAGCGTACGGGTTAGGATTAGGGGACGGGTGAGGGTCAGGATTCGGGGAATGGTTAGGGTTAGGGTTCTGGCTAGTGTTAGGGTTGTCGGACGGGGACGGTTTAGCGTCCACATGAGGGTACGACAACGCTTTAGTGGGAGCGTACGTGTGAGGGCGCGGGTTAGTGTCAGCGTACGGGTTAGGATTAGGGGACGGGTGAGGGTTAGGGTTAGGGTTAGGGTTCGGGCTAGGGTTAGGGTTAGGGCACGGGGACGGTTTAGGGTCCAGGTGAGGGTACGACAACGCTTTAGGGGGAGCGTACGTGTGAGGGCGCGGGTTAGTGTCAGCGTACGGGTTAGGATTAGGGGACGGGTGAGTGTCAGGCTTCGGGGAAGGGTTAGGGTTAGGGTTCGGGCTAGGGTTAGGGTTAGGGGACGGGGACGGTTTAGGGTCCAGGTGAGGGTACGACAACGCTTTAGGGGGAGCGTACGTGAGAGGGCGCGGGTTAGTGTCAGCGTACGGGTTAGGATTAGGGGACGGGTGAGGGTCAGGCTTCGGGGAAGGGTTAGGGTTAGGGTTCGGGCTAGGGTTAGGGTTAGGGGACGGGGACGGTTTAGGGTCCAGGTGAGGGCACGACAACGCTTTAGAGGGAGCGTACGTGTGAGGGCGCGGGTTAGTGTCAGCGTACGGGTTAGGATTAGGGGACGGGTGAGGGTCAGGCTTCGGGGAAGGTTTAGGGTTAGGGTTCGGGCTAGGGTTAGGGTTAGGGGACGGGGACGGTTTAGGGTCCAGGTGAGGGCACGACAACGCTTTAGGGGGATCGTACGTGTGAGGGCGCGGGTTAGTGTCAGCGTACGGGTTAGGATTAGGGGACGGGTGAGGGTCAGGCTTCGGGGAAGGGTTAGGGTTAGGGTTCGGGCTAGGGTTAGGGTTAGGGGACGGGGACGGTTTAGGGTCCAGGTGAGGGTACGACAACGCTTTAGGGGGAGCGTACATGTGAGGGCGCGGGTTAGTGTCAGCGTACGGGTTAGGATTAAGGGACGGGTGAAGGTCAGGCTTCGGGGAAGTGTTAGGGTTAGGGTTCGGGCTAGGGTTAGGGTTAGGGGACGGGGACGGTTTACGGTCCAGGTGAGGGCACGACAACGCTTTAGGGGGAGCGTACGTGTGAGGACGCGGGTTAGTGTCAGCGTACGGGTTAGGATTAGGGGACGGGTGAGGGTCAGGATTCGGGGAAGGGTTAGGTTTAGGGTTCGGGCTAGGGTTAGGGTTAGGGGACGGGGACGATTTCGGATCCAGGTGAGGGCACCACAACGCTTTTGGGGGAGCGTACGTGTGAGGGCGCGGGTTAGTGTCAGCGTACGGGTTAGGATTAGGGGACGGGTGAGGGTCAGGCTTCGGGGAAGGGTTAGGGTTAGGGTTCGGGCTAGGGTTAGGGTTAGGGGACGGGGACGGTTTCGGGTCCAGGTGAGGGCACGACAACGCTTTAGGGGGAGCGTACGTGTGAGGGCGCGGGTTAGGGTTAGCGTACGGGTTAGGATTAGGGGACGGGTGAGGGTCAGGCTTCGGGGAAGGGTTAGGTTTAGGGTTCGGGCTAGGGTTAGGGTTAGGGGACGGGGACGGTTTCGGATCCAGGTGAGGGCACCACAACGCTTTAGGGGGAGCGTACGTGTGAGGGCGCGGGTTAGTGTCAGCGTACGGGTTAGGATTAGGGGACGTGTGAGGGTCAGGCTTTGGGGAAGGGTTAGGGTTAGGGTTCGGGCTAGGGTTAGGGTTAGGGGACGGGGACGGTTTAGGGTCCAGGTGAGGGTACGACAACGCTTTAGGGGGAGCATACGTGTAAGGGCGTGGGTTAGTGTCAGCGTACGGTTTAGGATTAGGGGACGGGTGAGGGTCAGGCTTCGGGGAAGGGTTAGGGTTAGGGTTCGGGCTAGGGTTAGGGTGAGGGGAAGGGGACGGTTTAGGGTCCAGGTGAGGGTACGACAACGCTTTAGGGGGAGCGTACGTGTGAGGGCGCGGGTTAGTGTCAGCGTACGGGTTAGGATTAGGGGACGGGTGAGGGTCAGGCTTCGGGGAAGGGTTAGGGTTAGGGTTCGGGCTAGGGTTAGGGTGAGGGGACGGGGACGGTTTAGGGTCCAGGTGAGGGCACGACAACGCTTTAGGGGGAGCGTACGTGTGAGGGCGCGGGTTAGTGTCAGCGTACGGGTTAGGATTAGGGGACGGGTGAGGGTCAGGCTTCGGGGAAGGGTTAGGGTTAGGGTTCGGGCTAGGGTTAGGGTTAGGGGACGGGGACGGTTTAGGGTCCAGGTGAGGGTACGACAATGCTTTGGGGGAGCGTACGTGTGAGGGCGCGGGTTAGTGTCAGCGTACGGGTTAGGATTAGGGGACGGGTGAGGGTCAGGCTTCGGGGAAGGGTTAGGGTTATGGTTCGGGCTAGGGTTAGGGTTAAGGGACGGCGAGGTTTTAGGGTCCAGGTGAGGGTACGACAATGCTTTGGGGGAGCGTACGTGTGAGGGCACGGGTTAGTGTCAGCGTACGGGTTAGGATTAGGGGACGGGTGAGGGTCAGGCTTCGGGGAAGGGTTAGGGTTAGGGTTCGGGCTAGGGTTAGGGTTAGGATTAGGGGACGGTTTAGGGTCCAGGTGAGGGTACGATAACGCTTTAGGGGGAGCGTACGTGTGAGGTCGCGGGTTAGTGTCAGCGTACGGGTTAGGATTAGGGGACGGGTGAGGGTCAGGCTTCGGGGAAGGGTTAGGGTTAGGGTTCGGGCTAGGGTTAGGGTTAGGGGACGGGGACGGTTTAGGGTCCAGGTGAGGGCACGACAACGCTTTAGGGGGAGCGTACGTGTGAGGGCGCGGGTTAGTGTCAGCGTACGGGTTAGGATTAGGGGACGGGTGAGGGTCAGGCTTCGGGGAAGGGTTAGGGTTAGGGTTCGGGCTAGGGTTAGGGTTAGGGGACGGGGACGGTTTAGGGTCCAGGTGAGGGTACGACAACACTTTAGGGGGAGTGTACGTGTGAGGGCGCGGGTTAGGGTCAGCGTACGGGTTAGGATTAGGGGACGGGTGAGGGTCAGGCTTCGGGGAAGGGTTAGGTGTAGGGTTCGGGCTAGGGTTAGGGGACGGGGACGGTTTCGGGTCCAGGTGAGGGCACCACAACGCTTTAGGGGGAGCGTACGTGTGAGGGCGCGGGTTAGTGTCAGCGTACGGGTTAGGATTAGGGGACATGTGAGGGTCAGGCTTCGGGGAAGGGTTAGGGTTAGGGTTCGGGCTAGGGTTAGGGTTAGGGGACGGGGACGGTTTAGGGTCCAGGTGAGGGTACGACAACGCTTTAGGGGGAGTGTACGTGTGAGGGCGTGGGTTAGTGTCAGCGTATGGGTTAGGATTAGGGGACGGGTGAGGGTCAGGCTTCGGGGAAGGGTTAGGGTTAGGGTTTGGGCTAGGGTTAGGGTTAGGGGACGGAGACTGTTTAGGGTCCAGGTGAGGGTACGACAACGCTTTAGGGGGAGCGTACGTGTGAGGGCACGGGTTAGTGTCAGCGTACGGGTTAGGATTAGGGGACGGGTGAGGGTCAGGCTTCGGGGAAGGGTTAGGGTTAGGGTTCGGGCTAGGGTTAGTGTTAGGGGACGGGGACGGTTTAGGGTCCAGGTGAGGGTACGACAACGCTTTAGGGGGAGAGTACGTGTGAGGGCGCGTGTTAGTGTCAGCGTACGGTTTAGGATTAGGGGACGGGTGAGGGTCAGGCTTCGGGGAAGGGTTAGGATTAGGGTTCGGGCTAGGGTTAGGGTTAGGGGACGGGGATGGTTTAGGGTCCACGTGAGGGCACGACAACGCTTTAGGGGGAGAGTACGTGTGAGGGCGCGGGTTAGTGTCAGCGTACGGGTTAGGATTAGGGGACGGGTGAGGGTCAGGCTTCGGGGAAGAGTTAGGATTAGGGTTCGGTCTAGGGTTAGGGTTAGGGGACGGGGACGGTTTTGGGTCCAGGTGAGGGTACGACAACACTTTAGGGGGAGCGTACGTGTGAGGGCGCGGGTTAGTGTCAGCGTACGGGTTAGGATTAGGGGACGGGTGAGGGTCAGGCTTCGGGGAAGGGTTAGGGTTATGGTTCGGTCTAGGGTTAGGGTTAAGGGACGGGGAGGGTTTAGGGTTCAGGTGAGGGTACGACAACGCTTTAGGGGGAGAGTACGTGTGAGGGCGCGGGTTAGTGTCAGCGTACGGGTTAGGATTAGGGGACGGGTGAGGGTCAGGCTTCGGGGAAGAGTTAGGGTTAGGGTTCGGGCTAGGGTTAGGGTTAGGGGACGGGGACGGTTTAGGGTCCAGGTGAGGGCACGACAACGCTTTAGGGGGAGCGTACGTGTGAGGGCGCTGGTTAGTGTCAGCGTACGGGTTAGGATTAGGGCACGGGTGAGGGTCAGGCTTCGGGGGAGTGTTAGGGTTAGGGTTCGGGCTAGGGTTAGGGTTAGGGGACGGGGACGGTTTAGGGTCCAGGTGAGGGCACGACAACGCTTTAGGGGGAGCGTACGTGTTAGGGCGCGGGTTAGTGTCAGCGTACGGTTAGGATTAGGGGACGGGTGAGGGTCAGGCTTCGGGGAAGGGTTAGGGTTAGGGTTCGGGCTAGGGTTAGGGTTAGGGGACGGGGACGGTTTAGGGTCCAGGTGAGGGTACCATAACGCTTTAGGGGGAGCGTACGTGTGAGGGCGCGGGTTAGTTTCAGCGTACGGGTTAGGATTAGGGGACGGGTGTGGGTCAGGCTTCGGGGAAGGGTTAGGGTTAGGGTTCGGGCTAGGGTTAGGGTTAGGGGACGGGGACGGTTTAGGGTCCAGGTGAGTGCACGACAACGCTTTAGGGGGAGCGTACGTGTGAGGGCGCGGGTTAGTGTCAGCGTACGGGTTAGGATTAGGGGACGGGTGAGGGTCAGGCTTCGGGGAAGGGTTAGGGTTAGGGTTCGGGCTAGGGTTAGGGTTAGGGCACGGGGACGGTTTAGGGTCCAGATGAGGGTACGACAACGCTTTAGGGGGAGCGTACGTGTGAGGGCGCGGGTTAGTGTCAGCGTACGGGTTAGGATTAAGGGACGGGTGAGGGTCAGGCTTCGGGGAAGGGTTAGGGTTAGGGTTCGGGCTAGGGTTAGGGTTAGGGGACGGGGACGGTTTAGGGTCCAGGTGAGGGCACGACAACGCTTTAGGGGGAGCGTACGTGTGAGGGCGCGGGTTAGTGTCAGCGTACGGGTTAGGATTAGGGGACGGGTGTGGGTCAGGCTTCGGGGAAGGGTTAGGGTTAGGGTTCGGGCTAGGGTTAGGGTTAGGGGACGGGGACGGTTTAGGGTCCAGGTGAGGGCACGACAATGCTTTAGGGGGAGCGTACGTGTGAGGGCGCGGGTTAGTGTCAGCGTACGGGTTAGGATTAGGGGACGGGTGAGGGTCAGGCTTCGGGGAAGGGTTAGGGTTAGGGTTCGGGCTAGGGTTAGGGTTAGGGGACGGGGACGGTTTAGGGTCCAGGTGAGGGTACGACAACGCTTTAGGGGGAGCGTATGTGTGAGGGCGCGGGTTAGTGTCAGCGTACGGGTTAGGATTAGGGGACGGGTGAGGGTCAGGCTTCGGGGAAGGGTTAGGGTTAGGGTTCGGGCTAGGGTTAGGGTTAGGGGACGGGGACGGTTTAGGGTCCAGGTGAGGGCACGACAACGCTTTAGAGGGAGCGTACGTGTGAGGGCGCGGGTTAGTGTCAGCGTACGGGTTAGGATTAGGGGACGGGTGAGGGTCAGGCTTCGGGGAAGGTTTAGGGTTAGGGTTCGGGCTAGGGTTAGGGTTAGGGGACGGGGACGGTTTAGGGTCCAGGTGAGGGCACGACAACGCTTTAGGGGGAGCGTACGTGTGAGGGCGCGGGTTAGTGTCAGCGTACGGGTTAGGATTAGGGGACGGGTGAGGGTCAGGCTTTGGGGAAGTGTTAGGGTTAGGGTTCGGGCTAGGGTTAGGGTTAGTGGACGGGGACGGTTTAGGGTCCAGGTGAGGGCACGACAACGCTTTAGGGGGAGCATACGTGTAAGGGCGTGGGTTAGTGTCAGCGTACGGTTTAGGATTAGGGGACGGGTGAGGGTCAGGCTTCGGGGAAGGGTTAGGGTTAGGGTTCGGGCTAGGGTTAGGGTGAGGGGAAGGGGACGGTTTAGGGTCCAGGTGAGGGTACGACAACGCTTTAGGGGGAGCGTACGTGTGAGGGCGCGGGTTAGTGTCAGCGTACGGGTTAGGATTAGGGGACGGGTGAGGGTCAGGCTTCGGGGAAGAGTTAGGGTTAGGGTTCGGGCTAGGGTTAGGGTTAGGGGACGGGGACGGTTTAGGGTCCAGGTGAGGGCACGACAACGCTTTAGGGGGAGCGTACGTGTGAGGGCGCTGGTTAGTGTCAGCGTACGGGTTAGGATTAGGGCACGGGTGAGGGTCAGGCTTCGGGGGAGTGTTAGGGTTAGGGTTCGGGCTAGGGTTAGGGTTAGTGGACGGGGACGGTTTAGGGTCCAGGTGAGGGCACGACAACGCTTTAGGGGGAGCGTACGTGTTAGGGCGCGGGTTAGTGTCAGCGTACGGTTAGGATTAGGGGACGGGTGAGGGTCAGGCTTCGGGGAAGGGTTAGGGTTATGGTTCGGGCTAGGGTTAGGGTTAAGGGACGGCGAGGGTTTAGGGTCCAGGTGAGGGTACGACAATGCTTTAGGGGGAGCGTACGTGTGAGGGCACGGGTTAGTGTCAGCGTACGGGTTAGGATTAGGGGACGGGTGAGGGTCAGGCTTCGGGGAAGGGTTAGGGTTAGGGTTCGGGCTAGGGTTAGGGTTAGGGGACGGGGACGGTTTAGGGTCCAGGTGAGGGTACCATAACGCTTTAGGGGGAGCGTACGTGTGAGGGCGCGGGTTAGTTTCAGCGTACGGGTTAGGATTAGGGGACGGGTGAGGGTCAGGCTTCGGGGAAGGGTTAGGGTTAGGGTTCGGGCTAGGGTTAGGGTTAGGGGACGGGGACGGTTTAGGGTCCAGGTGAGGGCACGACAACGCTTTAGGGGGAGCGTACGTGTGAGGGCGCGGGTTAGTGTCAGCGTACGGGTTAGGATTAGGGGACGGGTGAGGGTCAGGCTTCGGGGAAGGGTTAGGGTTAGGGTTCGGGCTAGGGTTAGGGTTAGGGCACGGGGACGGTTTAGGGTCCAGGTGAGGGTACGACAACGCTTTAGGGGGAGCGTACGTGTGAGGGCGCGGGTTAGTGTCAGCGTACGGGTTAGGATTAAGGGACGGGTGAGGGTCAGGCTTCGGGGAAGGGTTAGGGTTAGGGTTCGGGCTAGGGTTAGGGTTAGGGGACGGGGACGGTTTAGGGTCCAGGTGAGGGCACGACAACGCTTTAGGGGGAGCGTACGTGTGAGGGCGCGGGTTAGTGTCAGCGTACGGGTTAGGATTAGGGGACGGGTGTGGGTCAGGCTTCGGGGAAGGGTTAGGGTTAGGGTTCGGGCTAGGGTTAGGGTTAGGGGACGGGGACGGTTTAGGGTCCAGGTGAGGGCACGACAATGCTTTAGGGGGAGCGTACGTGTGAGGGCGCGGGTTAGTGTCAGCGTACGGGTTAGGATTAGGGGACGGGTGAGGGTCAGGCTTCGGGGAAGGGTTAGGGTTAGGGTTCGGGCTAGGGTTAGGGTTAGGGGACGGGGACGGTTTAGGGTCCAGGTGAGGGTACGACAACGCTTTAGGGGGAGCGTACGTGTGAGGGCGCGGGTTAGTGTCAGCGTACGGGTTAGGATTAGGGGACGGGTGAGGGTCAGGCTTCGGGGAAGGGTTAGGGTTAGGGTTCGGGCTAGGGTTAGGGTTAGGGGACGGGGACGGTTTAGGGTCCAGGTGAGGGCACGACAACGCTTTAGAGGGAGCGTACGTGTGAGGGCGCGGGTTAGTGTCAGCGTACGGGTTAGGATTAGGGGACGGGTGAGGGTCAGGCTTCGGGGAAGGTTTAGGGTTAGGGTTCGGGCTAGGGTTAGGGTTAGGGGACGGGGACGGTTTAGGGTCCAGGTGAGGGCACGACAACGCTTTAGGGGGAGCGTACGTGTGAGGGCGCGGGTTAGTGTCAGCGTACGGGTTAGGATTAGGGGACGGGTGAGGGTCAGGCTTTGGGGAAGGGTTAGGGTTAGGGTTCGGGCTAGGGTTAGGGTTAGGGGACGGGGACGGTTTAGGGTCCAGGTGAGGGTACGACAACGCTTTAGGGGGAGCATACGTGTAAGGGCGTGGGTTAGTGTCAGCGTACGGTTTAGGATTAGGGGACGGGTGAGGGTCAGGCTTCGGGGAAGGGTTAGGGTTAGGGTTCGGGCTAGGGTTAGGGTGAGGGGAAGGGGACGGTTTAGGGTCCAGGTGAGGGTACGACAACGCTTTAGGGGGAGCGTACGTGTGAGGGCGCGGGTTAGTGTCAGCGTACGGGTTAGGATTAGGGGACGGGTGAGGGTCAGGCTTCGGGGAAGAGTTAGGGTTAGGGTTCGGGCTAGGGTTAGGGTTAGGGGACGGGGACGGTTTAGGGTCCAGGTGAGGGCACGACAACGCTTTAGGGGGAGCGTACGTGTGAGGGCGCTGGTTAGTGTCAGCGTACGGGTTAGGATTAGGGCACGGGTGAGGGTCAGGCTTCGGGGGAGTGTTAGGGTTAGGGTTCGGGCTAGGGTTAGGGTTAGGGGACGGGGACGGTTTAGGGTCCAGGTGAGGGCACGACAACGCTTTAGGGGGAGCGTACGTGTTAGGGGGCGGGTTAGTGTCAGCGTACGGTTAGGATTAGGGGACGGGTGAGGGTCAGGCTTCGGGGAAGGGTTAGGGTTATGGTTCGGGCTAGGGTTAGGGTTAAGGGACGGCGAGGGTTTAGGGTCCAGGTGAGGGTACGACAATGCTTTAGGGGGAGCGTACGTGTGAGGGCACGGGTTAGTGTCAGCGTACGGGTTAGGATTAGGGGACGGGTGAGGGTCAGGCTTCGGGGAAGGGTTAGGGTTAGGGTTCGGGCTAGGGTTAGGGTTAGGGGACGGGGACGGTTTAGGGTCCAGGTGAGGGTACCATAACGCTTTAGGGGGAGCGTACGTGTGAGGGCGCGGGTTAGTTTCAGCGTACGGGTTAGGATTAGGGGACGGGTGAGGGTCAGGCTTCGGGGAAGGGTTAGGGTTAGGGTTCGGGCTAGGGTTAGGGTTAGGGGACGGGGACGGTTTAGGGTCCAGGTGAGGGCACGACAACGCTTTAGGGGGAGCGTACGTGTGAGGGCGCGGGTTAGTGTCAGCGTACGGGTTAGGATTAGGGGACGGGTGAGGGTCAGGCTTCGGGGAAGGGTTAGGGTTAGGGTTCGGGCTAGGGTTAGGGTTAGGGCACGGGGACGGTTTAGGGTCCAGGTGAGGGTACGACAACGCTTTAGGGGGAGCGTACGTGTGAGGGCGCGGGTTAGTGTCAGCGTACGGGTTAGGATTAAGGGACGGGTGAGGGTCAGGCTCCGGGGAAGGGTTAGGGTTAGGGTTCGGGCTAGGGTTAGGGTTAGGGGACGGGGACGGTTTAGGGTCCAGGTGAGGGCACGACAACGCTTTAGGGGGAGCGTACGTGTGAGGGCGCGGGTTAGTGTCAGCGTACGGGTTAGGATTAGGGGACGGGTGTGGGTCAGGCTTCGGGGAAGGGTTAGGGTTAGGGTTCGGGCTAGGGTTAGGGTTAGGGGACGGGGACGGTTTAGGGTCCAGGTGAGGGCACGACAATGCTTTAGGGGGAGCGTACGTGTGAGGGCGCGGGTTAGTGTCAGCGTACGGGTTAGGATTAGGGGACGGGTGAGGGTCAGGCTTCGGGGAAGGGTTAGGGTTAGGGTTCGGGCTAGGGTTAGGGTTAGGGGACGGGGACGGTTTAGGGTCCAGGTGAGGGTACGACAACGCTTTAGGGGGAGCGTACGTGTGAGGGCGCGGGTTAGTGTCAGCGTACGGGTTAGGATTAGGGGACGGGTGAGGGTCAGGCTTCGGGGAAGGGTTAGGGTTAGGGTTCGGGCTAGGGTTAGGGTTAGGGGACGGGGACGGTTTAGGGTCCAGGTGAGGGCACGACAACGCTTTAGGGGGAGCGTATGTGTGAGGGCGCTGGTTAGTGTCAGCGTACGGGTTAGGATTAGGGGACGGGTGAGGGTCAGGCTTCGGGGAAGGGTTAGGGTTAGGGTTCGGGCTATGGTTAGTGTTAGGGGACGGGGACGGTTTAGGGTCCAGGTGAGGGTACGACAACGCTTTAGGGGGAGAGTACGTGTGAGGGCGCGTGTTAGTGTCAGCGTACGGTTTAGGATTAGGGGACGGGTGAGGGTCAGGCTTCGGGGAAGGGTTAGGATTAGGGTTCGGGCTAGGGTTAGGGTTAGGGGACGGGGATGGTTTAGGGTCCACGTGAGGGCACGACAACGCTTTAGGGGGAGAGTACGTGTGAGGGCGCGGGTTAGTGTCAGCGTACGGGTTAGGATTAGGGGACGGGTGAGGTTCAGGCTTCGGGGAAGAGTTAGGATTAGGGTTCGGTCTAGGGTTAGGGTTAGGGGACGGGGACGGTTTAGGGTCCAGGTGAGGGTACGACAACACTTTAGGGGGAGCGTACGTGTGAGGGCGCGGGTTAGTGTCAGCGTACGGGTTAGGATTAGGGGACGGGTGAGGGTCAGGCTTCGGGGAAGTGTTAGGGTTATGGTTCGGTCTAGGGTTAGGGTTAAGGGACGGGGAGGGTTTAGGGTTCAGGTGAGGGTACGACAACGCTTTAGGGGGAGAGTACGTGTGAGGGCGCGGGTTAGTGTCAGCGTACGGGTTAGGATTAGGGGACGGGTGAGGGTCAGGCTTCGGGGAAGAGTTAGGGTTAGGGTTCGGGCTAGGGTTAGGGTTAGGGGACGGGGACGGTTTAGGGTCCAGGTGAGGGCACGACAACGCTTTAGGGGGAGCGTACGTGTGAGGGCGCTGGTTAGTGTCAGCGTACGGGTTAGGATTAGGGCACGGGTGAGGGTCAGGCTTCGGGGGAGTGTTAGGGTTAGGGTTCGGGCTAGGGTTAGGGTTAGGGGACGGGGACGGTTTAGGGTCCAGGTGAGGGCACGACAACGCTTTAGGGGGAGCGTACGTGTTAGGGCGCGGGTTAGTGTCAGCGTACGGTTAGGATTAGGGGACGGGTGAGGGTCAGGCTTCGGGGAAGGGTTAGGGTTATGGTTCGGGCTAGGGTTAGGGTTAAGGGACGGCGAGGGTTTAGGGTCCAGGTGAGGGTACGACAATGCTTTAGGGGGAGCGTACGTATGAGGGCACGGGTTAGTGTCAGCGTACGGGTTAGGATTAGGGGACGGGTGAGGGTCAGGCTTCGGGGAAGGGTTAGGGTTAGGGTTCGGGCTAGGGTTAGGGTTAGGGGACGGGGACGGTTTAGGGTCCAGGTGAGGGTACCATAACGCTTTAGGGGGAGCGTACGTGTGAGGGCGCGGGTTAGTTTCAGCGTACGGGTTAGGATTAGGGGACGGGTGAGGGTCAGGCTTCGGGGAAGGGTTAGGGTTAGGGTTCGGGCTAGGGTTAGGGTTAGGGGACGGGGACGGTTTAGGGTCCAGGTGAGTGCACGACAACGCTTTAGGGGGAGCGTACGTGTGAGGGCGCGGGTTAGTGTCAGCGTACGGGTTAGGATTAGGGGACGGGTGAGGGTCAGGCTTCGGGGAAGGGTTAGGGTTAGGGTTCGGGCTAGGGTTAGGGTTAGGGCACGGGGACGGTTTAGGGTTCAGGTGAGGGTACGACAACGCTTTAGGGGGAGCGTACGTGTGAGGGCGCGGGTTAGTGTCAGCGTACGGGTTAGGATTAAGGGACGGGTGAGGGTCAGGCTTCGGGGAAGGGTTAGGGTTAGGGTTCGGGCTAGGGTTAGGGTTAGGGGACGGGGACGGTTTAGGGTCCAGGTGAGGGCACGACAACGCTTTAGGGGGAGCGTACGTGTGAGGGCGCGGGTTAGTGTCAGCGTACGGGTTAGGATTAGGGGACGGGTGTGGGTCAGGCTTCGGGGAAGGGTTAGGGTTAGGGTTCGGGCTAGGGTTAGGGTTAGGGGACGGGGACGGTTTAGGGTCCAGGTGAGGGCACGACAATGCTTTAGGGGGAGCGTACGTGTGAGGGCGCGGGTTAGTGTCAGCGTACGGGTTAGGATTAGGGGACGGGTGAGGGTCAGGCTTCGGGGAAGGGTTAGGGTTAGGGTTCGGGCTAGGGTTAGGGTTAGGGGACGGGGACGGTTTAGGGTCCAGGTGAGGGTACGACAACGCTTTAGGGGGAGCATACGTGTGAGGGCGCGGGTTAGTGTCAGCGTACGGGTTAGGATTAGGGGACGGGTGAGGGTCAGGCTTCGGGGAAGGGTTAGGGTTAGGGTTCGGGCTAGGGTTAGGGTTAGGGGACGGGGACGGTTTAGGGTCCAGGTGAGGGCACGACAACGCTTTAGAGGGAGCGTACGTGTGAGGGCGCGGGTTAGTGTCAGCGTACGGGTTAGGATTAGGGGACGGGTGAGGGTCAGGCTTCGGGAAAGGTTTAGGGTTAGGGTTCGGGCTAGGGTTAGGGTTAGGGGACGGGGACGGTTTAGGGTCCAGGTGAGGGCACGACAACGCTTTAGGGGGAGCGTACGTGTGAGGGCGCGGGTTAGTGTCAGCGTACGGGTTAGGATTAGGGGACGGGTGAGGGTCAGGCTTTGGGGAAGTGTTAGTGTTAGGGTTCGGGCTAGGGTTAGGGTTAGGGGACGGGGACGGTTTAGGGTCCAGGTGAGGGTACGACAACGCTTTAGGGGGAGCATACGTGTAAGGGCGTGGGTTAGTGTCAGCGTACGGTTTAGGATTAGGGGACGGGTGAGGGTCAGGCTTCGGGGAAGGGTTAGGGTTAGGGTTCGGGCTAGGGTTAGGGTGAGGGGAAGGGGACGGTTTAGGGTCCAGGTGAGGGTACGACAACGCTTTAGGGGGAGCGTACGTGTGAGGGCGCGGGTTAGTGTCAGCGTACGGGTTAGGATTAGGGGACGGGTGAGGGTCAGGCTTCGGGGAAGAGTTAGGGTTAGGGTTCGGGCTAGGGTTAGGGTTAGGGGACGGGGACGGTTAAGGGTCCAGGTGAGGGCACGACAACGCTTTAGGGGGAGCGTACGTGTGAGGGCGCTGGTTAGTGTCAGCGTACGGGTTAGGATTAGGGCACGGGTGAGGGTCAGGCTTCGGGGGAGTGTTAGGGTTAGGGTTCGGGCTAGGGTTAGGGTTAGGGGACGGGGACGGTTTAGGGTCCAGGTGAGGGCACGACAACGCTTTAGGGGGAGCGTACGTGTTAGGGCGCGGGTTAGTGTCAGCGTACGGTTAGGATTAGGGGACGGGTGAGGGTCAGGCTTCGGGGAAGGGTTAGGGTTATGGTTCGGGCTAGGGTTAGGGTTAAGGGACGGCGAGGGTTTAGGGTCCAGGTGAGGGTACGACAATGCTTTAGGGGGAGCGTACGTGTGAGGGCACGGGTTAGTGTCAGCGTACGGGTTAGGATTAGGGGACGGGTGAGGGTCAGGCTTCGGGGAAGGGTTAGGGTTAGGGTTCGGGCTAGGGTTAGGGTTAGGGGACGGGGACGGTTTAGGGTCCAGGTGAGGGTACCATAACGCTTTAGGGGGAGCGTACGTGTGAGGGCGCGGGTTAGTTTCAGCGTACGGGTTAGGATTAGGGGACGGGTGAGGGTCAGGCTTCGGGGAAGGGTTAGGGTTAGGGTTCGGGCTAGGGTTAGGGTTAGGGGACGGGGACGGTTTAGGGTCCAGGTGAGGGCACGACAACGCTTTAGGGGGAGCGTACGTGTGAGGGCGCGGGTTAGTGTCAGCGTACGGGTTAGGATTAGGGGACGGGTGAGGGTCAGGCTTCGGGGAAGGGTTAGGGTTAGGGTTCGGGCTAGGGTTAGGGTTAGGGCACGGGGACGGTTTAGGGTCCAGGTGAGGGTACGACAACGCTTTAGGGGGAGCATACGTGTAAGGGCGTGGGTTAGTGTCAGCGTACGGTTTAGGATTAGGGGACGGGTGAGGGTCAGGCTTCGGGGAAGGGTTAGGGTTAGGGTTCGGGCTAGGGTTAGGGTGAGGGGAAGGGGACGGTTTAGGGTCCAGGTGAGGGTACGACAACGCTTTAGGGGGAGCGTACGTGTGAGGGCGCGGGTTAGTGTCAGCGTACGGGTTAGGATTAGGGGACGGGTGAGGGTCAGGCTTCGGGGAAGAGTTAGGGTTAGGGTTCGGGCTAGGGTTAGGGTTAGGGGACGGGGACGGTTTAGGGTCCAGGTGAGGGCACGACAACGCTTTAGGGGGAGCGTACGTGTTAGGGCGCGGGTTAGTGTCAGCGTACGGTTAGGATTAGGGGACGGGTGAGGGTCAGGCTTCGGGGAAGGGTTAGGGTTATGGTTCGGGCTAGGGTTAGGGTTAAGGGACGGCGAGGGTTTAGGGTCCAGGTGAGGGTACGACAATGCTTTAGGGGGAGCGTACGTGTGCGGGCACGGGTTAGTGTCAGCGTACGGGTTAGGATTAGGGGACGGGTGAGGGTCAGGCTTCGGGGAAGGGTTAGGGTTAGGGTTCGGGCTAGGGTTAGGGTTAGGGGACGGGGACGGTTTAGGGTCCAGGTGAGGGTACCATAACGCTTTAGGGGGAGCGTACGTGTGAGGGCGCGGGTTAGTTTCAGCGTACGGGTTAGGATTAGGGGACGGGTGAGGGTCAGGCTTCGGGGAAGGGTAGGGTTAGGGTTCGGGCTAGGGTTAGGGTTAGGGGACGGGGACGGTTTAGGGTCCAGGTGAGGGCACGACAACGCTTTAGGGGGAGCGTACGTGTGAGGGCGCGGGTTAGTGTCAGCGTACGGGTTAGGATTAGGGGACGGGTGAGGGTCAGGCTTCGGGGAAGGGTTAGGGTTAGGGTTCGGGCTAGGGTTAGGGTTAGGGCACGGGGACGGTTTAGGGTCCAGGTGAGGGTACGACAACGCTTTAGGGGGAGCGTACGTGTGAGGGCGCGGGTTAGTGTCAGCGTACGGGTTAGGATTAGGGGACGGGTGAGGGTCAGGCTTCGGGGAAGGGTTAGGGTTAGGGTTCGGGCTAGGGTTAGGGTTAGGGGACGGGGACGGTTTAGGGTCCAGGTGAGGGCACGACAACGCTTTAGGGGGAGCGTACGTGTGAGGGCGCGGGTTAGTGTCAGCGTACGGGTTAGGATTAGGGGACGGGTGTGGGTCAGGCTTCGGGGAAGGGTTAGGGTTAGGGTTCGGGCTAGGGTTAGGGTTAGGGGACGGGGACGGTTTAGGGTCCAGGTGAGGGCACGACAATGCTTTAGGGGGAGCGTACGTGTGAGGGCGCGGGTTAGTGTCAGCGTACGGGTTAGGATTAGGGGACGGGTGAGGGTCAGGCTTCGGGGAAGGGTTAGGGTTAGGGTTCGGGCTAGGGTTAGGGTTAGGGGACGGGGACGGTTTAGGGTCCAGGTGAGGGTACGACAACGCTTTAGGGGGAGCGTACGTGTGAGGGCGCGGGTTAGTGTCAGCGTACGGGTTAGGATTAGGGGACGGGTGAGGGTCAGGCTTCGGGGAAGGGTTAGGGTTAGGGTTCGGGCTAGGGTTAGGGTTAGGGGACGGGGACGGTTTAGGGTCCAGGTGAGGGCACGACAACGCTTTAGAGGGAGCGTACGTGTGAGGGCGTGGGTTAGTGTCAGCGTACGGGTTAGGATTAGGGGACGGGTGAGGGTCAGGCTTCGGGGAAGGTTTAGGGTTAGGGTTCGGGCTAGGGTTAGGGTTAGGGGACGGGGACGGTTTAGGGTCCAGGTGAGGGCACGACAACGCTTTAGGGGGAGCGTACGTGTGAGGGCGCGGGTTAGTGTCAGCGTACGGGTTAGGATTAGGGGACGGGTGAGGGTCAGGCTTTGGGGAAGTGTTAGGGTTAGGGTTCGGGCTAGGGTTAGGGTTAGGGGACGGGGACGGTTTAGGGTCCAGGTGAGGGTACGACAACGCTTTAGGGGGAGCATACGTGTAAGGGAGTGGGTTAGTGTCAGCGTACGGTTTAGGATTAGGGGACGGGTGAGGGTCAGGCTTCGGGGAAGGGTTAGGGTTAGGGTTCGGGCTAGGGTTAGGGTGAGGGGAAGCGGACGGTTTAGGGTCCAGGTGAGGGTACGACAACGCTTTAGGGGGAGCGTACGTGTGAGGGCGCGGGTTAGTGTCAGCGTACGGGTTAGGATTAGGGGACGGGTGAGGGTCAGGCTTCGGGGAAGGGTTAGGGTTAGGGTTCGGGCTAGGGTTAGGGTGAGGGGACGGGGACGGTTTAGGGTCCAGGTGAGGGCACGACAACGCTTTAGGGGGAGCGTACGTGTGAGGGCGCGGGTTAGTGTCAGCGTACGGGTTAGGATTAGGGGACGGGTGAGGGTCAGGCTTCGGGGAAGGGTTAGGGTTATGGTTCGGGCTAGGGTTAGGGTTAGGGGACGGGGACGGTTTAGGGTCCAGGTGAGGGTACGACAACGCTTTAGGGGGAGCGTACGTGTGAGGGCGCGGGTTAGGGTCAGCGTACGGGTTAGGATTAGGGGACGGGTGAGGGTCAGGCTTCGGGGAAGGGTTAGGGTTAGGGTTCGGGCTAGGGTTAGGGTTAGGGGACGGGGACGGTTTAGGGTCCAGGTGAGGGCACGACAACGCTTTAGGGGGAGCATACGTGTGAGGGCGCGGGTTAGTGTCAGCGTACGGTTTAGGATTAGGGGACGGGTGAGGGTCAGGCTTCGGGGAAGGGTTAGGATTAGGGTTCGGGCTAGGGTAAGGGTTAGGGGACGGGGATGGTTTAGGGTCCACGTGAGGGCACGACAACGCTTTAGGGGGAGAGTACGTGTGAGGGCGCGGGTTAGTGTCAGCGTACGGGTTAGGATTAGGGGACGGGTGAGTGTCAGGCTTCGGGGAAGAGTTAGGGTTAGGGTTCGGGCTAGGGTTAGGGTTAGGGGACGGGGACGGTTTAGGGTCCAGGTGAGGGCACGACAACGCTTTAGGGGGATCGTACGTGTGAGGGCGCGGGTTAGTGTCAGCGTACGGGTTAGGATTACGGCACGGGTGAGGGTCAGGCTTCGGGGAAGGGTTAGGGTTAGGGTTCGGGCTAGGGTTAGGGTTAGGGGACGGGGACGGTTTAGGGTCCACGTGAGGGTACGACAACGCTTTAGGGGGAGCGTACGTGTGAGGGCGCGGGTTAGGGTCAGCGTACGGGTTAGGATTAGGGGACGGGTGAGGGTCAGGCTTCGGGGAAGGGGTAGGTTTAGGGTTCGGGCTAGGGTTAGGGTTAGGGGACGGGGACGGTTTCGGGTCCAGGTGAGGGCACGACAACGCTTTAGGGGGAGCGTACGTGTGAGGACGCGGGTTAGTGTCAGCGTACGGGTTAGGATTAGGGGACGTGTGAGGGTCAGGCTTCGGGGAAGGTTTAGGGTTAGGGTTCGGGCTAGGGTTAGGGTTAGGGGACGGGGACGGTTTAGGGTCCAGGTGAGGGTACGACAACGCTTTAGGGGGAGCATACGTGTGAGGGCGCGGGTTAGTGTCAGCGTACGGTTTAGGATTAGGGGACGGGTGAGGGTCAGGCTTCGGGGAAGGGTTAGGGTTAGGGTTCGGGCTAGGCTTAGGGTTAGGGGACGGGGACGGTTTAGGGTCCAGGTGAGGGTACGACAACGCTTTAGGGGGAGCGTACGTGTGAGGGCGCGGGTTAGTGTCAGCGTACGGGTTAGGATTAGGGGACGGGTGAGGGTCAGGCTTCGGGGAAGGGTTAGGGTTAGGGTTCGGGCTAGGGTTAGGGTTAGGGGACGGGGACGGTTTAGGGTCCAGGTGAGGGTACGACAACGCTTTAGAGGGAGCGTACGTGTGATGGCGCGGGTTACTGTCAGCGTACGGGTTAGGATTAGGGGACGGGTGAGGGTCAGGCTTCGGGGAAGGGTTAGGGTTAGGGTTCGGGCTAGGGTTAGGGTGAGGGGACGGGGACGGTTTAGGGTCCAGGTGAGGGCACGACAACGCTTTAGGGGGAGCGTACGTGTGAGGGCGCGGGTTAGTGTCAGCGTACGGGTTAGGATTATGGGACGGGTGAGGGTCAGGCTTCGGGGAAGGGTTAGGGTTAGGGTTCGAGCTAGGGTTAGGGTTAGGGGACGGGGACGGTTTAGGGTCCAGGTGAGGGTACGACAACGCTTTAGGGGGAGAGTACGTGTGAGGGCGCGGGTTAGTGTCAGCGTACGGGTTAGGATTAGGGGACGGGTGAGGTTCAGGCTTCGGGGAAGAGTTAGGGTTAGGGTTCGGTCTAGGGTTAGGGTTAGGGGACGGGGACGGTTTAGGGTCCAGGTGAGGGTACGACAACACTTTAGGGGGAGCGTACGTGTGAGGGCGCGGGTTAGTGTCAGCGTACGGGTTAGGATTAGGGGACGGGTGAGGGTCAGGCTTCGGGGAAGGGTTAGGGTTATGGTTCGGTCTAGGGTTAGGGTTAAGGGACGGGGAGGGTTTAGGGTTCAGGTGAGGGTACGACAACGCTTTAGGGGGAGAGTACGTGTGAGGGCGCGGGTTAGTGTCAGCGTACGGGTTAGGATTAGGGGACGGGTGAGGGTCAGGCTTCGGGGAAGAGTTAGGGTTAGGGTTCGGGCTAGGGTTAGGGTTAGGGGACGGGGACGGTTTAGGGTCCAGGTGAGGGCACGACAACGCTTTAGGGGGAGCGTACGTGTGAGGACGCGGGTTAGTGTCAGCGTACGGGTTAGGATTAGGGGACGTGTGAGGGTCAGGCTTCGGGGAAGGTTTAGGGTTAGGGTTCGGGCTAGGGTTAGGGTTAGGGGACGGGGACGGTTTAGGGTCCAGGTGAGGGTACGACAACGCTTTAGGGGGAGCATACGTGTGAGGGCGCGGGTTAGTGTCAGCGTACGGTTTAGGATTAGGGGACGGGTGAGGGTCAGGCTTCGGGGAAGGGTTAGGGTTAGGGTTCGGGCTAGGGTTAGGGTTAGGGGACGGGGACGGTTTAGGGTCCAGGTGAGGGTACGACAACGCTTTAGGGGGAGCGTACGTGTGAGGGCGCGGGTTAGTGTCAGCGTACGGGTTAGGATTAGGGGACGGGTGAGGGTCAGGCTTCGGGGAAGGGTTAGGGTTAGGGTTCGGGCTAGGGTTAGGGTTAGGGGACGGGGACGGTTTAGGGTCCAGGTGAGGGTACGACAACGCTTTAGAGGGAGCGTACGTGTGATGGCGCGGGTTACTGTCAGCGTACGGGTTAGGATTAGGGGACGGGTGAGGGTCAGGCTTCGGGGAAGGGTTAGGGTTAGGGTTCGGGCTAGGGTTAGGGTGAGGGGACGGGGACGGTTTAGGGTCCAGGTGAGGGCACGACAACGCTTTAGGGGGAGCGTACGTGTGAGGGCGCGGGTTAGTGTCAGCGTACGGGTTAGGATTATGGGACGGGTGAGGGTCAGGCTTCGGGGAAGGGTTAGGGTTAGGGTTCGAGCTAGGGTTAGGGTTAGGGGACGGGGACGGTTTAGGGTCCAGGTGAGGGTACGACAACGCTTTAGGGGGAGAGTACGTGTGAGGGCGCGGGTTAGTGTCAGCGTACGGGTTAGGATTAGGGGACGGGTGAGGTTCAGGCTTCGGGGAAGAGTTAGGGTTAGGGTTCGGTCTAGGGTTAGGGTTAGGGGACGGGGACGGTTTAGGGTCCAGGTGAGGGTACGACAACACTTTAGGGGGAGCGTACGTGTGAGGGCGCGGGTTAGTGTCAGCGTACGGGTTAGGATTAGGGGACGGGTGAGGGTCAGGCTTCGGGGAAGGGTTAGGGTTATGGTTCGGTCTAGGGTTAGGGTTAAGGGACGGGGAGGGTTTAGGGTTCAGGTGAGGGTACGACAACGCTTTAGGGGGAGAGTACGTGTGAGGGCGCGGGTTAGTGTCAGCGTACGGGTTAGGATTAGGGGACGGGTGAGGGTCAGGCTTCGGGGAAGAGTTAGGGTTAGGGTTCGGGCTAGGGTTAGGGTTAGGGGACGGGGACGGTTTAGGGTCCAGGTGAGGGCACGACAACGCTTTAGGGGGAGCGTACGTGTGAGGGCGCTGGTTAGTGTCAGCGTACGGGTTAGGATTAGGGCACGGGTGAGGGTCAGGCTTCGGGGGAGTGTTAGGGTTAGGGTTCGGGCTAGGGTTAGGGTTAGGGGACGGGGACGGTTTAGGGTCCAGGTGAGGGCACGACAACGCTTTAGGGGGAGCGTACGTGTTAGGGCGCGGGTTAGTGTCAGCGTACGGTTAGGATTAGGGGACGGGTGAGGGTCAGGCTTCGGGGAAGGGTTAGGGTTATGGTTCGGGCTAGGGTTAGGGTTAAGGGACGGCGAGGGTTTAGGGTCCAGGTGAGGGTACGACAATGCTTTAGGGGGAGCGTACGTGTGAGGGCACGGGTTAGTGTCAGCGTACGGGTTAGGATTAGGGGACGGGTGAGGGTCAGGCTTCGGGGAAGGGTTAGGGTTAGGGTTCGGGCTAGGGTTAGGGTTAGGGGACGGGGACGGTTTAGGGTCCAGGTGAGGGTACCATAACGCTTTAGGGGGAGCGTACGTGTGAGGGCGCGGGTTAGTTTCAGCGTACGGGTTAGGATTAGGGGACGGGTGAGGGTCAGGCTTCGGGGAAGGGTTAGGGTTAGGGTTCGGGCTAGGGTTAGGGTTAGGGGACGGGGACGGTTTAGGGTCCAGGTGAGTGCACGACAACGCTTTAGGGGGAGCGTACGTGTGAGGGCGCGGGTTAGTGTCAGCGTACGGGTTAGGATTAGGGGACGGGTGAGGGTCAGGCTTCGGGGAAGGGTTAGGGTTAGGGTTCGGGCTAGGGTTAGGTTTAGGGCACGGGGACGGTTTAGGGTCCAGGTGAGGGTACGACAACGCTTTAGGGGGAGCGTACGTGTGAGGGCGCGGGTTAGTGTCAGCGTACGGGTTAGGATTAAGGGACGGGTGAGGGTCAGGCTTCGGGGAAGGGTTAGGGTTAGGGTTCGGGCTAGGGTTAGGGTTAGGGGACGGGGACGGTTTAGGGTCCAGGTGAGGGTACGACAACGCTTTAGGGGGAGCGTACGTGTGAGGGCGCGGGTTAGTGTCAGCGTACGGGTTAGGATTAGGGGACGGGTGTGGGTCAGGCTTCGGGGAAGGGTTAGGGTTAGGGTTCGGGCTAGGGTTAGGGTTAGGGGACGGGGACGGTTTAGGGTCCAGGTGAGGGCACGACAATGCTTTAGGGGGAGCGTACGTGTGAGGGCGCGGGTTAGTGTCAGCGTACGGGTTAGGATTAGGGGACGGGTGAGGGTCAGGCTTCGGGGAAGGGTTAGGGTTAGGGTTCGGGCTAGGGTTAGGGTTAGGGGACGGGGACGGTTTAGGGTCCAGGTGAGGGTACGACAACGCTTTAGGGGGAGCGTACGTGTGAGGGCGCGGGTTAGTGTCAGCGTACGGGTTAGGATTAGGGGACGGGTGAGGGTCAGGCTTCGGGGAAGGGTTAGGGTTAGGGTTCGGGCTAGGGTTAGGGTTAGGGGACGGGGACGGTTTAGGGTCCAGGTGAGGGCACGACAACGCTTTAGAGGGAGCGTACGTGTGAGGGCGCGGGTTAGTGTCAGCGTACGGGTTAGGATTAGGGGACGGGTGAGGGTCAGGCTTCGGGAAAGGTTTAGGGTTAGGGTTCGGGCTAGGGTTAGGGTTAGGGGACGGGGACGGTTTAGGGTCCAGGTGAGGGCACGACAACGCTTTAGGGGGAGCGTACGTGTGAGGGCGCGGGTTAGTTTCAGCGTACGGGTTAGGATTAGGGGACGGGTGAGGGTCAGGCTTTGGGGAAGTGTTAGTGTTAGGGTTCGGGCTAGGGTTAGGGTTAGGGGACGGGGACGGTTTAGGGTCCAGGTGAGGGTACGACAACGCTTTAGGGGGAGCATACGTGTAAGGGCGTGGGTTAGTGTCAGCGTACGGTTTAGGATTAGGGGACGGGTGAGGGTCAGGCTTCGGGGAAGGGTTAGGGTTAGGGTTCGGGCTAGGATTAGGGTGAGGGGAAGGGGACGGTTTAGGGTCCAGGTGAGGGTACGACAACGCTTTAGGGGGAGCGTACGTGTGAGGGCGCGGGTTAGTGTCAGCGTACGGGTTAGGATTAGGGGACGGGTGAGGGTCAGGCTTCGGGGAAGAGTTAGGGTTAGGGTTCGGGCTAGGGTTAGGGTTAGGGGACGGGGACGGTTTAGGGTCCAGGTGAGGGCACGACAACGCTTTAGGGGGAGCGTACGTGTGAGGGCGCTGGTTAGTGTCAGCGTACGGGTTAGGATTAGGGCACGGGTGAGGGTCAGGCTTCGGGGGAGTGTTAGGGTTAGGGTTCGGGCTAGGGTTAGGGTTAGGGGACGGGGACGGTTTAGGGTCCAGGTGAGGGCACGACAACGCTTTAGGGGGAGCGTACGTGTTAGGGCGCGGGTTAGTGTCAGCGTACGGTTAGGATTAGGGGACGGGTGAGGGTCAGGCTTCGGGGAAGGGTTAGGGTTATGGTTCGGGCTAGGGTTAGGGTTAAGGGACGGCGAGGGTTTAGGGTCCAGGTGAGGGTACGACAATGCTTTAGGGGGAGCGTACGTGTGAGGGCACGGGTTAGTGTCAGCGTACGGGTTAGGATTAGGGGACGGGTGAGGGTCAGGCTTCGGGGAAGGGTTAGGGTTAGGGTTCGGGCTAGGGTTAGGGTTAGGGGACGGGGACGGTTTAGGGTCCAGGTGAGGGTACCATAACGCTTTAGGGGGAGCGTACGTGTGAGGGCGCGGGTTAGTTTCAGCGTACGGGTTAGGATTAGGGGACGGGTGAGGGTCAGGCTTCGGGGAAGGGTTAGGGTTAGGGTTCGGGCTAGGGTTAGGGTTAGGGGACGGGGACTGTTTAGGGTCCAGGTGAGGGCACGACAACGCTTTAGGGGGAGCGTACGTGTGAGGGCGCGGGTTAGTGTCAGCGTACGGGTTAGGATTAGGGGACGGGTGAGGGTCAGGCTTCGGGGAAGGGTTAGGGTTAGGGTTCGGGCTAGGGTTAGGGTTAGGGCACGGGGACGGTTTAGGGTCCAGGTGAGGGTACGACAACGCTTTAGGGGGAGCGTACGTGTGAGGGCGCGGGTTAGTGTCAGCGTACGGGTTAGGATTAAGGGACGGGTGAGGGTCAGGCTTCGGGGAAGGGTTAGGGTTAGGGTTCGGGCTAGGGTTAGGGTTAGGGGACGGGGACGGTTTAGGGTCCAGGTGAGGGCACGACAATGCTTTAGGGGGAGCGTACGTGTGAGGGCGCGGGTTAGTGTCAGCGTACGGGTTAGGATTAGGGGACGGGTGAGGGTCAGGCTTCGGGGAAGGGTTAGGGTTAGGGTTCGGCCTAGGGTTAGGGTTAGGGGACGGGGACGGTTTAGGGTCCAGGTGAGGGCACGACAACGCTTTAGAGGGAGCGTACGTGTGAGGGCGCGGGTTAGTGTCAGCGTACGGGTTAGGATTAGGGGACGGGTGAGGGTCAGGCTTCGGGGAAGGTTTAGGGTTAGGGTTCGGGCTAGGGTTAGGGTTAGGGGACGGGGACGGTTTAGGGTCCAGGTGAGGGCACGACAACGCTTTAGGGGGAGCGTACGTGTGAGGGCGCGGGTTAGTGTCAGCGTACGGGTTAGGATTAGGGGACGGGTGAGGGTCAGGCTTTGGGGAAGTGTTAGGGTTAGGGTTCGGGCTAGGGTTAGGGTTAGGGGACGGGGACGGTTTAGGGTCCAGGTGAGGGTATGACAACGCTTTAGGGGGAGCATACGTGTAAGGGCGTGGGTTAGTGTCAGCGTACGGTTTAGGATTAGGGGACGGGTGAGGGTCAGGCTTCGGGGAAGGGTTAGGGTTAGGGTTCGGGCTAGGGTTAGGGTGAGGGGAAGGGGACGGTTTAGGGTCCAGGTGAGGGTACGACAACGCTTTAGGGGGAGCGTACGTGTGAGGGCGCGGGTTAGTGTCAGCGTACGGGTTAGGATTAGGGGACGGGTGAGGGTCAGGCTTCGGGGAAGAGTTAGGGTTAGGGTTCGGGCTAGGGTTAGGGTTAGGGGACGGGGACGGTTTAGGGTCCAGGTGAGGGCACGACAACGCTTTAGGGGGAGCGTACGTGTGAGGGCGCTGGTTAGTGTCAGCGTACGGGTTAGGATTAGGGCACGGGTGAGGGTCAGGCTTCGGGGGAGTGTTAGGGTTAGGGTTCGGGCTAGGGTTAGGGTTAGGGGACGGGGACGGTTTAGGGTCCAGGTGAGGGCACGACAACGCTTTAGGGGGAGCGTACGTGTTAGGGCGCGGGTTAGTGTCAGCGTACGGTTAGGATTAGGGGACGGGTGAGGGTCAGGCTTCGGGGAAGGGTTAGGGTTATGGTTCGGGCTAGGGTTAGGGTTAAGGGACGGCGAGGGTTTAGGGTCCAGGTGAGGGTACGACAATGCTTTAGGGGGAGCGTACGTGTGAGGGCACGGGTTAGTGTCAGCGTACGGGTTAGGATTAGGGGACGGGTGAGGGTCAGGCTTCGGGGAAGGGTTAGGGTTAGGGTTCGGGCTAGGGTTAGGGTTAGGGGACGGGGACGGTTTAGGGTCCAGGTGAGGGTACCATAACGCTTTAGGGGGAGCGTACGTGTGAGGGCGCGGGTTAGTTTCAGCGTACGGGTTAGGATTAGGGGACGGGTGAGGGTCAGGCTTCGGGGAAGGGTTAGGGTTAGGGTTCGGGCTAGGGTTAGGGTTAGGGGACGGGGACGGTTTAGGGTCCAGGTGAGGGCACGACAACGCTTTAGGGGGAGCGTACGTGTGAGGGCGCGGGTTAGTGTCAGCGTACGGGTTAGGATTAGGGGACGGGTGAGGGTCAGGCTTCGGGGAAGGGTTAGGGTTAGGGTTCGGGCTAGGGTTAGGGTTAGGGCACGGGGACGGTTTAGGGTCCAGGTGAGGGTACGACAACGATTTAGGGGGAGCGTACGTGTGAGGGCGCGGGTTAGTGTCAGCGTACGGGTTAGGATTAAGGGACGGGTGAGGGTCAGGCTTCGGGGAAGGGTTAGGGTTAGGGTTCGGGCTAGGGTTAGGGTTAGGGGACGGGGACGGTTTAGGGTCCAGGTGAGGGTACGACAACGCTTTAGGGGGAGCGTACGTGTGAGGGCGCGGGTTAGTGTCAGCGTACGGGTTAGGATTAGGGGACGGGTGAGGGTCAGGCTTCGGGGAAGGGTTAGGGTTAGGGTTCGGGCTAGGGTTAGGGTTAGGGGACGGGGACGGTTTAGGGTCCAGGTGAGGGTACGACAACGCTTTAGGGGGAGCGTACGTGTGAGGGCGCGGGTTAGTGTCAGCGTACGGGTTAGGATTAGGGGACGGGTGAGGGTCAGGCTTCGGGGAAGGGTTAGGGTTAGGGTTCGGGCTAGGGTTAGGGTTAGGGGACGGGGACGGTTTAGGGTCCAGGTGAGGGCACGACAACGCTTTAGAGGGAGCGTACGTGTGAGGGCGCGGGTTAGTGTCAGCGTACGGGTTAGGATTAGGGGACGGGTGAGGGTCAGGCTTCGGGGAAGGTTTAGGGTTAGGGTTCGGGCTAGGGTTAGGGTTAGGGGACGGGGACGGTTTAGGGTCCAGGTGAGGGCACGACAACGCTTTAGGGGGAGCGTACGTGTGAGGGCGCGGGTTAGTGTCAGCGTACGGGTTAGGATTAGGGGACGGATGAGGGTCAGGCTTTGGGGAAGGGTTAGGGTTAGGGTTCGGGCTAGGGTTAGGGTTAGGGGACGGGGACGGTTTAGGGTCCAGGTGAGGGTACGACAACGCTTTAGGGGGAGCATACGTGTAAGGGCGTGGGTTAGTGTCAGCGTACGGTTTAGGATTAGGGGACGGGTGAGGGTCAGGCTTCGGGGAAGGGTTAGGGTTAGGGTTCGGGCTAGGGTTAGGGTGAGGGGAAGCGGACGGTTTAGGGTCCAGGTGAGGGTACGACAACGCTTTAGGGGGAGCGTACGTGTGAGGGCGCGGGTTAGTGTCAGCGTACGGGTTAGGATTAGGGGACGGGTGAGGGTCAGGCTTCGGGGAAGGGTTAGGGTTAGGGTTCGGGCTAGGGTTAGGGTGAGGGGACGGGGACGGTTTAGGGTCCAGGTGAGGGCACGACAACGCTTTAGGGGGAGCGTACGTGTGAGGGCGCGGGTTAGTGTCAGCGTACGGGTTAGGATTAGGGGACGGGTGAGGGTCAGGCTTCGGGGAAGGGTTAGGGTTATGGTTCGGGCTAGGGTTAGGGTTAGGGGACGGGGACGGTTTAGGGTCCAGGTGAGGGTACAACAACGCTTTAGGGGGAGCGTACGTGTGAGGGCGCGGGTTAGGGTCAGCGTACGGGTTAGGATTAGGGGACGGGTGAGGGTCAGGCTTCGGGGAAGGGTTAGGGTTAGGGTTCGGGCTAGGGTTAGGGTTAGGGGACGGGGACGGTTTAGGGTCCAGGTGAGGGCACGACAACGCTTTAGGGGGAGCATACGTGTGAGGGCGCGGGTTAGTGTCAGCGTACGGTTTAGGATTAGGGGACGGGTGAGGGTCAGGCTTCGGGGAAGGGTTAGGATTAGGGTTCGGGCTAGGGTAAGGGTTAGGGGACGGGGATGGTTTAGGGTCCACGTGAGGGCACGACAACGCTTTAGGGGGAGAGTACGTGTGAGGGCGCGGGTTAGTGTCAGCGTACGGGTTAGGATTAAGGGACGGGTGAGGGTCAGGCTTCGGGGAAGTGTTAGGGTTAGGGTTCGGGCTAGGGTTAGGGTTAGGGGACGGGGACGGTTTAGGGTCCAGGTGAGGGCACGACAACGCTTTAGGGGGATCGTACGTGTGAGGGCGCGGGTTAGTGTCAGCGTACGGGTTAGGATTACGGCACGGGTGAGGGTCAGGCTTCGGGGAAGGGTTAGGGTTAGGGTTCGGGCTAGGGTTAGGGTTAGGGGACGGGGACGGTTTAGGGTCCACGTGAGGGTACGACAACGCTTTAGGGGGAGCGTACGTGTGAGGGCGCGGGTTAGGGTCAGCGTACGGGTTAGGATTAGGGGACGGGTGAGGGTCAGGCTTCGGGGAAGGGGTAGGTTTAGGGTTCGGGCTAGGGTTAGGGTTAGGGGACGGGGACGGTTTCGGGTCCAGGTGAGGGCACGACAACGCTTTAGGGGGAGCGTACGTGTGAGGACGCGGGTTAGTGTCAGCGTACGGGTTAGGATTAGGGGACGTGTGAGGGTCAGGCTTCGGGGAAGGTTTAGGGTTAGGGTTCGGGCTAGGGTTAGGGTTAGGGGACGGGGACGGTTTAGGGTCCAGGTGAGGGTACGACAACGCTTTAGGGGGAGCATACGTGTGAGGGCGCGGGTTAGTGTCAGCGTACGGTTTAGGATTAGGGGACGGGTGAGGGTCAGGCTTCGGGGAAGGGTTAGGGTTAGGGTTCGGGCTAGGGTTAGGGTTAGGGGACGGGGACGGTTTAGGGTCCAGGTGAGGGTACGACAACGCTTTAGGGGGAGCGTACGTGTGAGGGCGCGGGTTAGTGTCAGCGTACGGGTTAGGATTAGGGGACGGGTGAGGGTCAGGCTTTGGGGAAGTGTTAGGGTTAGGGTTCGGGCTAGGGTTAGGGTTAGGGGACGGGGACGGTTTAGGGTCCAGGTGAGGGTACGACAACGCTTTAGGGGGAGCATACGTGTAAGGGCGTGGGTTAGTGTCAGCGTACGGTTTAGGATTAGGGGACGGGTGAGGGTCAGGCTTCGGGGAAGGGTTAGGGTTAGGGTTCGGGCTAGGGTTAGGGTGAGGGGAAGGGGACGGTTTAGGGTCCAGGTGAGGGTACGACAACGCTTTAGGGGGAGCGTACGTGTGAGGGCGCGGGTTAGTGTCAGCGTACGGGTTAGGATTAGGGGACGGGTGAGGGTCAGGCTTCGGGGAAGAGTTAGGGTTAGGGTTCGGGCTAGGGTTAGGGTTAGGGGACGGGGACGGTTTAGGGTCCAGGTGAGGGCACGACAACGCTTTAGGGGGAGCGTACGTGTGAGGGCGCTGGTTAGTGTCAGCGTACGGGTTAGGATTAGGGCACGGGTGAGGGTCAGGCTTCGGGGGAGTGTTAGGGTTAGGGTTCGGGCTAGGGTTAGGGTTAGGGGACGGGGACGGTTTAGGGTCCAGGTGAGGGCACGACAACGCTTTAGGGGGAGCGTACGTGTTAGGGCGCGGGTTAGTGTCAGCGTACGGTTAGGATTAGGGGACGGGTGAGGGTCAGGCTTCGGGGAAGGGTTAGGGTTATGGTTCGGGCTAGGGTTAGGGTTAAGGGACGGCGAGGGTTTAGGGTCCAGGTGAGGGTACGACAATGCTTTAGGGGGAGCGTACGTGTGAGGGCACGGGTTAGTGTCAGCGTACGGGTTAGGATTAGGGGACGGGTGAGGGTCAGGCTTCGGGGAAGGGTTAGGGTTAGGGTTCGGGCTAGGGTTAGGGTTAGGGGACGGGGACGGTTTAGGGTCCAGGTGAGGGTACCATAACGCTTTAGGGGGAGCGTACGTGTGAGGGCGCGGGTTAGTTTCAGCGTACGGGTTAGGATTAGGGGACGGGTGAGGGTCAGGCTTCGGGGAAGGGTTAGGGTTAGGGTTCGGGCTAGGGTTAGGGTTAGGGGACGGGGACGGTTTAGGGTCTAGGTGAGGGCACGACAACGCTTTAGGGGGAGCGTACGTGTGAGGGCGCGGGTTAGTGTCAGCGTACGGGTTAGGATTAGGGGACGGGTGAGGGTCAGGCTTCGGGGAAGGGTTAGGGTTAGGGTTCGGGCTAGGGTTAGGGTTAGGGCACGGGGACGGTTTAGGGTCCAGGTGAGGGTACGACAACGCTTTAGGGGGAGCGTACGTGTGAGGGCGCGGGTTAGTGTCAGCGTACGGGTTAGGATTAAGGGACGGGTGAGGGTCAGGCTTCGGGGAAGGGTTAGGGTTAGGGTTCGGGCTAGGGTTAGGGTTAGGGGACGGGGACGGTTTAGGGTCCAGGTGAGGGTACGACAACGCTTTAGGGGGAGCGTACGTGTGAGGGCGCGGGTTAGTGTCAGCGTACGGGTTAGGATTAGGGGACGGGTGAGGGTCAGGCTTCGGGGAAGGGTTAGGGTTAGGGTTCGGGCTAGGGTTAGGGTTAGGGGACGGGGACGGTTTAGGGTCCAGGTGAGGGTACGACAACGCTTTAGGGGGAGCGTACGTGTGAGGGCGCGGGTTAGTGTCAGCGTACGGGTTAGGATTAGGGGACGGGTGAGGGTCAGGCTTCGGGGAAGGGTTAGGGTTAGGGTTCGGGCTAGGGTTAGGGTTAGGGGACGGGGACGGTTTAGGGTCCAGGTGAGGGCACGACAACGCTTTAGAGGGAGCGTACGTGTGAGGGCGCGGGTTAGTGTCAGCGTACGGGTTAGGATTAGGGGACGGGTGAGGGTCAGGCTTCGGGGAAGGTTTAGGGTTAGGGTTCGGGCTAGGGTTAGGGTTAGGGGACGGGGACGGTTTAGGGTCCAGGTGAGGGCACGACAACGCTTTAGGGGGAGCGTACGTGTGAGGGCGCGGGTTAGTGTCAGCGTACGGGTTAGGATTAGGGGACGGGTGAGGGTCAGGCTTTGGGGAAGGGTTAGGGTTAGGGTTCGGGCTAGGGTTAGGGTTAGGGGACGGGGACGGTTTAGGGTCCAGGTGAGGGTACGACAACGCTTTAGGGGGAGCATACGTGTAAGGGCGTGGGTTAGTGTCAGCGTACGGTTTAGGATTAGGGGACGGGTGAGGGTCAGGCTTCGGGGAAGGGTTAGGGTTAGGGTTCGGGCTAGGGTTAGGGTGAGGGGAAGCGGACGGTTTAGGGTCCAGGTGAGGGTACGACAACGCTTTAGGGGGAGCGTACGTGTGAGGGCGCGGGTTAGTGTCAGCGTACGGGTTAGGATTAGGGGACGGGTGAGGGTCAGGCTTCGGGGAAGGGTTAGGGTTAGGGTTCGGGCTAGGGTTAGGGTGAGGGGACGGGGACGGTTTAGGGTCCAGGTGAGGGCACGACAACGCTTTAGGGGGAGCGTACGTGTGAGGGCGCGGGTTAGTGTCAGCGTACGGGTTAGGATTAGGGGACGGGTGAGGGTCAGGCTTCGGGGAAGGGTTAGGGTTATGGTTCGGGCTAGGGTTAGGGTTAGGGGACGGGGACGGTTTAGGGTCCAGGTGAGGGTACAACAACGCTTTAGGGGGAGCGTACGTGTGAGGGCGCGGGTTAGGGTCAGCGTACGGGTTAGGATTAGGGGACGGGTGAGGGTCAGGCTTCGGGGAAGGGTTAGGGTTAGGGTTCGGGCTAGGGTTAGGGTTAGGGGACGGGGACGGTTTAGGGTCCAGGTGAGGGCACGACAACGCTTTAGGGGGAGCATACGTGTGAGGGCGCGGGTTAGTGTCAGCGTACGGTTTAGGATTAGGGGACGGGTGAGGGTCAGGCTTCGGGGAAGGGTTAGGATTAGGGTTCGGGCTAGGGTAAGGGTTAGGGGACGGGGATGGTTTAGGGTCCACGTGAGGGCACGACAACGCTTTAGGGGGAGAGTACGTGTGAGGGCGCGGGTTAGTGTCAGCGTACGGGTTAGGATTAAGGGACGGGTGAGGGTCAGGCTTCGGGGAAGTGTTAGGGTTAGGGTTCGGGCTAGGGTTAGGGTTAGGGGACGGGGACGGTTTAGGGTCCAGGTGAGGGCACGACAACGCTTTAGGGGGATCGTACGTGTGAGGGCGCGGGTTAGTGTCAGCGTACGGGTTAGGATTACGGCACGGGTGAGGGTCAGGCTTCGGGGAAGGGTTAGGGTTAGGGTTCGGGCTAGGGTTAGGGTTAGGGGACGGGGACGGTTTAGGGTCCACGTGAGGGTACGACAACGCTTTAGGGGGAGCGTACGTGTGAGGGCGCGGGTTAGGGTCAGCGTACGGGTTAGGATTAGGGGACGGGTGAGGGTCAGGCTTCGGGGAAGGGGTAGGTTTAGGGTTCGGGCTAGGGTTAGGGTTAGGGGACGGGGACGGTTTCGGGTCCAGGTGAGGGCACGACAACGCTTTAGGGGGAGCGTACGTGTGAGGACGCGGGTTAGTGTCAGCGTACGGGTTAGGATTAGGGGACGTGTGAGGGTCAGGCTTCGGGGAAGGTTTAGGGTTAGGGTTCGGGCTAGGGTTAGGGTTAGGGGACGGGGACGGTTTAGGGTCCAGGTGAGGGTACGACAACGCTTTAGGGGGAGCATACGTGTGAGGGCGCGGGTTAGTGTCAGCGTACGGTTTAGGATTAGGGGACGGGTGAGGGTCAGGCTTCGGGGAAGGGTTAGGGTTAGGGTTCGGGCTAGGGTTAGGGTTAGGGGACGGGGACGGTTTAGGGTCCAGGTGAGGGTACGACAACGCTTTAGGGGGAGCGTACGTGTGAGGGCGCGGGTTAGTGTCAGCGTACGGGTTAGGATTAGGGGACGGGTGAGGGTCAGGCTTCGGGGAAGGGTTAGGGTTAGGGTTCGGGCTAGGGTTAGGGTTAGGGGACGGGGACGGTTTAGGGTCCAGGTGAGGGTACGACAACGCTTTAGAGGGAGCGTACGTGTGATGGCGCGGGTTACTGTCAGCGTACGGGTTAGGATTAGGGGACGGGTGAGGGTCAGGCTTCGGGGAAGGGTTAGGGTTAGGGTTCGGGCTAGGGTTAGGGTGAGGGGACGGGGACGGTTTAGGGTCCAGGTGAGGGCACGACAACGCTTTAGGGGGAGCGTACGTGTGAGGGCGCGGGTTAGTGTCAGCGTACGGGTTAGGATTATGGGACGGGTGAGGGTCTGGCTTCGGGGAAGGGTTAGGGTTAGGGTTCGAGCTAGGGTTAGGGTTAGGGGACGGGGACTGTTTAGGGTCCAGGTGAGGGTACGACAACGCTTTAGGGGGAGCGTACGTGTGAGGGCGCGGGTTAGTGTCAGCGTACGGGTTAGGATTAGGGGACGGGTGAGGGTCAGGCTTCGGGGAAGGGTTAGGGTTAGGGTTCGGGCTAGGGTTAGGGTTAGGGGACGGGGACGGTTTAGGGTCCAGGTGAGGGTACGACAACGCTTTAGGGGGAGCGTACGTGTGAGGGCGCGGGTTAGGGTCAGCGTACGGGTTAGGATTAGGGGACGGGTGAGTGTCAGGCTTCGGGGAAGGGTTAGGGTTAGGGTTCGGGCTAGGGTTAGGGTTAGGGGACGGGGACGGTTTAGGGTCCAGGTGAGGGCACGACAACGCTTTAGGGGGAGCATACGTGTGAGGGCGCGGGTTAGTGTCAGCGTACGGTTTAGGATTAGGGGACGGGTGAGGGTCAGGCTTCGGGGAAGGGTTAGGATTAGGGTTCGGGCTAGGGTAAGGGTTAGGGGACGGGGATGGTTTAGGGTCCACGTGAGGGCACGACAACGCTTTAGGGGGAGCGTACGTGTGAGGGCGCGGGTTAGGGTCAGCGTACGGGTTAGGATTAGGGGACGGGTGAGGGTCAGGCTTCGGGGAAGGGGTAGGTTTAGGGTTCGGGCTAGGGTTAGGGTTAGGGGACGGGGACGGTTTCGGGTCCAGGTGAGGGCACGACAACGCTTTAGGGGGAGCGTACGTGTGAGGACGCGGGTTAGTGTCAGCGTACGGGTTAGGATTAGGGCACGTGTGAGGGTCAGGCTTCGGGGAAGGGTTAGGGTTAGGGTTCGGGCTAGGGTTAGGGTTAGGGGACGGGGACGGTTTAGGGTCCAGGTGAGGGTACGACAACGCTTTAGGGGGAGCATACGTGTGAGGGCGCGGGTTAGTGTCAGCGTACGGGTTAGGATTATGGGACGGGTGAGTGTCAGGCTTCGGGGAAGGGTTAGGGTTAGGGTTCGGGCTAGGGTTAGGGTGAGGGGACGGGGACGGTTTAGGGTCCAGGTGAGGGCACGACAACGTTTTAGCGGGAGCGTACGTGTGAGGGCGCGGGTTAGTGTCAGCGTACGGGTTAGGATTAGGGGACGGGTGAGGGTCAGGCTTCGGGGAAGGTTTAGGGTTAGGTTTCTGGCTAGGGTTAGGGTTAGGGGACGGGGACGGTTTAGGTTCCAGGTGAGGGTACGACAACGCTTTAGGGGGAGTGTACGTGTGAGGGCGTGGGTTAGTGTCAGCGTACGGGTTAGGATTAGGGGACGGGTGAGGGTCAGGCTTCGGGGAAGGGTTAGGGTTAGGGTTTGGGCTAGGGTTAGGGTTAGGGGACGGAGACGGTTTAGGGTCCAGGTGAGGGTACGACAACGCTTTAGGGGGAGCGTACGTGTGAGGGCGCGGGTTAGTGTCAGCGTACGGGTTAGGATTAGGGGACGGGTGAGGGTCAGGCTTCGGGGAAGGGTTAGGGTTAGGGTTCGGGCTAGGGTTAGGGTTAGGGGACGGGGACGGTTTAGGGTCCAGGTGAGGGTACGACAACGCTTTAGGGGGAGCGTACGTGTGAGGGCGCGGGTTAGTGTCAGCGTACGGGTTAGGATTAGGGGACGGGTGAGGGTCAGGCTTCGGGGAAGGGTTAGGGTTAGGGTTCGGGCTAGGGTTAGGGTGAGGGGACGGGGACGGTTTCGGGTCCAGGTGAGGGCACGACAACGCTTTAGGGGGAGCGTACGTGTGAGGGCGCGGGTTAGTGTCAGCGTACGGGTTAGGATTAGGGGACGGGTGAGGGTCAGCCTTCGGGGAAGGGTTAGGGTTAGGGTTCGGGCTAGGGTTAGGGTTAGGGGACGGGGACGGTTTAGGGTCCAGGTGAGGGTACGACAACGCTTTAGGGGGAGCGTACGTGTGAGGGTGCGGGTTAGTGTCAGCGTACAGGTTAGGATTAGGGGACGGGTGAGGGTCAGGCTTCGGGGAAGGGTTAGGGTTAGGGTTCGGGCTAGGGTTAGGGTTAGGGGACGGGGACGGTTTAGGGTCCAAGTGAGGGCACGACAACGCTTTAGGGTTAGCGTACGTGTGAGGGCGTGGGTTAGTGTCAGCGTACGGGTTAGGATTAGGGGACGGGTGAGGGTCAGGCTTCGGGGAAGGGTTAGGGTTAGGGTACGGGCTAGGGTTAGTGTTAGGGGACGGGGACGGTTTAGGGTCCAGGTGAGGGTACGACAACGCTTTAGGGGGAGAGTACGTGTGAGGGCGCGTGTTAGTGTCAGCGTACGGTTTAGGATTAGGGGACGGGTGAGGGTCAGGCTTCGGGGAAGGGTTAGGATTAGGGTTCGGGCTAGGGTTAGGGTTAGGGGACGGGGATGGTTTAGGGTCCACGTGAGGGCACGACAACGCTTTAGGGGGAGAGTACGTGTGAGGGCGCGGGTTAGTGTCAGCGTACGGGTTAGGATTAGGGGACGGGTGAGGGTCAGGCTTCGGGGAAGAGTTAGGATTAGGGTTCGGGCTAGGGTTAGGGTTAGGGGACGGGGACGGTTTAGGGTCCAGGTGAGGGTATGACAACACTTTAGGGGGAGCGTACGTGTGAGGGCGCGGGTTAGTGTCAGCGTACGGGTTAGGATTAGGGGACGGGTGAGGGTCTGGCTTCGGGGAAGGGTTAGGGTTATGGTTCGGGCTAGGGTTAGGGTTAGGGGACGGGGAGGGTTTAGGGTCCAGGTGAGGGTACGACAATGCTTTAGGGGTAGCGTACGTGTGAGGGCGCGGGTTAGTGTCAGCGTACGGGTTAGGATTATGGGACGGGTGAGGGTCAGGCTTCGGGGAAGGGTTAGGGTTAGGGTTCGGGCTAGGGTTAGGGTTAGGGGACGGGGACGGTTTAGGGTCCAGGTGAGGGTACGACAACGATTTAGGGGGAGTGTACGTGTGAGGACGCGGGTTAGTGTCAGCGTACGGGTTAGGATTAGGGGACGGGTGAGGGTCAGGCTTCGGGGAAGGGTTAGGCTTAGGGTTCGGGCTAGGGTTAGGGTTAGGGGACGGGGACGGTTTAGGGTCCAGGTGAGGGTACGACAACGCTTTAGGGGGAGCGTAAGTGTGAGGGCGCGGGTTAGTGTCAGCGTACGGGTTAGGATTAGGGGACGGGTGAGGGTCAGGCTTCGGGGAAGGGTTAGGGTTAGGGTTCGGGCTAGGGTTAGGGGTAGGGGACGGGGACGGTTTAGGGTCCAGGTGTGGGTACGACAACGCTTTAGGGGGAGCGTACGTGTGAGGGCGCGGGTTAGGGTCAGCGTACGGGTTAGGATTAGGGGACGGGTGAGGGTCTGGCTTCGGGGAAGGGTTAGGTTTAGGGTTCGGGCTAGGGTTAGGGTTAGGGGACGGGGACGGTTTCGGATCCAGGTGAGGGCACCACAACGCTTTAGGGGGAGCGTACGTGTGAGGGCGCGGGTTAGTGTCAGCGTACGGGTTAGGATTAGGGGACGGGTGAGGGTCAGGCTTCGGGGAAGGGTTAGGGTTAGGGTTCGGGCTAGGGTTAGGGTTAGGGGACGGGGACGGTTTAGGGTCCAGGTGAGGGCACGACAACGCTTTAGGGGGAGCGTACGTGTGAGGGCGCGGGTTAGTGTCAGCGTACGGGTTAGGATTAGGGCACGGGTGAGGGTCAGGCTTCGGGGAAGTGTTAGGGTTAGGGTTCGGGCTAGGGTTAGGGTTAGGGGACGGGGACGGTTTAGGGTCCAGGTGAGGGCACGACAACGCTTTAGGGGGAGCGTACGTGTGAGGGCGCGGGTTAGTGTCAGCGTACGGGTTAGGATTAGGGGACGGGTGAGGGTCAGGCTTCGGGGAAGGGTTAGGGTTATGGTTCGGGCTAGGGTTAGGGTTAAGGGACGGGGAGGGTTTAGGGTCCAGGTGAGGGTACGACAACGCTTTAGGGGGAGCGTACGTGTGAGGGCGCGGGTTAGTGTCAGCGTACAGGTTAGGATTAGGGGACGGGTGAGGGTCAGGCTTCGGGGAAGTGTTAGGGTTAGGGTTCGGGCTAGGGTTAAGTTTAGGGGACGGGGACGGTTTAGGGTCCAGGTGAGGGCACGACAACGCTTTAGGGGGAGCGTACGTGTGAGGGCGCGGGTTAGTGTCAGCGTACGGGTTAGGATTAGGGGACGGGTGAGGGTCAGGCTTCGGGGAAGGGTTAGGGTTAGGGTTCGGGCTAGGGTTAGGGTTAGGGGACGGGGACGGTTTAGGGTCCACGTGAGGGTACGACAACGCTTTAGGGGGAGCGTACGTGTGAGGGCGCGGGTTAGGGTCAGCGTACGGGTTAGGATTAGGGGACGGGTGAGGGTCAGGCTTCGGGGAAGGGTTAGGGTTAGGGTTCGGGCTAGGGTTAGGGTTAGGGGACGGGGACGGTTTCGGGTCCAGGTGAGGGCACGACAACGCTTTAGGGGGAGCGTACGTGTGAGGACGCGGGTTAGTGTCAGCGTACGGGTTAGGATTAGGGGACGTGTGAGGGTCAGGCTTCGGGGAAGGGTTAGGGTTAGGGTTCGGGCTAGGGTTAGGGTTAGGGGACGGGGATGGTTTAGGGTCCAGGTGAGGGTACGACAACGCTTTAGGGGGAGCATACGTGTGAGGGCGCGGGTTAGTGTCAGCGTACGGTTTAGGATTAGGGGACGGGTGAGGGTCAGGCTTCGGGGAAGGGTTAGGGTTAGGGTTCGGGCTAGGGTTAGGGTTAGGGGACGGGGACGGTTTAGGGTCCAGGTGAGGGTACGACAACGCTTTAGGGGGAGCGTACGTGTGAGGGCGCGGGTTAGTGTCAGCGTACGGGTTAGGATTAGGGGACGGGTGAGGGTCAGGCTTCGGGGAAGGGTTAGGGTTAGGGTTCGGGCTAGGGTTAGGGTTAGGGGACGGGGACGGTTTAGGGTCCAGGTGAGGGTACGACAACGCTTTAGAGGGAGCGTACGTGTGATGGCGCGGGTTACTGTCAGCGTACGGGTTAGGATTAGGGGACGGGTGAGGGTCAGGCTTCGGGGAAGGGTTAGGGTTAGGGTTCGGGCTAGGGTTAGGGTGAGGGGACGGGGACGGTTTAGGGTCCAGGTGAGGGCACGACAACGCTTTAGGGGGAGCGTACGTGTGAGGGCGCGGGTTAGTGTCAGCGTACGGGTTAGGATTAGGGGACGGGTGAGGGTCAGGCTTCGGGGAAGGGTTAGGGTTAGGATTCGAGCTAGGGTTAGGGTTAGGGGACGGGGACGGTTTAGGGTCCAGGTGAGGGTACGACAACGCTTTAGGGGGAGCGTACGTGTGAGGGCGCGGGTTAGTGTCAGCGTACGGGTTAGGATTAGGGTACGGGTGAGGGTCAGGCTTCGGGGAAGGGTTAGGGTTAGGGTTCGGGCTAGGGTTAGGGTTAGGGGACGGGGACGGTTTAGGGTCCAGGTGAGGGCACGACAACGCTTTAGGGGGAGCGTACGTGTGAGGGCGTGGGCTGGTGTCAGCGTACGGGTTAGGATTAGGGGACGGGTGAGGGTCAGGCTTCGGGGAAGGGTTAGGGTTAGGGTTCGGGCTAGGGTTAGGGTTAGGGGACGGGGATGGTTTAGGGTCCACGTGAGGGCACGACAACGCTTTAGGGGGAGAGTAAGTGTGAGGGCGCGGGTTAGTGTCAGCGTACGGGTTAGGATTAGGGGACGGGTGAGGATCAGGCTTCGGGGAAGGGTTAGGGTTAGGGTTCGGGCTAGGGTTAGGGTTAGGGGACGGGGACGGTTTAGGGTCCAGGTGAGGGCACGACAACGCTTTAGGGGGATCGTACATGTGAGGGCGCGGGTTAGTGTCAGCGTACGGGTTAGGATTAGGGCACGGGAGAGGGTCAGGCTTCGGGGAAGGGTTAGGGTTAGGGTTCGGGCTAGGGTTAGGGTTAGGGGACGGGGACGGTTTAGGGTCCAGGTGAGGGCACGACAACGCTTTAGGGGGAGCGTACGTGTGAGGGCGCGGGTTAGTGTCAGCGTACGGGTTAGGATTAGGGGACGGGTGAGGGTCAGGCTTCGGGGAAGGGTTAGGGTTATGGTTCGGGCTAGGGTTAGGGTTAAGGGACGGGGAGGGTTTAGGGTCCAGGTGAGGGTACGACAACGCTTTAGGGGGAGCGTACGTGTGAGGGCGCGGGTTAGTGTCAGCGTACGGGTTAGGATTAGGGGACGGGTGAGGGTCAGGCTTCGGGGAAGGGTTAGGGTTAGGGTTCGGGCTAGGGTTAAGGTTAGGGGACGGGGACGGTTTAGGGTCCAGGTGAGGGCACGACAACGCTTTAGGGGGAGCGTACGTGTGAGGGCGCGGGATAGTGTCAGCGTACGGGTTAGGATTAGGGGACGGGTGAGGGTCAGGCTTCGGGGAAGGATTAGGGTTAGGGTTCGGGCTAGGGTTAGGGTTAGGGGACGGGGACGGTTTAGGGTCCACGTGAGGGTACGACAACGTTTTAGGGGGAGCGTACGTGTGAGGGCGCGGGTTAGGGTCAGCGTACGGGTTAGGATTAGGGGACGGGTGAGGGTCAGGCTTCGGGGAAGGGGTAGGTTTAGGGTTCGGGCTAGGGTTAGGGTTAGGGGACGGGGACGGTTTCGGGTCCAGGTGAGGGCACGACAACGCTTTAGGGGGAGCGTACGTGTGAGGACGCGGGTTAGTGTCAGCGTACGGGTTAGGATTAGGGGACGTGTGAGGGTCAGGCTTCGGGGAAGGGTTAGGGTTAGGGTTCGGGCTAGGGTTAGGGTTAGGGGACGGGGACGGTTTAGGGTCCAGGTGAGGGTACGACAACGCTTTAGGGGGAGCATACGTGTGAGGGCGCGGGTTAGTGTCAGCGTACGGTTTAGGATTAGGGGACGGGTGAGGGTTAGGCTTCGGGGAAGGGTTAGGGTTAGGGTTCGGGCTAGGGTTAGGGTTAGGGGACGGGGACGGTTTAGGGTCCAGGTGAGGGTACGACAACGCTTTAGGGGGAGCGTACGTGTGAGGGCGCGGGTTAGTGTCAGCGTACGGGTTAGGATTAGGGGACGGGTGAGGGTCAGGCTTCGGGGAAGGGTTAGGGTTAGGGTTCGGGCTAGGGTTAGGGTTAGGGGACGGGGACGGTTTAGGGTCCAGGTGAGGGCACGACAACGCTTTAGTGGGAGCGTACGTGTGAGGGTGCGGGTTAGTGTCAGCGTACGGGTTAGGATTAGGGGACGGGTGAGGGTCAGGCTTCGGGGAAGAGTTAGGGTTAGGGTTCGGGCTAGGGTTAGGGTTAGGGGACGGGGACGGTTTAGGGTCCACGTGAGGGTACGACAACGCTTTAGGGGGAGCGTACGTGTGAGGGCGCGGGTTAGGGTCAGCGTACGGGTTAGGATAAGGGGACGGGTGAGGGTTAGGCTTCGGGGAAGGGTTAGGTTTAGGGTTCGGGCTAGGGTTAGGGTTAGGGGACGGGGACGGTTTCGGGTCCAGGTGAGGGCACGACAACGCTTTAGGGGGAGCGTACGTGTGAGGACGCGGGTTAGTGTTAGCGTACGGGTTAGGATTAGGGGACGTGTGAGGGTCAGGCTTCGGAGAAGGGTTAGGGTTAGGGTTCGGGCTAGGGTTAGGGTTAGGGGACGGGGACGGTTTAGGGTCCAGGTGAGGGCACGACAACGCTTTAGTGGGAGCGTACGTGTGAGGGCGCGGGTTAGTGTCAGCGTACGGTTTAGGATTAGGGGACGGGTGAGGGTCAGGCTTCGGGTAAGGGTTAGGCTTATGGTTCGGGCTAGGGTTAGGGTTAAGGGACGGGGAGGGTTTAGGGTCCAGGTGAGGGTACGACAACGCTTTAGGGGGAGCGTACGTGTGAGGGCGCGGGTTAGTGTCAGCGTACGGGTTAGGATTAGGGGACGGGTGAGGGTCAGGCTTCGGGGAAGGGTTAGGGTTAGGGTTCGGGCTAGGGTTAGGGTTAGGGGACGGGGACGGTTTAGGGTCCACGTGAGGGTACGACAACGCTTTAGGGGGAGCGTACGTGTGAGGGCGCGGGTTAGGGTCAGCGTACGGGTTAGGATTAGGGGACGGGTGAGGGTTAGGCTTCGGGGAAGGGTTAGGTTTAGGGTTCGGGCTAGGGTTAGGGTTAGGGGACGGGGACGGTTTCGGGTCCAGGTGAGGGCACGACAACGCTTTAGGGGGAGCGTACGTGTGAGGACCCGGGTTAGTGTCAGCGTACGGGTTAGGATTAGGGGACGTGTGAGGGTCAGGCTTCGGGGAAGGGTTAGGGTTAGGGTTCGGGCTAGGGTTAGGGTTAGGGGACGGGGACGGTTTAGGGTCCAGGTGAGGGTACGACAACGCTTTAGGGGGAGCGTACGTGTGAGGGCGCGGGTTAGTGTCAGCGTACGGTTTAGGATTAGGGGACGGGTGAGGGTCAGGCTTCGGGGAAGTGTTAGGGTTAGGGTTCGGGCTAGGGTTAGGGTTAGGGGACGGGGACGGTTTAGGGTCCAGGTGAGGGTACGACAACGCTTTAGGGGGAGCGTACGTGTGAGGGCGCGGGTTAGTGTCAGCGTACGGGTTAGGATTAGGGGACGGGTGAGGGTCAGGCTTCGGGGAAGGGTTAGGGTTAGGGTTCGGGCTAGGGTTAGGGTTAGGGGACGGGGACGGTTTAGGGTCCAGGTGAGGGCACGATAACGTTTTAGGGGGAGCGTACGTGTGAGGGCGCGGGTTAGTGTCAGCGTACGGGTTAGGATTAGGGGACGGGTGAGGGTCAGGCTTCGGGGAAGGTTTAGGGTTAGGGTTTGGGCTAGGGTTAGGGTTAGGGGACGGGGACGGTTTAGGGTCCAGGTGAGGGTACGACAACGCTTTAGGGGGAGTGTACGTGTGAGGGCGTGGGTTAGTGTCAGCGTACGGGTTAGGATTAGGGGACGGGTGAGGGTCAGGCTTCGGGGAAGGGTTAGGGTTAGGGTTCGGGCTAGGGTTAGGGTTAGGGGACGGGGACGGTTTAGGGTCCAGGTGAGGGTACGACAACGCTTTAGGGGGATCGTACGTGTGAGGGTGCGGGTTAGTTTCAGCGTACGGGTTAGGATTGGGGGACGGGTGAGGGTTAGGCTTCGGGGAAGTCTTAGGGTTAGGGCTCGGGCTATGGTTAGGGTTAGGGGACGGGGACTGTTTAGGGTCCACGTGAGGGTACGACAACGCTTTACGGGGAGCGTACGTGTGAGGGCGCGGGTTAGTGTCAGCGTACGGGTATAGGATTAGGGGACGGGTGAGGGTCAGGCTTTTAGGAAGGGTTAGGGTTAGGGTTCGGGCTAGGGTTAGGGTTAGGGGAGGGGGACGGTTTAGGGTCCAGGTGAGGGTACGACAACACTTTAGGGGGAGCGTACGTGTGAGGGCGCAGGATAGTGTCAGCGTACGTGTTAGGATTAGGGGACGGGTGAGGGTCAGGCTTCGGGGAAGGTTTAGGGTTAGGGTTCGGGCTAGGGTTAGGGTTAGGGGACGGGGACGGTTTAGGGTCCACGTGAGGGTACGACAAAGCTTTAGGGGGAGCGTACGAGTGAGTGCGCGGGTTAGTGTCAGCGTACGGGTTAGGATTAGGGGACGGGTGATGGTCAGGCTTCGGGGAAGTGTTAGGGTTAGGGTTCGGGCTAGGGTTAGGGTTAGGGGACGGGGACAGTTTAGGGTCCAGGTGAGGGTACGACAACGTTTAAGGGGGAGCGTACGTGTGAGGGCGCGGGATAGTGTCAGCGTACGGGTTAGGATTAGGGGACGGGTGAGGGTCAGGCTTCGGGGAATGGTTAGGGTTAGGGTCCGGGCTAGGGTTAGGGTTAGGGGACGGGGACGGTTTAGGGTCCACGTGAGGGTACGACAACGCTTTAGTGGGAGAGTACGTGTGAGGGCGCGGGTTAGTGTCAGCGTACGGGTTAGGATTAGGGGACGGGTGAGGGTCAGGCTTCGGGGAAGGGTTAGGGTTAGGGTACGGGCTAGGGTTAGGGTTAGGGGACGGGGACGGTTTAGGGTCCAGGTAAGGGTACGATAACGCTTTAGGGGGAGCGTACGTGTGAGGGCGCGGGTTAGTGTCAGCGTACGGGTTAGGATTAGGGGACGGGTGAGGGTCAGGCTTCGGGGAAGGGTTAGGGTTAGGGTTCGGGCTAGGGTTAGGGTTAGGGGAAGGGGACGGTTTAGGGTCTAGGTGAGGGTACGACAACGCTTTAGGGGGATCGTACGTGTGAGGGCGCGGGTTAGTGTCAGCGTACTGGTTAGGATTGGGGGACGGGTGAGGGTTAGGCTTCGGGGAAGTGTTAGGGTTAGGGCTCGGGCTATGGTTAGGATTAGGGGACGGGGACGGTTTAGGGTCCACGTGAGGGTACAACAACGCTTTACGGGGAGCGTACGTGTGAGGGCGCGGGTTAGTGTCAGCGTACGGGTATAGGATTAGGGGACGTTTGAGGGTCAGGCTTTTAGGAAGGGTTAGGGTTAGGGTTCGGGCTAGGGTTAGGGTTAGGGGAGGGGGACGGTTTAGGGTCCAGGTGAGGGTACGACAACACTTTAGGGGGAGCGTACGTGTGAGGGCGCGGGATAGTGTCAGCGTACGTGTTAGGATTAGGGGACAGGTGAGGGTCAGGCTTCGGGGAATGGTTAGGGTTAGGGTTCGGGCTAGTGTTAAGGTTAGCAGACGGGGACGGTTTAGGGTCCACGTGAGGGTACGACAACGCTTTAGTGGGAGCGTACGTGTGAGGGCGCGGGTTAGTGTCAGCGAACGGGTTAGGATTAGGGGACGGGTGAGGGTCAGGCTTCGGGGAAGGGTTAGGGTTAGGGTTCGGGCTAGGGTTAGGGTTAGTGGATGGGGACGGTTTAGGGTCCAGGTGAGGGTACGACAACGCTTTAGGGGGATCGTACGTGTGAGGGCGCGGGTTAGTGTCAGCGTACGGGTTAGGATTAGGGGACGGGTGAGGGTTAGGCTTCGGGGAAGGGTTAGGGTTAGGGTTCGGGCTAGGGTTAGGGTTAGGGGATGGGGACGGTTTAGGGTCAAGGTGAGAGTATGACAACGCTTTACGGGGAGCGTACGTGTGAGTGCGGGCGTTAGTGTCAGCGTACGGGTTAGGATTATGGGACGGATGAGGGTCAGGCTTCGGGGAAGGGTTAGGGTTAGGGTTCGGGCTAGGGTTAGGGTTAGGGGACGGGGACGGTTTAGTGTCCAGGTGAGGGTACGACAACGCTTTAGGGGGAGCGTACGTGTGAGGGCGCGGGTTAGTGTCAGCGTACGGGTTAGGATTAGGGGACGAGTGAGGGTCAGGCTTCGGGGAAGGGTTAGGGTTCGGGCTAGGGTTAGGGGACGGGGACGTTTTAGGGTCCAGGTGAGGGTACGACAACGCTTTAGGGGGAGTGTACGTGTGAGGGCGCGGGTTAGTGTCAGCGTACGGGTTAGGATTAGGGGACGGGTTAGGGTCAGGTTTCCGGGAAGTGTTAGGGTTAGGGTTCGGGCTAGGGTTAGGGTTAGTGGACGGGGACGGTTTAGGGTCCAGGTGAGGGTACGACAACGCTTTAGGGGGAACGTACGTGTGAGGGCGCGGGTTAGTGTCAGCGTACGGGTTAGGATTAGGGGACGGGTGAGGGTCAGGCTTCGGGGAAGGTTTAGGGTTAGGGTTCGGGCTAGGGTTAGGGTTAGGGGACGGGGACGGTTTAGGGTCCACGTGAGGGTACGACAAAGCTTTAGGGGGAGCGTACGAGTGAGTGCGCGAGTTAGTGTCAGCGTACGGGTTAGGATTAGGGGACGGGTGAGGGTCAGGCTTCGGGGAAGGATTAGGGTTAGGGTTCGGGCTAGGGTTAGGGTTAGGGGACGGGGACGGTTTAGGGTCCAGGTGAGGGTACGACAACGTTTAAGGGGGAGCGTACGTGTGAGGGCGCGGGATAGTGTCAGCGTACGGGTTAGGATTAGGGGACGGGTGAGGGTCAGGCTTTTAGGAAGGGTTAGGGTTAGAGTTCGGGCTAGGGTTAGGGTTAGGGGAGGGGGACGGTTTAGGGTCCAGGTGAGGGTACGACAACACTTTAGGGGGAGCGTACGTGTGAGGGCGCAGGATAGTGTCAGCGTACGTGTTAGGATTAGGGGACGGGTGAGGGTCAGGCTTCGGGGAAGGTTTAGGGTTAGGGTTCGGCCTAGGGTTAGGGTTAGGGGACGGGGACGGTTTAGGGTCCACGTGAGGGTACGACAAAGCTTTAGGGGGAGCGTACGAGTGAGTGCGCGGGTTAGTGTCAGCGTACGGGTTAGGATTAGGGGACGGGTGAGGGTCAGGCTTCGGGGAAGGGTTAGGGTTAGGGTTCGGGCTAGGGTTAGGGTTAGGGGACGGGGACAGTTTAGGGTCCAGGTGAGGGTACGACAACGTTTAAGGGGGAGCGTACGTGTGAGGGCGCGGGATAGTGTCAGCGTACGGGTTAGGATTAGGGGACGGGTAAGGGTCAGGCTTCGGGGAATGGTTAGGGTTAGGGTCCGGGCTAGGGTTAGGGTTAGGGGACGGGGACGGTTTAGGGTCCACGTGAGGGTACGACAACGCTTTAGTGGGAGAGTACGTGTGAGTGCGCGGGTTAGTGTCAGCGTACGGGTTAGGATTAGGGGACGGGTGAGGGTCAGGCTTCGGGGAAGGGTTAGGTTTAGGTTACGGGCTAGGGTTAGGGTTAGGGGACGGGGACGGTTTAGGGTCCAGGTAAGGGTACGATAACGCTTTAGGGGGAGCGTACGTTTGAGGGCGCGGGTTAGTGTCAGCGTACGGGTTAGGATTAGGGGACGGGTGAGGGTCAGGCTTCAGGGAAGGGTTAGGGTTAGGATTCGGGCTAGGGTTAGGGTTAGGGGACAGGGACAGTTTAGGGTCCACGTGAGGGTACGACAATGCTTAAGGGGGAGCGTACGTGTGAGGGCGCGGGATAGTGTCATCGTACGGGTTAGGATTAGGGGACGGGTGAGGGTCAGGCTTCGGGGAATGGTTAGGGTTAGGGTTCGGGCTAGGGTTAGGGTTAGGGGACGGGGCCGGTTTAGGGTCCACGTGAGGGTTCGACAAAGGTTTAGGGGGAGCGTACGTGTGAGTGCGCGGGTTAGTGTCAGCGTACGGGTTAGGATTAGGGGACGGGTGAGGGTCAGGCTTCGGGGAAGGGTTAGGGTTAGGGTTCGGGCTAGGGTTAGGGTTAGGGGAAGGGGACGGTTTAGGGTCCAGGTGAGGGTACGACAACGCTTTAGGGGGATCGTACGTGTGAGGGCGCGGGTTAGTGTCAGCGTACGGGTTAGGATAAGGGGACGGGTGAGGGTTAGGCTTCGGGGAAGTGTTAGGGTTAGGGCTCGGGCTATGGTTAGGATTAGGGGACGGGGACCGTTTAGGGTCCACGTGAGGGTACGACAACGCTTTACGGGGAGCGTACGTGTGAGGGCGCGGGTTAGTGTCAGCGTACGGGTATAGGATTAGGGGACGGGTGAGGGTCAGGCTTCGGGGAAGGGTTAGGGTTCGGGCTAAGGTTAGGGGACGGGGAGGTTTTAGGGTCCAGGTGAGGGTACGACAACGCTTTAGGGGGAGTGTACGTGTGAGGGCGCGGGTTAGTGTCAGCGTACGGGTTAGGATTAGGGGAAGGGTTAGGGTCAGGTTTCCGGGAAGTGTTAGGGTTAGGGTTCGGGCTAGGGTTAGGGTTAGTGGACGGGGACGGTTTAGGGTCCAGGTGAGGGTACGACAACGCTTTAGGGGGAGCGTACGTGTGAGGGCTTGGGTTAGTGTCAGCGTACGCATTAGGATTAGGGGACGGGTGAGGGTCAGGCTTCGGGGAAGGGTTAGGGTTAGGGTTCGGGCTAGGGTTAGGGTTAGGTGACGCGGTCGGTTTAGGGTCCAGGTGAGGGCACGACAACGTTTTAGGGGGAGCGTACGTGTGAGGGCGCGGGTTAGTGTCAGCGTACGGGTTAGGATTAGGGGACGGGTGAGGGTCAGGCTTCGGGGAAGGGTTAGGGTTAGGGTTCGGGCTAGGGTTAGGGTGAGGGGACGGGGACGGTTTAGGGTCCAGATGAGGGTACGACAACGCTTTAGGGGGAGCGTACGTGTGAGGGCGCGGGTTAGTGTCAGCGTACGGGTTAGGATTGGGGGACGGGTGAGGGTTAGGCTTCGGGGAAGTGTTAGGGTTAGGGCTCGGGCTATGGTTAGGATTAGGGGACGGGGACGGTTTAGGGTCCACGTGAGGGTACGACAACGCTTTACGGGGAGCGTACGTGTGAGGGCGCGGGTTAGTGTCAGCGTACGGGTATAAGATTAGGGGACGGGTGAGGGTCAGGCTTTTAGGAAGGGTTAGGGTTAGGGTTCGGGCTAGGGTTAGGGTTAGGGGAGGGGGACGGTTTAGGGTCCAGGTGAGGGTACGACAACACTTTAGGGGGAGCGTACGTGTGAGGGCGCGGGATAGTGTCAGCGTACGTGTTAGGATTAGGGGACGGGTGAGGGTCAGGCTTCGGGGAATGGTTAGGGTTAGGGTTCGGGCTAGTGTTAGGGTTAGCGGACGGGCACGGTTTAGGGTCCACGTGAGGGTACGACAACGCTTTAGTGGGAGCGTACGTGTGAGGGCGCGGGTTAGTGTCAGCGTACGGGTTAGGATTAGGGGACGGGTGAGGGTCAGGCTTCGGGGAAGGGTTAGGGTTAGGGTTCGGGCTAGGGTTAGGGTTAGGGGATGGGGACGGTTTAGGGTCCAGGTGAGGGTACGACAACGCTTTAGGGGGATCGTACGTGTGAGGGCGCGGGTTAGTGTCAGCGTACGGGTTAGGATTAGGGGACGGGTGAGGGTTAGGCTTCGGGGAAGGGTTAGGGTTAGGGTTCGGGCTAGGGTTAGGGTTAGGGGATGGGGACGGTTTAGGGTCAAGGTGAGAGTACGACAACGCTTTACGGGGAGCGTACGTGTGAGTGCGGGCGTTAGTGTCAGCGTACGGGTTAGGATTATGGGACGGGTGAGGGTCAGGCTTCGGGGAAGGGTTAGGGTTAGGGTTCGTGCTAGGGTTAGGGTTAGGGGACGGGGACGGTTTAGTGTCCAGGTGAGGGTACGACAACGCTTTAGGGGGAGCGTACGTGTGAGGGCGCGGGTTAGTGTCAGCGTACGGGTTAGGATTAGGGGACGGGTGAGGGTCAGGCTTCGGGGAAGGGTTAGGGTTCGGGCTAGGGTTAGGGGACGGGGACGTTTTAGGGTCCAGGTGAGGGTACGACAACGCTTTTGGGGGAGTGTACGTGTGAGGGCGCGGGTTAGTGTCAGCGTACGGGTTAGGATTAGGGGACGGGTTAGGGTCAGGTTTCCGGGAAGTGTTAGGGTTAGGGTTCGGGCTAGGGTTAGGGTTAGTGGACGGGGACGGTTTAGGGTCCAGGTGAGGGTACGACAACGCTTTAGGGGGAGCGTACGTGTGAGGGCTTGGGTTAGTGTCAGCGTACGCGTTAGGATTAGGGGACGGGTGAGGGTCAGGCTTCGGGGAAGGGTTAGGGTTAGGGTTCGGGCTAGGGTTAGGGTTAGGGGACGGGGACGGTTTAGGGTCCACGTGAGGGTACGACAAAGCTTTAGGGGGAGCGTACGTGTGAGTGCGCGGGTTAGTGTCAGCGTACGGGTTAGGATTAGGGGACGGGTGAGGGTCAGGCTTCGGGGAAGGGTTAGGGTTAGGGTTCGGGCTAGGGTTAGGGTTAGGGGACGGGGACGGTTTAGGGTCCAGGTGAGGGTACGACAACGCTTAAGGGGGAGCGTACGTGTGAGGGCGTGGGATAGTGTCAGCGTACGGGTTAGGATTAGGGGAGGGGTGAGGGTCAGGCTTCGGGGAATGGTTAGGGTTAGGGTTCGGGCTAGTGTTAGTGTTAGGGGACGGGGACGGTTTAGGGTCCAGGTGATGGTACGACAACGCTTTAGGGGGATCGTACGTGTTAGGGCGCGGGTTATTGTCAGCGTACGGGTTAGGATTAGGGGACGGGTGAGGGTTAGGGTTAGGGTTAGGGTTCGGGCTAGGGTTAGTGTTAGGGCATGGGGACGGTTTAGGGTCCAGGTGAGAGTACGACAACGCTTTACGGGGAGCGTACGTGTGAGTGCGGGGGTTCGTGTCAGCGTACAGGTTAGGATTAGGGGACGGGTGAGGGTCAGGCTTCGGGGAAGCGTTAGGGTTAGGGTTCGGGCTAGGGTTAGGGTTAGGGGACGGGGACGGTTTAGGGTCCAGGTGAGGGTACGACAACGCTTTAGGGGGAGTGTTCGTGTGAGGGCGCGGGTTAGTTTCAGCGTACGGTTTAGGATTAGGGGACGGGTGAGGGTCAGGCTTCGGGGAAGGGTTAGCGTTAGGGTTCGGGCTAGGGTTAGGGTTAGGGGACGGGGACGGTTTAGGGTCCAGGTGAGGGTACGACAACGCTTTAGGGGGAGCGTACGTGTGAGGGCGCGGGTTAGTGTCAGCGTACGGTTTAGGATTAGGGGACGTGTGAGGGTCAGGCTTCGGGGAAGGGTTAGGGTTCGGGCTAGGGTTAGGGGACGGGGACGGTTTAGGGTCCAGGTGAGGGTACGACAACGCTTTAGGGTGAGCGTACGTGTGAGGGCGCGGGTTAGGGTCAGCGTACGGGTTAGGATTAGGGGATGGGTGAGGGTCAGGCTTCGGGGAAGGGTTAGGTTTAGGGTTCGGGCTAGGGTTAGGGTTAGGGGACGGGGACGGTTTCGGATCCAGGTGAGGGCACCACAACGCTTTAGGGGGAGCGTACGTGTGAGGGCGCGGGTTAGTGTCAGCGTACGGGTTAGGATTAGGGGACGTGTGAGGGTCAGGCTTCGGGGAAGGGTTAGGGTTAGGGTTCGGGCTAGGGTTAGGGTTAGGGGACGGGGACGGTTTAGGGTCCAGGTGAGGGCACGACAACGCTTTAGGGTTAGCGTACGTGTGAGGGCGTGGGTTAGTGTCAGCGTACGGTTTAGGATTAGGGGACGGGTGAGGGTCAGGCTTCGGGGAAGGGTTAGGGTTAGGGTTCGGGCTAGGGTTAGGGTTAGGGGTCGGGGACGGTTTAGGGTCCAGGTGAGGGCACGGCAACGCTTTAGGGGGAGCGTATGTGTGAGGGCGTGGGTTAGTGTCAGCGTACGGGTTAGGATTAGGGGACGGGTGAGGGTCAGGCTTCGGGGAAGGGTTAGGGTTAGGGTTCGGGATAGGGTTAGTGTTAGTGGACGGGGACGGTTTAGGGTCCAGGTGAGGGTACGACAACGCTTTAGGGGGAGAGTACGTGTGAGGGCGCGGGTTAGTGTCAGCGTACGGTTTAGGATTAGGGGACGGGTGAGGGTCAGGCTTCGGGGAAGGCTTAGGATTAGGGTTCGGGCTAGGGTTAGGGTTAGGGGACGGGGATGGTTTAGGGTCCACGTGAGGGGACGACAACGCTTTAGGGGGAGAGTATGTGTGAGGGCGCGGGTTAGTGTCAGCGTACGGGTTAGGATTAGGGGACGGGTGAGGGTCAGGCTTCGGGGAAGAGTTAGGGTTAGGGTTCGGGCTAGGGTTAGGGTTAGGGGACGGGGACGGTTTAGGGTCCAGGTGAGGGCACGACAACGCTTTAGGGGGAGCGTACGTGTGAGGGCGCGGGTTAGTGTCAGCGTACGGGTTAGGATTAGGGGACGGGTGAGGGTCAGGCTTCGGGGAAGGGTTAGGTTTATGGTTCGGGCTAGGGTTAGGGTTAAAGGACGGGGAGGGTTTAGGGTCCAGGTGAGGGTACGACAACGCTTTAGGGGGAGAGTACGTGTGAGGGCGCGGGTTAGTGTCAGCGTACGGGTTAGGATTAGGGGACGGGTGAGGGTCAGGCTTCGGGGAAGAGTTAGGGTTAGGGTTCGGGCTAGGGTTAGGGTTAGGGGACGGGGACGGTTTAGGGTCCAGGTGAGGGCACGACAACGCTTTAGGGGGAGCGTACGTGTGAGGGCGCGGGTTAGTGTCAGCGTACGGGTTAGGATTAGTGGACGGGTGAAGGTCAGGCTTCGGGGAAGGGTTAGGGTTAGGGTTCGGGCTAGGGTTAGGGTTAGGGGATGGGGACGGTTTAGGGTCCAGGTGAGGGTACGACAACGCTTTAGGGGGAGCGTACGTGTGAGGGTGCGGGTTAGTGTCAGCGTACGGGTTAGGATTGGGGACGGGTGAGGGTCAGGCTTCGGGGAAGGGTTAGGGTTAGGGTTCGGGCTAGGGTTAGGGTTAGGGGACGGGGACGGTTTAGGGTCCAGGTGAGGGCACGGCAACGCTTTAGGGTTAGCGTACGTGTGAGGGCGCGGGTTAGTGTCAGCGTACGGGTTAGGATTAGGGGACGGGTGAGGGTCAGGCTTCGGGGAAGGGTTAGGGTTAGGGTTCGGGCTAGGGTTAGGGTTAGGGGATGGGGACGGTTTAGGGTCCAGGTGAGGGTACGACAACGCTTTAGGGGGATCGTACGTGTGAGGGCGCGGGTTAGTGTCAGCGTACGGGTTAGGATTAGGGGACGGGTGAGGGTTAGGCTTCGGGGAAGGGTTAGGGTTAGGGTTCGGGCTAGGGTTAGGGTTAGGGGATGGGGACGGTTTAGGGTCAAGGTGAGAGTACGACAACGCTTTACGGGGAGCGTACGTGTGAGTGCGGGCGTTAGTGTCAGCGTACGGGTTAGGATTATGGGACGGGTGAGGGTCAGGCTTCGGGGAAGGGTTAGGGTTAGGGTTCGTGCTAGGGTTAGGGTTAGGGGACGGGGACGGTTTAGTGTCCAGGTGAGGGTACGACAACGCTTTAGGGGGAGCGTACGTGTGAGGGCGCGGGTTAGTGTCAGCGTACGGGTTAGGATTAGGGGACGGGTGAGGGTCAGGCTTCGGGGAAGGGTTAGGGTTCGGGCTAGGGTTAGGGGACGGGGACGTTTTAGGGTCCAGGTGAGGGTACGACAACGCTTTTGGGGGAGTGTACGTGTGAGGGCGCGGGTTAGTGTCAGCGTACGGGTTAGGATTAGGGGACGGGTTAGGGTCAGGTTTCCGGGAAGTGTTAGGGTTAGGGTTCGGGCTAGGGTTAGGGTTAGTGGACGGGGACGGTTTAGGGTCCAGGTGAGGGTACGACAACGCTTTAGGGGGAGCGTACGTGTGAGGGCTTGGGTTAGTGTCAGCGTACGCGTTAGGATTAGGGGACGGGTGAGGGTCAGGCTTCGGGGAAGGGTTAGGGTTAGGGTTCGGGCTAGGGTTAGGGTTAGGGGACGGGGACGGTTTAGGGTCCACGTGAGGGTACGACAAAGCTTTAGGGGGAGCGTACGTGTGAGTGCGCGGGTTAGTGTCAGCGTACGGGTTAGGATTAGGGGACGGGTGAGGGTCAGGCTTCGGGGAAGGGTTAGGGTTAGGGTTCGGGCTAGGGTTAGGGTTAGGGGACGGGGACGGTTTAGGGTCCAGGTGAGGGTACGACAACGCTTAAGGGGGAGCGTACGTGTGAGGGCGTGGGATAGTGTCAGCGTACGGGTTAGGATTAGGGGAGGGGTGAGGGTCAGGCTTCGGGGAATGGTTAGGGTTAGGGTTCGGGCTAGTGTTAGTGTTAGGGGACGGGGACGGTTTAGGGTCCAGGTGATGGTACGACAACGCTTTAGGGGGATCGTACGTGTTAGGGCGCGGGTTATTGTCAGCGTACGGGTTAGGATTAGGGGACGGGTGAGGGTTAGGGTTAGGGTTAGGGTTCGGGCTAGGGTTAGTGTTAGGGCATGGGGACGGTTTAGGGTCCAGGTGAGAGTACGACAACGCTTTACGGGGAGCGTACGTGTGAGTGCGGGGGTTCGTGTCAGCGTACAGGTTAGGATTAGGGGACGGGTGAGGGTCAGGCTTCGGGGAAGCGTTAGGGTTAGGGTTCGGGCTAGGGTTAGGGTTAGGGGACGGGGACGGTTTAGGGTCCAGGTGAGGGTACGACAACGCTTTAGGGGGAGTGTTCGTGTGAGGGCGCGGGTTAGTTTCAGCGTACGGTTTAGGATTAGGGGACGGGTGAGGGTCAGGCTTCGGGGAAGGGTTAGCGTTAGGGTTCGGGCTAGGGTTAGGGTTAGGGGACGGGGACGGTTTAGGGTCCAGGTGAGGGTACGACAACGCTTTAGGGGGAGCGTACGTGTGAGGGCGCGGGTTAGTGTCAGCGTACGGTTTAGGATTAGGGGACGTGTGAGGGTCAGGCTTCGGGGAAGGGTTAGGGTTCGGGCTAGGGTTAGGGGACGGGGACGGTTTAGGGTCCAGGTGAGGGTACGACAACGCTTTAGGGTGAGCGTACGTGTGAGGGCGCGGGTTAGGGTCAGCGTACGGGTTAGGATTAGGGGATGGGTGAGGGTCAGGCTTCGGGGAAGGGTTAGGTTTAGGGTTCGGGCTAGGGTTAGGGTTAGGGGACGGGGACGGTTTCGGATCCAGGTGAGGGCACCACAACGCTTTAGGGGGAGCGTACGTGTGAGGGCGCGGGTTAGTGTCAGCGTACGGGTTAGGATTAGGGGACGTGTGAGGGTCAGGCTTCGGGGAAGGGTTAGGGTTAGGGTTCGGGCTAGGGTTAGGGTTAGGGGACGGGGACGGTTTAGGGTCCAGGTGAGGGCACGACAACGCTTTAGGGTTAGCGTACGTGTGAGGGCGTGGGTTAGTGTCAGCGTACGGTTTAGGATTAGGGGACGGGTGAGGGTCAGGCTTCGGGGAAGGGTTAGGGTTAGGGTTCGGGCTAGGGTTAGGGTTAGGGGTCGGGGACGGTTTAGGGTCCAGGTGAGGGCACGGCAACGCTTTAGGGGGAGCGTATGTGTGAGGGCGTGGGTTAGTGTCAGCGTACGGGTTAGGATTAGGGGACGGGTGAGGGTCAGGCTTCGGGGAAGGGTTAGGGTTAGGGTTCGGGATAGGGTTAGTGTTAGTGGACGGGGACGGTTTAGGGTCCAGGTGAGGGTACGACAACGCTTTAGGGGGAGAGTACGTGTGAGGGCGCGGGTTAGTGTCAGCGTACGGTTTAGGATTAGGGGACGGGTGAGGGTCAGGCTTCGGGGAAGGCTTAGGATTAGGGTTCGGGCTAGGGTTAGGGTTAGGGGACGGGGATGGTTTAGGGTCCACGTGAGGGGACGACAACGCTTTAGGGGGAGAGTATGTGTGAGGGCGCGGGTTAGTGTCAGCGTACGGGTTAGGATTAGGGGACGGGTGAGGGTCAGGCTTCGGGGAAGAGTTAGGGTTAGGGTTCGGGCTAGGGTTAGGGTTAGGGGACGGGGACGGTTTAGGGTCCAGGTGAGGGCACGACAACGCTTTAGGGGGAGCGTACGTGTGAGGGCGCGGGTTAGTGTCAGCGTACGGGTTAGGATTAGGGGACGGGTGAGGGTCAGGCTTCGGGGAAGGGTTAGGTTTATGGTTCGGGCTAGGGTTAGGGTTAAAGGACGGGGAGGGTTTAGGGTCCAGGTGAGGGTACGACAACGCTTTAGGGGGAGAGTACGTGTGAGGGCGCGGGTTAGTGTCAGCGTACGGGTTAGGATTAGGGGACGGGTGAGGGTCAGGCTTCGGGGAAGAGTTAGGGTTAGGGTTCGGGCTAGGGTTAGGGTTAGGGGACGGGGACGGTTTAGGGTCCAGGTGAGGGCACGACAACGCTTTAGGGGGAGCGTACGTGTGAGGGCGCGGGTTAGTGTCAGCGTACGGGTTAGGATTAGTGGACGGGTGAAGGTCAGGCTTCGGGGAAGGGTTAGGGTTAGGGTTCGGGCTAGGGTTAGGGTTAGGGGATGGGGACGGTTTAGGGTCCAGGTGAGGGTACGACAACGCTTTAGGGGGAGCGTACGTGTGAGGGTGCGGGTTAGTGTCAGCGTACGGGTTAGGATTGGGGACGGGTGAGGGTCAGGCTTCGGGGAAGGGTTAGGGTTAGGGTTCGGGCTAGGGTTAGGGTTAGGGGACGGGGACGGTTTAGGGTCCAGGTGAGGGCACGGCAACGCTTTAGGGTTAGCGTACGTGTGAGGGCGTGGGTTAGTGTCAGCGTACGGGTTAGGATTAGGGGACGGGTGAGGGTCAGGCTTCGGGGAAGGGTTAGGGTTAGAGTTCGGGCTAGGGTTAGTGTTAGTGGACGGGGACGGTTTAGGGTCCAGGTGAGGGTACGACAACGCTTTAGGGGGAGAGTACGTGTGAGGGCGCGGGTTAGTGTCAGCTTACGGTTTAGGATTAGGGGACGGGTGAGGGTCAGGCTTCGGGGAAGGGTTAGGATTAGGGTTCGGGCTAGGTTTAGGGTTAAGGGACGGGGATGGTTTAGGGTCCACGTGAGGGCACGACAACGCTTTAGGAGGAGAGTACGTGTGAGGGCGCGTGTTAGTGTCAGCGTACGGGTTAGGATTAGGGGACGGGTGAGGGTCAGGCTTCGGGGAAGGGTTAGGGTTATGGTTCGGGCTAGGGTTAGGGTTAAGGGACGGGTAGGGTTTAGGGTCCAGGTGAGGGTACGACAATGCTTTAGGGGGAGAGTACGTGTGAGGGCGCGGGTTAGTGTCAGCGTACGGGTTAGAATTAGGGGACGGGTGAGGGTCAGGCTTCGGGGAAGGGTTAGGGTTAGGGTTCGGGCTAGGGTTACGGTTAGGGGACGGGGACGGTTTAGGGTCCAGGTGAGGGTACGACAACGCTTTAGGGGGAGCGTACGTGTGAGGGCGCGGGTTAGGGTCAGCGTACGGGTTAGGATTAGGGGACGGGTGAGGGTCAGGCTTCGGGGAAGGGTTAGGTGTAGGGTTCGGGCTAGGGTTAGGGTTAGGGGACGGGGACGGTTTAGGGTCCAGGTGAGGGCACCACAACGCTTTAGGGGGAGCGTACGTGTGAGGGCGCGGGTTAGTGTCAGCGTACGGGTTAGGATTAGGGGACGTGTGAGGGTCAGGCTTCGGGGAAGGGTTAGGGTTAGGGTTCGGGCTAGGGTTAGGGTGAGGGGACGGGGACCGTTTAGGGTCCAGGTGAGGGTACGACAACGCTTTAGGGGGAGCGTACGTGTGAGGGCGCGGGTTAGTGTCAGCGTACGGGTTAGGATTAGGGGACGGGTGAGGGTCAGGCTTCGGGGAAGGGTTAGGGTTAGGGTTCGGGCTAGGGTTAGGGTGAGGGGACGGGGACGGTTTAGGGTCCAGGTGAGGGCACGACAACGTTTTAGGGGGAGCGTACGTGTGAGGGCGCGGGTTAGTGTCAGCGTACGGGTTAGGATTAGGGGACGGGTGAGGGTCAGGCTTCGGGGAAGGTTTAGGGTTAGGTTTCGGTCTAGGGTTAGGGTTAGGGGACGGGGACGGTTTAGGGTCCAGGTGAGGGTACGACAACGCTTTAGGGGGAGTGTACGTGTGAGGGCGTGGGTTAGTGTCAGCGTACGGGTTAGGATTAGGAGACGGGTGAGGGTCAGGCTTCGGGGAAGGGTTAGGGTTAGGGTTTGGGCTAGGGTTAGGGTTAGGGGACGGGGACGGTTTAGGGTCCAGGTGAGGGTACGACAACGCTTTAGGGGGAGCGTACGTGTGAGGGCGCGGGTTAGTGTCAGCGTACGGGTTAGGATTAGGGGACGGGTGAGGGTCAGGCTTCGGGGAAGGGTTAGGGTTATGGTTCGGGCTAGGGTTAGGCTTAAGGGACGGGGAGGGTTTAGGGTCCAGGTGAGGGTACGACAATGCTTTAGGGGGAGAGTACGTGTGAGGGCGCGGGTTAGTGTCAGCGTACGGGTTAGGATTAGGGGACGGGTGAGGGTCAGGCTTCGGGGAAGGGTTAGGATTAGGGTTCGGGTTAGGGTTAGGGGACGGGGACGGTTTAGGGTCCAGGTGAAGGTACGACAACACTTTAGGGGGAGCGTACGTGTGAGGGCGCGGGTTAGTGTCAGCGTACGGGTTAGGATTAAGGGACGGCTGAGGGTCAGGCTTCGGGGAAGTGTTAGGGTTAGGGTTCGGGCTAGGGTTAGGGTTAGGGGACGGGGACGGTTTAGGGTCCAGGTGAGGGCACGACAACGCTTTAGGGGGAGCGTACGTGTGAGGGCGCGGGTTAGTGTCAGCGTACGGGTTAGGATTAGGGGACGGGTGAGGGTCAGGCTTCGGGGAAGGGTTAGGGTTAGGGTTCGGGCTAGGGTTACGGTTAGGGGACGGGGACGGTTTAGGGTCCAGGTGAGGGTACGACAACGCTTTAGGGGGAGCGTACGTGTGAGGGCGCGGGTTAGGGTCAGCGTACGGGTTAGGATTAGGGGACGGGTGAGTGTCAGGCTTCGGGGAAGGGTTAGGTGTTGGGTTCGGGCTAGGGTTAGGGTTAGGGGACGGGGACGGTTTCGGGTCCAGGTGAGGGCACCACAACGCTTTAGGGGGAGCGTACGTGTGAGGGCGCGGGTCAGTGTCAGCGTACGGGTTAGGATTAGGGGACGTGTGAGGGTCAGGCTTCTGGGAAGGGTTAGGGTTAGGGTTCGGGCTAGGGTTAGGGTTAGGGGACGGGGACGGTTTAGGGTCCAGGTGAGGGTACGACAACGCTTTAGGGGGAGCATACGTGTGAGGGCGCGGGTTAGTGTCAACGTACGGTTTAGGATTAGGGGACGGGTGAGGGTCAGGCTTTGGGGAAGGGTTAGGGTTAGGGTTTGGGCTAGGGTTAGGGTGAGGGGACGGGGACCGTTTAGGGTCCAGGTGAGGGTACGACAACGCTTTAGGGGGAGCGTACGTGTGAGGGCGCGGGTTAGTGTCAGCGTACGGGTTAGGATTAGGGGACGGGTGAGGGTCAGGCTTCGGGGAAGGGTTAGGGTTAGGGTTCGGGCTAGGGTTAGGGTGAGGGGACGGGGACGGTTTAGGGTCCAGGTGAGGGCACGACAACGTTTTAGGGGGAGCGTACGTGTGAGGGCGCGGGTTAGTGTCAGCGTACGGGTTAGGATTAGGGGACGGGTGAGGGTCAGGCTTCGGGGAAGGTTTAGGGTTAGGTTTCGGTCTAGGGTTAGGGTTAGGGGACGGGGACGGTTTAGGGTCCAGGTGAGGGTACGACAACGCTTTAGGGGGAGTGTACGTGTGAGGGCGTGGATTAGTGTCAGCGTACGGGTTAGGATTAGGGGACGGGTGAGGGTCAGGCTTCGGGGAAGGGTTAGGGTTAGGGTTCGGGCTAGGGTTAGGGTTAGGGGACGGGGACGGTTTAGGGTCCAGGTGAGGGTACGACAACGCTTTAGGGGGAGCGTACGTGTGAGGGCGCGGGTTAATGTCAGCGTACGGGTTAGGATTAGGGGACGGGTGAGGGTCAGGCTTCGGGGAAGGGTTAGGGTTAGGGTTCTGGCTAGGGTTAGGGTGAGGGGACGGGGACGGTTTAGGGTCCAGGTGAGGGTACGACAACGCTTTAGGGGGAGCGTACGTGTGAGGGCGCGGGTTAGTGTCAGCGTACGGGTTAGGATTAGGGGACGGGTGAGGGTCAGGCTTCGGGATAGGGTTAGGGTTAGGGTTCGGGCTAGGGTTAGGGTGAGGGGACGGGGACGGATTCGGGTCCAGGTGAGGGCACGACAACGCTTTAGGGGGAGCGTACGTGTGAGGGCGCGGGTTAGTGTCAGCGTACGGGTTAGGATTAGGGGACGGGTGAGGGTCAGCCTTCGGGGAAGGGTTAGGGTTAGGGTTCGGGCTAGGGTTAGGGTTAGGGGACGGGGACGGTTTAGGGTCCAGGTGAGGGTACGACAACGCTTTAGGGGGAGCGTACGTGTGAGGGTGCGGGTTAGTGTCAGCGTACGGGTTAGGATTAGGGGACGGGTGAGGGTCAGGCTTCGGGGAAGGGTTAGGGTTAGGGTTCGGGCTAGGGTTAGGGTTAGGGGACGGGGACGGTTTAGGGTCCAGGTGAGGGCACGACAACGCTTTAGGGTTAGCGTACGTGTGAGGGCGTGGGTTAGTGTCAGCGTACGGGTTAGGATTAGGGGACGGGTGAGGGTCAGGCTTCGGGGAAGGGTTAGGGTTAGGGTTCGGGCTAGGGTTAGGGTTAGGGGACGGGGACGGTTTAGGGTCCAGGTGAGGGCACGACAACGCTTTAGGGGGAGCGTATGTGTGAGGGCGCTGGTTAGTGTCAGCGTACGGGTTAGGATTAGGGGACGGGTGAGGGTCAGGCTTCGGGGAAGGGTTAGGGTTAGGGTTCGGGCTAGGGTTAGTGTTAGGGGACGGGGACGGTTTAGGGTCCAGGTGAGGGTACGACAACGCTTTAGGGGGAGAGTACGTGTGAGGGCGCGTGTTAGTGTCAGCGTATGGTTTAGGATTAGGGGACGGGTGAGGGTCAGGCTTCGGGGAAGGGTTAGGATTAGGGTTCGGGCTAGGGTTAGGGTTAGGGGACGGGGATGGTTTAGGGTCCACGTGAGGGCACGACAACGCTTTAGGGGGAGAGTACGTGTGAGGGCGCGGGTTAGTGTCAGCGTACGGGTTAGGATAAGGGGACGGGTGAGGGTCAGGCTTCGGGGAAGAGTTAGGGTTAGGGTTCGGGCTAGGGTTAGGGTTAGGGGACGGGGACGGTTTAGGGTCCAGGTGAGCGCATGACAACGCTTTAGGGGGATCGTACGTGTGAGGGCGCGGGTTAGTGTCAGCGTACGGGTTAGGATTAGGGCACGGGTGAGGGTCAGGCTTCGGGGAAGGGTTAGGGTTAGGGTTCGGGCTAGGGTTAGGGGTAGGGGACGGGGACGGTTTAGGGTCCAGGTGAGGGCACGACAACGCTTTAGGGGGAGCGTACGTGTGAGGGCGCAGGTTAGTGTCAGCGTACGGGTTAGGATTAGGGGACGGGTGAGGGTCAGGCTTCGGGGAAGGGTTAGGGTTATGGTTCGGGCTAGGGTTAGGGTTAAGGGACGGGGAGGGTTTAGGGTCCAGGTGAGGGTACGACAATGCTTTAGGGGGAGAGTACGTGTGAGGGCGCGGGTTAGTGTCAGCGTACGGGTTAGGATTAGGGGACGGGTGAGGGTCAGGCTTCGGGGAAGGGTTAGGATTAGGGTTCGGGCTAGGGTTAGGGTTAGGGGACGGGGACGGTTTAGGGTCCAGATGAAGGTACGACAACACTTTAGGGGGAGCGTACGTGTGAGGGCGCGGGTTAGTGTCAGCGTACGGGTTAGGATTAAGGGACGGGTGAGGGTCAGGCTTCGGGGAAGTGTCAGGGTTAGGGTTCGGGCTAGGGTTAGGGTTAGGGGACGGGGACGGTTTAGGGTCCAGGTGAGGGCACGACAACGCTTTAGGGGGAGCGTACGTGTGAGGGCGCGTGTTAGTGTCAGCGTACGGGTTAGGATTAGGGGACGGGTGAGGGTCAGGCTTCGGGGAAGGGTTAGGGTTAGGGTTCGGGCTAGGGTTACGGTCAGGGGACGGGGACGGTTTAGGGTCCAGGTGAGGGTACGACAACGCTTTAGGGGGAGCGTACGTGTGAGGGCGCGGGTTAGGGTCAGCGTACGGGTTAGGATTAGGGGACGGGTGAGGGTCAGGCTTCGGGGAAGGGTTAGGTGTAGGGTTCGGGCTAGGGTTAGGGTTAGGGGACGGGGACGGTTTCGGGTCCAGGTGAGGGCACCACAACGCTTTAGGCGGAGCGTACGTGTGAGGGCGCGGGTTAGTGTCAGCGTACGGGTTAGGATTAGGGGACGTGTGAGGGTCAGGCTTTGGGGAAGGGTTAGGGTTAGGGTTCGGGCTAGGGTTAGGGTTAGGGGACGGGGACGGTTTAGGGTCCAGGTGAGGGTACGACAACGCTTTAGGGGGAGCATACGTGTGAGGGCGCGGGTTAGTGTCAACGTACGGTTTAGGATTAGGGGACGGGTGAGGGTCAGGCTTTGGGGAAGGGTTAGGGTTAGGGTTCGGGCTAGGGTTAGGGTGAGGGGACGGGAACCGTTTAGGGTCCAGGTGAGGGTACGACAACGCTTTAGGGGGAGCGTACGTGTGAGGGCGCGGGTTAGTGTCAGCGTACGGGTTAGGATTAGGGGACGGGTGAGGGTCAGGCTTCGGGGAAGGGTTAGGGTTAGGGTTCGGGCTAGGGTTAGGGTGAGGGGACGGGGACGGTTTAGGGTCCAGGTGAGGGTACGACAACGCTTTAGGGGGAGCGCACGTGTGAGGGCGCGGGTTAGTGTCAGCGTACGGGTTAGGATTAGGGGACGGGTGAGGGTCAGGCTTCGGGGAAGTGTTAGGGTTAGGGTTCGGGCTAGGGTTAGGGTGAGGGGACGGGGACGGATTCGGGTCCAGGTGAGGGCACGACAACGCTTTAGGGGGAGCGTACGTGTGAGGGCGCGGGTTAGTGTCAGCGTACGGGTTAGGATTAGGGGACGGGTGAGGGTCAGCCTTCGGGGAAGGGTTAGGGTTAGGGTTCGGGCTAGGGTTAGGGTTAGGGGACGGGGACGGTTTAGGGTCCAGGTGAGGGTACGACAACGCTTTAGGGGGAGCGTACGTGTGAGGGTGCGGGTTAGTGTCAGCGTACGGGTTAGGATTAGGGGACGGGTGAGGGTCAGGCTTCGGGGAAGGGTTAGGGTTAGGGTTCGGGCTAGGGTTAGGGTTAGGGGACGGGGACGGTTTAGGGTCCAGGTGAGGGCACGACAGCGCTTTAGGGTTAGCGTACGTGTGAGGGCGTGGGTTAGTGTCAGCGTACGGGTTAGGATTAGGGGACGGGTGAGGGTCAGGCTTCGGGGAAGGGTTAGGGTTAGGGTTCGGGCTAGGGTTAGGGTTAGGGGACGGGGACGGTTTAGGGTCCAGGTGAGGGCACGACAACGCTTTAGGGGGAGCGTATGTGTGAGGGCGCTGGTTAGTGTCAGCGTACGGGTTAGGATTAGGGGACGGGTGAGGGTCAGGCTTCGGGGAAGGGTTAGGGTTAGGGTTTGGGCTAGGGTTAGTGTTAGGGGACGGGGACGGTTTAGGGTCCAGGTGAGGGTACGACAACGCTTTAGGGGGAGAGTACGTGTGAGGGCGCGTGTTAGTGTCAGCGTATGGTTTAGGATTAGGGGACGGGTGAGGGTCAGGCTTCGGGGAAGGGTTAGGATTAGGGTTCGGGCTAGGGTTAGGGTTAGGGGACGGGGACGGTTTAGGGTCCAGGTGAGGGTACGACAACGCTTTAGGGGGAGCATACGTGTGAGGGCGCGGGTTAGTGTCAACGTACGGTTTAGGATTAGGGGACGGGTGAGGGTCAGGCTTTGGGGAAGGGTTAGGGTTAGGGTTCGGGCTAGGGTTAGGGTGAGGGGACGGGAACCGTTTAGGGTCCAGGTGAGGGTACGACAACGCTTTAGGGGGAGCGTACGTGTGAGGGCGCGGGTTAGTGTCAGCGTACGGGTTAGGATTAGGGGACGGGTGAGGGTCAGGCTTCGGGGAAGGGTTAGGGTTAGGGTTCGGGCTAGGGTTAGGGTGAGGGGACGGGGACGGTTTAGGGTCCAGGTGAGGGTACGACAACGCTTTAGGGGGAGCGCACGTGTGAGGGCGCGGGTTAGTGTCAGCGTACGGGTTAGGATTAGGGGACGGGTGAGGGTCAGGCTTCGGGGAAGTGTTAGGGTTAGGGTTCGGGCTAGGGTTAGGGTGAGGGGACGGGGACGGATTCGGGTCCAGGTGAGGGCACGACAACGCTTTAGGGGGAGCGTACGTGTGAGGGCGCGGGTTAGTGTCAGCGTACGGGTTAGGATTAGGGGACGGGTGAGGGTCAGCCTTCGGGGAAGGGTTAGGGTTAGGGTTCGGGCTAGGGTTAGGGTTAGGGGACGGGGACGGTTTAGGGTCCAGGTGAGGGTACGACAACGCTTTAGGGGGAGCGTACGTGTGAGGGTGCGGGTTAGTGTCAGCGTACGGGTTAGGATTAGGGGACGGGTGAGGGTCAGGCTTCGGGGAAGGGTTAGGGTTAGGGTTCGGGCTAGGGTTAGGGTTAGGGGACGGGGACGGTTTAGGGTCCAGGTGAGGGCACGACAACGCTTTAGGGTTAGCGTACGTGTGAGGGCGTGGGTTAGTGTCAGCGTACGGGTTAGGATTAGGGGACGGGTGAGGGTCAGGCTTCGGGGAAGGGTTAGGGTTAGGGTTCGGGCTAGGGTTAGGGTTAGGGGACGGGGACGGTTTAGGGTCCAGGTGAGGGCACGACAACGCTTTAGGGGGAGCGTATGTGTGAGGGCGCTGGTTAGTGTCAGCGTACGGGTTAGGATTAGGGGACGGGTGAGGGTCAGGCTTCGGGGAAGGGTTAGGGTTAGGGTTCGGGCTAGGGTTAGTGTTAGGGGACGGGGACGGTTTAGGGTCCAGGTGAGGGTACGACAACGCTTTAGGGGGAGAGTACGTGTGAGGGCGCGTGTTAGTGTCAGCGTATGGTTTAGGATTAGGGGACGGGTGAGGGTCAGGCTTCGGGGAAGGGTTAGGATTAGGGTTCGGGCTAGGGTTAGGGTTAGGTGACGGGGATGGTTTAGGGTCCACGTGAGGGCACGACAACGCTTTAGGGGGAGAGTACGTGTGAGGGCGCGGGTTAGTGTCAGCGTATGGGTTAGGATTAGGGGACGGGTGAGGGTCAGGCTTCGGGGAAGAGTTAGGGTTAGGGTTCGGGCTAGGGTTAGGGTTAGGGGACGGGGACGGTTTAGGGTCCAGGTGAGGGTACGACAACGCTTTAGGGGGATCGTACGTGTGAGGGCGCGGGTTAGTGTCAGCGTACGGGTTAGGATTAGGGCACGGGTGAGGGTCAGGCTTCGTGGAAGGGTTAGGGTTAGGGTTTGGGCTAGGGTTAGGGTTAGGGGACGGGGACGGTTTAGGGTCCAGGTGAGGGTACGACAACGCTTTAGGGGGAGCGTACGTGTGAGGGCGCGGGTTAGTGTCAGCGTACGGGTTAGGATTAGGGTACGGGTGAGGGTCAGGCTTCGGGGAAGGGTTAGGGTTAGGGTTCGGGCTAGGGTTAGGGTGAGGGGACGGGGACGGTTTAGGGTCCAGGTGAGGGTACGACAACGCTTTAGGGGGAGCGTACGTGTGAGGGCGCGGGTTAGTGTCAGCGTACGGGTTAGGATTAGGGGACGGGTGAGGGTCAGGCTTCGGGGAAGGGTTAGGGTTAGGGTTCGGGCTAGGGTTAGGGTGAGGGGACGGGGACGGTTTCGGGTCCAGGTGAGGGCACGACAACGCTTTAGGGGGAGCGTACGTGTGAGCGCGCGGGTTAGTGTCAGTGTACGGGTTAGGATTAGGGGACGGGTGAGGGTCAGCCTTCGGGGAAGGGTTAGGGTTAGGGTTCGGGCTAGGGTTAGGGTTAGGGGACGGGGACGGTTTAGGGTCCAGGTTGGGTACGACAACGCTTTAGGGGGAGCGTACGTGTGAGGGTGCGGGTTAGTGTCAGCGTACGGGTTAGGATTAGGGGACGGGTGAGGGTCAGGCTTCGGGGAAGGGTTAGGGTTAGGGTTCAGGCTAGGGTTAGGGTTAGGGGACGGGGACGGTTTAGGGTCCAGGTGAGCGCACGACAACGCTTTAGGGTTAGCGTACGTGTGAGGGCGTGGGTTAGTGTCAGCGTACGGGTTAGGATTAGGGGACGGGTGAGGGTCAGGCTTCGGGGAAGGGTTAGGGTTAGGGTTCGGGCTAGGGTTAGGGTTAGGGGACGGGGACGGTTTAGGGTCCAGTTGAGGGCACGACAACGCTTTAGGGGGAGCGTATGTGTGAGGGCGCTGGTTAGTGTCAGCGTACGGGTTAGGATTAGGGGACGGGTGAGGGTCAGGCTTCGGGGAAGGGTTAGGTTTAGGGTTCGGGCTAGGGTTAGTGTTAGGGGACGGGGACGGTTTAGGGTCCAGGTGAGGGTACGACAACGCTTTAGGGGGAGAGTACGTGTGAGGGCGCGTGTTAGTGTCAGCGTATGGTTTAGGATTAGGGGACGGGTGAGGGTCAGGCTTCGGGGAAGGGTTTGGATTAGGGTTCGGGCTAGGGTTAGGGTTAGGGGACGGGGATGGTTTAGGGTCCACGTGAGGGCACGACAACGCTTTAGGGGGAGAGTACGTGTGAAGGCGCGGGTTAGTGTCAGCGTACGGGTTAGGATTAGGGGACGGGTGAGGGTCAGGCTTCGGGGAAGAGTTAGGGTTAGGGTTCGGGCTAGGGTTAGGGTTAGGGGACGGGGACGGTTTAGGTTCCAGGTGAGCGCACGACAACGCTTTAGGGGGATCGTACGTGTGAGGGCACGGGTTAGTGTCAGCGTACGGGTTAGGATTAGGGCACGGGTGAGGGACAGGCTTCGGGGAAGGGTTAGGGTTAGGGTTCGGGCTAGGGTTAGGGGTAGGGGACGGGGACGGTTTAGGGTCCAGGTGAGGGCACGACAACGCTTTAGGGGGAGCGTACGTGTGAGGGCGCAGGTTAGTGTCAGCGTACGGGTTAGGATTAGGGGACGGGTGAGGGTCAGGCTTCGGGGAAGGGTTAGGGTTATGGTTCGGGCTAGGGTTAGGGTTAAGGGACGGGGAGGGTTTAGGGTCCAGGTGAGGGTACGACAATGCTTGAGGGGGAGAGTACGTGTGAGGGCGCGGGTTAGTGTCAGCGTACGGGTTAGGATTAGGGGACGGGTGAGGGTCAGGCTTCGGGGAAGGGTTAGGATTAGGGTTCGGGCTAGGGTTAGGGTTAGGGGACGGGGACGGTTTAGGGTCCAGGTGAAGGTACGACAACACTTTAGGGGGAGCGTACGTGTGAGGGCGCGGGTTAGTGTCAGCGTACGGGTTAGGCTTAGGGGACGGGTGAGGGTCAGGCTTCGGGGAAGGGTTAGGGTTATGGTTCGGGCTAGGGTTAGGGTTAAGGGACGGGGAGGGTTTAGGGTCCAGGTGAGGGTACGACAATGCTTTAGGGGGAGCGTACGTGTGAGGGCGCGGGTTAGTGTCAGCGTACGGGTTAGGATTAGGGGACGGGTGAGGGTCAGGCTTCGGGGAAGGGTTAGGGTTAGGGTTCGGGCTAGGGTTAGGGTGAGGGGACGGGGACGGTTTAGGGTCCAGGTGAGGGTACGACAACGCTTTAGGGGCAGCGTACGTGTGAGGGCGCGGGTTAGTGTCAGCGTACGGGTTAGGATTAGGGGACGGGTGAGGGTCAGCCTTCGGGGAAGGGTTAGGGTTAGGGTTCGGGCTAGGGTTAGGGTTAGGGGACGGGGACGGTTTAGGGTCCAGGTGAGGGTACGACAACGCTTTAGGGGGAGCGTACGTGTGAGGGTGCGGTTTAGTGTCAGCGTACGGGTTAGGATTAGGGGACGGGTGAGGGTCAGGCTTCGGGGAAGGGTTAGGGTTAGGGTTCGGACTAGGGTTAGGGTTAGGGGACGGGGACGGTTTAGGGTCCAGGTGAGGGCACGACAACGCTTTAGGGTTAGCGTACGTGTGAGGGCGTGGGTTAGTGTCAGCGCACGGGTTAGGATTAGTGGACGGGTGAGGGTCAGGCTTCAGGGAAGGGTTAGGGTTAGGGTTCGGGCTAGGGTTAGGGTTAGGGGACAGGGACGGTTTAGGGTCCAGTTGAGGGCACGACAACGCTTTAGGGGGAGCGTATGTGTGAGGGCGCTGGTGAGTGTCAGCGTACGGGTTAGGATTAGGGGACGGGTGAGGGTCAGGCTTCGGGGAAGGGTTAGGGTTAGGGTTCGGGCTAGGGTTAGTGTTAGGGGACGGGGACGGTTTAGGGTCCAGGTGAGGGTACGACAACGCTTTAGGGGGAGAGTACGTGTGAGGGCGCGTGTTAGTGTCAGCGTATGGTTTAGGATTAGGGGACGGGTGAGGGTCAGGCTTCGGGGAAGTGTTAGGATTAGGTTTCAGGCTAGGGTTAGGGTTAGGGGACGGGGATGGTTTAGGGTCCACGTGAGGGCACGACAACGCTTTAGGGGGAGAGTACGTGTGAGGGCGCGGGTTAGTGTCAGCGTACGGGTTAGGATTAGGGGACGGGTGAGGGTCAGGCTTCGGGGAAGAGTTAGGGTTAGGGTTCGGGCTAGGGTTAGGGTTAGGGGACGGGGACGGTTTAGGGTCCAGGTGAGCGCACGACAACGCTTTAGGGGGATCGTACGTGTGAGGGCGCGGGTTAGTGTCAGCGTACGGGTTAGGATTAGGGCACGGGTGAGGGTCAGGCTTTGGGGAAGGGTTACGGTTAGGGTTCGGGCTAGGGTTAGGGGTAGGGGACGGGGACGGTTTAGGGTCCAGGTGAGGGCACGACAACGCTTTAGGGGGAGCGTACGTGTGAGGGCGCAGGTTAGTGTCAGCGTACGGGTTAGGATTAGGGGACGGGTGAGGGTCAGGCTTCGGGGAAGGGTTAGGGTTATGGTTCGGGCTAGGGTTAGGGTTAAGGGACGGGGAGGGTTTAGGGTCCAGGTGAGGGTACGACAATGCTTTAGGGGGAGCGTACGTGTGAGGGCGCGGGTTAGTGTCAGCGTTCGGGTTAGGATTAGGGGACGGGTGAGGGTCAGGCTTCGGGGAAGGGTTAGGGTTAGGGTTCGGGCTAGGGTTAGGGTTAGGGGACGGGGACGGTTTAGGGTCCAGGTGAGGGTACGACAACGCTTTAGGGGGAGCGTACGTGTGAGGGTGCGGGTTAGTGTCAGCGTACGGGTTAGGATTAGGGGACGGGTGAGGGTCAGGCTTCGGGGAAGGGTTAGGGTTAGGGTTCGGGCTAGGGTTAGGGTTAGGGGACGGGGACGGTTTAGGGTCCAGGTGAGGGCACGACAACGCTTTAGAGGGAGCGTACGTGTGAGGGCGCGGGTTAGTGTCAGCGTACGGGTTAGGATTAGGGGACGGGTGAGGGTCAGGCTTCGGGGAAGGTTTAGGGTTAGGGTTCGGGCTAGGGTTAGGGTTAGGGGACGGGGACCGTTTAGGGTCCAGGTGAGGGCACGACAACGCTTTAGGGGGAGCGTACGTGTGAGGGCGCGGGTTAGTGTCAGCGTACGGGTTAGGATTAGGGGACGGGTGAGGGTCAGGCTTCGGGGAAGGGTTAGGGTTAGGGTTCGGGCTAGGGTTAGGGTGAGGGGACGGGGACGGTTTAGGGTCCAGGTGAGGGTACGACAACGCTTTAGGGGGAGCGTACGTGTGAGGGCGCGGGTTAGGGTCAGCGTACGGGTTAGGATTAGGGGACGGGTGAGGGTCAGGCTTCGGGGAAGGGTTAGGTTTAGGGTTCGGGGCTAGGGTTAGGGTTAGGGGACGGGGACGGTTTCGGATCCAGGTGAGGGCACCACAACGCTTTAGGGGGAGCGTACGTGTGAGGGCGCTGGTTAGTGTCAGCGTACGGGTTAGGATTAGGGGACGGGTGAGGGTCAGGCTTCGGGGAAGGGTTAGGGTTAGGGTTCGGGCTAGGGTTAGGGTTAGGGGACGGGGACGGTTTAGGGTCCAGGTGAGGGCAAGACAACGCTTTAGGGGGAGCGTACGTGTGAGGTCGCGGGTTAGGGTTAGCGTACGGGTTAGGATTAGGGGACGGGTGAGGGTCAGGCTTCGGGGAAGGGTTAGGTTTAGGGTTCGGGCTAGGGTTAGGGTTAGGGGACGGGGACGGTTTCGGATCCAGGTGAGGGCACCACAATGCTTTAGGGGGAGCGTACGTGTGAGGGCGCGGGTTAGTGTCAGCATACGGGTTAGGATTAGGGGACGTGTGAGGGTCAGGCTTCGGGGAAGGGTTAGGGTTAGGGTTCGGGCTAGGGTTAGGGTTAGGGGACGGGGACGGTTTAGGGTCCAGGTGAGGGTACGACAACGCTTTAGGGGGAGCGTACGTGTGAGGGCGTGGGTTAGTGTCAGCGTACGGTTTAGGATTAAGGGACGGGTGAGGGTCAGGCTTCGGGGAAGGGTTAGGGTTAGGGTTCGGGCTAGGGTTAGGGTGAGAAAGGGGACGGTTTAGGGTCCAGGTGAGGGCACGATAACGCTTTAGGGGGAGCGTACGTGTGAGGGCGCGGGTTAGTGTCAGCGTACGGGTTAGGATTAGGGCACGGGTGAGGGTCAGGCTTCGGGGAAGGGTTAGGGTTAGGGTTCGGGCTAGGGTTAGGGTTAGGGGACGGGGACGGTTTAGGGTCCAGGTGAGGGCACGACAACGCTTTAGTGGGAGCGTACGTGTGAGGGCGCGGGTTAGTGTCAGCGTACGGGTTAGGATTAGGGGACGGGTGAGGGTCAGGCTTCGGGGAAGGGTTAGGGTTATGGTTCGGGCTAGGGTTAGGGTTAAGGGACGGGGAGGGTTTAGGGTCCAGTTGAGGGTACGACAACGCTTTAGGGGGAGCGTACGTGTGAGGGCGCGGGTTAGTGTCAGCGTACGGGTTAGGATTAGTGGACGGGTGAGGGTCAGGCTTCGGGGAAGGGTTAGGGTTAGGATTCGGGCTAGGGTTAAGGTTAGGGGACGGGGACGGTTTAGGGTCCAGGTGAGGGCACGACAACGCTTTAGGGGGAGCGTACGTGTGAGGGCGCGGGTTAGTGTCAGCGTACGGGTTAGGATTAGGGGACGGGTGAGGGTCAGGCTTCGGGGAAGGGTTAGGGTTAGGGTTCGGGCTAGGGTTAGGGTTAGGGGACGGGGACGGTTTAGGGTCCACGTGAGGGTACGACAACGCTTTAGGGGGAGCGTACGTGTGAGGGCGCGGGTTAGGGTCAGCGTACTGGTTAGGATTAGGGGACGGGTGAGGGTCAGGCTTCGGGGAAGGGTTAGGTTTAGGGTTCGGGCTAGGGTTAGGGTTAGGGGACGGGGACGGTTTCGGGTCCAGGTGAGGGCACGACAACGCTTTAGGGGGAGCGTACGTGTGAGGACGCGGGTTAGTGTCAGCGTACGGGTTAGGATTAGGGGACGTGTGAGGGTCAGGCTTCGGGGAAGGGTTAGGGTTAGGGTTCGGGCTAGGGTTAGGGTTAGGGGACGGGGACGGTTTAGGGTCCAGGTGAGGGTACGACAACGCTTTAGGGGGAGCATACTTGTGAGGGCGCGGGTTAGTGTCAGCGTACGGTTTAGGATTAGGGGACGGGTGAGGGTCAGGCTTCGGGGAAGGGTTAGGGTTAGGGTTCGGGCTAGGGTTAGGGTTAGGGGACGGGGACGGTTTAGGGTCCAGGTGAGGGTACGACAACGCTTTAGGGGGAGCGTACGTGTGAGGGCGCGGGTTAGTGTCAGAGTACGGGTTAGGATTAGGGGACGGGTGAGGGTCAGGCTTCGGGGAAGGGTTAGGGTTAGGGTTCGGGCTAGGGTTAGGGTTAGGGGACGGGGACGGTTTAGGGTCCAGGTGAGGGCACGACAACGCTTTAGGGTTAGCGTACGTGTGAGGGCGTGGGTTAGTGTCAGCGTACGGGTTAGGATTAGGGGACGGGTGAGGGTCAGGCTTCGGGGAAGGGTTAGGGTTAGGGTTCGGGCTAGGGTTAGGGTTAGGGGACGGGGACGGTTTAGGGTCCAGGTGAGGGCACGACAACGCTTTAGGGGGAGCGTATGTGTGAGGGCGCTGGTTAGTGTCAGCGTACGGGTTAGGATTAGGGGACGGGTGAGGGTCAGGCTTCGGGGAAGGGTTAGGGTTAGGGTTCGGGCTAGGGTTAGTGTTAGGGGACGGGGACGGTTTAGGGTCCAGGTGAGGGTACGACAACGCTTTAGGGGGAGAGTACGTGTGAGGGCGCGTGTTAGTGTCAGCGTATGGTTTAGGATTAGGGGACGGGTGAGGGTCAGGCTTCGGGGAAGGGTTAGGATTAGGGTTCGGGCTAGGGTTAGGGTTAGGGGACGGGGACGGTTTAGGGTCCAGGTGAGGGTACGACAACGCTTTAGGGGGAGCATACGTGTGAGGGCGCGGGTTAGTGTCAACGTACGGTTTAGGATTAGGGGACGGGTGAGGGTCAGGCTTTGGGGAAGGGTTAGGGTTAGGGTTCGGGCTAGGGTTAGGGTGAGGGGACGGGAACCGTTTAGGGTCCAGGTGAGGGTACGACAACGCTTTAGGGGGAGCGTACGTGTGAGGGCGCGGGTTAGTGTCAGCGTACGGGTTAGGATTAGGGGACGGGTGAGGGTCAGGCTTCGGGGAAGGGTTAGGGTTAGGGTTCGGGCTAGGGTTAGGGTGAGGGGACGGGGACGGTTTAGGGTCCAGGTGAGGGTACGACAACGCTTTAGGGGGAGCGCACGTGTGAGGGCGCGGGTTAGTGTCAGCGTACGGGTTAGGATTAGGGGACGGGTGAGGGTCAGGCTTCGGGGAAGTGTTAGGGTTAGGGTTCGGGCTAGGGTTAGGGTGAGGGGACGGGGACGGATTCGGGTCCAGGTGAGGGCACGACAACGCTTTAGGGGGAGCGTACGTGTGAGGGCGCGGGTTAGTGTCAGCGTACGGGTTAGGATTAGGGGACGGGTGAGGGTCAGGCTTCGGGGAAGGGTTAGGGTTAGGGTTCGGGCTAGGGTTAGGGTTAGGGGACGGGGACGGTTTAGGGTCCAGGTGAGGGTACGACAACGCTTTAGGGGGAGCGTACGTGTGAGGGTGCGGGTTAGTGTCAGCGTACGGGTTAGGATTAGGGGACGGGTGAGGGTCAGGCTTCGGGGAAGGGTTAGGGTTAGGGTTCGGGCTAGGGTTAGGGTTAGGGGACGGGGACGGTTTAGGGTCCAGGTGAGGGCACGACAACGCTTTAGGGTTAGCGTACGTGTGAGGGCGTGGGTTAGTGTCAGCGTACGGGTTAGGATTAGGGGACGGGTGAGGGTCAGGCTTCGGGGAAGGGTTAGGGTTAGGGTTCGGGCTAGGGTTAGGGTTAGGGGACGGGGACGGTTTAGGGTCCAGGTGAGGGCACGACAACGCTTTAGGGGGAGCGTATGTGTGAGGGCACTGGTTAGTGTCAGCGTACGGGTTAGGATTAGGGGACGGGTGAGGGTCAGGCTTCGGGGAAGGGTTAGGGTTAGGGTTCGGGCTAGGGTTAGTGTTAGGGGACGGGGACGGTTTAGGGTCCAGGTGAGGGTACGACAACGCTTTAGGGGGAGAGTACGTGTGAGGGCGCGTGTTAGTGTCAGCGTATGGTTTAGGATTAGGGGACGGGTGAGGGTCAGGCTTCGGGGAAGGGTTAGGATTAGGGTTCGGGCTAGGGTTAGGGTTAGGTGACGGGGATGGTTTAGGGTCCACGTGAGGGTACGACAACGCTTTAGGGGGAGCGTACGTGTGAGGGCGCGGGTTAGTGTCAGCGTACGGGTTAGGATTAGGGGACGGGTGAGGGTCAGGCTTCGGGGAAGGGTTAGGGTTAGGGTTCGGGCTAGGGTTAGGGTGAGGGGACGGGGACGGTTTAGGGTCCAGGTGAGGGTACGACAACGCTTTAGGGGGAGCGTACGTGTGAGGGCGCGGGTTAGTGTCAGCGTACGGGTTAGGATTAGGGGACGGGTGAGGGTCAGGCTTCGGGGAAGGGTTAGGGTTAGGGTTCGGGCTAGGGTTAGGGTGAGGGGACGGGGACGGTTTCGGGTCCAGGTGAGGGCACGACAACGCTTTAGGGGGAGCGTACGTGTGAGCGCGCGGGTTAGTGTCAGCGTACGGGTTAGGATTAGGGGACGGGTGAGGGTCAGCCTTCGGGGAAGGGTTAGGGTTAGGGTTCGGGCTAGGGTTAGGGTTAGGGGACGGGGACGGTTTAGGGTCCAGGTTGGGTACGACAACGCTTTAGGGGGAGCGTACGTGTGAGGGTGCGGGTTAGTGTCAGCGTACGGGTTAGGATTAGGGGACGGGTGAGGGTCAGGCTTCGGGGAAGGGTTAGGGTTAGGGTTCAGGCTAGGGTTAGGGTTAGGGGACGGGGACGGTTTAGGGTCCAGGTGAGCGCACGACAACGCTTTAGGGTTAGCGTACGTGTGAGGGCGTGGGTTAGTGTCAGCGTACGGGTTAGGATTAGGGGACGGGTGAGGGTCAGCCTTCGGGGAAGGGTTAGGGTTAGGGTTCGGGCTAGGGTTAGGGTTAGGGGACGGGGACGGTTTAGGGTCCAGTTGAGGGCACGACAACGCTTTAGGGGGAGCGTATGTGTGAGGGCGCTGGTTAGTGTCAGCGTACGGGTTAGGATTAGGGGACGGGTGAGGGTCAGGCTTCGGGGAAGGGTTAGGTTTAGGGTTCGGGCTAGGGTTAGTGTTAGGGGACGGGGACGGTTTAGGGTCCAGGTGAGGGTACGACAACGCTTTAGGGGGAGAGTACGTGTGAGGGCGCGTGTTAGTGTCAGCGTATGGTTTAGGATTAGGGGACGGGTGAGGGTCAGGCTTCGGGGAAGGGTTAGGATTAGGGTTCGGGCTAGGGTTAGGGTTAGGGGACGGGGATGGTTTAGGGTCCACGTGAGGGCACGACAACGCTTTAGGGGGAGAGTACGTGTGAAGGCGCGGGTTAGTGTCAGCGTACGGGTTAGGATTAGGGGACGGGTGAGGGTCAGGCTTCGGGGAAGAGTTAGGGTTAGGGTTCGGGCTAGGGTTAGGGTTAGGGGACGGGGACGGTTTAGGTTCCAGGTGAGCGCACGACAACGCTTTAGGGGGATCGTACGTGTGAGGGCACGGGTTAGTGTCAGCGTACGGGTTAGGATTAGGGCACGGGTGAGGGACAGGCTTCGGGGAAGGGTTAGGGTTAGGGTTCGGGCTAGGGTTAGGGGTAGGGGACGGGGACGGTTTAGGGTCCAGGTGAGGGCACGACAACGCTTTAGGGGGAGCGTACGTGTGAGGGCGCAGGTTAGTGTCAGCGTACGGGTTAGGATTAGGGGACGGGTGAGGGTCAGGCTTCGGGGAAGGGTTAGGGTTATGGTTCGGGCTAGGGTTAGGGTTAAGGGACGGGGAGGGTTTAGGGTCCAGGTGAGGGTACGACAATGCTTGAGGGGGAGAGTACGTGTGAGGGCGCGGGTTAGTGTCAGCGTACGGGTTAGGATTAGGGGACGGGTGAGGGTCAGGCTTCGGGGAAGGGTTAGGATTAGGGTTCGGGCTAGGGTTAGGGTTAGGGGACGGGGACGGTTTAGGGTCCAGGTGAAGGTACGACAACACTTTAGGGGGAGCGTACGTGTGAGGGCGCGGGTTAGTGTCAGCGTACGGGTTAGGATTAGGGGACGGGTGAGGGTCAGGCTTCGGGGAAGGGTTAGGGTTATGGTTCGGGCTAGGGTTAGGGTTAAGGGACGGGGAGGGTTTAGGGTCCAGGTGAGGGTACGACAATGCTTTAGGGGGAGCGTACGTGTGAGGGCGCGGGTTAGTGTCAGCGTACGGGTTAGGATTAGGGGACGGGTGAGGGTCAGGCTTCGGGGAAGGGTTAGGGTTAGGGTTCGGGCTAGGGTTAGGGTGAGGGGACGGGGACGGTTTAGGGTCCAGGTGAGGGTACGACAACGCTTTAGGGGCAGCGTACGTGTGAGGGCGCGGGTTAGTGTCAGCGTACGGGTTAGGATTAGGGGACGGGTGAGGGTCAGCCTTCGGGGAAGGGTTAGGGTTAGGGTTCGGGCTAGGGTTAGGGTTAGGGGACGGGGACGGTTTAGGGTCCAGGTGAGGGTACGACAACGCTTTAGGGGGAGCGTACGTGTGAGGGTGCGGTTTAGTGTCAGCGTACGGGTTAGGATTAGGGGACGGGTGAGGGTCAGGCTTCGGGGAAGGGTTAGGGTTAGGGTTCGGACTAGGGTTAGGGTTAGGGGACGGGGACGGTTTAGGGTCCAGGTGAGGGCACGACAACGCTTTAGGGTTAGCGTACGTGTGAGGGCGTGGGTTAGTGTCAGCGCACGGGTTAGGATTAGTGGACGGGTGAGGGTCAGGCTTCGGGGAAGGGTTAGGGTTAGGGTTCGGGCTAGGGTTAGGGTTAGGGGACAGGGACGGTTTAGGGTCCAGTTGAGGGCACGACAACGCTTTAGGGGGAGCGTATGTGTGAGGGCGCTGGTGAGTGTCAGCGTACGGGTTAGGATTAGGGGACGGGTGAGGGTCAGGCTTCGGGGAAGGGTTAGGGTTAGGGTTCGGGCTAGGGTTAGTGTTAGGGGACGGGGACGGTTTAGGGTCCAGGTGAGGGTACGACAACGCTTTAGGGGGAGAGTACGTGTGAGGGCGCGTGTTAGTGTCAGCGTATGGTTTAGGATTAGGGGACGGGTGAGGGTCAGGCTTCGGGGAAGTGTTAGGATTAGGTTTCAGGCTAGGGTTAGGGTTAGGGGACGGGGATGGTTTAGGGTCCACGTGAGGGCACGACAACGCTTTAGGGGGAGAGTACGTGTGAGGGCGCGGGTTAGTGTCAGCGTACGGGTTAGGATTAGGGGACGGGTGAGGGTCAGGCTTCGGGGAAGAGTTAGGGTTAGGGTTCGGGCTAGGGTTAGGGTTAGGGGACGGGGACGGTTTAGGGTCCAGGTGAGCGCACGACAACGCTTTAGGGGGATCGTACGTGTGAGGGCGCGGGTTAGTGTCAGCGTACGGGTTAGGATTAGGGCACGGGTGAGGGTCAGGCTTTGGGGAAGGGTTACGGTTAGGGTTCGGGCTAGGGTTAGGGGTAGGGGACGGGGACGGTTTAGGGTCCAGGTGAGGGCACGACAACGCTTTAGGGGGAGCGTACGTGTGAGGGCGCAGGTTAGTGTCAGCGTACGGGTTAGGATTAGGGGACGGGTGAGGGTCAGGCTTCGGGGAAGGGTTAGGGTTATGGTTCGGGCTAGGGTTAGGGTTAAGGGACGGGGAGGGTTTAGGGTCCAGGTGAGGGTACGACAATGCTTTAGGGGGAGCGTACGTGTGAGGGCGCGGGTTAGTGTCAGCGTTCGGGTTAGGATTAGGGGACGGGTGAGGGTCAGGCTTCGGGGAAGGGTTAGGGTTAGGGTTCGGGCTAGGGTTAGGGTTAGGGGACGGGGACGGTTTAGGGTCCAGGTGAGGGTACGACAACGCTTTAGGGGGAGCGTACGTGTGAGGGTGCGGGTTAGTGTCAGCGTACGGGTTAGGATTAGGGGACGGGTGAGGGTCAGGCTTCGGGGAAGGGTTAGGGTTAGGGTTCGGGCTAGGGTTAGGGTTAGGGGACGGGGACGGTTTAGGGTCCAGGTGAGGGCACGACAACGCTTTAGAGGGAGCGTACGTGTGAGGGCGCGGGTTAGTGTCAGCGTACGGGTTAGGATTAGGGGACGGGTGAGGGTCAGGCTTCGGGGAAGGTTTAGGGTTAGGGTTCGGGCTAGGGTTAGGGTTAGGGGACGGGGACCGTTTAGGGTCCAGGTGAGGGCACGACAACGCTTTAGGGGGAGCGTACGTGTGAGGGCGCGGGTTAGTGTCAGCGTACGGGTTAGGATTAGGGGACGGGTGAGGGTCAGGCTTCGGGGAAGGGTTAGGGTTAGGGTTCGGGCTAGGGTTAGGGTGAGGGGACGGGGACGGTTTAGGGTCCAGGTGAGGGTACGACAACGCTTTAGGGGCAGCGTACGTGTGAGGGCGCGGGTTAGTGTCAGCGTACGGGTTAGGATTAGGGGACGGGTGAGGGTCAGCCTTCGGGGAAGGGTTAGGGTTAGGGTTCGGGCTAGGGTTAGGGTTAGGGGACGGGGACGGTTTAGGGTCCAGGTGAGGGTACGACAACGCTTTAGGGGGAGCGTACGTGTGAGGGTGCGGTTTAGTGTCAGCGTACGGGTTAGGATTAGGGGACGGGTGAGGGTCAGGCTTCGGGGAAGGGTTAGGGTTAGGGTTCGGACTAGGGTTAGGGTTAGGGGACGGGGACGGTTTAGGGTCCAGGTGAGGGCACGACAACGCTTTAGGGTTAGCGTACGTGTGAGGGCGTGGGTTAGTGTCAGCGCACGGGTTAGGATTAGTGGACGGGTGAGGGTCAGGCTTCGGGGAAGGGTTAGGGTTAGGGTTCGGGCTAGGGTTAGGGTTAGGGGACAGGGACGGTTTAGGGTCCAGTTGAGGGCACGACAACGCTTTAGGGGGAGCGTATGTGTGAGGGCGCTGGTGAGTGTCAGCGTACGGGTTAGGATTAGGGGACGGGTGAGGGTCAGGCTTCGGGGAAGGGTTAGGGTTAGGGTTCGGGCTAGGGTTAGTGTTAGGGGACGGGGACGGTTTAGGGTCCAGGTGAGGGTACGACAACGCTTTAGGGGGAGAGTACGTGTGAGGGCGCGTGTTAGTGTCAGCGTATGGTTTAGGATTAGGGGACGGGTGAGGGTCAGGCTTCGGGGAAGTGTTAGGATTAGGGTTCAGGCTAGGGTTAGGGTTAGGGGACGGGGATGGTTTAGGGTCCACGTGAGGGCACGACAACGCTTTAGGGGGAGAGTACGTGTGAGGGCGCGGGTTAGTGTCAGCGTACGGGTTAGGATTAGGGGACGGGTGAGGGTCAGGCTTCGGGGAAGAGTTAGGGTTAGGGTTCGGGCTAGGGTTAGGGTTAGGGGACGGGGACGGTTTAGGGTCCAGGTGAGGGTACGACAACGCTTTAGGGGGAGCGTACGTGTGAGGGCGCGGGTTAGGGTCAGCGTACGGGTTAGGATTAGGGGACGGGTGAGGGTCAGGCTTCGGGGAAGGGTTAGGTTTAGGGTTCGGGGCTAGGGTTAGGGTTAGGGGACGGGGACGGTTTCGGATCCAGGTGAGGGCACCACAACGCTTTAGGGGGAGCGTACGTGTGAGGGCGCTGGTTAGTGTCAGCGTACGGGTTAGGATTAGGGGACGGGTGAGGGTCAGGCTTCGGGGAAGGGTTAGGGTTAGGGTTCGGGCTAGGGTTAGGGTTAGGGGACGGGGACGGTTTAGGGTCCAGGTGAGGGCAAGACAACGCTTTAGGGGGAGCGTACGTGTGAGGTCGCGGGTTAGGGTTAGCGTACGGGTTAGGATTAGGGGACGGGTGAGGGTCAGGCTTCGGGGAAGGGTTAGGTTTAGGGTTCGGGCTAGGGTTAGGGTTAGGGGACGGGGACGGTTTCGGATCCAGGTGAGGGCACCACAACGCTTTAGGGGGAGCGTACGTGTGAGGGCGCGGGTTAGTGTCAGCATACGGGTTAGGATTAGGGGACGTGTGAGGGTCAGGCTTCGGGGAAGGGTTAGGGTTAGGGTTCGGGCTAGGGTTAGGGTTAGGGGACGGGGACGGTTTAGGGTCCAGGTGAGGGTACGACAACGCTTTAGGGGGAGCGTACGTGTGAGGGCGTGGGTTAGTGTCAGCGTACGGTTTAGGATTAAGGGACGGGTGAGGGTCAGGCTTCGGGGAAGGGTTAGGGTTAGGGTTCGGGCTAGGGTTAGGGTGAGAAAGGGGACGGTTTAGGGTCCAGGTGAGGGCACGATAACGCTTTAGGGGGAGCGTACGTGTGAGGGCGCGGGTTAGTGTCAGCGTACGGGTTAGGATTAGGGCACGGGTGAGGGTCAGGCTTCGGGGAAGGGTTAGGGTTAGGGTTCGGGCTAGGGTTAGGGTTAGGGGACGGGGACGGTTTAGGGTCCAGGTGAGGGCACGACAACGCTTTAGTGGGAGCGTACGTGTGAGGGCGCGGGTTAGTGTCAGCGTACGGGTTAGGATTAGGGGACGGGTGAGGGTCAGGCTTCGGGGAAGGGTTAGGGTTATGGTTCGGGCTAGGGTTAGGGTTAAGGGACGGGGAGGGTTTAGGGTCCAGTTGAGGGTACGACAACGCTTTAGGGGGAGCGTACGTGTGAGGGCGCGGGTTAGTGTCAGCGTACGGGTTAGGATTAGTGGACGGGTGAGGGTCAGGCTTCGGGGAAGGGTTAGGGTTAGGATTCGGGCTAGGGTTAAGGTTAGGGGACGGGGACGGTTTAGGGTCCAGGTGAGGGCACGACAACGCTTTAGGGGGAGCGTACGTGTGAGGGCGCGGGTTAGTGTCAGCGTACGGGTTAGGATTAGGGGACGGGTGAGGGTCAGGCTTCGGGGAAGGGTTAGGGTTAGGGTTCGGGCTAGGGTTAGGGTTAGGGGACGGGGACGGTTTAGGGTCCACGTGAGGGTACGACAACGCTTTAGGGGGAGCGTACGTGTGAGGGCGCGGGTTAGGGTCAGCGTACTGGTTAGGATTAGGGGACGGGTGAGGGTCAGGCTTCGGGGAAGGGTTAGGTTTAGGGTTCGGGCTAGGGTTAGGGTTAGGGGACGGGGATGGTTTCGGGTCCAGGTGAGGGCACGACAACGCTTTAGGGGGAGCGTACGTGTGAGGACGCGGGTTAGTGTCAGCGTACGGGTTAGGATTAGGGGACGTGTGAGGGTCAGGCTTCGGGGAAGGGTTAGGGTTAGGGTTCGGGCTAGGGTTAGGGTTAGGGGACGGGGACGGTTTAGGGTCCAGGTGAGGGTACGACAACGCTTTAGGGGGAGCATACTTGTGAGGGCGCGGGTTAGTGTCAGCGTACGGTTTAGGATTAGGGGACGGGTGAGGGTCAGGCTTCGGGGAAGGGTTAGGGTTAGGGTTCGGGCTAGGGTTAGGGTTAGGGGACGGGGACGGTTTAGGGTCCAGGTGAGGGTACGACAACGCTTTAGGGGGAGCGTACGTGTGAGGGCGCGGGTTAGTGTCAGAGTACGGGTTAGGATTAGGGGACGGGTGAGGGTCAGGCTTCGGGGAAGGGTTAGGGTTAGGGTTCGGGCTAGGGTTAGGGTTAGGGGACGGGGACGGTTTAGGGTCCAGGTGAGGGTACGACAACGCTTTAGGGGGAGCGTACGTGTGAGGGCGCGGGTTAGTGTCAGCGTACGGGTTAGGATTAGGGGACGGGTGAGGGTCAGGCTTCGGGGAAGTGTTAGGGTTAGGGTTCGGGCTAGGGTTAGGGTTAGGGGACGGGGACGGTTTAGGGTCCAGGTGAGGGCACGACAACGCTTTAGGGGGAGCGTACGTGTGAGGGCGCGGGTTAGTGTCAGCGTACGGGTTAGGATTAGGGGACGGGTGAGGGTCAGGCTTCGGGGAAGGGTTAGGGTTAGGGTTCGGGCTAGGGTTAGGGTTAGGGGACGGGGACGGTTTAGGGTCCAGGTGAGGGTACGACAACGCTTTAGGGGGAGCGTACGTGTGAGGGCGTGGTTAGGGTCAGCGTACGGGTTAGGATTAGGGGACGGGTGAGGGTCAGGCTTCGGGGAAGGGTTAGGGTTAGGGTTCGGGCTAGGGTTAGGGTTAGGGGACGGGGACGGTTTAGGGTCCAGGTGAGGGCACGACAACGCTTTAGGGGGAGCATACGTGTGAGGGCGCGGGTTAGTGTCAGCGTACCGTTTAGGATTAGGGGACGGGTGAGGGTCAGGCTTCGGGGAAGGGTTAGGATTAGGGTTCGGGCTAGGGTTAGGGTTAGGGGACGGGGATGGTTTAGGGTCCACGTGAGGGCACGACAACGCTTTAGGGGGAGAGTACGTGTGAGGGCGCGGGTTAGTGTCAGCGTACGGGTTAGGATTAGGGGACGGGTGAGGGTCAGGCTTCGGGGAAGGGTTAGGGTTAGGGTTCGGGCTAGGGTTAGGGTTAGGGGACGGGGACGGTTTAGGGTCCAGGTGAGGGCACGACAACGCTTTAGGGGGATCGTACATGTGAGGGCGCGGGTTAGTGTCAGCGTACGGGTTAGGATTAGGGCACGGGTGAGGGTCAGGCTTCGGGGAAGGGTTCGGGTTAGGGTTCGGGCTAGGGTTAGGGTTAGGGGACGGGGACGGTTTAGGGTCCAGGTGAGGGCACGACAACGCTTTAGGGGGAGCGTACGTGTGAGGGCGCGGGTTAGTGTCAGCGTACGGGTTAGGATTAGGGGACGGGTGAGGGTCAGGCTTCGGGGAAGGGTTAGGGTTATGGTTCGGTCTAGGGTTAGGGTTAAGGGACGGGGAGGGTTTAGGGTCCACGTGAGGGTACGACAACGCTTTAGGGGGAGAGTACGTGTGAGGGCGCGGGTTAGTGTCAGCGTACGGGTTAGGATTAGGGGACGGGTGAGGGTCAGGCTTCGGGGAAGAGTTAGGGTTAGGGTTCGGGCTAGGGTTAGGGTTAGGGGACGGGGACGGTTTAGGGTCCAGGTGAGGGCACGACAACGCTTTAGGGGGAGCGTACGTGTGAGGGCGCGGGTTAGTGTCAGCGTACGGGTTAGGATTAGGGGACGGGTGAGGGTCAGGCTTCGGTGAAGGGTTAGGGTTAGGTTTCGGTCTAGGGTTAGGGTTAGGGGACGGGGACGGTTTAGGGTCCAGGTGAGGGTACGACAACGCTTTAATGGAAGTGTACGTGTGAGGGCGTGGGTTAGTGTCAGCGTACGGGTTAGGATTAGGGGACGGGTGAGGGTCAGGCTTCGGGGAAGGGTTAGGGTTAGGGTTTGGGCTAGGGTTAGGGTTAGGGGATGGGGACGGTTTAGGGTCCAGGTGAGGGTACGACAACGCTTTAGGGGGAGCGTACGTGTGAGGGCGCGGGTTAGTGTCAGCGTACGGGTTAGGATTAGGGGACGGGTGAGGGTCAGGCTTCGGGGAAGTGTTAGGGTTAGGGTTCGGGCTCGGGTTAGGGTGAGGGGACGGGGACGGTTTAGGGTCCAGGTGAGGGTACGACAACGCTTTAGGGGGAGCGTACGTGTGAGGGCGCGGGTTAGTGTCAGCGTACGGGTTAGGATTAGGGGACGGGTGAGGGTCAGGCTTCGGAGAAGGGTTAGGGTTAGGGTTCGGGCTAGGGTTAGGGTGAGGGGACGGGGACGGATTCGGGTCCAGGTGAGGGCACGACAACACTTTAGGGGGAGCGTACGTGTGAGGGCGTGGGTTAGTGTCAGCGTACGGGTTAGGATTAGGGGACGGGTGAGGGTCAGCCTTCGGGGAAGGGTTAGGGTTAGGGTTCGGGCTAGGGTTAGGGTTAGGGGACGGGGACGGTTTAGGGTCCAGGTGAGGGTACGACAACGCTTTAGGGGGAGCGTACGTGTGAGGGCGCGGGTTAGTGTCAGCGTACGGGTTAGGATTAGGGGACGGGTGAGGGTCAGGCTTCGGGGAAGGGTTAGGGTTAGGGTTCGGGCTAGGGTTAGGGTGAGGGGACGGGGACGGTTTAGGGTCCAGGTGAGGGTACGACAACGCTTTAGGGGGAGCGTACGTGTGAGGGCGCGGGTTAGTGTCAGCGTACGGGTTAGGATTAGGGGACAGGTGAGGGTCAGGCTTCGGGGAAGGGTTAGGGTTAGGGTTCGGGCTAGGGTTAGGGTGAGGGGACGGGGACGGATTCGGGTCCAGGTGAGGGCACGACAACGCTTTAGGGTGAGCGTACGTGTGAGGGCGCGGGTTAGTGTCAGCGTACGGGTTAGGATTAGGGGACGGGTGAGGGTCAGGCTTCGGGGAAGGGTTAGGGTTATGGTTCGGGCTAGGGTTAGGGTTAAGGGACGGGGAGGGTTTAGGGTCCAGGTGAGGGTACGACAATGCTTTAGGGGGAGAGTACGTGTGAGGGCGCGGGTTAGTGTCAGCGTACGGGTTAGGATTATGGGACGGGTGAGGGTCAGGCTTCGGGGAAGAGTTAGGGTTAGGGTTCGGGCTAGGGTTAGGGTTAGGGGACGGGGACGGTTTAGGGTCCAGGTGAGGGCACGACAACGCTTTAGGGGGAGCGTACGTGTGAGGGCGCGGGTTAGTGTCAGCGTACGGGTTAGGATTAGGGGACGGGTGAGGGTCAGGCTTCGGGGAAGGGTTAGGGTTAGGGTTTGGGCTAGGGTTAGGGTTAGGGGACGGGGACGGTTTAGGGTCCAGGTGAGGGTACGACAACGCTTTAGGGGGAGCGTATGTGTGAGGGCGCGGGTTAGTGTCAGCGTACGGGTTAGGATTAGGGGACGGGTGAGGGTCAGGCTTCGGGGAAGGGTTAGGGTTAGGGTTCGGGCTAGGGTTAGGGTGAGGGGACGGGGACGGTTTAGGGTCCAGGTGAGGGTACGACAACGCTTTAGGGGGAGCGTACGTGTGAGGGCGCGGGTTAGTGTCAGCGTACGGGTTAGGATTAGGGGACGGGTGAGGGTCAGGCTTCGGGGAAGGGTTAGGGTTAGGGTTCGGGCTAGGGTTAGGGTGAGGGGACGGGGACGGATTCGGGTCCAGGTGAGGGCACGACAACGCTTTAGGGGGAGCGTACGTGTGAGGGCGCGGGTTAGTGTCAGCGTACGGGTTAGGATTAGGGGACGGGTGAGGGTCAGCCTTCGGGGAAGGGTTAGGGTTAGGGTTCGGGCTAGGGTTAGGGTTAGGGGACGGGGACGGTTTAGGGTCCAGGTGAGGGTACGACAACGCTTTAGGGGGAGCGTACGTGTGAGGGTGCGGGTTAGTGTCAGCGTACGGGTTAGGATTAGGGGACGGGTGAGGGTCAGGCTTCGGGGAAGGGTTAGGGTTAGGGTTCGGGCTAGGGTTAGGGTTAGGGGACGGGGACGGTTTAGGGTCCAGGTGAGGGCACGACAACGCTTTAGGGTTAGCGTACGTGTGAGGGCGTGGGTTAGTGTCAGCGTACGGGTTAGGATTAGGGGACGGGTGAGGGTCAGGCTTCGGGGAAGGGTTAGGGTTAGGGTTCGGGCTAGGGTTAGGGTTAGGGGACGGGGACGGTTTAGGGTCCAGGTGAGGGCACGACAACGCTTTAGGGGGAGCGTATGTGTGAGGGCGCTGGTTAGTGTCAGCGTACGGGTTAGGATTAGGGGACAGGTGACGGTCAGGCTTCGGGGAAGGGTTAGGGTTAGGGTTCGGGCTAGGGTTAGTGTTAGGGGACGGGGACGGTTTAGGGTCCAGGTGAGGGTACGACAACGCTTTAGGGGGAGAGTACGTGTGAGGGCGCGTGTTAGTGTCAGCGTATGGTTTAGGATTAGGGGACGGGTGAGGGTCAGGCTTCGGGGAAGGGTTAGGATTAGGGTTCGGGCTAGGGTTAGGGTTAGGGGACGGGGATGGTTTAGGGTCCACGTGAGGGCACGACAACGCTTTAGGGGGAGAGTACGTGTGAGGGGGCGGGTTAGTGTCAGCGTACGGGTTAGGATTAGGGGACGGGTGAGGGTCAGGCTTCGGGGAAGTGTTAGGGTTAGGGTTCGGGCTAGGGTTAGGGTTAGGGGACGGGGACGGTTTAGGGTCCAGGTGAGCGCACGACAACGCTTTAGGGGGATCGTACGTGTGAGGGCGCGGGTTAGTGTCAGCGTACGGGTTAGGATTAGGGCACGGGTGAGGGTCAGGCTTCGGGGAAGGGTTAGGGTTAGGGTTCGGGCTAGGGTTAGGGGTAGGGGACGGGGACGGTTTAGGGTCCAGGTGAGGGCACGACAACGCTTTAGGGGGAGCGTACGTGTGAGGGCGCAGGTTAGTGTCAGCGTACGGGTTAGGATTAGGGGACGGGTGAGGGTCAGGCTTCGGGGAAGGGTTAGGGTTAGGGTTTGGGCTAGGGTTAGGGTTAGGGGATGGGGACGGTTTAGGGTCCAGGTGAGGGTACGACAACGCTTTAGGGGGAGCGTACGTGTGAGGGCGCGGGTTAGTGTCAGCGTACGGGTTAGGATTAGGGGACGGGTGAGGGTCAGGCTTCGGGGAAGGGTTAGGGTTAGGGTTCGGGCTAGGGTTAGGGTGAGGGGACGGGGACGGTTTAGGGTCCAGGTGAGGGTACGACAACGCTTTAGGGGGAGCGTACGTGTGAGGGCGCGGGTTAGTGTCAGCGTACGGGTTAGGATTAGGGGACGGGTGAGGGTCAGGCTTCGGGGAAGGGTTAGGGTTAGGGTTCGGGCTAGGGTTAGGGTGAGGGGACGGGGACGGATTCGGGTCCAGGTGAGGGCACGACAACGCTTTAGGGTGAGCGTACGTGTGAGGGCGCGGGTTAGTGTCAGCGTACGGGTTAGGATTAGGGGACGGGTGAGGGTCAGGCTTCGGGGAAGGGTTAGGGTTATGGTTCGGGCTAGGGTTAGGGTTAAGGGACGGGGAGGGTTTAGGGTCCAGGTGAGGGTACGACAATGCTTTAGGGGGAGAGTACGTGTGAGGGCGCGGGTTAGTGTCAGTGTACGGGTTAGGATTAGGGGACGGGTGAGGGTCAGGCTTCGGGGAAGGGTTAGGATTAGGGTTCGGGCTAGGGTTAGGGTTAGGGGACGGGGACGGTTTAGGGTCCAGGTGAAGGTACGACAACACTTTAGGGGGAGCGTACGTGTGAGGGCGCGGGTTAGTGTCAGCGTACGGGTTAGGATTAAGGGACGGGTGAGGGTCAGGCTTTGGGGAAGTGTTAGGGTTAGGGTTCGGGCTAGGGTTAGGGTTAGGGGACGGGGACGGTTTAGGGTCCAGGTGAGGGCACGACAACGCTTTAGGGGGAGCGTACGTGTGAGGGCGCGGGTTAGTGTCAGCGTACGGGTTAGGATTAGGGGACGGGTGAGGGTCAGGCTTCGGGGAAGGGTTAGGGTTAGGGTTCGGGGTAGGGTTACGGTTAGGGGACGGGGACGGTTTAGGGTCCAGGTGAGGGTACGACAACGCTTTAGGGGGAGCGTACGTGTGAGGGCGCGGGTTAGGGTCAGCGTACGGGTTAGGATTAGGGGACGGGTGAGGGTGAGGCTTCGGGGAAGGGTTAGGTGTAGGGTTCGGGCTAGGGTTAGGGTTAGGGGACGGGGACGGTTTCGTGTCCAGGTGAGGGCACCACAACGCTTTAGGGGGAGCGTACGTGTGAGGGCGCGGGTTAGTGTCAGCGTACGGGTTAGGATTAGGGGACGTGTGAGGGTCAGGCTTCGGGGAAGGGTTAGGGTTAGGGTTCGGGCTAGGGTTAGGGTTAGGGGACGGGGACGGTTTAGGGTCCAGGTGAGGGTACGACAACGCTTTAGGGGGAGCATACGTGTGAGGGCGCGGGTTAGTGTCAACGTACGGTTTAGGATTAGGGGACGGGTGAGGGTCAGGCTTTGGGGAAGGGTTAGGGTTAGGGTTCGGGCTAGGGTTAGGGTGAGGGGACGGGGACCGTTTAGGGTCCAGGTGAGGGTACGACAACGCTTTAGTGGGAGCGTACGTGTGAGGGCGCGGGTTAGTGTCAGCGTACGGGTTAGGATTAGGGGACGAGTGAGGGTCAGGCTTCGGGGAAGGGTTAGGGTTAGGGTTCGGGCTAGGGTTAGGGTGAGGGGACGGGGACGGTTTAGGGTCCAGGTGAGGGCACGACAACGTTTTAGGGGGAGCGTACGTGTGAGGGCGCGGGTTAGTGTCAGCGTACGGGTTAGGATTAGGGGACGGGTGAGGGTCAGGCTTCGGGGAAGGGTTAGGGTTAGGTTTCGGTCTAGGGTTAGGGTTAGGGGACGGGGACGGTTTAGGGTCCAGGTGAGGGTACGACAACGCTTTAGGGGGAGTGTACGTGTGAGGGCGTGGGTTAGTGTCAGCGTACGGGTTAGGATTAGGGGACGGGTCAGGGTCAGGCTTCGGGGAAGGGTTAGGGTTAGGGTTTGGGCTAGGGTTAGGGTGAGGGGACGGGGACGGTTTAGGGTCCAGGTGAGGGTACGACAACGCTTTAGGGGGAGCGTACGTGTGAGGGCGCGGGTTAGTGTCAGCGTACGGGTTAGGATTAGGGGACGGGTGAGGGTCAGGCTTCGGGGAAGGGTTAGGGTTAGGGTTCGGGCTAGGGTTAGGGTGAGGGAACGGGGACGGTTTAGGGTCCAGGTGAGGGTACGACAACGCTTTAGGGGGACCGTGCGTGTGAGGGCGCGGGTTAGTGTCAGCGTACGGGTTAGGATTAGGGGACGGGTGAGGGTCAGGCTTCGGGGAAGGGTTAGGGTTAGGGTTCGGGCTAGGGTTAGGGTGAGGGGACGGGGACGGATTCGGGTCCAGGTGAGGGCACGACAACGCTTTAGGGGGAGCGTACGTGTGAGGGCGCGGGTTAGTGTCAGCGTACGGGTTAGGATTAGGGGACGGGTGAGGGTCAGCCTTCGGGGAAGGGTTAGGGTTAGGGTTCGGGCTAGGGTTAGGGTTAGGGGACGGGGACGGTTTAGGGTCCAGGTGAGGGTACGACAACGCTTTAGGGGGAGCGTACGTGTGAGGGTGCGGGTTAGTGTCAGCGTACGGGTTAGGATTAGGGGACGGGTGAGGGTCAGGCTTCGGGGAAGGGTTAGGGTTAGGGTTCGGGCTAGGGTTAGGGTTAGGGGACGGGGACGGTTTAGGGTCCAGGTGAGGGCACGACAACGCTTTAGGGTTAGCGTACGTGTGAGGGCATGGGTTAGTGTCAGCGTACGGGTTAGGATTAGGGGACGGGTGAGGGTCAGGCTTCGGGGAAGGGTTAGGGTTAGGGTTCGGGCTAGGGTTAGGGTTAGGGGACGGGGACGGTTTAGGGTCCAGGTGAGGGCACGACAACGCTTTAGGGGGAGCGTATGTGTGAGGGCGCTGGTTAGTGTCAGCGTACGGGTTAGGATTAGGGGACGGGTGAGGGTCAGGCTTCGGGGAAGGGTTAGGGTTAGGGTTCGGGCTAGGGTTAGTGTTAGGGGACGGGGACGGTTTAGGGTCCAGGTGAGGGTACGACAACGCTTTAGGGGGAGAGTACGTGTGAGGGCGCGTGTTAGTGTCAGCGTATGGTTTAGGATTAGGGGACGGGTGAGGGTCAGGCTTCGGGGAAGGGTTAGGATTAGGGTTCGGGCTAGGGTTAGGGTTAGGGGACGGGGATGGTTTAGGGTCCACGTGAGGGCACGACAACGCTTTAGGGGGAGAGTACGTGTGAGGGCGCGGGTTAGTGTCAGCGTACGGGTTAGGATTAGGGGACGGGTGAGGGTCAGGCTTCGGGGAAGAGTTAGGGTTAGGGTTCGGGCTAGGGTTAGGGTTAGGGGACGGGGACGGTTTAGGGTCCAGGTGAGGGTACGACAACGCTTTAGGGGGATCGTACGTGTGAGGGCGCGGGTTAGTGTCAGCGTACGGGTTAGGATTAGGGCACGGGTGAGGGTCAGGCTTCGGGGAAGGGTTAGGGTTAGGGTTTGGGCTAGGGTTAGGGTTAGGGGACGGGGACGGTTTAGGGTCCAGGTGAGGGTACGACAACGCTTTAGGGGGAGCGTACGTGTGAGGGTGCGGGTTAGTGTCAGCGTACGGGTTAGGATTAGGGGACGGGTGAGGGTCAGGCTTCGGGGAAGGGTTAGGGTTAGGGTTCGGGCTAGGGTTAGGGTTAGGGGACGGGGACGGTTTAGGGTCCAGGTGAGGGCACGACAACGCTTTAGGGTTAGCGTACGTGTGAGGGCGTGGGTTAGTGTCAGCGTACGGGTTAGGATTAGGGGACGGGTGAGGGTCAGGCTTCGGGGAAGGGTTAGGGTTAGGGTTCGGACTAGGGTTAGGGTTAGGGGACGGGGACGGTTTAGGGTCCAGTTGAGGGCACGACAACGCTTTATGGGGAGCGTATGTGTGAGGGCGCTGGTTAGTGTCAGCGTACGGTTTAGGATTAGGGGACGGGTGAGGGTCAGGCTTCGGGGAAGGGTTAGGGTTAGGGTTCGGGCTAGGGTTAGTGTTAGGGGACGGGGACGGTTTAGGGTCCAGGTGAGGGTACGACAACGCTTTAGGGGGAGAGTACGTGTGAGGGCGCGTGTTAGTGTCAGCGTATGGTTTAGGATTAGGGGACGGGTGAGGGTCAGGCTTCGGGGAAGGGTTAGGATTAGGGTTCGGGCTAGGGTTAGGGTTAGGGGACGGGGATGGTTTAGGGTCCACGTGAGGGCACGACAACGCTTTAGGGGGAGAGTACGTGTGAGGGCGCGGGTTAGTGTCAGCGTACGGGTTAGGATTAGGGGACGGGTGAGGGTCAGGCTTCGGGGAAGAGTTAGGGTTAGGGTTCGGGCTAGGGTTAGGGTTAGGGGACGGGGACGGTTTAGGGTCCAGGTGAGCGCACGACAACGCTTTAGGGGGATCGTACGTGTGAGGGCGCGGGTTAGTGTCAGCGTACGGGTTAGGATTAGGGCACGGGTGAGGGTCAGGCTTCGGGGAAGGGTTAGGGTTAGGGTTCGGCCTAGGGTTAGGGGTAGGGGACGGGGACGGTTTAGGGTCCAGGTGAGGGCACGACAACGCTTTAGGGGGAGCGTACGTGTGAGGGCGCAGGTTAGTGTCAGCGTACGGGTTAGGATTAGGGGACGGGTGAGGGTCAGGCTTCCGGGAAGGGTTAGGGTTATGGTTCGGGCTAGGGTTAGGGTTAAGGGACGGGGAGGGTTTAGGGTCCAGGTGAGGGTACGACAATGCTTTAGGGGGAGAGTACGTGTGAGGGCGCGGGTTAGTGTCAGCGTACGGGTTAGGATTAGGGGACGGGTGAGGGTCAGGATTCGGGGAAGGGTTAGGGTTAGGGATCGGGCTAGGGTTAGGGGTAGGGGACGGGGACGGTTTAGGGTCCAGGTGAGGGTACGACAACGCTTTAGGGGGAGCGTACGTGTGAGGGCGCGGGTTAGGGTCAGCGTACGGGTTAGGATTAGGGGACGGGTGAGGGTCAGGCTTCGGGGAAGGGTTAGGTTTAGGGTTCGGGCTAGGGTTAGGGTTAGGGGACGGGGACGGTTTCGGATCCAGGTGAGGGCACCACAACGCTTTAGGGGGAGCGTACGTGTGAGGGCGTGGGTTAGTGTCAGCGTACGGGTTACGATTAGGGGACGGGTGAGGGTCAGGCTTCGGGGAAGGGTTAGGGTTAGGGTTCGGGCTAGGGTTAGGGTTAGGGGACGGGGACGGTTTAGGGTCCAGGTGAGGGCACGACAACGCTTTAGGGGGAGCGTACGTGTGAGGGCGCGGGTTAGTGTCAGCGTACGGGTTAGGATTAGGGGACGGGTGAGGGTCAGGCTTCGGGGAAGGGTTAGGGTTAGGGTTCGGGGTAGGGTTAGGGTTAGGGGACGGGGACGGTTTAGGGTCCAGGTGAGGGTACGACAACGCTTTAGGGGGAGCGTACGTGTGAGGGCGCGGGTTAGTGTCAGCGTACGGGTTAGGATTAAGGGACGGGTGGGGGTCAGGCTTCGGGGAAGTGTTAGGGTTAGGGTTCGGGCTAGGGTTAGGGTTAGGGGACGGGGACGGTTTACGGTCCAGGTGAGGGCACGACAACGCTTTAGGGGGAGCGTACGTGTGAGGACGCGGGTTAGTGTCAGCGTACGGGTTAGGATTAGGGGACGGGTGAGGGTCAGGATTCGGGGAATGGTTAGGGTTAGGGTTCGGGCTAGGGTTAGGGGTAGGGGACGGGGACGGTTTAGGGTCCAGGTGAGGGTACGACAACGCTTTAGGGGGAGCGTACGTGTGAGGGCGCGGGTTAGGGTCAGCGTACGGGTTAGGATTAGGGGACGGGTGAGGGTCAGGCTTCGGGGAAGGGTTAGGTTTAGGGTTCGGGCTAGAGTTAGGGTTAGGGGACGGGGACGGTTTCGGATCCAGGTGAGGGCATCACAACGCTTTAGGGGGAGCGTACGTGTGAGGGCGCGGGTTAGTGTCAGCGTACGGGTTAGGATTAGGGGACGGGTGAGGGTCAGGCTTCGGGGAAGGGTTAGGGTTAGGGTTCGGGCTAGGGTTAGGGTTAGGGGACGGGGACGGTTTAGGGTCCAGGTGAGGGCACGACAACGCTTTAGGGGGAGCGTACGTGTGAGGGCGCGGGTTAGGGTTAGCGTACGGGTTAGGATTAGGGCACGGGTGAGGGTCAGGCTTCGGGGAAGGGTTAGGTTTAGGGTTCGGGCTAGGGTTAGGGTTAGGGGACGGGGACGGTTTCGGATCCAGGTGAGGGCACCACAACGCTTTAGGGGGAGCGTACGTGTGAGGGCGCGGGTTAGTGTCAGCGTACGGGTTAGGATTAGGGGACGTGTGAGGGTCAGCTTCGGGGAAGGGTTAGGGTTAGGGTTCGGGCTAGGGTTAGGGTTAGGGGACGGGGACGGTTTAGGGTCCAGGTGAGGGTACGACAACGCTTTAGGGGGAGCATACGTGTGAGGGCGTGTGTTAGTGTCAGCGTACGGTTTAGGATTAAGGGACGGGTGAGGGTCAGGCTTCGGGGAAGGGATAGGGTTAGGGTTCGGGCTAGGGTTAGGGTGAGGGGAAGGGGACGGTTTAGGGTCCAGGTGAGGGTACGACAACGCTTTAGGGGGAGCGTACGTGTGAGGGCGCGGGTTAGTGTCAGCGTACGGGTTAGGATTAGGGGACGGGTGAGGGTCAGGCTTCGGGGAAGGGTTAGGGTTAGGGTTCGGGCTAGGGTTAGGGTGAGGGGACGGGGACGGTTTAGGGTCCAGGTGAGGGCACGACAACGCTTTAGGGGGAGCGTACGTGTGAGGGCGCGGGTTAGTGTCAGCGTCCGGGTTAGGATTAGGGGACGGGTGAGTGTCAGGCTTCGGGGAAGGGTTAGGGTTAGGGTTCGGGCTAGGGTTAGGGTTAGGGGACGGGGACGATTTAGGGTCCAGGTGAGGGTACGACAACGCTTTAGGGGGAGCGTACGTGTTAGGGCGCGGGTTAGTGTCAGCGTACGGGTTAGGATTAAGGGACGGGTGAGGGTCAGGCTTCGGGGAAGGGTTAGGGTTAGGGTTCGGGCTAGGGTTAGGGTTAGGGGACGGGGACGGTTTAGGGTCCAGGTGAGGGCACGACAACGCTTTAGGGGGAGCGTACGTGTGAGGGCGTGGGCTGGTGTCAGCGTACGGGTTAGGATTAGGGGACGGGTGAGGGTCAGGCTTCGGGGAAGGGTTAGGGTTAGGGTTCGGGCTAGGGTTAGGGTTAGGGGACGGGGACGGTTTAGGGTCCACGTGAGGGTACGACAACGCTTTAGGGGGAGTGTACGTGAGAGGGCGCGGGTTAGGGTCAGCGTACGGGTTAGGATTAGGGGACGGGTGAGGGTCAGGCTTCGGGGAAGGGTTAGGTTTAGGGTTCGGGCTAGGGTTAGGGTTAGGGGACGGGGACGGTTTCGTTTCCAGGTGAGGGCACGACAACGCTTTAGGGGGAGCGTACGTGTGAGGACGCGGGTTAGTGTCAGCGTACGGGTTAGGATTAGGGGACGTGTGAGGGTCAGGCTTCGGGGAAGGGTTAGGGTTAGGGTTCGGGCTAGGGTTAGGGTTAGGGGACGGGGACGGTTTAGGGTCCAGGTGAGGGTACGACAACGCTTTAGAGGGAGCGTACGTGTGATGGCGCGGGTTACTGTCAGCGTACGGGTTAGGATTAGGGGACGGGTGAGGGTCAGGCTTCGGGGAAGGGTTAGGGTTAGGGTTCGGGCTAGGGTTAGGGTGAGGGGACGGGGACGGTTTAGGGTCCAGGTGAGGGCACGACAACGCTTTAGGGGGAGCGTACGTGTGAGGGCGCGGGTTAGTGTCAGCGTACGGGTTAGGATTAGGGGACGGGTGAGGGTCAGGCTTTGGGGAAGGGTTAGGGTTAGGGTTCGAGGTAGGGTTAGGGTTAGGGGACGGGGACGGTTTAGGGTCCAGGTGAGGGTACGACAACGCTTTAGGGGGAGCGTACGTGTGAGGGCGCGGGTTAGTGTCAGCGTACGGGTTAGGATTAGGGGACGGGTGAGGGTCAGGCTTCGGGGAAGGGTTAGGGTTAGGGTTCGGGCTAGGGTTAGGGTTAGGGGACGGGGACGGTTTAGGGTCCAGGTGAGGGCACAACAACGCTTTAGGGGGAGCGTACGTGTGAGGGCGTGGGCTGGTGTCAGCATACGGGTTAGGATTAGGGGACGGGTGAGGGTCAGGCTTCGGGGAAGGGTTAGGGTTAGGGTTCGGGCTAGGGTTAGGGTTAGGGGACGGGGACGGTTTAGGGTCCAGGTTAGGGTACGACAACGCTTTAGGGCGAGCATACGTGTGAGGGCGTGGGTTAGTGTCAGCGTACGGTTTAGGATTAGGGGACGGGTGAGGGTCAGGCTTCGGGGAAGGGTTAGGGTTAGGGTTCGGGCTAGGGTTAGGGTGAGTGGAAGGGGACGGTTTAGGGTCCAGGTGAGGGTACGACAACGCTTTAGGGGGAGCGTACGTGTGAGGGCGCAGGTTAGTGTCAGCGTACGGGTTAGGATTAGGGGACGGGTGAGGGTCAGGCTTCGGGGAAGGGTTAGGGTTAGGGTTCGGGCTAGGGTTAGGGTGAGGGGACGGGGACGGTTTAGGGTCCAGGTGAGGGCACGACAACGCTTTAGGGGGAGCGTACGTGTGAGGGGGCGGGTTAGTGTCAGCGTACGGGTTAGGATAGGGGACGGGTGAGGGTCAGGCTTCGGGGAAGGTTTAGGGTTAGGGTTCGGGCTAGGGTTAGGGTTAGGGGACGGGGACGGTTTAGGGTCCAGGTGAGGGTACGACAACGCTTTAGGGGGAGCGTACGTGTGAGGGCGCGGGTTAGTGTCAGCGTACGGGTTAGGATTAAGGGACGGGTGAGCGTCAGGCTTCGGGGAAGTGTTAGGGTTAGGGTTCGGGCTAGGGTTAGGGTTAGGGGACGGGGACGGTTTAGGGTCCAGGTGAGGGCACGACAACGCTTTAGGGGGAGCGTACGTGTGAGGGCGCGGGTTAGTGTCAGCGTACGGGTTAGGATTAGGGGACGGGTGAGGGTCAGGCTTCGGGGAAGGGTTAGGGTTAGGGGTCGGGCTAGGGTTAGGGTTAGGGGACGGGGACGGTTTAGGGTCCAGGTGAGGGTACGACAACGGTTTAGGGGGAGCGTACGTGTGAGGGCGTGGGTTAGGGTCAGCGTACGGGTTAGGATTAGGGGACGGGTGAGGGTCAGGCTTCGGGGAAGGGTTAGGGTTAGGGTTCGGGCTAGGGTTAGGGTTAGGGGACGGGGACGGTTTAGGGTCCAGGTGAGGGCACGACAACGCTTTAGGGGGAGCATACGTGTGAGGGCGCGGGTTAGTGTCAGCGTACGGTTTAGGATTAGGGGACGGGTGAGGGTCAGGCTTCGGGGAAGGGTTAGGATTAGGGTTCGGGCTAGGGTTAGGGTTAGGGGACGGGGACGGTTTAGGGTCCAGGTGAGGGCACGACAACGCTTTAGGGGAATCGTACGTGTGAGGGCGCGGGTTAGTGTCAGCGTACGGGTTAGGATAGGGGACGGGTGAGGGTCAGGCTTCGGGGAAGGTTTAGGGTTAGGGTTCGGGGTAGGGTTAGGGTTAGGGGACGGGGACGGTTTAGGGTCCAGGTGAGGGTACGACAACGCTTTAGGGGGAGCGTACGTGTGAGGGCGCGGGTTAGTGTCAGCGTACGGGTTAGGATTAAGGGACGGGTGAGCGTCAGGCTTCGGGGAAGTGTTAGGGTTAGGGTTCGGGCTAGGGTTAGGGTTAGGGGACGGGGACGGTTTAGGGTCCAGGTGAGGGCACGACAACGCTTTAGGGGGAGCGTACGTGTGAGGGCGCGGGTTAGTGTCAGCGTACGGGTTAGGATTAGGGGACGGGTGAGGGTCAGGCTTCGGGGAAGGGTTAGGGTTAGGGTTCGGGCTAGGGTTAGGGTTAGGGGACGGGGACGGTTTAGGGTCCAGGTGAGGGTACGACAACACTTTAGAGGGAGCGTACGTGTGATGGCGCGGGTTACTGTCAGCGTACGGGTTAGGATTAGGGCACGGGTGAGGGTCAGGCTTCGGGGAAGGGTTAGGGTTAGGGTTCGGGCTAGGGTTAGGGTTAGGGGACGGGGACGGTTTAGGGTCCAGGTGAGGGCACGACAACGCTTTAGGGGGAGCATACGTGTGAGGGCGTGGGTTAGTGTCAGCGTACGGTTTAGGATTAGGGGACGGGTGACGGTCAGGCTTCGGGGAAGGGTTAGGGTTAGGGTTCGGGCTAGGGTTAGGGTGAGGGGAAGGGGACGGTTTAGGGTCCAGGTGAGGGTACGACAACGCTTTAGGGGGAGCGTACGTGTGAGGGCGCGGGTTAGTGTCAGCGTACGGGTTAGGATTAGGGGACGGGTGAGGGTCAGGCTTCGGGGAAGGGTTAGGGTTTGGGTTCGGGCTAGGGTTAGGGTGAGGGGACGGGGACGGTTTAGGGTCCAGGTGAGGGCACGACAACGCTTTAGGGGGAGCGTACGTGTGAGGGCGCGGGTTAGTGTCAGCGTACGGGTTAGGATTAGGGAACGGGTGAGGGTCAGGCTTCGGGGAAGGGTTAGGGTTAGGGTTCGGGCTAGGGTTAGGGTTAGGGGACGGGGACGGTTTAGGGTCCAGGTGAGGGTACGACAACGCTTTAGGGGGAGCGTACGTGTGAGGGCGCGGGTTAGTGTCAGCGTACGGGTTAGGATTAAGGGACGGGTGAGGGTCAGGCTTCGGGGAAGTGTTAGGGTTAGGGTTCGGGCTAGGGTTAGGGTTAGGGGACGGGGACGGTTTAGGGTCCAGGTGAGGGCACGACAACGCTTTAGGGGGAGCGTACGTGAGAGGGCGCGGGTTAGTGTCAGCGTACGGGTTAGGATTAGGGGACGGGTGAGGGTCAGGCTTCGGGGAAGGGTTAGGGTTAGGGTTCGGGCTAGGGTTAGGGTTAGGGGACGGGGACGGTTTAGGGTCCAGGTGAGGGTACGACAACGCTTTAGGGGGAGCGTACGTGTGAGGGCGTGGGTTAGGGTCAGCGTACGGGTTAGGATTAGGGGACGGGTGAGGGTCAGGCTTCGGGGAAGGGTTAGGGTTAGGGTTCGGGCTAGGGTTAGGGTTAGGGGACGGGGACGGTTTAGGGTCCAGGTGAGGGCACGACAACGCTTTAGGGGGAGCATACGTGTGAGGGCGCGGGTTAGTGTCAGCGTACGGTTTAGGATTAGGGGACGGGTGAGGGTCAGGCTTCGGGGAAGGGTTAGGATTAGGGTTCGGGCTAGGGTTAGGGTTAGGGGACGGGGATGGTTTAGGGTCCACGTGAGGGCACGACAACGCTTTAGGGGGAGAGTACGTGTGAGGGCGCGGGTTAATGTCAGCGTACGGGTTAGGATTAGGGGACGGGTGAGGGTCAGGCTTCGGGGAAGAGTTAGGGTTAGGGTTCGGGCTAGGGTTAGGGTTAGGGGACGGGGACGGTTTAGGGTCCAGGTGAGGGCACGACAACGCTTTAGGGGGATCGTACATGTGAGGGCGCGGGTTAGTGTCAGCGTACGGGTTAGGATTAGGGCACGGGTGAGGGTCAGGCTTCGGGGAAGGGTTCGGGTTAGGGTTCGGGCTAGGGTTAGGGTTAGGGGACGGGGACGGTTTAGGGTCCAGGTGAGGGCACGACAACGCTTTAGGGGGAGCGTACGTGTGAGGGCGCGGGTTAGTGTCAGCGTACGGGTTAGGATTAGGGGACGGGTGAGGGTCAGGCTTCGGGGAAGGGTTAGGGTTATGGTTCGGGCTAGGGTTAGGGTTAAGGGACGGGGAGGGTTTAGGGTCCAGGTGAGCGTACGACAACGCTTTAGGGGGAGAGTACGTGTGAGGGCGCGGGTTAGTCTCAGCGTACGGGTTAGGATTAGGGGAAGGGTGAGGGTCAGGCTTCGGGGAAGAGTTAGGGTTAGGGTTCGGGCTAGGGTTAGGGTTAGGGGACGGGGACGGTTCAGGGTCCAGGTGAGGGCACGACAACGCTTTAGGGGGAGCGTACGTGTGAGGGCGCGGGTTAGTGTCAGCGTACGGGTTAGGATTAGGGCACGGGTGAGGGTCAGGCTTCGGGGAAGGGTTAGGGTTAGGGTTCGGGCTAGGGTTAGGGTTAGGGGACGGGGACGGTTTAGGGTCCAGGTGAGGGTACGACAACGCTTTAGGGGGAGCGTACGTGTGAGGGCGCGGGTTAGTGTCAGCGTACGGGTTAGGATTAAGGGACGGGTGAGGGTCAGGCTTTGGGGAAGTGTTAGGGTTAGGGTTCGGGCTAGGGTTAGGGTTAGGGGACGGGGACGGTTTAGGGTCCAGGTGAGGGCACGACAACGCTTTAGGGGGAGCGTACGTGTGAGGGCGCGGGTTAGTGTCAGCGTACGGGTTAGGATTAGGGGACGGGTGAGGGTCAGGCTTCGGGGAAGGGTTAGGGTTAGGGTTCGAGCTAGGGTTAGGGTTAGGGGACGGGGACGGTTTAGGGTCCAGGTGAGGGTACGACAACTCTTTAGGGGGAGCGTACGTGTGAGGGCGTGGGTTAGGGTCAGAGTACGGGTTAGGATTAGGGGACGGGTGAGGGTCAGGCTTCGGGGAATGGTTAGGGTTAGGGTTCGGGCTAGGGTTAGGGTTAGGGAACGGGGACGGTTTAGGGTCCAGGTGAGGGCACGACAACGCTTTAGGGGGAGCATACGTGTGAGGGCGCGGGTTAGTGTCAGCGTACGGTTTAGGATTAGGGGACGGGTGAGGGTCAGGCTTCGGGGAAGGGTTAGGATTAGGGTTCGGGCTAGGGTTAGGGTTAGGGGACGGGGATGGTTTAGGGTCCACGTGAGGGCACGACAACGCTTTAGGGGGAGAGTACGTGTGAGGGCGCGGGTTAGTGTCAGCGTACGGGTTAGGATTAGGGGACGGGTGAGGGTCAGGCTTCGGGGAAGGGTTAGGGTTAGGGTTCGGGCTAGGGTTAGGGTTAGGGGAAGGGGACGGTTTAGGGTCCAGGTGAGGGCACGACAACGCTTTAGGGGGATCGTACGTGTGAGGGCGCGGGTTAGTGTCAGCGTACGGGTTAGGATTAGGGGACGGGTGAGGGTCAGGCTTCGGGGAAGGGTTAGGGTTATGGTTCGGGCTAGGGTTAGGGTTCAGGGACGGGGAGGGTTTAGGGTCCAGGTGAGGGTACGACAACGCTTTAGGGGGAGCGTACGTGTGAGGGCGCGGGTTAGTGTCAGCGTACGGGTTAGGATTAGGGGACGGGTGAGGGTCAGGCTTCGGGGAAGGGTTAGGGTTAGGGTTCGGGCTAGGGTTAAGGTTAGGGGACGGGGACAGTTTAGGGTACAGGTGAGGGCACGACAACGCTTTAGGGGGAGCGTACGTGTGATGGCGCGGGTTAGTGTCAGCGTACGGGTTAGGATTAGGGGACGGGTGAGGGTCAGGCTTCGGGGAAGGGTTAGGGTTAGGGTTCGGGCTAGGGTTAGGGTTAGGGGACGGGGACGGTTTAGGTTCCACGTGAGGGTACGACAACGCTTTAGGGGGAGCGTACGTGTGAGGGCGCGGGTTAGGGTCAGCGTACGGGTTAGGATTAGGGGACGGGTGAGGGTCAGGCTTCGGGGAAGTGTTAGGTTTAGGGTTCGGGCTAGGGTTAGGGTTAGGGGACGGGGACGGTTTCGGGTCCAGGTGAGGGCACGACAACGCTTTAGGGGGAGCGTACGTGTGAGGACGCGGGTTAGTGTCAGCGTACGGGTTAGGATTAGGGGACGTGTGAGGGTCAGGCTTCGGGGAAGGGTTAGGGTTAGGGTTCGGGCTAGGGTTAGGGTTAGGGGACGGGGACGGTTTAGGGTCCAGGTGAGGGTACGACAACGCTTTAGGGGGAGCATACGTGTGAGGGCGCGGGTTAGTGTCAGCGTACGGTTTAGGATTAGGGGACGGGTGAGGGTCAGGCTTCGGGGAAGGGTTAGGGTTAGGGTTCGGGCTAGGGTTAGGGTTAGGGGACGGGGACGGTTTAGGGTCCAGGTGAGGGAACGACAACGCTTTAGGGGGAGCGTACGTGTGAGGGCGCGGGTTAGTGTCAGCGTACGGGTTAGGATTAGGGGACGGGTGAGGGTCAGGCTTCGGGGAAGAGTTAGGGTTAGGGTTCGGGCTAGGGTTAGGGTTAGGGGACGGGGACGGTTTAGGGTCCAGGTGAGGGCACGACAACGCTTTAGGGGGATCGTACGTGTGAGGGCGCGGGTTAGTGTCAGCGTACGGGTTAGGATTAGGGGACGGGTGAGGGTCAGGCTTCGGGGAAGGGTTAGGGTTATGGTTCGGGCTAGGGTTAGGGTTCAGGGACGGGGAGGGTTTAGGGTCCAGGTGAGGGTACGACAACGCTTTAGGGGGAGCGTACGTGTGAGGGCGCGGGTTAGTGTCAGCGTACGGGTTAGGATTAGGGGACGGGTGAGGGTCAGGCTTCGGGGAAGGGTTAGGGTTAGGGTTCGGGCTGGGGTTAAGGTTAGGGGACGGGGACGGTTTAGGGTACAGGTGAGGGCACGACAACGCTTTAGGGGGAGCGTACGTGTGAGGGCGCGGGTTAGTGTCAGCGTACGGGTTAGGATTAGGGGACGGGTGAGGGTCAGGCTTCGGGGAAGGGTTAGGGTTAGGGTTCGGGCTACGGTTAGGGTTAGGGGACGGGGACGGTTTAGGGTCCACGTGAGGGTACGACAACGCTTTAGGGGGAGCGTACGTGTGAGGGCGCGGGTTAGGGTCAGCGTACGGGTTAGGATTAGGGGACGGGTGAGGGTCAGGCTTCGGGGAAGGGTTAGGTTTAGGGTTCGGGCTAGGGTTAGTGTTAGGGGACGGGGACGGTTTCGGGTCCAGGTGAGGGCACGACAACGCTTTAGGGGGAGCGTACGTGTGAGGACGCGGGTTAGTGTCAGCGTACGGGTTAGGATTAGGGGACGTGTGAGTGTCAGGCTTCGGGGAAGGGTTAGGGTTAGGGTTCGGGCTAGGGTTAGGGTTAGGGGACGGGGACGGTTTAGGGTCCAGGTGAGGGTACGACAACGCTTTAGGGGGAGCATACGTGTGAGGGCGCGGGTTAGTGTCAGCGTACGGTTTAGGATTAGGGGACGGGTGAGGGTCAGGCTTCGGGGAAGGGTTAGGGTTAGGGTTCGGGCTAGGGTTAGGGTGAGGGGACGGGGACGGTTTAGGGTCCAGGTGAGGGCACGACAACCCTTTAGGGGGAGCGTACGTGTGAGGGCGTGGGCTGGTGTCAGCGTACGGGTTAGGATTAGGGGACGGGTGAGGGTCAGGCTTCGGGGAAGTGTTAGGGTTAGGGTTCGGGCTAGGGTTAGGGTTAGGGGACGGGGACGGTTTAGGGTCCAGGTGAGGGTACGACAACGCTTTAGGGGGAGCATACGTGTGAGGGCGTGGGTTAGTGTCAGCGTACGGTTTAGGATTAGGGGACGGGTGAGGGTCTGGCTTCGGGGAAGGATTAGGGTTAGGGTTCGGGCTAGGGTTAGGGTGAGGGGAAGGGGACGGTTTAGGGTCCAGGTGAGGGTACGACAACGCTTTAGGGGGAGCGTACGTGTGAGGGCGCGGGTTAGTGTCAGCGTACGGGTTAGGATTAGGGGACGGGTGAGGGTCAGGCTTCGGGGAAGGGTTAGGGTTATGGTTCGGGCTAGGGTTAGGGTGAGGGGACGGGGACGGTTTAGGGTCCAGGTGAGGGCACGACAACGCTTTAGGGGGAGCGTACGTGTGAGGGCGCGGGTTAGTGTCAGCGTACGGGTTAGGATTAGGGGACGGGTGAGGGTCAGGCTTCGGGGAAGGGTTAGGGTTAGGGTTCGGGCTAGGGTTAGGGTTAGGGGACGGGGACGGTTTAGGGTCCACGTGAGGGTACGACAACGCTTTAGGGGGAGCGTACGTGTGAGGGCGCGGGTTAGGGTCAGCGTACGGGTTAGGATTAGGGGACGGGTGAGGGTCAGGCTTCGGGGAAGGGTTAGGTTTAGGGTTCGGGCTAGGGTTAGGGTTAGGGGACGGGGACGGTTTCGGGTCCAGGTGAGGGCACGACAACGCTTTAGGGGGAGCGTACGTGTGAGGACGCGGGTTAGTGTCAGCGTACGGGTTAGGATTAGGGGACGTGTGAGGGTCAGGCTTCGGGGAAGGGTTAGGTTTAGGTTTCGGGCTAGGGTTAGGGTTAGGGGACGGGGACTGTTTAGGGTCCAGGTGAGGGTACGACAACGCTTTAGGGGGAGCATACGTGTGAGGGCGCGGGTTAGTGTCAGCGTACGGTTTAGGATTAGGGGACGGGTGAGGGTCAGGCTTCGGGGAAGGGTTAGGGTTAGGGTTCGGGCTAGGGTTAGGGTTAGGGGACGGGGACGGTTTAGGGTCCAGGTGAGGGTACGACAACGCTTTAGGGGGAGCGTACGTGTGAGGGCGCGGGTTAGTGTCAGCGTACGGGTTAGGATTAGGGGACGGGTGAGGGTCAGGCTTTGGGGAAGAGTTAGGGTTAGGGTTCGGGCTAGGGTTAGGGTTAGGGGACGGGGACGGTTTAGGGTCCAGGTGAGGGTACGACAACGCTTTAGAGGGAGCGTACGTGTGATGGCGCGGGTTACTGTCAGCGTACGGGTTAGGATTAGGGGACGGGTGAGGGTCAGGCTTCGGGGAAGGGTTAGGGTTAGGGTTCGGGCTAGGGTTAGGGTGAGGGGACGGGGACGGTTTAGGGTCCAGGTGAGGGCACGACAACGCTTTAGGGGGAGCGTACGTGTGAGGGCGCGGGTTAGTGTCAGCGTACGGGTTAGGATTAGGGGACGGGTGAGGGTCAGGCTTCGGCGAAGGGTTAGGGTTAGGGTTCGAGCTAGGGTTAGGGTTAGGGGACGGGGACGGTTTAGGGTCCAGGTGAGGGTACGACAACGCTTTAGGGGGAGCGTACGTGTGAGGGCGCGGGTTAGTGTCAGCGTACGGGTTAGGATTAGGGGACGGGTGAGGGTCAGGCTTCGGGGAAGGGTTAGGGTTAGGGTTCGGGCTAGGGTTAGGGTTAGGGGACGGGGACGGTTTAGGGTCCAGGTGAGGGCACGACAACGCTTTAGGGGGAGCGTACGTGTGAGGGCGTGGGCTGGTGTCAGCGTACGGGTTAGGATTAGGGGACGGGTGAGGGTCAGGCTTCGGGGAAGGGTTAGGGTTAGGGTTCGGGCTAGGGTTAGGGTTAGGGGACGGGGACGGTTTAGGGTCCAGGTGAGGGTACGACAACGCTTTAGGGGGAGCGTACGTGTGAGGGCGCGGGTTAGTGTCAGCGTACGGGTTAGGATTAGGGGACGGGTGAGGGTCAGGCTTCGGGGAAGGGTTGGGGTTAGGGTTCGGGCTAGGGTTAGGGTTAGGGGACGGGGACGGTTTAGGGTCCAGGTGAGGGTACGACAACGCTTTAGGGGGAGCGTACGTGTGAGGGCGCGGGTTAGTGTCAGCGTACGGGTTAGGATTAGGGGACGGGTGAGGGTCAGGCTTCGGGGAAGGGTTAGGGTTAGGGTTCGGGCTAGTGTTAGTGTTAGGGGACGGGGAAGGTTTAGGGTCCAGGTGAGGGTACGACAACGCTTTAGGGGGAGCGTACGTGTGAGGGCGCGGGTTAGTGTCAGCGTACGGGTTAGGATTAAGGGACGGGTGAGGGTCAGGCTTCGGGGAAGTGTTAGGGTTAGAGTTCGAGCTAGGGTTAGGGTTAGGGGACGGGGACGGTTTAGGGTCCAGGTGAGGGTATGACAACTCTTTAGGGGGAGTGTACGTGTGAGGGCGTGGGTTAGGGTCAGAGTACGGGTTAGGATTAGGGGACGGGTGAGGGTCAGGCTTCGGGGAAAGGTTAGGGTTAGGGTTCGGGCTAGGGTTAGGGTTAGGGAACGGGGACGGTTTAGGGTCCAGGTGAGGGCACGACAACGCTTTCGGGGGAGCATACGTGTGAGGGCGCGGGTTAGTGTCAGCGTACGGTTTAGGATTAGGGGACGGGTGAGGGTCAGGCTTCGGGGAAGGGTTAGGATTAGGGTTCGGGCTAGGGTTAGGGTTAGGGGACGGGGATGGTTTAGGGTCCACGTGAGGGCACGACAACGCTTTAGGGGGAGAGTACGTGTGAGGGCGCGGGTTAGTGTCAGCGTACGGGTTAGGATTAGGGGACGGGTGAGGGTCAGGCTTCGGGGAAGAGTTAGGGTTAGGGTTCGGGCTAGGGTTAGGGTTAGGGGACGGGGACGGTTTAGGGTCCAGGTGAGGGCACGACAACGCTTTAGGGGGATCGTACGTGTGAGGGCGCGGGTTAGTGTCAGCGTACGGGTTAGGATTAGGGGACGGGTGAGGGTCAGGCTTCGGGGAAGGGTTAGGGTTATGGTTCGGGCTAGGGTTAGGGTTCAGGGACGGGGAGGGTTTAGGGTCCAGGTGAGGGTACGACAACGCTTTAGAGGGAGCGTACGTGTGAGGGCGCGGGTTAGGGTCAGCGTACGGGTTAGGATTAGGGGACGGGTGAGGGTCAGGCTTCGGGGAAGGGTTAGGGTTAGGGTTCGGGCTAGGGTTAGAGTTAGGGGACGGGGACGGTTTCGGGTCCAGGTGAGGGCACGACAACGCTTTAGGGGGAGCGTACGTGTGAGGACGCGGGTTAGTGTCAGCGTACGGGTTAGGATTAGGGGACGTGTGAGTGTCAGGCTTCGGGGAAGGGTTAGGGTTAGGGTTCGGGCTAGGGTTAGGGTTAGGGGACGGGGACGGTTTAGGGTCCAGGTGAGGGTACGACAACGCTTTAGGGGGAGCATACGTGTGAGGGCGCGGGTTAGTGTCAGCGTACGGTTTAGGATTAGGGGACGGGTGAGGGTCAGGCTTCGGGGAAGGGTTAGGGTTAGGGTTCGGGCTAGGGTTAGGGTGAGGGGACGGGGACGGTTTAGGGTCCAGGTGAGGGCACGACAACCCTTTAGGGGGAGCGTACGTGTGAGGGCGTGGGCTGGTGTCAGCGTACGGGTTAGGATTAGGGGACGGGTGAGGGTCAGGCTTCGGGGAAGTGTTAGGGTTAGGGTTCGGGCTAGGGTTAGGGTTAGGGGACGGGGACGGTTTAGGGTCCAGGTGAGGGTACGACAACGCTTTAGGGGGAGCATACGTGTGAGGGCGTGGGTTAGTGTCACCGTACGGTTTAGGATTAGGGGACGGGTGAGGGTCTGGCTTCGGGGAAGGATTAGGGTTAGGGTTCGGGCTAGGGTTAGGGTGAGGGGAAGGGGACGGTTTAGGGTCCAGGTGAGGGTACGACAACGCTTTAGGGGGAGCGTACGTGTGAGGGCGCGGGTTAGTGTCAGCGTACGGGTTAGGATTAGGGGACGGGTGAGGGTCAGGCTTCGGGGAAGGGTTAGGGTTATGGTTCGGGCTAGGGTTAGGGTGAGGGGACGGGGACGGTTTAGGGTCCAGGTGAGGGCACGACAACGCTTTAGGGGGAGCGTACGTGTGAGGGCGCGGGTTAGTGTCAGCGTACGGGTTAGGATTAGGGGACGGGTGAGGGTCAGGCTTCGGGGAAGGGTTAGGGTTAGGGTTCGGGCTAGGGTTAGGGTTAGGGGACGGGGACGGTTTAGGGTCCACGTGAGGGTACGACAACGCTTTAGGGGGAGCGTACGTGTGAGGGCGCGGGTTAGGGTCAGCGTACGGGTTAGGATTAGGGGACGGGTGAGGGTCAGGCTTCGGGGAAGGGTTAGGTTTAGGGTTCGGGCTAGGGTTAGGGTTAGGGGACGGGGACGGTTTCGGGTCCAGGTGAGGGCACGACAACGCTTTAGGGGGAGCGTACGTGTGAGGACGCGGGTTAGTGTCAGCGTACGGGTTAGGATTAGGGGACGTGTGAGGGTCAGGCTTCGGGGAAGGGTTAGGGTTAGGGTTCGGGCTAGGGTTAGGGTTAGGGGACGGGGACTGTTTAGGGTCCAGGTGAGGGTACGACAACGCTTTAGGGGGAGCATACGTGTGAGGGCGCGGGTTAGTGTCAGCGTACGGTTTAGGATTAGGGGACGGGTGAGGGTCAGGCTTCGGGGAAGGGTTAGGGTTAGGGTTCGGGCTAGGGTTAGGGTTAGGGGACGGGGACGGTTTAGGGTCCAGGTGAGGGTACGACAACGCTTTAGGGGGAGCGTACGTGTGAGGGCGCGGGTTAGTGTCAGCGTACGGGTTAGGATTAGGGGACGGGTGAGGGTCAGGCTTCGGGGAAGAGTTAGGGTTAGGGTTCGGGCTAGGGTTAGGGTTAGGGGACGGGGACGGTTTAGGGTCCAGGTGAGGGTACGACAACGCTTTAGAGGGAGCGTACGTGTGATGGCGCGGGTTACTGTCAGCGTACGGGTTAGGATTAGGGGACGGGTGAGGGTCAGGCTTCGGGGAAGGGTTAGGGTTAGGGTTCGGGCTAGGGTTAGGGTTAGGGGACGGGGACGGTTTAGGGTCCAGGTGAGGGCACGACAACGCTTTAGGGGGAGCGTACGTGTGAGGGCGCGGGTTAGTGTCAGCGTACGGGTTAGGATTAGGGGACGGGTGAGGGTCAGGCTTCGGGGAAGGGTTAGGGTTAGGGTTCGGGCTAGGGTTAGGGTTAGGGGACGGGGACGGTTTAGGGTCCAGGTGAGGGCACGACAACGCTTTAGGGGGAGCGTACGTGTGAGGGCGTGGGCTGGTGTCAGCGTACGGGTTAGGATTGGGGGACGGGTGAGGGTCAGGCTTCGGGGAAGGGTTAGGGTTAGGGTTCGGGCTAGGGTTAGGGTGAGGGGACGGGGACGGTTTAGGGTCCAGGTGAGGGTACGAAAACGCTTTAGGGGGAGCGTACGTGTGAGGGCGCGGGTTAGTGTCAGCGTACGCGTTAGGATTAGGGGACGGGTGAGGGTCAGGCTTCGGGGAAGGGTTGGGGTTAGGGTTCGGGCTAGGGTTAGGGTGAGGGGACGGGGACGGTTTAGGGTCCAGGTGAGGGTACGACAACGCTTTAGGGGGAGCGTACGTGTGAGGGCGCGGGTTAGTGTCAGCGTACGGGTTAGGATTAGGGGACGGGTGAGGGTCAGGCTTCGGGGAAGGGTTAGGGTTAGGGTTCGGGCTAGGGTTAGTGTTAGGGGACGGGGAAGGTTTAGGGTCCAGGTGAGGGTACGACAACGCTTTAGGGGGAGCGTACGTGTGAGGGCGCGGGTTAGTGTCAGCGTACGGGTTAGGATTAAGGAACGGGTGAGGGTCAGGCTTCGGGGAAGTGTTAGGTTTAGGGTTCGGTCTAGGGTTAGGGTTAGGGGACGGGGACGGTTTAGGGTCCAGGTGAGGGCACGACAACGCTTTAGGGCAGCGTACGTGTGAGGGCGTGGGTTAGTGTCAGCGTACGGGTTAGGATTAGGGGATGGGTGAGGGTCAGGCTTCGGGGAAGGGTTAGGGTTAGGGTTCGGGCTAGGGTTAGGGTTAGGGGACGGGGACGGTTTAGGGTCCAGGTGAGGGTACGACAACGCTTTAGGGGGAGCGTACGTGTGAGGGCGTGGGTTAGGGTCAGCGTACGGGTTAGGATTAGGGCACGGGTGAGGGTCAGGCTTCGGGGAATGGTTAGGGTTAGGGTTCGGGCTAGGGTTAGGGTTAGGGGACGGGGACGGTTTAGGGTCCAGGTGAGGGCACGACAACGCTTTAGGGGGAGCATACGTGTGAGGGCGCGGGTTAGTGTCAGCGTACGGTTTAGGATTAGGGGACGGGTGAGGGTCAGGCTTCGGGGAAGGGTTAGGATTAGTGTTCGGGCTAGGGTTAGGGTTAGGGGACGGGGATGGTTTAGGGTCCACGTGAGGGCACGACAACGCTTTAGGGGGAGAGTACGTGTGAGGGCGCGGGTTAGTGTCAGCGTACGGGTTAGGATTAGGGGACGGGTGAGGGTCAGGCTTCGGGGAAGAGTTAGGGTTAGGGTTCGGGCTAGGGTTAGTGTTAGGGGACGGGGACGGTTTAGGGTCCAGGTGAGGGCACGACAACGCTTTAGGGGGATCGTACGTGTGAGGGCGCGGGTTAGTGTCAGCGTACGGGTTAGGATTAGGGGACGGGTGAGGGTCAGGCTTCGGGGAAGGGTTAGGGTTATGGTTCGGGCTAGGGTTAGGGTTAAGGGACGGGGAGGGTTTAGGGTCCAGGTGAGGGTACGACAACGCTTTAGGGGGAGAGTACGTGTGAGGGCGCGGGTTAGTGTCAGCGTACGGGTTAGGATTAGGGGAAGGGTGAGGGTCAGGCTTCGGGGAAGAGTTAGGGTTAGGGTTCGGGCTAGGGTTAGGGTTAGGGGACGGGGACGGTTTAGGGTCCAGGTGAGGGCACGACAACGCTTTAGGGGGAGCGTACGTGTGAGGGCGCGGGTTAGTGTCAGCGTACGGGTTAGGATTAGGGCAGGGGTGAGGGTCAGGCTTCGGGGAAGGGTTAGGGTTAGGGTTCGGGCTAGGGTTAGGGTTAGGGGACGGGGACGGTTTAGGGTCCAGGTGAGGGTACGACAACGCTTTATGGGGAGCATACGTGTGAGGGCGCGGGTTAGTGTCAGCGTACGGTTTAGGATTAGGGGACGGGTGAGGGTCAGGCTTCGGGGAAGGGTTAGGGTTAGGGTTCGGGCTAGGGTTAGGGTTAGGGGACGGGGAAGGTTTAGGGTCCAGGTGAGGGTACGACAACGCTTTAGGGGGAGCGTACGTGTGAGGGCGCGGGTTAGTGTCAGCGTACGGGTTAGGATTAAGGGACGGGTGAGGGTCAGGCTTCGGGGAAGTGTTAGGGTTAGGGTTCGGGCTAGGGTTAGGGTTAGGGGACGGGGACGGTTTAGGGTCCAGGTGAGGGCACGACAACGCTTTAGGGGGAGCGTACGTGTGAGGGCGCGGGTTAGTGTCAGCGTACGGGTTAGGATTAGGGGACGGGTGAGGGTCAGGCTTCGGGGAAGGGTTAGGGTTAGGGTTCGGGCTAGGGTTATGGTTAGGGGACGGGGACGGTTTAGGGTCCAGGTGAGGGTACGACAACGCTTCAGGGGGAGCGTACGTGTGAGGGCGTGGGTTAGGGTCAGCGTACGGGTTAGGATTAGGGGACGGGTGAGGGTCAGGCTTCGGGGAAGGGTTAGGGTTAGGGTTCGGGCCAGGGTTAGGGTTAGGGGACGGGGACGGTTTAGGGTCCAGGTGAGGGTACGACAACGCTTTAGGGGGATCGTACGTGTGAGGGCGCGGGTTAGTGTCAGCGTACGGGTTAGGATTAGGGCACGGGTGAGGGTCAGGCTTCGGGGAAGGGTTCGGGTTAGGGTTCGGGCTAGGGTTAGGGTTAGGGGACGGGGACTGTTTAGGGTCCAGGTGAGGGCACGACAACGCTTTAGGGGGAGCGTACGTGTGAGGGCGCGGCTTAGTGTCAGCGTACGGGTTAGGATTAGGGCACGGGTGAGGGTCAGGCTTCGGGGAAGGGTTAGGGTTAGGGTTCGGGCTAGGGTTAGTGTTAGGGGACGGGGACGGTTTAGGGTCCAGGTGAGGGCACGACAACGCTTTAGTGGGAGCGTACGTGTGAGGGCGCGGGTTAGTGTCAGCGTACGGGTTAGGATTAGGGGACGGGTGAGGGTCAGGCTTCGGGGAAGGGTTAGGGTTATGGTTCGGGCTAGGGTTAGGGTTAAGGGACGGGGAGGGTTTAGGGTCCAGGTGAGGGTACGACAACGCTTTAGGGGGAGCGTACGTGTGATGGCGCGGGTTAGTGTCAGCGTATGGGTTAGGATTAGGGGACGGGTGAGGGTCAGGCTTCGGGGAAGGGTTAGGGTTAGGGTTCGGGCTAGGGTTAAGGTTAGGGTACAGGGACGGTTTAGGGTCCAGGTGAGGGCACGACAACGCTTTAGGGGGAGCGTACGTGTGAGGGCGCGGGTTAGTGTCAGCGTACGGGTTAGGATTAGGGGACGGGTGAGGGTCAGGCTTCGGGGAAGGGTTAGGGTTAGGGTTCGGGCTAGGGTTAGGGTTAGGGGACGGGGACGGTTTAGGGTCCACGTGAGGGTACGACAACGCTTTAGGGGGAGCGTACGTGTGAGGGCGCGGGTTAGGGTCAGCGTACGGGTTAGGATTAGGGGACGGGTGAGGGTCAGGCTTCGCGGAAGGGTTAGGTTTAGGGTTCGGGCTAGGGTTAGGGTTAGGGGACGGGGACGGTTTCGGGTCCAGGTGAGGGCACGACAACGCTTTAGGGGGAGCGTACGTGTGAGGACGCGGGTTAGTGTCAGCGTACGGGTTAGGATTAGGGGACGTGTGAGGGTCAGGCTTCGGGGAAGGGTTAGGGTTAGGGTTCGGGCTAGGGTTAGGGTTAGGGGACGGGGACGGTTTAGGGTCCAGGTGAGGGTACGACAACGCTTTATGGGGAGCATACGTGTGAGGGCGCGGGTTAGTGTCAGCGTACGGTTTAGGATTAGGGGACGGGTGAGGGTCAGGCTTCAGGGAAGGGTTAGGGTTAGGGTTCGGGCTAGGGTTAGGGTTAGGGGACGGGGACGGTTTAGGGTCCAGGTGAGGGTACGACAACGCTTTAGGGGGAGCGTACGTGTGAGGGCGCGGGTTAGTGTCAGCGTACGGGTTAGGATTAGGGGACGGGTGAGGGTCAGGCTTCGGGGAAGGGTTAGGGTTATGGTTCGGGCTAGGGTTAGGGTTAGGGGACGGGGACGGTTTAGGGTCCAGGTGAGTGTACGACAACGCTTTAGAGGGAGCGTACGTGTCATGGCGCGGGTTACTGTCAGCGTACGGGTTAGGATTAGGGGACGAGTGAGGGTCAGGCTTCGGGGAAGGGTTAGGGTTAGGGTTCGGGCTAGGGTTAGGGTGAGGGGACGGGGACGGTTTAGGGTCCAGGTGAGGGCACGACAACGCTTTAGGGGGAGCGTACGTGTGAGGGCGTGGGCTGGTGTCAGCGTACGGGTTAGGATTAGGGGACGGGTGAGGGTCAGGCTTCGGGGAAGGGTTAGGGTTAGGGTTCGGGCTAGGGTTAGGGTTAGGGGACGGGGACGGTTTAGGGTCCAGGTGAGGGTACGACAACGCTTTAGGGGGAGCATACGTGTGAGGGCGTGGGTTAGTGTCAGCGTACGGTTTAGGATTAGGGGACGGGTGAGGGTCAGGCTTCGGGGAAGGGTTAGGGTTAGGGTTCGGGCTAGGGTTAGGGTGAGGGGAAGGGGACGGTTTAGGGTCCAGGTGAGGGTACGACAACGCTTTAGGGGGAGCGTACGTGTGAGGGCGCGGGTTAGTGTCAGCGTACGGGTTAGGATTAGGGGACGGGTGAGGGTCAGGCTTCGGGGAAGGGTTAGGGTTAGGGTTCGGGCTAGGGTTAGGTTTAGGGGACGGGGACGGTTTAGGGTCCAGGTGAGGGTACGACAACGCTTTAGGGGGAGCGTACGTGTGAGGGCGCGGGTTAGTGTCAGCGTACGGGTTAGGATTAAGGGACGGGTGAGGGTCAGGCTTCGGGGAAGTGTTAGGGTTAGGGTTCGGGCTAGGGTTAGGGTTAGGGGACGGGGACGGTTTAGGGTCCAGGTGAGGGCACGACAACGCTTTAGGGGGAGCGTACGTGTGAGGGCGCGGGTTAGTGTCAGCGTACGGGTTAGGATTAGGGGACGGGTGAGGGTCAGGCTTCGGGGAAGGGTTAGGGTTAGGGTTCGGGCTAGGGTTAGGGTTAGGGGACGGGGACGGTTTAGGGTCCAGGTGAGGGTACGACAACGCTTTAGGGGGAGCGTACGTGTGAGGGCGTGGGTTAGTGTCAGCGTACGGGTTAGGATTAGGGGACGGGTGAGGGTCAGGCTTCGGGGAAGGGTTAGGGTTAGGGTTCGGGCCAGGGTTAGGGTTAGGGGACGGGGACGGTTTAGGGTCCAGGTGAGGGTACGACAACGCTTTAGGGGGATCGTACGTGTGAGGGCGCGGGTTAGTGTCAGCGTACGGGTTAGGATTAGGGCACGGGTGAGGGTCAGGCTTCGGGGAAGGGTTCGGGTTAGGGTTCGGGCTAGGGTTAGGGTTAGGGGACGGGGACTGTTTAGGGTCCAGGTGAGGGCACGACAACGCTTTAGGGGGAGCGTACGTGTGAGGGCGCGGGTTAGTGTCAGCGTACGGGTTAGGATTAGGGGACGGGTGAGGGTCAGGCTTCGGGGAAGGGTTAGGGTTATGGTTCGGGCTAGGGTTCGGGTTAAGGGACGGGGAGGGTTTAGGGTCCAGGTGAGGGTACGACAACGCTTTAGGGGGAGAGTACGTGTGAGGGCGCGGGTTAGTGTCAGCGTACGGGTTAGGATTAGGGGACGGGTGAGGGTCAGGCTTTGGGGAAGAGTTAGGGTTAGGGTTCGGGCTAGGGTTAGGGTTAGGGGACGGGGACGGTTTAGGGTCCAGGTGAGGGCACGACAACGCTTTAGGGGGAGCGTACGTGTGAGGGCGCGGGTTAGTGTCAGCGTACGGGTTAGGATTAGGGGACGGGTGAGGGTCAGGCTTCGGGGAAGGGTTAGGGTTAGGGTTCGGGCTAGGGTTAGGGTTAGGGGACGGGGACGGTTTAGGGTCCAGGTGAGGGCACGACAACGCTTTAGGGGGAGCGTACGTGTGAGGGCGTGGGCTGGTGTCAGCGTACGGGTTAGGATTAGGGGACGGGTGAGGGTCAGGCTTCGGGGAAGGGTTAGGGTTAGGGTTCGGGCTAGGGTTAGGGTGAGGGGACGGGGACGGTTTAGGGTCCAGGTGAGGGTACGACAACGCTTTAGGGGGAGAATACGTGTGAGGGCGCGGGTTAGTGTCAGCGTACGGTTTAGGATTAGGGGACGGGTGAGGGTCAGGCTTCGGGGAAGGGTTGGGGTTAGGGTTCGGGCTAGGGTTAGGGTGAGGGGAAGGGGACGGTTTAGGGTCCAGGTGAGGGTACGACAACGCTTTAGGGGGAGCGTACGTGTGAGGGCGCGGGTTAGTGTCAGCGTACGGGTTAGGATTATGGGACGGGTGAGGGTCAGGCTTCGGGGAAGGGTTAGGGTTAGGGTTCGGGCTAGGGTTAGGGTTAGGGCACGGGGACGGTTTAGGGTCCAGGTGAGGGTACGACAACGCTTTAGGGGGAGCGTACGTGTGAGGGCGCGGGTTAGTGTCAGCGTACGGGTTAGGATTAAGGGACGGGTGAGGGTCAGGCTTCGGGGAAGGGTTAGGGTTAGGGTTCGGGCTAGGGTTAGGGTTAGGGGACGGGGACGGTTTAGGGTCCAGGTGAGGGCACGACAACGCTTTAGGGGGAGCGTACGTGTGAGGGCGCGGGTTAGTGTCAGCGTACGGGTTAGGATTAGGGGACGGGTGTGGGTCAGGCTTCGGGGAAGGGTTAGGGTTAGGGTTCGGGCTAGGGTTAGGGTTAGGGGACGGGGACGGTTTAGGGTCCAGGTGAGGGCACGACAATGCTTTAGGGGGAGCGTACGTGTGAGGGCGCGGGTTAGTGTCAGCGTACGGGTTAGGATTAGGGGACGGGTGAGGGTCAGGCTTCGGGGAAGGGTTAGGGTTAGGGTTCGGGCTAGGGTTAGGGTTAGGGGACGGGGACGGTTTAGGGTCCAGGTGAGGGCACGACAACGCTTTAGGGGGAGCGTACGTGTGAGGGCGCGGGTTAGTGTCAGCGTACGGGTTAGGATTAGGGGACGGGTGTGGGTCAGGCTTCGGGGAAGGGTTAGGGTTAGGGTTCGGGCTAGGGTTAGGGTTAGGGGACGGGGACGGTTTAGGGTCCAGGTGAGGGCACGACAATGCTTTAGGGGGAGCGTACGTGTGAGGGCGCGGGTTAGTGTCAGCGTACGGGTTAGGATTAGGGGACGGGTGAGGGTCAGGCTTCGGGGAAGGGTTAGGGTTAGGGTTCGGGCTAGGGTTAGGGTTAGGGGACGGGGACGGTTTAGGGTCCAGGTGAGGGTACGACAACGCTTTAGGGGGAGCGTATGTGTGAGGGCGCGGGTTAGTGTCAGCGTACGGGTTAGGATTAGGGGACGGGTGAGGGTCAGGCTTCGGGGAAGGGTTAGGGTTAGGGTTCGGGCTAGGGTTAGGGTTAGGGGACGGGGACGGTTTAGGGTCCAGGTGAGGGCACGACAACGCTTTAGAGGGAGCGTACGTGTGAGGGCGCGGGTTAGTGTCAGCGTACGGGTTAGGATTAGGGGACGGGTGAGGGTCAGGCTTCGGGGAAGGTTTAGGGTTAGGGTTCGGGCTAGGGTTAGGGTTAGGGGACGGGGACGGTTTAGGGTCCAGGTGAGGGCACGACAACGCTTTAGGGGGAGCGTACGTGTGAGGGCGCGGGTTAGTGTCAGCGTACGGGTTAGGATTAGGGGACGGGTGAGGGTCAGGCTTTGGGGAAGTGTTAGGGTTAGGGTTCGGGCTAGGGTTAGGGTTAGGGGACGGGGACGGTTTAGGGTCCAGGTGAGGGCACGACAACGCTTTAGGGGGAGCATACGTGTAAGGGCGTGGGTTAGTGTCAGCGTACGGTTTAGGATTAGGGGACGGGTGAGGGTCAGGCTTCGGGGAAGGGTTAGGGTTAGGGTTCGGGCTAGGGTTAGGGTGAGGGGACGGGGACGGTTTAGGGTCCAGGTGAGGGCACGACAACGCTTTAGGGGGAGCGTACGTGTGAGGGCGTGGGCTGGTGTCAGCGTACGGGTTAGGATTAGGGGACGGGTGAGGGTCAGGCTTCGGGGAAGGGTTAGGGTTAGGGTTCGGGCTAGGGTTAGGGTGAGGGGACGGGGACGGTTTAGGGTCCAGGTGAGGGTACGACAACGCTTTAGGGGGAGAATACGTGTGAGGGCGCGGGTTAGTGTCAGCGTACGGTTTAGGATTAGGGGACGGGTGAGGGTCAGGCTTCGGGGAAGGGTTGGGGTTAGGGTTCGGGCTAGGGTTAGGGTGAGGGGAAGGGGACGGTTTAGGGTCCAGGTGAGGGTACGACAACGCTTTAGGGGGAGCGTACGTGTGAGGGCGCGGGTTAGTGTCAGCGTACGGGTTAGGATTAGGGGACGGGTGAGGGTCAGGCTTCGGGGAAGGGTTAGGGTTAGGGTTCGGGCTAGGGTTAGGGTGAGGGGACGGGGACGGTTTAGGGTCCAGGTGAGGGCACGACAACGCTTTAGGGGGAGCGTACGTGTGAGGGCGCGGGTTAGTGTCAGCGTACGGGTTAGGATTAGGGGACGGGTGAGGGTCAGGCTTCGGGGAAGGGTTAGGGTTAGGGTTCGGGCTAGGGTTAGGGTTAGGGGACGGGGACGGTTTAGGGTCCAGGTGAGGGTACGACAACGCTTTAGGGGGAGCGTACGTGTGAGGGCGCGGGTTAGTGTCAGCGTACGGGTTAGGATTAAGGGACGGGTGAGGGTCAGGCTTCGGGGAAGTGTTAGGGTTAGGGTTCGGGCCAGGGTTAGAGTTAGGGGACGGGGACGGTTTAGGGTCCAGGTGAGGGCACGACAACGCTTTAGGGGGAGCGTACGTGTGAGGGCGCGGGTTAGTGTCAGCGTACGGGTTAGGATTAGGGGACGGGTGAGGGTCAGGCTTCGGGGAAGGGTTAGGGTTAGGGTTCGGGCTAGGGTTAGGTTTAGGGGACGGGGACGGTTTAGGGTCCAGGTGAGGGTACGACAACGCTTTAGGGGGAGCGTACGTGTGAGGGCGCGGGTTAGTGTCAGCGTACGGGTTAGGATTAGGGGACGGGTGAGGGTCAGGCTTCGGGGAAGAGTTAGGGTTAGGGTTCGGGCTAGGGTTAGGGTTAGGGGACGGGGACGGTTTAGGGTCCAGGTGAGGGTACGACAACGCTTTAGAGGGAGCGTACGTGTGATGGCGCGGGTTACTGTCAGCGTACGGGTTAGGATTAGGGGACGGGTGAGGGTCAGGCTTCGGGGAAGGGTTAGGGTTAGGGTTCGGGCTAGGGTTAGGGTTAGGGGACGGGGACGGTTTAGGGTCCAGGTGAGGGCACGACAACGCTTTAGGGGGAGCGTACGTGTGAGGGCGCGGGTTAGTGTCAGCGTACGGGTTAGGATTAGGGGACGGGTGAGGGTCAGGCTTCGGGGAAGGGTTAGGGTTAGGGTTCGGGCTAGGGTTAGGGTTAGGGGACGGGGACGGTTTAGGGTCCAGGTGAGGGCACGACAACGCTTTAGGGGGAGCGTACGTGTGAGGGCGTGGGCTGGTGTCAGCGTACGGGTTAGGATTGGGGGACGGGTGAGGGTCAGGCTTCGGGGAAGGGTTAGGGTTAGGGTTCGGGCTAGGGTTAGGGTGAGGGGACGGGGACGGTTTAGGGTCCAGGTGAGGGTACGAAAACGCTTTAGGGGGAGCGTACGTGTGAGGGCGCGGGTTAGTGTCAGCGTACGCGTTAGGATTAGGGGACGGGTGAGGGTCAGGCTTCGGGGAAGGGTTGGGGTTAGGGTTCGGGCTAGGGTTAGGGTGAGGGGACGGGGACGGTTTAGGGTCCAGGTGAGGGTACGACAACGCTTTAGGGGGAGCGTACGTGTGAGGGCGCGGGTTAGTGTCAGCGTACGGGTTAGGATTAGGGGACGGGTGAGGGTCAGGCTTCGGGGAAGGGTTAGGGTTAGGGTTCGGGCTAGGGTTAGTGTTAGGGGACGGGGAAGGTTTAGGGTCCAGGTGAGGGTACGACAACGCTTTAGGGGGAGCGTACGTGTGAGGGCGCGGGTTAGTGTCAGCGTACGGGTTAGGATTAAGGAACGGGTGAGGGTCAGGCTTCGGGGAAGTGTTAGGTTTAGGGTTCGGTCTAGGGTTAGGGTTAGGGGACGGGGACGGTTTAGGGTCCAGGTGAGGGCACGACAACGCTTTAGGGCAGCGTACGTGTGAGGGCGTGGGTTAGTGTCAGCGTACGGGTTAGGATTAGGGGATGGGTGAGGGTCAGGCTTCGGGGAAGGGTTAGGGTTAGGGTTCGGGCTAGGGTTAGGGTTAGGGGACGGGGACGGTTTAGGGTCCAGGTGAGGGTACGACAACGCTTTAGGGGGAGCGTACGTGTGAGGGCGTGGGTTAGGGTCAGCGTACGGGTTAGGATTAGGGCACGGGTGAGGGTCAGGCTTCGGGGAATGGTTAGGGTTAGGGTTCGGGCTAGGGTTAGGGTTAGGGGACGGGGACGGTTTAGGGTCCAGGTGAGGGCACGACAACGCTTTAGGGGGAGCATACGTGTGAGGGCGCGGGTTAGTGTCAGCGTACGGTTTAGGATTAGGGGACGGGTGAGGGTCAGGCTTCGGGGAAGGGTTAGGATTAGTGTTCGGGCTAGGGTTAGGGTTAGGGGACGGGGATGGTTTAGGGTCCACGTGAGGGCACGACAACGCTTTAGGGGGAGAGTACGTGTGAGGGCGCGGGTTAGTGTCAGCGTACGGGTTAGGATTAGGGGACGGGTGAGGGTCAGGCTTCGGGGAAGAGTTAGGGTTAGGGTTCGGGCTAGGGTTAGTGTTAGGGGACGGGGACGGTTTAGGGTCCAGGTGAGGGCACGACAACGCTTTAGGGGGATCGTACGTGTGAGGGCGCGGGTTAGTGTCAGCGTACGGGTTAGGATTAGGGGACGGGTGAGGGTCAGGCTTCGGGGAAGGGTTAGGGTTATGGTTCGGGCTAGGGTTAGGGTTAAGGGACGGGGAGGGTTTAGGGTCCAGGTGAGGGTACGACAACGCTTTAGGGGGAGAGTACGTGTGAGGGCGCGGGTTAGTGTCAGCGTACGGGTTAGGATTAGGGGAAGGGTGAGGGTCAGGCTTCGGGGAAGAGTTAGGGTTAGGGTTCGGGCTAGGGTTAGGGTTAGGGGACGGGGACGGTTTAGGGTCCAGGTGAGGGCACGACAACGCTTTAGGGGGAGCGTACGTGTGAGGGCGCGGGTTAGTGTCAGCGTACGGGTTAGGATTAGGGCAGGGGTGAGGGTCAGGCTTCGGGGAAGGGTTAGGGTTAGGGTTCGGGCTAGGGTTAGGGTTAGGGGACGGGGACGGTTTAGGGTCCAGGTGAGGGTACGACAACGCTTTATGGGGAGCATACGTGTGAGGGCGCGGGTTAGTGTCAGCGTACGGTTTAGGATTAGGGGACGGGTGAGGGTCAGGCTTCGGGGAAGGGTTAGGGTTAGGGTTCGGGCTAGGGTTAGGGTTAGGGGACGGGGAAGGTTTAGGGTCCAGGTGAGGGTACGACAACGCTTTAGGGGGAGCGTACGTGTGAGGGCGCGGGTTAGTGTCAGCGTACGGGTTAGGATTAAGGGACGGGTGAGGGTCAGGCTTCGGGGAAGTGTTAGGGTTAGGGTTCGGGCTAGGGTTAGGGTTAGGGGACGGGGACGGTTTAGGGTCCAGGTGAGGGCACGACAACGCTTTAGGGGGAGCGTACGTGTGAGGGCGCGGGTTAGTGTCAGCGTACGGGTTAGGATTAGGGGACGGGTGAGGGTCAGGCTTCGGGGAAGGGTTAGGGTTAGGGTTCGGGCTAGGGTTATGGTTAGGGGACGGGGACGGTTTAGGGTCCAGGTGAGGGTACGACAACGCTTCAGGGGGAGCGTACGTGTGAGGGCGTGGGTTAGGGTCAGCGTACGGGTTAGGATTAGGGGACGGGTGAGGGTCAGGCTTCGGGGAAGGGTTAGGGTTAGGGTTCGGGCCAGGGTTAGGGTTAGGGGACGGGGACGGTTTAGGGTCCAGGTGAGGGTACGACAACGCTTTAGGGGGATCGTACGTGTGAGGGCGCGGGTTAGTGTCAGCGTACGGGTTAGGATTAGGGCACGGGTGAGGGTCAGGCTTCGGGGAAGGGTTCGGGTTAGGGTTCGGGCTAGGGTTAGGGTTAGGGGACGGGGACTGTTTAGGGTCCAGGTGAGGGCACGACAACGCTTTAGGGGGAGCGTACGTGTGAGGGCGCGGCTTAGTGTCAGCGTACGGGTTAGGATTAGGGCACGGGTGAGGGTCAGGCTTCGGGGAAGGGTTAGGGTTAGGGTTCGGGCTAGGGTTAGGGTTAGGGGACGGGGACGGTTTAGGGTCCAGGTGAGGGCACGACAACGCTTTAGTGGGAGCGTACGTGTGAGGGCGCGGGTTAGTGTCAGCGTACGGGTTAGGATTAGGGGACGGGTGAGGGTCAGGCTTCGGGGAAGGGTTAGGGTTATGGTTCGGGCTAGGGTTAGGGTTAAGGGACGGGGAGGGTTTAGGGTCCAGGTGAGGGTACGACAACGCTTTAGGGGGAGCGTACGTGTGATGGCGCGGGTTAGTGTCAGCGTATGGGTTAGGATTAGGGGACGGGTGAGGGTCAGGCTTCGGGGAAGGGTTAGGGTTAGGGTTCGGGCTAGGGTTAAGGTTAGGGTACAGGGACGGTTTAGGGTCCAGGTGAGGGCACGACAACGCTTTAGGGGGAGCGTACGTGTGAGGGCGCGGGTTAGTGTCAGCGTACGGGTTAGGATTAGGGGACGGGTGAGGGTCAGGCTTCGGGGAAGGGTTAGGGTTAGGGTTCGGGCTAGGGTTAGGGTTAGGGGACGGGGACGGTTTAGGGTCCACGTGAGGGTACGACAACGCTTTAGGGGGAGCGTACGTGTGAGGGCGCGGGTTAGGGTCAGCGTACGGGTTAGGATTAGGGGACGGGTGAGGGTCAGGCTTCGGGGAAGGGTTAGGTTTAGGGTTCGGGCTAGGGTTAGGGTTAGGGGACGGGGACGGTTTCGGGTCCAGGTGAGGGCACGACAACGCTTTAGGGGGAGCGTACGTGTGAGGACGCGGGTTAGTGTCAGCGTACGGGTTAGGATTAGGGGACGTGTGAGGGTCAGGCTTCGGGGAAGGGTTAGGGTTAGGGTTCGGGCTAGGGTTAGGGTTAGGGGACGGGGACGGTTTAGGGTCCAGGTGAGGGTACGACAACGCTTTATGGGGAGCATACGTGTGAGGGCGCGGGTTAGTGTCAGCGTACGGTTTAGGATTAGGGGACGGGTGAGGGTCAGGCTTCAGGGAAGGGTTAGGGTTAGGGTTCGGGCTAGGGTTAGGGTTAGGGGACGGGGACGGTTTAGGGTCCAGGTGAGGGTACGACAACGCTTTAGGGGGAGCGTACGTGTGAGGGCGCGGGTTAGTGTCAGCGTACGGGTTAGGATTAGGGGACGGGTGAGGGTCAGGCTTCGGGGAAGGGTTAGGGTTATGGTTCGGGCTAGGGTTAGGGTTAGGGGACGGGGACGGTTTAGGGTCCAGGTGAGTGTACGACAACGCTTTAGAGGGAGCGTACGTGTCATGGCGCGGGTTACTGTCAGCGTACGGGTTAGGATTAGGGGACGAGTGAGGGTCAGGCTTCGGGGAAGGGTTAGGGTTAGGGTTCGGGCTAGGGTTAGGGTGAGGGGACGGGGACGGTTTAGGGTCCAGGTGAGGGCACGACAACGCTTTAGGGGGAGCGTACGTGTGAGGGCGTGGGCTGGTGTCAGCGTACGGGTTAGGATTAGGGGACGGGTGAGGGTCAGGCTTCGGGGAAGGGTTAGGGTTAGGGTTCGGGCTAGGGTTAGGGTTAGGGGACGGGGACGGTTTAGGGTCCAGGTGAGGGTACGACAACGCTTTAGGGGGAGCATACGTGTGAGGGCGTGGGTTAGTGTCAGCGTACGGTTTAGGATTAGGGGACGGGTGAGGGTCAGGCTTCGGGGAAGGGTTAGGGTTAGGGTTCGGGCTAGGGTTAGGGTGAGGGGAAGGGGACGGTTTAGGGTCCAGGTGAGGGTACGACAACGCTTTAGGGGGAGCGTACGTGTGAGGGCGCGGGTTAGTGTCAGCGTACGGGTTAGGATTAGGGGACGGGTGAGGGTCAGGCTTCGGGGAAGGGTTAGGGTTAGGGTTCGGGCTAGGGTTAGGTTTAGGGGACGGGGACGGTTTAGGGTCCAGGTGAGGGTACGACAACGCTTTAGGGGGAGCGTACGTGTGAGGGCGCGGGTTAGTGTCAGCGTACGGGTTAGGATTAAGGGACGGGTGAGGGTCAGGCTTCGGGGAAGTGTTAGGGTTAGGGTTCGGGCTAGGGTTAGGGTTAGGGGACGGGGACGGTTTAGGGTCCAGGTGAGGGCACGACAACGCTTTAGGGGGAGCGTACGTGTGAGGGCGCGGGTTAGTGTCAGCGTACGGGTTAGGATTAGGGGACGGGTGAGGGTCAGGCTTCGGGGAAGGGTTAGGGTTAGGGTTCGGGCTAGGGTTAGGGTTAGGGGACGGGGACGGTTTAGGGTCCAGGTGAGGGTACGACAACGCTTTAGGGGGAGCGTACGTGTGAGGGCGTGGGTTAGTGTCAGCGTACGGGTTAGGATTAGGGGACGGGTGAGGGTCAGGCTTCGGGGAAGGGTTAGGGTTAGGGTTCGGGCCAGGGTTAGGGTTAGGGGACGGGGACGGTTTAGGGTCCAGGTGAGGGTACGACAACGCTTTAGGGGGATCGTACGTGTGAGGGCGCGGGTTAGTGTCAGCGTACGGGTTAGGATTAGGGCACGGGTGAGGGTCAGGCTTCGGGGAAGGGTTCGGGTTAGGGTTCGGGCTAGGGTTAGGGTTAGGGGACGGGGACTGTTTAGGGTCCAGGTGAGGGCACGACAACGCTTTAGGGGGAGCGTACGTGTGAGGGCGCGGGTTAGTGTCAGCGTACGGGTTAGGATTAGGGGACGGGTGAGGGTCAGGCTTCGGGGAAGGGTTAGGGTTATGGTTCGGGCTAGGGTTCGGGTTAAGGGACGGGGAGGGTTTAGGGTCCAGGTGAGGGTACGACAACGCTTTAGGGGGAGAGTACGTGTGAGGGCGCGGGTTAGTGTCAGCGTACGGGTTAGGATTAGGGGACGGGTGAGGGTCAGGCTTTGGGGAAGAGTTAGGGTTAGGGTTCGGGCTAGGGTTAGGGTTAGGGGACGGGGACGGTTTAGGGTCCAGGTGAGGGCACGACAACGCTTTAGGGGGAGCGTACGTGTGAGGGCGTGGGTTAGTGTCAGCGTACGGGTTAGGATTAGGGGACGGGTGAGGGTCAGGCTTCGGGGAAGAGTTAGGGTTAGGGTTCGGGCTAGGGTTAGGGTTAGGGGACGGGGACGGTTTAGGGTCCAGGTGAGGGTACGACAACGCTTTAGAGGGAGCGTACGTGTGATGGCGCGGGTTACTGTCAGCGTACGGGTTAGGATTAGGGGACGGGTGAGGGTCAGGCTTCGGGGAAGGGTTAGGGTTAGGGTTCGGGCTAGGGTTAGGGTGAGGGGACGGGGACGGTTTAGGGTCCAGGTGAGGTCACGACAACGCTTTAGGGGGAGCGTACGTGTGAGGGCGCGGGTTAGTGTCAGCGTACGGGTTAGGATTAGGGGACGGGTGAGGGTCAGGCTTCGGGGAAGGGTTAGGGTTAGGGTTCGAGCTAGGGTTAGGGTTAGGGGACGGGGGCGGTTTAGGGTCCAGGTGAGGGTACGACAACGCTTTAGGGGGAGCGTACGTGTGAGGGCGCGGGTTAGTGTCAGCGTACGGGTTAGGATTAGGGGACGGGTGAGGGTCAGGCTTCGGGGAAGGGTTAGGGTTAGGGTTCGGGCTAGGGTTAGGGTTAGGGGACGGGGACGGTTTAGGGTCCAGGTGAGGGCACGACAACGCTTTAGGGGGAGCGTACGTGTGAGGGCGTGGGCTGGTGTCAGCGTACGGGTTAGGATTAGGGGACGGGTGAGGGTCAGGCTTCGGGGAAGGGTTAGGGTTAGGGTTCGGGCTAGGGTTAGGGTGAGGGGACGGGGACGGTTTAGGGTCCAGGTGAGGGTACGACAACGCTTTAGGGGGAGAATACGTGTGAGGGCGCGGGTTAGTGTCAGCGTACGGTTTAGGATTAGGGGACGGGTGAGGGTCAGGCTTCGGGGAAGGGTTGGGGTTAGGGTTCGGGCTAGGGTTAGGGTGAGGGGAAGGGGACGGTTTAGGGTCCAGGTGAGGGTACGACAACGCTTTAGGGGGAGCGTACGTGTGAGGGCGCGGGTTAGTGTCAGCGTACGGGTTAGGATTATGGGACGGGTGAGGGTCAGGCTTCGGGGAAGGGTTAGGGTTAGGGTTCGGGCTAGGGTTAGGGTTAGGGCACGGGGACGGTTTAGGGTCCAGGTGAGGGTACGACAACGCTTTAGGGGGAGCGTACGTGTGAGGGCGCGGGTTAGTGTCAGCGTACGGGTTAGGATTAAGGGACGGGTGAGGGTCAGGCTTCGGGGAAGGGTTAGGGTTAGGGTTCGGGCTAGGGTTAGGGTTAGGGGACGGGGACGGTTTAGGGTCCAGGTGAGGGCACGACAACGCTTTAGGGGGAGCGTACGTGTGAGGGCGCGGGTTAGTGTCAGCGTACGGGTTAGGATTAGGGGACGGGTGTGGGTCAGGCTTCGGGGAAGGGTTAGGGTTAGGGTTCGGGCTAGGGTTAGGGTTAGGGGACGGGGACGGTTTAGGGTCCAGGTGAGGGCACGACAATGCTTTAGGGGGAGCGTACGTGTGAGGGCGCGGGTTAGTGTCAGCGTACGGGTTAGGATTAGGGGACGGGTGAGGGTCAGGCTTCGGGGAAGGGTTAGGGTTAGGGTTCGGGCTAGGGTTAGGGTTAGGGGACGGGGACGGTTTAGGGTCCAGGTGAGGGCACGACAACGCTTTAGGGGGAGCGTACGTGTGAGGGCGCGGGTTAGTGTCAGCGTACGGGTTAGGATTAGGGGACGGGTGTGGGTCAGGCTTCGGGGAAGGGTTAGGGTTAGGGTTCGGGCTAGGGTTAGGGTTAGGGGACGGGGACGGTTTAGGGTCCAGGTGAGGGCACGACAATGCTTTAGGGGGAGCGTACGTGTGAGGGCGCGGGTTAGTGTCAGCGTACGGGTTAGGATTAGGGGACGGGTGAGGGTCAGGCTTCGGGGAAGGGTTAGGGTTAGGGTTCGGGCTAGGGTTAGGGTTAGGGGACGGGGACGGTTTAGGGTCCAGGTGAGGGTACGACAACGCTTTAGGGGGAGCGTATGTGTGAGGGCGCGGGTTAGTGTCAGCGTACGGGTTAGGATTAGGGGACGGGTGAGGGTCAGGCTTCGGGGAAGGGTTAGGGTTAGGGTTCGGGCTAGGGTTAGGGTTAGGGGACGGGGACGGTTTAGGGTCCAGGTGAGGGCACGACAACGCTTTAGAGGGAGCGTACGTGTGAGGGCGCGGGTTAGTGTCAGCGTACGGGTTAGGATTAGGGGACGGGTGAGGGTCAGGCTTCGGGGAAGGTTTAGGGTTAGGGTTCGGGCTAGGGTTAGGGTTAGGGGACGGGGACGGTTTAGGGTCCAGGTGAGGGCACGACAACGCTTTAGGGGGAGCGTACGTGTGAGGGCGCGGGTTAGTGTCAGCGTACGGGTTAGGATTAGGGGACGGGTGAGGGTCAGGCTTTGGGGAAGTGTTAGGGTTAGGGTTCGGGCTAGGGTTAGGGTTAGGGGACGGGGACGGTTTAGGGTCCAGGTGAGGGCACGACAACGCTTTAGGGGGAGCATACGTGTAAGGGCGTGGGTTAGTGTCAGCGTACGGTTTAGGATTAGGGGACGGGTGAGGGTCAGGCTTCGGGGAAGGGTTAGGGTTAGGGTTCGGGCTAGGGTTAGGGTGAGGGGACGGGGACGGTTTAGGGTCCAGGTGAGGGCACGACAACGCTTTAGGGGGAGCGTACGTGTGAGGGCGTGGGCTGGTGTCAGCGTACGGGTTAGGATTAGGGGACGGGTGAGGGTCAGGCTTCGGGGAAGGGTTAGGGTTAGGGTTCGGGCTAGGGTTAGGGTGAGGGGACGGGGACGGTTTAGGGTCCAGGTGAGGGTACGACAACGCTTTAGGGGGAGAATACGTGTGAGGGCGCGGGTTAGTGTCAGCGTACGGTTTAGGATTAGGGGACGGGTGAGGGTCAGGCTTCGGGGAAGGGTTGGGGTTAGGGTTCGGGCTAGGGTTAGGGTGAGGGGAAGGGGACGGTTTAGGGTCCAGGTGAGGGTACGACAACGCTTTAGGGGGAGCGTACGTGTGAGGGCGCGGGTTAGTGTCAGCGTACGGGTTAGGATTAGGGGACGGGTGAGGGTCAGGCTTCGGGGAAGGGTTAGGGTTAGGGTTCGGGCTAGGGTTAGGGTGAGGGGACGGGGACGGTTTAGGGTCCAGGTGAGGGCACGACAACGCTTTAGGGGGAGCGTACGTGTGAGGGCGCGGGTTAGTGTCAGCGTACGGGTTAGGATTAGGGGACGGGTGAGGGTCAGGCTTCGGGGAAGGGTTAGGGTTAGGGTTCGGGCTAGGGTTAGGGTTAGGGGACGGGGACGGTTTAGGGTCCAGGTGAGGGTACGACAACGCTTTAGGGGGAGCGTACGTGTGAGGGCGCGGGTTAGTGTCAGCGTACGGGTTAGGATTAAGGGACGGGTGAGGGTCAGGCTTCGGGGAAGTGTTAGGGTTAGGGTTCGGGCCAGGGTTAGAGTTAGGGGACGGGGACGGTTTAGGGTCCAGGTGAGGGCACGACAACGCTTTAGGGGGAGCGTACGTGTGAGGGCGCGGGTTAGTGTCAGCGTACGGGTTAGGATTAGGGGACGGGTGAGGGTCAGGCTTCGGGGAAGGGTTAGGGTTAGGGTTCGGGCTAGGGTTAGGGTTAGGGGACGGGGACGGTTTAGGGTCCAGGTGAGGGTACGTCAACGCTTTAGGGGGAGCGTACGTGTGAGGGCGTGGGTTAGGGTCAGCGTACGGGTTAGGATTAGGGGACGGGTGAGGGTCAGGCTTCGGGGAAGGGTTAGGGTTAGGGTTCGGGCTAGGGTTCGGGTTAGGGGACGGGGATGGTTTAGGGTCCAGGTGAGGGCACGACAACGCTTTAGGGGGAGCATACGTGTGAGGGCGCGGGTTAGTGTCAGCGTACGGTTTAGGATTAGGGGACGGGTGAGGGTCAGGCTTCGGGGAAGGGTTAGGGTTATGGTTCGGGCTAGGGTTAGGGTTAAGGGCCGGGGAGGGTTTAGGGTCCAGGTGAGGGTACGACAACGCTTTAGGGGGAGAGTACGTGTGAGGGCGCGGGTTAGTGTCAGCGTACGGGTTAAGATTAGGGGACGGGTGAGGGTCAGGCTTCGGGGAAGAGTTAGGGTTAGGGTTCGGGCTAGGGTTAGGGTTAGGGGACGGGGACGGTTTAGGGTCCAGGTGAGGGCACGACAACGCTTTACGGGGAGCGTACGTGTGAGGGCGCGGGTTAGTGTCAGCGTACGGGTTAGGATTAGGGCACGGGTGAGGGTCAGGCTTCGGGGAAGGGTTAGGGTTAGGGTTCGGGCTAGGGTTAGCGTTAGGGGACGGGGAAGGTTTAGGGTCCAGGTGAGGGCACGACAACGCTTTAGGGGGAGCGTACGTGTGAGGGCGCGGGTTAGTGTCAGCGTACGGGTTAGGATTAGGGGACGGGTGAGGGTCAGGCTTCGGGGAAGGGTTAGGGTTAGGGTTCGGGCTAGGGTTAGGGTTAGGGGACGGGGACGGTTTAGGGTCCAGGTGAGGGCACGACAACGCTTTAGGGGGAGCGTACGTGTGAGGGCGCGGGTTAGTGTCAGCGTACGGGTTAGGATTAGGGGACGGGTAAGGGTCAGGCTTCGGGGAAGGGTTAGGGTTAGGGTTCGGGCTAGGGTTAGGGTTAGGGGACGGGGACGGTTTAGGGTCCAGGTGAGGGCACGACAACGCTTTAGGGGGAGCGTACGTGTGAGGGCGCGGGTTAGGGTCAGCGTACGGGTTAGGATTAGGGGACGGGTGAGGGTCAGGCTTCGGGGAAGGGTTAGGTTTAGGGTTCGGGCTAGGGTTAGGGTTAGGGGACGGGGACGGTTTCGGGTCCAGGTGAGGGCACGACAACGCTTTAGGGGGAGCGTACGTGTGAGGACGCGGGTTAGTGTCAGCGTACGGGTTAGGATTAGGGGACGTGTGAGGGTCAGGCTTCGGGGAAGGGTTAGGGTTAGGGTTCGGGCTAGGGTTAGGGTTAGGGGACGGGGACGGTTTACGGTCCAGGTGAGGGTACGACAACGCTTTAGGGGGAGCATACGTGTGAGGGCGCGGGTTAGTGTCAGCGTACGGTTTAGGATTAGGGGACGGGTGAGGGTCAGGCTTCGGGGAAGGGTTAGGGTTAGGGTTCGGGCTAGGGTTAGGGTTAGGGGACGGGGACGGTTTAGGGTCCAGGTGAGGGTACGACAACGCTTTAGTGGGAGCGTACGTGTGAGGGCGCGGGTTAGTGTCAGCGTACGGGTTAGGATTAGGGGACGGGTGAGGGTCAGGCTTCGGGGAAAGGTTAGGGTTAGGGTTCGGGCTAGGGTTAGGGTTAGGGGACGGGGACGGTTTAGGGTCCAGGTGAGGGTACGACAACGCTTTAGAGGGAGCGTACGTGTGATGGCGCGGGTTACTGTCAGCGTACGGGTTAGGATTAGGGGACGGGTGAGGGTCAGGCTTCGGGGAAGGGTTAGGGTTAGGGTTCGGGCTAGGGTTAGGTTGAGGGGACGGGGACGGTTTAGGGTCCAGGTGAGGGCACGACAACGCTTTAGGGGGAGCGTACGTGTGAGGGCGCGGGTTAGTGTCAGCGTACGGGTTAGGATTAGGGGACGGGTGAGGGTCAGGCTTCGGGGAAGGGTTAGGGTTAGGGTTCGAGCTAGGGTTAGGGTTAGGGGACGGGGACGGTTTAGGGTCCAGGTGAGGGTACGACAACGCTTTAGGGGGAGCGTACGTGTGAGGGCGCGGGTTAGTGTCAGCGTACGGGTTAGGATTAGGGGACGGGTGAGGGTCACGCTTCGGGGAAGGGTTAGGGTTAGGGTTCGGGCTAGGGTTAGGGTTAGGGGACGGGGACGGTTTAGGGTCCAGGTGAGGGCACAACGCTTTAGTGGGAGCGTACGTGTGAGGGCGTGGGCTGGTGTCAGCGTACGGGTTAGGATTAGGGGACGGGTGAGGGTCAGGCTTCGGGGAAGGGTTAGGGTTAGGGTTCGGGCTAGGGTTAGGGTTAGGGGACGGGGACGGTTTAGGGTCCAGGTGAGGGCACGACAACGCTTTAGGGGGAGCGTATGTGTGAGGGCACGTGTTAGTGTCAGTGTACGGGTTAGGATTAGGGGACGGGTGATGGTCAGGCTTCGGGGAAGGGTTAGGGTTAGGGTTCGGGCTAGGGTTAGGGTTAGGGGACGGGGACGGTTTAGGGTCCAGGTGAGGGCACGACAACGCTTTAGGGGGAGAGTACGTGTGAGGGCGCGGGTTAGTGTCAGCGTACGGTTTAGGATTAGGGGACGGGTGAGGGTCAGGCTTCGGGGAAGGGTTAGGATTAGGGTTCGGGCTAGTGTTAGGGTTAGGGGACGGGGATGGTTTAGGGTCCACGTGAGGGCACGACAACGCTTTAGGGGGAGCGTACGTGTGAGGGCGCGGGTTAGTGTCAGCGTACGGGTTAGGATTAGGGGACGGGTGAGGGTCAGGCTTCGGGGAAGGGTTAGGGTTAGGGTTCGGGCTAGGGTTAGGGTTAGGGGACGGGGACGGTTTAGGGTCCAGGTGAGGGCACGACAACGCTTTAGAGGGAGCGTACGTGTGAGGGCGCGGGTTAGTGTCAGCGTACGGGTTAGGATTAGGGGACGGGTGAGGGTCAGGCTTCGGGGAAGGTTTAGGGTTAGGGTTCGGGCTAGGGTTAGGGTTAGGGGACGGGGACGGTTTAGGGTCCAGGTGAGGGTACGACAACGCTTTAGGGGGAGCGTACGTGTGAGGGCGCGGGTTAGTGTCAGCGTACGGGTTAGGATTAGGGGACGGGTGAGGGTCAGGCTTCGGGGAAGTGTTAGGGTTAGGGTTAGGGTTCGGGCTAGGGTTAGAGGACGGGGACGGTTTAGGGTCCAGGTGAGGGTACGACAACGCTTTAGGGGGAGTGTACGTGTGAGGGCGTGGGTTAGTGTCAGCGTACGGGTTAGGATTAGGGGACGGGTTAGGGTCAGGTTTCGGGGAAGGGTTAGGGTTAGGGTTCGGGCTAGGGTTAGGGTTAGTGGACGGGGACGGTTTAGGGTCCAGGTGAGGGTACGACAACGCTTTAGGGGGAGCGTACGTGTGAGGGCGCGGGTTAGTGTCAGCGTACGGGTTAGGATTAGGGGACGGGTGAGGGTCAGGCTTCGGGGAAGGGTTAGGGTTAGGGTTCGGGCTAGGGTTAGGGTTAGGTGACGGGGACGGTTTGGGGTCCAGGTGAGGGCACGATAACGTTTTAGGGGGAGCGTACGTGTGAGGGCGCGGGTTAGTGTCAGCGTACGGGTTAGGATTAGGGGACGGGTGAGGGTCAGGCTTCGGGGAAGGTTTAGGGTTAGGGTTTGGGCTAGGGTTAGGGTTAGGGGACGGTGACGGTTTAGGGTCCAGGTGAGGGTATGACAACGCTTTAGGGGGAGCGTACGTGTGAGGGCGCGGGTTAGGGTCAGCGTACGGGTTAGGATTAGGGGACGGGTGAGGGTCAGGCTTCGGGGAAGGGTTAGGGTTAGGGTTCGGGCTAGGGTTAGGGTTAGGGGACGGGGACGGTTTAGGGTCCAGGTGAGGGCAAGACAACGCTTTAGAGGGAGCGTACGTGTGAGGGCGCGGGTTAGTGTCAGCGTACGGGTTAGGATTAGGGGACGGGTGAGGGTCAGGCTTCGGGGAAGGTTTAGGGTTAGTGTTCGGGCTAGGGTTAGGGTTAGGGGATGGGGACGGTTTAGGGTCCAGGTGAGGGTACGACAACGCTTTAGGGGGAGCGTACGTGTGAGGGCGCGGGTTAGTGTCAGCGTACGGGTTAGGATTAAGGGACGGGTGAGGGTCAGGCTTCGGGGAAGTGTTAGGGTTAGGGTTAGGGTTCGGGCTAGGGTTAGGGGACGGGTACGGTTTAGGGTCCAGGTGAGGGTACGACAACGCTTTAGGGGGAGTGTACGTGTGAGGGCGTGGGTTAGTGTCAGCGTACGGGTTAGGATTAGGGGACGGGTTAGGGTCAGGTTTTGGGGAAGGGTTAGGGTTAGGGTTCGGGCTAGGGTTAGGGTTAGTGGACGGGGACGGTTTAGGGTCCAGGTGAGGGTACGACAACGCTTTAGGGGGAGCGTACGTGTGAGGGCGCGGGTTAGTGTCAGCGTACGCGTTAGGATTAGGGGACGGGTGAGGGTCAGGCTTCGGGGAAGGTTTAGGGTTAGGGTTTGGGCTAGGGTTAGGGTTAGGGGACGGGGACGGTTTAGGGTCCAGGTGAGGGTACGACAACGCTTTAGGGGGAGCGTACGTGTGAGGGCGTGGGTTAGTGTCAGCGTACGTGTTAGGATTAGGGGACGGGTGAGGGTCAGGCTTCGGGGAAGGGTTAGGGTTAGGGTTCGGGCTAGGGTTAGGGTTAGGGGACGGGGACGGTTTAGGGTCCAGGTGAGGGTACGACAACGCTTTAGGGGGATCGTACGTGTGAGGGTGCGGGTTAGTGTCAGCGTACGGGTTAGGATTGGGTGACGGGTGAGGGTTAGGCTTCGGGGAAGTGTTAGGGTTAGGGCTCGGGCTATGGTTAGGGTTAGGGGACGGGGACTGTTTAGGGTCCACGTGAGGGTACGACAACGCTTTACGGGGAGCGTACGTGTGAGGGCTCGGGTTAGTGTCAGCGTACGGGTATAGGATTAGGGGACGGGAGAGGGTCAGGCTTTTAGGAAGGGTTAGGGTTAGGGTTCGGGCTAGGGTTAGGGTTAGGGGAGGGGGATGGTTTAGGGTCCAGGTGAGGGTACGACAACACTTTAGGGGGAGCGTACGTGTGAGGGCGCGGGTTAGTGTCAGCGTACGGGTTAGGATTAGGGGACGTGTGAGGGTCAGGCTTCGGGGAAGGGTTAGGGTTAGGGTTCGGGCTAGGGTTAGGGTTAGGGGACGGTGACAGTTTAGGGTCCAGGTGAGGGTATGACAACGCTTTAGGGTGAGCGTACGTTTGAGGGCGCGGGTTAGTGTCAGCGTACGGGTTAGGATTAGGGGACGGGTGAGGGTCAGGCTTCGGGGAAGGGTTAGGGTTAGGGTTCGGCCTAGGGTTAGGGTTAGGGGACGGGGACGGTTTAGGGTCCAGGTGAGGGCACGACAACGCTTTAGGGGGAGCGTACGTGTGAGGGCGCGGGTTAGTGTCAGCGTACGGGTTAGGATTAGGGGACGGGTGAGGGTCAGGCTTCGGGGAAGGGTTAGGGTTAGGGTTCGGGCTAGGGTTAGGGTTAGGGGACGGGGACGGTTTAGGGTCCAGGTGAGGGTACGACAACGCTTTAGGGGGAGCGTACGTGTGAGGGCGTGGGTTAGGGTCAGCGTACGGGTTAGGATTAGGGGACGGGTGAGGGTCAGGCTTCGGGGAAGGGTTAGGGTTAGGGTTCGGGCTAGGGTTAGGGTTAGGGGACGGGGATGGTTTAGGGTCCAGGTGAGGGCACGACAACGCTTTAGGGGGAGCATACGTGTGAGGGCGCGGGTTAGTGTCAGCGTACGGTTTAGGATTAGGGGACGGGTGAGGGTCAGGCTTCGGGGAAGGGTTAGGGTTATGGTTCGGGCTAGGGTTAGGGTTAAGGGCCGGGGAGGGTTTAGGGTCCAGGTGAGGGTACGACAACGCTTTAGGGGGAGAGTATGTGTGAGGGCGCGGGTTAGTGTCAGCGTACGGGTTAGGATTAGGGGACGGGTGAGGGTCAGGCTTCGGGGAAGAGTTAGGGTTAGGGTTCGGGCTAGGGTTAGGGTTAGGGGACGGGGACGGTTTAGGGTCCAGGTGAGGGCACGACAACGCTTTACGGGGAGCGTACGTGTGAGGGCGCGGGTTAATGTCAGCGTACGGGTTAGGGTTAGGGCACGGGTGAGGGTCAGGCTTCGGGGAAGGGTTAGGGTTAGGGTTCAGGCTAGGGTTAGCGTTAGGGGACGGGGAAGGTTTAGGGTCCAGGTGAGGGTACGACAACGCTTTAGGGGGAGCGTACGTGTGAGGGCGCGGGTTAGTGTCAGCGTACGGGTTAGGATTAAGGGACGGGTGAGGGTCAGGCTTCGGGGAAGTGTTAGGGTTAGGGTTCGGGCTAGGGTTAGGGTTAGGGGACGGGGACGGTTTAGGGTCCAGGTGAGGGCACGACAACGCTTTAGGGGGAGCGTACATGTGAGGGCGCGGGTTAGTGTCAGCGTACGGGTTAGGATTAGGGGACGGGTGAGGGTCAGGCTTCGGGGAAGGGTTAGGGTTAGGGTTCGGGCTAGGGTTAGGGTTAGGGGACGGGGACGGTTTAGGGTCCAGGTGAGGGTACGACAACGCTTTAGGGGGAGCGTACGTGTGAGGGCGTGGGTTAGGGTCAGCGTACGGGTTAGGATTAGGGGACGGGTGAGGGTCAGGCTTCGGGGAATGGTTAGAGTTAGGGTTCGGGCTAGGGTTAGGGTTAGGGGACGGGGACGGTTTAGGGTCCAGGTGAGGGCACGACAACGCTTTAGGGGGAGCATAGGTGTGAGGGCGCGGGTTAGTGTCAGCGTACGGTTTAGGATTAGGGGACGGGTGAGGGTCAGGCTTCGGGGAAGGGTTAGGATTAGGGTTCGGGCTAGGGTTAGGGTTAGGGGACGGGGATGGTTTAGGGTCCACGTGAGGGCACGACAACGCTTTAGGGGGAGAGTACGTGTGAGGGCGCGGGTTAGTGTCAGCGTACGGGTTAGGATTAGGGGACGGGTGAGGGTCAGGCTTCGGGGAAGAGTTAGGGTTAGGGTTCGGGCTAGGGTTAGGGTTAGGGGACGGGGACGGTTTAGGGTCCAGGTGAGGGCACGACAACGCTTTAGGGGGATCGTACGTGTGAGGGCGCGGGTTAGTGTCAGCGTACGGGTTAGGATTAGGGGACGGGTGAGGGTCAGGCTTCGGGGAAGGGTTAGGGTTATGGTTCGGGCTAGGGTTAGGGTTAAGGGACGGGGAGGGTTTAGGGTACAGGTGAGGGTACAACAACGCTTTAGGGGGAGAGTACGTGTGAGGGCGCGGGTTAGTGTCAGCGTACGGGTTAGGATTAGGGGACGGGTGAGGGTCAGGCTTCGGGGAAGGGTTAGGGTTAGGGTTCGGGCTAGGGTTAGGGTTAGGGGACGGGGACGGTTTACGGTCCAGGTGAGGGTACGACAACGCTTTAGGGGGAGCATACGTGTGAGGGCGCGGGTTAGTGTCAGCATACGGTTTAGGATTAGGGGACGGGTGAGGGTCAGGCTTCGGGGAAGGGTTAGGGTTAGGGTTCGGGCTAGGGTTAGGGTTAGGGGACGGGGACGGTTTAGGGTCCAGGTGAGGGTACGACAACGCTTTAGGGGGAGCGTACGTGTGAGGGCGCGGGTTAGTGTCAGCGTACGGGTTAGGATTAGGGGACGGGTGAGGGTCAGGCTTCGGGGAAGGGTTAGGGTTAGGGTTCGGGCTAGGGTTAGGGTTAGGGGACGGGGACGGTTTAGGGTCCAGGTGAGGGTACGACAACGCTTTAGAGGGAGCGTACGTGTGATGGCGCGGGTTACTGTCAGCGTACGGGTTAGGATTAGGGGACGGGTGAGGGTCAGGCTTCGGGGAAGGGTTAGGGTTAGGGTTCGGGCTAGGGTTAGGTTGAGGGGACGGGGACGGTTTAGGGTCCAGGTGAGGGCACGACAACGCTTTAGGGGGAGCGTACGTGTGAGGGCGCGGGTTAGTGTCAGCGTACGGGTTAGGATTAGGGGACGGGTGAGGGTCAGGCTTCGGGGAAGGGTTAGGGTTAGGGTTCGAGCTAGGGTTAGGGTTAGGGGACGGGGACGGTTTAGGGTCCAGGTGAGGGTACGACAACGCTTTAGGGGGAGCGTACGTGTGAGGGCGCGGGTTAGTGTCAGCGTACGGGTTAGGATTAGGGGACGGGTGAGGGTCACGCTTCGGGGAAGGGTTAGGGTTAGGGTTCGGGCTAGGGTTAGGGTTAGGGGACGGGGACGGTTTAGGGTCCAGGTGAGGGCACGACAACGCTTTAGTGGGAGCGTACGTGTGAGGGCGTGGGCTGGTGTCAGCGTACGGGTTAGGATTAGGGGACGGGTGAGGGTCAGGCTTCGGGGAAGGGTTAGGGTTAGGGTTCGGGCTAGGGTTAGGGTTAGGGGACGGGGACGGTTTAGGGTCCAGGTGAGGGCACGACAACGCTTTAGGGGGAGCGTATGTGTGAGGGCACGTGTTAGTGTCAGTGTACGGGTTAGGATTAGGGGACGGGTGAGGGTCAGGCTTCGGGGAAGGGTTAGGGTTAGGGTTCGGGCTAGGGTTAGGGTTAGGGGACGGGGACGGTTTAGGGTCCAGGTGAGGGCACGACAACGCTTTAGAGGGAGCGTACGTGTGAGGGCGCGGGTTAGTGTCAGCGTACGGGTTAGGATTAGGGGACGGGTGAGGGTCAGGCTTCGGGGAAGGTTTAGGGTTAGGGTTCGGGCTAGGGTTAGGGTTAGGGGACGGGGACGGTTTAGGGTCCAGGTGAGGGTACGACAACGCTTTAGGGGGAGCGTACGTGTGAGGGCGCGGGTTAGTGTCAGCGTACGGGTTAGGATTAGGGGACGGGTGAGGGTCAGGCTTCGGGGAAGTGTTAGGGTTAGGGTTAGGGTTCGGGCTAGGGTTAGAGGACGGGGACGGTTTAGGGTCCAGGTGAGGGTACGACAACGCTTTAGGGGGAGTGTACGTGTGAGGGCGTGGGTTAGTGTCAGCGTACGGGTTAGGATTAGGGGACGGGTTAGGGTCAGGTTTCGGGGAAGGGTTAGGGTTAGGGTTCGGGCTAGGGTTAGGGTTAGTGGACGGGGACGGTTTAGGGTCCAGGTGAGGGTACGACAACGCTTTAGGGGGAGCGTACGTGTGAGGGCGCGGGTTAGTGTCAGCGTACGGGTTAGGATTAGGGGACGGGTGAGGGTCAGGCTTCGGGGAAGGGTTAGGGTTAGGGTTCGGGCTAGGGTTAGGGTTAGGTGACGGGGACGGTTTGGGGTCCAGGTGAGGGCACGATAACGTTTTAGGGGGAGCGTACGTGTGAGGGCGCGGGTTAGTGTCAGCGTACGGGTTAGGATTAGGGGACGGGTGAGGGTCAGGCTTCGGGGAAGGTTTAGGGTTAGGGTTTGGGCTAGGGTTAGGGTTAGGGGACGGTGACGGTTTAGGGTCCAGGTGAGGGTATGACAACGCTTAAGGGGGAGCGTACGTGTGAGGGCGCGGGTTAGGGTCAGCGTACGGGTTAGGATTAGGGGACGGGTGAGGGTCAGGCTTCGGGGAAGGGTTAGGGTTAGGGTTCGGGCTAGGGTTAGGGTTAGGGGACGGGGACGGTTTAGGGTCCAGGTGAGGGCAAGACAACGCTTTAGAGGGAGCGTACGTGTGAGGGCGCGGGTTAGTGTCAGCGTACGGGTTAGGATTAGGGGACGGGTGAGGGTCAGGCTTCGGGGAAGGTTTAGGGTTAGTGTTCGGGCTAGGGTTAGGGTTAGGGGATGGGGACGGTTTAGGGTCCAGGTGAGGGTACGACAACGCTTTAGGGGTAACGTACGTGTGAGGGCGCGGGTTAGTGTCAGCGTACGGGTTAGGATTAAGGGACGGGTGAGGGTCAGGCTTCGGGGAAGTGTTAGGGTTAGGGTTAGGGTTCGGGCTAGGGTTAGGGGACGGGGACGGTTTAGGGTCCAGGTGAGGGTACGACAACGCTTTAGGGGGAGTGTACGTGTGAGGGCGTGGGTTAGTGTCAGCGTACGGGTTAGGATTAGGGGACGGGTTAGGGTCAGGTTTTGGGGAAGGGTTAGGGTTAGGGTTCGGGCTAGGGTTAGGGTTAGTGGACGGGGACGGTTTAGGGTCCAGGTGAGGGTACGACAACGCTTTAGGGGGAGCGTACGTGTGAGGGCGCGGGTTAGTGTCAGCGTACGCGTTAGGATTAGGGGACGGGTGAGGGTCAGGCTTCGGGGAAGGTTTAGGGTTAGGGTTTGGGCTAGGGTTAGGGTTAGGGGACGGGGACGGTTTAGGGTCCAGGTGAGGGTACGACAACGCTTTAGGGGGAGCGTACGTGTGAGGGCGTGGGTTAGTGTCAGCGTACGTGTTAGGATTAGGGGACGGGTGAGGGTCAGGCTTCGGGGAAGGGTTAGGGTTAGGGTTCGGGCTAGGGTTAGGGTTAGGGGACGGGGACGGTTTAGGGTCCAGGTGAGGGTACGACAACGCTTTAGGGGGATCGTACGTGTGAGGGTGCGGGTTAGTGTCAGCGTACGGGTTAGGATTGGGTGACGGGTGAGGGTTAGGCTTCGGGGAAGTGTTAGGGTTAGGGCTCGGGCTATGGTTAGGGTTAGGGGACGGGGACTGTTTAGGGTCCACGTGAGGGTACGACAACGCTTTACGGGGAGCGTACGTGTGAGGGCGCGGGTTAGTGTCAGCGTACGGGTATAGGATTAGGGGACGGGAGAGGGTCAGGCTTTTAGGAAGGGTTAGGGTTAGGGTTCGGGCTAGGGTTAGGGTTAGGGGAGGGGGATGGTTTAGGGTCCAGGTGAGGGTACGACAACACTTTAGGGGGAGCGTACGTGTGAGGGCGCGGGTTAGTGTCAGCGTACGGGTTAGGATTAGGGGACGTGTGAGGGTCAGGCTTCGGGGAAGGGTTAGGGTTAGGGTTCGGGCTAGGGTTAGGGTTAGGGGACGGTGACAGTTTAGGGTCCAGGTGAGGGTATGACAACGCTTTAGGGTGAGCGTACGTTTGAGGGCGCGGGTTAGTGTCAGCGTACGGGTTAGGATTAGGGGACGGGTGAGGGTCAGGCTTCGGGGAAGGGTTAGGGTTAGGGTTCGGCCTAGGGTTAGGGTTAGGGGACGGGGACGGTTTAGGGTCCAGGTGAGGGCACGACAACGCTTTAGGGGGAGCGTACGTGTGAGGGCGCGGGTTAGTGTCAGCGTACGGGTTAGGATTAGGGGACGGGTGAGGGTCAGGCTTCGGGGAAGGGTTAGGGTTAGGGTTCGGGCTAGGGTTAGGGTTAGGGGACGGGGACGGTTTAGGGTCCAGGTGAGGGTACGACAACGCTTTAGGGGGAGCGTACGTGTGAGGGCGTGGGTTAGGGTCAGCGTACGGGTTAGGATTAGGGGACGGGTGAGGGTCAGGCTTCGGGGAAGGGTTAGGGTTAGGGTTCGGGCTAGGGTTAGGGTTAGGGGACGGGGATGGTTTAGGGTCCAGGTGAGGGCACGACAACGCTTTAGGGGGAGCATACGTGTGAGGGCGCGGGTTAGTGTCAGCGTACGGTTTAGGATTAGGGGACGGGTGAGGGTCAGGCTTCGGGGAAGGGTTAGGGTTATGGTTCGGGCTAGGGTTAGGGTTAAGGGCCGGGGAGGGTTTAGGGTCCAGGTGAGGGTACGACAACGCTTTAGGGGGAGAGTATGTGTGAGGGCGCGGGTTAGTGTCAGCGTACGGGTTAGGATTAGGGGACGGGTGAGGGTCAGGCTTCGGGGAAGAGTTAGGGTTAGGGTTCGGGCTAGGGTTAGGGTTAGGGGACGGGGACGGTTTAGGGTCCAGGTGAGGGCACGACAACGCTTTACGGGGAGCGTACGTGTGAGGGCGCGGGTTAATGTCAGCGTACGGGTTAGGGTTAGGGCACGGGTGAGGGTCAGGCTTCGGGGAAGGGTTAGGGTTAGGGTTCAGGCTAGGGTTAGCGTTAGGGGACGGGGAAGGTTTAGGGTCCAGGTGAGGGTACGACAACGCTTTAGGGGGAGCGTACGTGTGAGGGCGCGGGTTAGTGTCAGCGTACGGGTTAGGATTAAGGGACGGGTGAGGGTCAGGCTTCGGGGAAGTGTTAGGGTTAGGGTTCGGGCTAGGGTTAGGGTTAGGGGACGGGGACGGTTTAGGGTCCAGGTGAGGGCACGACAACGCTTTAGGGGGAGCGTACATGTGAGGGCGCGGGTTAGTGTCAGCGTACGGGTTAGGATTAGGGGACGGGTGAGGGTCAGGCTTCGGGGAAGGGTTAGGGTTAGGGTTCGGGCTAGGGTTAGGGTTAGGGGACGGGGACGGTTTAGGGTCCAGGTGAGGGTACGACAACGCTTTAGGGGGAGCGTACGTGTGAGGGCGTGGGTTAGGGTCAGCGTACGGGTTAGGATTAGGGGACGGGTGAGGGTCAGGCTTCGGGGAATGGTTAGAGTTAGGGTTCGGGCTAGGGTTAGGGTTAGGGGACGGGGACGGTTTAGGGTCCAGGTGAGGGCACGACAACGCTTTAGGGGGAGCATAGGTGTGAGGGCGCGGGTTAGTGTCAGCGTACGGTTTAGGATTAGGGGACGGGTGAGGGTCAGGCTTCGGGGAAGGGTTAGGATTAGGGTTCGGGCTAGGGTTAGGGTTAGGGGACGGGGATGGTTTAGGGTCCACGTGAGGGCACGACAACGCTTTAGGGGGAGAGTACGTGTGAGGGCGCGGGTTAGTGTCAGCGTACGGGTTAGGATTAGGGGACGGGTGAGGGTCAGGCTTCGGGGAAGAGTTAGGGTTAGGGTTCGGGCTAGGGTTAGGGTTAGGGGACGGGGACGGTTTAGGGTCCAGGTGAGGGCACGACAACGCTTTAGGGGGATCGTACGTGTGAGGGCGCGGGTTAGTGTCAGCGTACGGGTTAGGATTAGGGGACGGGTGAGGGTCAGGCTTCGGGGAAGGGTTAGGGTTATGGTTCGGGCTAGGGTTAGGGTTAAGGGACGGGGAGGGTTTAGGGTACAGGTGAGGGTACAACAACGCTTTAGGGGGAGAGTACGTGTGAGGGCGCGGGTTAGTGTCAGCGTACGGGTTAGGATTAGGGGACGGGTGAGGGTCAGGCTTCGGGGAAGAGTTAGGGTTAGGGTTCAGGCTAGGGTTAGGGTTAGGGGACGGGGACGGTTTAGGGTCCAGGTGAGGGCATGACAACGCTTTAGGGGGAGCGTACGTGTGAGGGCGCGGGTTAGTGTCAGCGTACGGGTTAGGATTAGGGCACGGGTGAGGGTCAGGCTTCGGGGAAGGGTTAGGGTTAGGGTTCGGGCTAGGGTTAGGGTTAGGGGACGGGGACGGTTTAGGGTCCAGGTGAGGGCACGACAACGCTTTAGGTGGAGCGTACGTGTGAGGGCGCGGGTTAGTGTCAGCGTACGGGTTAGGATTAGGGGACGGGTGAGGGTCAGGCTTCGGGGAAGGGTTAGGGTTAGGGTTCGGGCTAGGGTTAGGGTTAGGGGACGGGGACGGTTTAGGGTCCAGGTGAGGGCACGACAACGCTTTAGGGGGAGCGTACGTGTGAGGGCGCGGGTTAGTGTCAGCGTACGGGTTAGGATTAGGGGACGGGTGAGGGTCAGGCTTCGGGGAAGGGTTAGGGTTAGGGTTCGGGCTAGGGTTAGGGTTAGGGGACGGGGACGGTTTAGGTTCCACGTGAGGGTACGACAACGCTTTAGGGGGAGCGTACGTGTGAGGGCGCGGGTTAGGGTCAGCGTACGTGTTAGGATTAGGGGACGGGTGAGGGTCAGGCTTCGGGGAAGGGTTAGGTTTAGGGTTCGGGCTAGGGTTAGGGTTAGGGGACGGGGACGGTTTCGGGTCCAGGTGAGGGCACGACAACGCTTTAGGGGGAGCGTACGTGTGAGGACGCGGGTTAGTGTCAGCGTACGGGTTAGGATTAGGGGACGTGTGAGGGTCAGGCTTCGGGGAAGGGTTAGGGTTAGGGTTCGGGCTAGGGTTAGGGTTAGGGGACGGGGACGGTTTACGGTCCAGGTGAGGGTACGACAACGCTTTAGGGGGAGCATACGTGTGAGGGCGCGGGTTAGTGTCAGCATACGGTTTAGGATTAGGGGACGGGTGAGGGTCAGGCTTCGGGGAAGGGTTAGGGTTAGGGTTCGGGCTAGGGTTAGGGTTAGGGGACGGGGACGGTTTAGGGTCCAGGTGAGGGTACGACAACGCTTTAGGGGGAGCGTACGTGTGAGGGCGCGGGTTAGTGTCAGCGTACGGGTTAGGATTAGGGGACGGGTGAGGGTCAGGCTTCGGGGAAGGGTTAGGGTTAGGGTTCGGGCTAGGGTTAGGGTTAGGGGACGGGGACGGTTTAGGGTCCAGGTGAGGGTACGACAACGCTTTAGAGGGAGCGTACGTGTGATGGCGCGGGTTACTGTCAGCGTACGGGTTAGGATTAGGGGACGGGTGAGGGTCAGGCTTCGGGGAAGGGTTAGGGTTAGGGTTCGGGCTAGGGTTAGGTTGAGGGGACGGGGACGGTTTAGGGTCCAGGTGAGGGCACGACAACGCTTTAGGGGGAGCGTACGTGTGAGGGCGCGGGTTAGTGTCAGCGTACGGGTTAGGATTAGGGGACGGGTGAGGGTCAGGCTTCGGGGAAGGGTTAGGGTTAGGGTTCGAGCTAGGGTTAGGGTTAGGGGACGGGGACGGTTTAGGGTCCAGGTGAGGGTACGACAACGCTTTAGGGGGAGCGTACGTGTGAGGGCGCGGGTTAGTGTCAGCGTACGGGTTAGGATTAGGGGACGGGTGAGGGTCACGCTTCGGGGAAGGGTTAGGGTTAGGGTTCGGGCTAGGGTTAGGGTTAGGGGACGGGGACGGTTTAGGGTCCAGGTGAGGGCACGACAACGCTTTAGTGGGAGCGTACGTGTGAGGGCGTGGGCTGGTGTCAGCGTACGGGTTAGGATTAGGGGACGGGTGAGGGTCAGGCTTCGGGGAAGGGTTAGGGTTAGGGTTCGGGCTAGGGTTAGGGTTAGGGGACGGGGACGGTTTAGGGTCCAGGTGAGGGCACGACAACGCTTTAGGGGGAGCGTATGTGTGAGGGCACGTGTTAGTGTCAGTGTACGGGTTAGGATTAGGGGACGGGTGAGGGTCAGGCTTCGGGGAAGGGTTAGGGTTAGGGTTCGGGCTAGGGTTAGGGTTAGGGGACGGGGACGGTTTAGGGTCCAGGTGAGGGCACGACAACGCTTTAGAGGGAGCGTACGTGTGAGGGCGCGGGTTAGTGTCAGCGTACGGGTTAGGATTAGGGGACGGGTGAGGGTCAGGCTTCGGGGAAGGTTTAGGGTTAGGGTTCGGGCTAGGGTTAGGGTTAGGGGACGGGGACGGTTTAGGGTCCAGGTGAGGGTACGACAACGCTTTAGGGGGAGCGTACGTGTGAGGGCGCGGGTTAGTGTCAGCGTACGGGTTAGGATTAGGGGACGGGTGAGGGTCAGGCTTCGGGGAAGGGTTAGGGTTAGGGTTAGGGTTAGGGTTAGGGTTAGGGTTAGGGTTAGGGTTAGGGTTAGGGTTAGGGTTAGGGTTAGGGGTTAGGGTTAGGGTTAGGGTTAGGGTTAGGGTTAGGGTTAGGGTTAGGGTTAGGGTTAGGGTTAGGGTTAGGGTTAGGGTTAGGGGTTAGGGTTAGGGTTAGGGTTAGGGTTAGGGTTAGGGTTAGGGTTAGGGTTAGGGTTAGGGTTAGGGTTAGGGTTAGGGTTAGGGTTAGGGTTAGAGGGTTAGGGTTAGGGTTAGGGTTAGGGTTAGGGTTAGGGTTAGGGTTAGGGTTAGGGTTAGGGTTAGGGTTAGGGTTAGGGTTAGGGTTAGGGTTAGGGTTAGGGTTAGGGTTAGGGTTAGGGGTTAGGGTTAGGGTTAGGGTTAGGGTTAGGGTTAGGGTTAGGGTTAGGGTTAGGGTTAGGGTTAGGGTTAGGGTTAGGGTTAGGGTTAGGGTTAGGGTTAGGGTTAGGGTTAGGGTTAGGGTTAGGGTTAGGGTTAGGGTTAGGGTTAGGGTTAGGGTTAGGGTTAGGGTTAGGGTTAGGGTTAGGGTTAGGGTTAGGGTTAGGGTTAGGGTTAGGGTTAGGGTTAGGGTTAGGGTTAGGGTTAGGGTTAGGGTTAGGGTTAGGGTTAGGGTTAGGGTTAGGGTTAGGGTTAGGGTTAGGGTTAGGGTTAGGGTTAGGGTTAGGGTTAGGGTTAGGGTTAGGGTTAGGGTTAGGGTTAGGGTTAGGGTTAGGGTTAGGGTTAGGGTTAGGGTTAGGGTTAGGGTTAGGGTTAGGGTTAGGGTTAGGGTTAGGGTTAGGGTTAGGGTTAGGGTTAGGGTTAGGGTTAGGGTTAGGGTTAGGGTTAGGGTTAGGGTTAGGGTTAGGGTTAGGGTTAGGGTTAGGGTTAGGGTTAGGGTTAGGGTTAGGGTTAGGGTTAGGGTTAGGGTTAGGGTTAGGGTTAGGGTTAGGGTTAGGGTTAGGGTTAGGGTTAGGGTTAGGGTTAGGGTTAGGGTTAGGGTTAGGGTTAGGGTTAGGGTTAGGGTTAGGGTTAGGGTTAGGGTTAGGGTTAGGGTTAGGGTTAGGGTTAGGGTTAGGGTTAGGGTTAGGGTTAGGGTTAGGGTTAGGGTTAGGGTTAGGGTTAGGGTTAGGGTTAGGGTTAGGGTTAGGGTTAGGGTTAGGGTTAGGGTTAGGGTTAGGGTTAGGGTTAGGGTTAGGGTTAGGGTTAGGGTTAGGGTTAGGGTTAGGGTTAGGGTTAGGGTTAGGGTTAGGGTTAGGGTTAGGGTTAGGGTTAGGGTTAGGGTTAGGGTTAGGGTTAGGGTTAGGGTTAGGGTTAGGGTTAGGGTTAGGGTTAGGGTTAGGGTTAGGGTTAGGGTTAGGGTTAGGGTTAGGGTTAGGGTTAGGGTTAGGGTTAGGGTTAGGGTTAGGGTTAGGGTTAGGGTTAGGGTTAGGGTTAGGGTTAGGGTTAGGGTTAGGGTTAGGGTTAGGGTTAGGGTTAGGGTTAGGGTTAGGGTTAGGGTTAGGGTTAGGGTTAGGGTTAGGGTTAGGGTTAGGGTTAGGGTTAGGGTTAGGGTTAGGGTTAGGGTTAGGGTTAGGGTTAGGGTTAGGGTTAGGGTTAGGGTTAGGGTTAGGGTTAGGGTTAGGGTTAGGGTTAGGGTTAGGGTTAGGGTTAGGGTTAGGGTTAGGGTTAGGGTTAGGGTTAGGGTTAGGGTTAGGGTTAGGGTTAGGGTTAGGGTTAGGGTTAGGGTTAGGGTTAGGGTTAGGGTTAGGGTTAGGGTTAGGGTTAGGGTTAGGGTTAGGGTTAGGGTTAGGGTTAGGGTTAGGGTTAGGGTTAGGGTTAGGGTTAGGGTTAGGGTTAGGGTTAGGGTTAGGGTTAGGGTTAGGGTTAGGGTTAGGGTTAGGGTTAGGGTTAGGGTTAGGGTTAGGGTTAGGGTTAGGGTTAGGGTTAGGGTTAGGGTTAGGGTTAGGGTTAGGGTTAGGGTTAGGGTTAGGGTTAGGGTTAGGGTTAGGGTTAGGGTTAGGGTTAGGGTTAGGGTTAGGGTTAGGGTTAGGGTTAGGGTTAGGGTTAGGGTTAGGGTTAGGGTTAGGGTTAGGGTTAGGGTTAGGGTTAGGGTTAGGGTTAGGGTTAGGGTTAGGGTTAGGGTTAGGGTTAGGGTTAGGGTTAGGGTTAGGGTTAGGGTTAGGGTTAGGGTTAGGGTTAGGGTTAGGGTTAGGGTTAGGGTTAGGGTTAGGGTTAGGGTTAGGGTTAGGGTTAGGGTTAGGGTTAGGGTTAGGGTTAGGGTTAGGGTTAGGGTTAGGGTTAGGGTTAGGGTTAGGGTTAGGGTTAGGGTTAGGGTTAGGGTTAGGGTTAGGGTTAGGGTTAGGGTTAGGGTTAGGGTTAGGGTTAGGGTTAGGGTTAGGGTTAGGGTTAGGGTTAGGGTTAGGGTTAGGGTTAGGGTTAGGGTTAGGGTTAGGGTTAGGGTTAGGGTTAGGGTTAGGGTTAGGGTTAGGGTTAGGGTTAGGGTTAGGGTTAGGGTTAGGGTTAGGGTTAGGGTTAGGGTTAGGGTTAGGGTTAGGGTTAGGGTTAGGGTTAGGGTTAGGGTTAGGGTTAGGGTTAGGGTTAGGGTTAGGGTTAGGGTTAGGGTTAGGGTTAGGGTTAGGGTTAGGGTTAGGGTTAGGGTTAGGGTTAGGGTTAGGGTTAGGGTTAGGGTTAGGGTTAGGGTTAGGGTTAGGGTTAGGGTTAGGGTTAGGGTTAGGGTTAGGGTTAGGGTTAGGGTTAGGGTTAGGGTTAGGGTTAGGGTTAGGGTTAGGGTTAGGGTTAGGGTTAGGGTTAGGGTTAGGGTTAGGGTTAGGGTTAGGGTTAGGGTTAGGGTTAGGGTTAGGGTTAGGGTTAGGGTTAGGGTTAGGGTTAGGGTTAGGGTTAGGGTTAGGGTTAGGGTTAGGGTTAGGGTTAGGGTTAGGGTTAGGGTTAGGGTTAGGGTTAGGGTTAGGGTTAGGGTTAGGGTTAGGGTTAGGGTTAGGGTTAGGGTTAGGGTTAGGGTTAGGGTTAGGGTTAGGGTTAGGGTTAGGGTTAGGGTTAGGGTTAGGGTTAGGGTTAGGGTTAGGGTTAGGGTTAGGGTTAGGGTTAGGGTTAGGGTTAGGGTTAGGGTTAGGGTTAGGGTTAGGGTTAGGGTTAGGGTTAGGGTTAGGGTTAGGGTTAGGGTTAGGGTTAGGGTTAGGGTTAGGGTTAGGGTTAGGGTTAGGGTTAGGGTTAGGGTTAGGGTTAGGGTTAGGGTTAGGGTTAGGGTTAGGGTTAGGGTTAGGGTTAGGGTTAGGGTTAGGGTTAGGGTTAGGGTTAGGGTTAGGGTTAGGGTTAGGGTTAGGGTTAGGGTTAGGGTTAGGGTTAGGGTTAGGGTTAGGGTTAGGGTTAGGGTTAGGGTTAGGGTTAGGGTTAGGGTTAGGGTTAGGGTTAGGGTTAGGGTTAGGGTTAGGGTTAGGGTTAGGGTTAGGGTTAGGGTTAGGGTTAGGGTTAGGGTTAGGGTTAGGGTTAGGGTTAGGGTTAGGGTTAGGGTTAGGGTTAGGGTTAGGGTTAGGGTTAGGGTTAGGGTTAGGGTTAGGGTTAGGGTTAGGGTTAGGGTTAGGGTTAGGGTTAGGGTTAGGGTTAGGGTTAGGGTTAGGGTTAGGGTTAGGGTTAGGGTTAGGGTTAGGGTTAGGGTTAGGGTTAGGGTTAGGGTTAGGGTTAGGGTTAGGGTTAGGGTTAGGGTTAGGGTTAGGGTTAGGGTTAGGGTTAGGGTTAGGGTTAGGGTTAGGGTTAGGGTTAGGGTTAGGGTTAGGGTTAGGGTTAGGGTTAGGGTTAGGGTTAGGGTTAGGGTTAGGGTTAGGGTTAGGGTTAGGGTTAGGGTTAGGGTTAGGGTTAGGGTTAGGGTTAGGGTTAGGGTTAGGGTTAGGGTTAGGGTTAGGGTTAGGGTTAGGGTTAGGGTTAGGGTTAGGGTTAGGGTTAGGGTTAGGGTTAGGGTTAGGGTTAGGGTTAGGGTTAGGGTTAGGGTTAGGGTTAGGGTTAGGGTTAGGGTTAGGGTTAGGGTTAGGGTTAGGGTTAGGGTTAGGGTTAGGGTTAGGGTTAGGGTTAGGGTTAGGGTTAGGGTTAGGGTTAGGGTTAGGGTTAGGGTTAGGGTTAGGGTTAGGGTTAGGGTTAGGGTTAGGGTTAGGGTTAGGGTTAGGGTTAGGGTTAGGGTTAGGGTTAGGGTTAGGGTTAGGGTTAGGGTTAGGGTTAGGGTTAGGGTTAGGGTTAGGGTTAGGGTTAGGGTTAGGGTTAGGGTTAGGGTTAGGGTTAGGGTTAGGGTTAGGGTTAGGGTTAGGGTTAGGGTTAGGGTTAGGGTTAGGGTTAGGGTTAGGGTTAGGGTTAGGGTTAGGGTTAGGGTTAGGGTTAGGGTTAGGGTTAGGGTTAGGGTTAGGGTTAGGGTTAGGGTTAGGGTTAGGGTTAGGGTTAGGGTTAGGGTTAGGGTTAGGGTTAGGGTTAGGGTTAGGGTTAGGGTTAGGGTTAGGGTTAGGGTTAGGGTTAGGGTTAGGGTTAGGGTTAGGGTTAGGGTTAGGGTTAGGGTTAGGGTTAGGGTTAGGGTTAGGGTTAGGGTTAGGGTTAGGGTTAGGGTTAGGGTTAGGGTTAGGGTTAGGGTTAGGGTTAGGGTTAGGGTTAGGGTTAGGGTTAGGGTTAGGGTTAGGGTTAGGGTTAGGGTTAGGGTTAGGGTTAGGGTTAGGGTTAGGGTTAGGGTTAGGGTTAGGGTTAGGGTTAGGGTTAGGGTTAGGGTTAGGGTTAGGGTTAGGGTTAGGGTTAGGGTTAGGGTTAGGGTTAGGGTTAGGGTTAGGGTTAGGGTTAGGGTTAGGGTTAGGGTTAGGGTTAGGGTTAGGGTTAGGGTTAGGGTTAGGGTTAGGGTTAGGGTTAGGGTTAGGGTTAGGGTTAGGGTTAGGGTTAGGGTTAGGGTTAGGGTTAGGGTTAGGGTTAGGGTTAGGGTTAGGGTTAGGGTTAGGGTTAGGGTTAGGGTTAGGGTTAGGGTTAGGGTTAGGGTTAGGGTTAGGGTTAGGGTTAGGGTTAGGGTTAGGGTTAGGGTTAGGGTTAGGGTTAGGGTTAGGGTTAGGGTTAGGGTTAGGGTTAGGGTTAGGGTTAGGGTTAGGGTTAGGGTTAGGGTTAGGGTTAGGGTTAGGGTTAGGGTTAGGGTTAGGGTTAGGGTTAGGGTTAGGGTTAGGGTTAGGGTTAGGGTTAGGGTTAGGGTTAGGGTTAGGGTTAGGGTTAGGGTTAGGGTTAGGGTTAGGGTTAGGGTTAGGGTTAGGGTTAGGGTTAGGGTTAGGGTTAGGGTTAGGGTTAGGGTTAGGGTTAGGGTTAGGGTTAGGGTTAGGGTTAGGGTTAGGGTTAGGGTTAGGGTTAGGGTTAGGGTTAGGGTTAGGGTTAGGGTTAGGGTTAGGGTTAGGGTTAGGGTTAGGGTTAGGGTTAGGGTTAGGGTTAGGGTTAGGGTTAGGGTTAGGGTTAGGGTTAGGGTTAGGGTTAGGGTTAGGGTTAGGGTTAGGGTTAGGGTTAGGGTTAGGGTTAGGGTTAGGGTTAGGGTTAGGGTTAGGGTTAGGGTTAGGGTTAGGGTTAGGGTTAGGGTTAGGGTTAGGGTTAGGGTTAGGGTTAGGGTTAGGGTTAGGGTTAGGGTTAGGGTTAGGGTTAGGGTTAGGGTTAGGGTTAGGGTTAGGGTTAGGGTTAGGGTTAGGGTTAGGGTTAGGGTTAGGGTTAGGGTTAGGGTTAGGGTTAGGGTTAGGGTTAGGGTTAGGGTTAGGGTTAGGGTTAGGGTTAGGGTTAGGGTTAGGGTTAGGGTTAGGGTTAGGGTTAGGGTTAGGGTTAGGGTTAGGGTTAGGGTTAGGGTTAGGGTTAGGGTTAGGGTTAGGGTTAGGGTTAGGGTTAGGGTTAGGGTTAGGGTTAGGGTTAGGGTTAGGGTTAGGGTTAGGGTTAGGGTTAGGGTTAGGGTTAGGGTTAGGGTTAGGGTTAGGGTTAGGGTTAGGGTTAGGGTTAGGGTTAGGGTTAGGGTTAGGGTTAGGGTTAGGGTTAGGGTTAGGGTTAGGGTTAGGGTTAGGGTTAGGGTTAGGGTTAGGGTTAGGGTTAGGGTTAGGGTTAGGGTTAGGGTTAGGGTTAGGGTTAGGGTTAGGGTTAGGGTTAGGGTTAGGGTTAGGGTTAGGGTTAGGGTTAGGGTTAGGGTTAGGGTTAGGGTTAGGGTTAGGGTTAGGGTTAGGGTTAGGGTTAGGGTTAGGGTTAGGGTTAGGGTTAGGGTTAGGGTTAGGGTTAGGGTTAGGGTTAGGGTTAGGGTTAGGGTTAGGGTTAGGGTTAGGGTTAGGGTTAGGGTTAGGGTTAGGGTTAGGGTTAGGGTTAGGGTTAGGGTTAGGGTTAGGGTTAGGGTTAGGGTTAGGGTTAGGGTTAGGGTTAGGGTTAGGGTTAGGGTTAGGGTTAGGGTTAGGGTTAGGGTTAGGGTTAGGGTTAGGGTTAGGGTTAGGGTTAGGGTTAGGGTTAGGGTTAGGGTTAGGGTTAGGGTTAGGGTTAGGGTTAGGGTTAGGGTTAGGGTTAGGGTTAGGGTTAGGGTTAGGGTTAGGGTTAGGGTTAGGGTTAGGGTTAGGGTTAGGGTTAGGGTTAGGGTTAGGGTTAGGGTTAGGGTTAGGGTTAGGGTTAGGGTTAGGGTTAGGGTTAGGGTTAGGGTTAGGGTTAGGGTTAGGGTTAGGGTTAGGGTTAGGGTTAGGGTTAGGGTTAGGGTTAGGGTTAGGGTTAGGGTTAGGGTTAGGGTTAGGGTTAGGGTTAGGGTTAGGGTTAGGGTTAGGGTTAGGGTTAGGGTTAGGGTTAGGGTTAGGGTTAGGGTTAGGGTTAGGGTTAGGGTTAGGGTTAGGGTTAGGGTTAGGGTTAGGGTTAGGGTTAGGGTTAGGGTTAGGGTTAGGGTTAGGGTTAGGGTTAGGGTTAGGGTTAGGGTTAGGGTTAGGGTTAGGGTTAGGGTTAGGGTTAGGGTTAGGGTTAGGGTTAGGGTTAGGGTTAGGGTTAGGGTTAGGGTTAGGGTTAGGGTTAGGGTTAGGGTTAGGGTTAGGGTTAGGGTTAGGGTTAGGGTTAGGGTTAGGGTTAGGGTTAGGGTTAGGGTTAGGGTTAGGGTTAGGGTTAGGGTTAGGGTTAGGGTTAGGGTTAGGGTTAGGGTTAGGGTTAGGGTTAGGGTTAGGGTTAGGGTTAGGGTTAGGGTTAGGGTTAGGGTTAGGGTTAGGGTTAGGGTTAGGGTTAGGGTTAGGGTTAGGGTTAGGGTTAGGGTTAGGGTTAGGGTTAGGGTTAGGGTTAGGGTTAGGGTTAGGGTTAGGGTTAGGGTTAGGGTTAGGGTTAGGGTTAGGGTTAGGGTTAGGGTTAGGGTTAGGGTTAGGGTTAGGGTTAGGGTTAGGGTTAGGGTTAGGGTTAGGGTTAGGGTTAGGGTTAGGGTTAGGGTTAGGGTTAGGGTTAGGGTTAGGGTTAGGGTTAGGGTTAGGGTTAGGGTTAGGGTTAGGGTTAGGGTTAGGGTTAGGGTTAGGGTTAGGGTTAGGGTTAGGGTTAGGGTTAGGGTTAGGGTTAGGGTTAGGGTTAGGGTTAGGGTTAGGGTTAGGGTTAGGGTTAGGGTTAGGGTTAGGGTTAGGGTTAGGGTTAGGGTTAGGGTTAGGGTTAGGGTTAGGGTTAGGGTTAGGGTTAGGGTTAGGGTTAGGGTTAGGGTTAGGGTTAGGGTTAGGGTTAGGGTTAGGGTTAGGGTTAGGGTTAGGGTTAGGGTTAGGGTTAGGGTTAGGGTTAGGGTTAGGGTTAGGGTTAGGGTTAGGGTTAGGGTTAGGGTTAGGGTTAGGGTTAGGGTTAGGGTTAGGGTTAGGGTTAGGGTTAGGGTTAGGGTTAGGGTTAGGGTTAGGGTTAGGGTTAGGGTTAGGGTTAGGGTTAGGGTTAGGGTTAGGGTTAGGGTTAGGGTTAGGGTTAGGGTTAGGGTTAGGGTTAGGGTTAGGGTTAGGGTTAGGGTTAGGGTTAGGGTTAGGGTTAGGGTTAGGGTTAGGGTTAGGGTTAGGGTTAGGGTTAGGGTTAGGGTTAGGGTTAGGGTTAGGGTTAGGGTTAGGGTTAGGGTTAGGGTTAGGGTTAGGGTTAGGGTTAGGGTTAGGGTTAGGGTTAGGGTTAGGGTTAGGGTTAGGGTTAGGGTTAGGGTTAGGGTTAGGGTTAGGGTTAGGGTTAGGGTTAGGGTTAGGGTTAGGGTTAGGGTTAGGGTTAGGGTTAGGGTTAGGGTTAGGGTTAGGGTTAGGGTTAGGGTTAGGGTTAGGGTTAGGGTTAGGGTTAGGGTTAGGGTTAGGGTTAGGGTTAGGGTTAGGGTTAGGGTTAGGGTTAGGGTTAGGGTTAGGGTTAGGGTTAGGGTTAGGGTTAGGGTTAGGGTTAGGGTTAGGGTTAGGGTTAGGGTTAGGGTTAGGGTTAGGGTTAGGGTTAGGGTTAGGGTTAGGGTTAGGGTTAGGGTTAGGGTTAGGGTTAGGGTTAGGGTTAGGGTTAGGGTTAGGGTTAGGGTTAGGGTTAGGGTTAGGGTTAGGGTTAGGGTTAGGGTTAGGGTTAGGGTTAGGGTTAGGGTTAGGGTTAGGGTTAGGGTTAGGGTTAGGGTTAGGGTTAGGGTTAGGGTTAGGGTTAGGGTTAGGGTTAGGGTTAGGGTTAGGGTTAGGGTTAGGGTTAGGGTTAGGGTTAGGGTTAGGGTTAGGGTTAGGGTTAGGGTTAGGGTTAGGGTTAGGGTTAGGGTTAGGGTTAGGGTTAGGGTTAGGGTTAGGGTTAGGGTTAGGGTTAGGGTTAGGGTTAGGGTTAGGGTTAGGGTTAGGGTTAGGGTTAGGGTTAGGGTTAGGGTTAGGGTTAGGGTTAGGGTTAGGGTTAGGGTTAGGGTTAGGGTTAGGGTTAGGGTTAGGGTTAGGGTTAGGGTTAGGGTTAGGGTTAGGGTTAGGGTTAGGGTTAGGGTTAGGGTTAGGGTTAGGGTTAGGGTTAGGGTTAGGGTTAGGGTTAGGGTTAGGGTTAGGGTTAGGGTTAGGGTTAGGGTTAGGGTTAGGGTTAGGGTTAGGGTTAGGGTTAGGGTTAGGGTTAGGGTTAGGGTTAGGGTTAGGGTTAGGGTTAGGGTTAGGGTTAGGGTTAGGGTTAGGGTTAGGGTTAGGGTTAGGGTTAGGGTTAGGGTTAGGGTTAGGGTTAGGGTTAGGGTTAGGGTTAGGGTTAGGGTTAGGGTTAGGGTTAGGGTTAGGGTTAGGGTTAGGGTTAGGGTTAGGGTTAGGGTTAGGGTTAGGGTTAGGGTTAGGGTTAGGGTTAGGGTTAGGGTTAGGGTTAGGGTTAGGGTTAGGGTTAGGGTTAGGGTTAGGGTTAGGGTTAGGGTTAGGGTTAGGGTTAGGGTTAGGGTTAGGGTTAGGGTTAGGGTTAGGGTTAGGGTTAGGGTTAGGGTTAGGGTTAGGGTTAGGGTTAGGGTTAGGGTTAGGGTTAGGGTTAGGGTTAGGGTTAGGGTTAGGGTTAGGGTTAGGGTTAGGGTTAGGGTTAGGGTTAGGGTTAGGGTTAGGGTTAGGGTTAGGGTTAGGGTTAGGGTTAGGGTTAGGGTTAGGGTTAGGGTTAGGGTTAGGGTTAGGGTTAGGGTTAGGGTTAGGGTTAGGGTTAGGGTTAGGGTTAGGGTTAGGGTTAGGGTTAGGGTTAGGGTTAGGGTTAGGGTTAGGGTTAGGGTTAGGGTTAGGGTTAGGGTTAGGGTTAGGGTTAGGGTTAGGGTTAGGGTTAGGGTTAGGGTTAGGGTTAGGGTTAGGGTTAGGGTTAGGGTTAGGGTTAGGGTTAGGGTTAGGGTTAGGGTTAGGGTTAGGGTTAGGGTTAGGGTTAGGGTTAGGGTTAGGGTTAGGGTTAGGGTTAGGGTTAGGGTTAGGGTTAGGGTTAGGGTTAGGGTTAGGGTTAGGGTTAGGGTTAGGGTTAGGGTTAGGGTTAGGGTTAGGGTTAGGGTTAGGGTTAGGGTTAGGGTTAGGGTTAGGGTTAGGGTTAGGGTTAGGGTTAGGGTTAGGGTTAGGGTTAGGGTTAGGGTTAGGGTTAGGGTTAGGGTTAGGGTTAGGGTTAGGGTTAGGGTTAGGGTTAGGGTTAGGGTTAGGGTTAGGGTTAGGGTTAGGGTTAGGGTTAGGGTTAGGGTTAGGGTTAGGGTTAGGGTTAGGGTTAGGGTTAGGGTTAGGGTTAGGGTTAGGGTTAGGGTTAGGGTTAGGGTTAGGGTTAGGGTTAGGGTTAGGGTTAGGGTTAGGGTTAGGGTTAGGGTTAGGGTTAGGGTTAGGGTTAGGGTTAGGGTTAGGGTTAGGGTTAGGGTTAGGGTTAGGGTTAGGGTTAGGGTTAGGGTTAGGGTTAGGGTTAGGGTTAGGGTTAGGGTTAGGGTTAGGGTTAGGGTTAGGGTTAGGGTTAGGGTTAGGGTTAGGGTTAGGGTTAGGGTTAGGGTTAGGGTTAGGGTTAGGGTTAGGGTTAGGGTTAGGGTTAGGGTTAGGGTTAGGGTTAGGGTTAGGGTTAGGGTTAGGGTTAGGGTTAGGGTTAGGGTTAGGGTTAGGGTTAGGGTTAGGGTTAGGGTTAGGGTTAGGGTTAGGGTTAGGGTTAGGGTTAGGGTTAGGGTTAGGGTTAGGGTTAGGGTTAGGGTTAGGGTTAGGGTTAGGGTTAGGGTTAGGGTTAGGGTTAGGGTTAGGGTTAGGGTTAGGGTTAGGGTTAGGGTTAGGGTTAGGGTTAGGGTTAGGGTTAGGGTTAGGGTTAGGGTTAGGGTTAGGGTTAGGGTTAGGGTTAGGGTTAGGGTTAGGGTTAGGGTTAGGGTTAGGGTTAGGGTTAGGGTTAGGGTTAGGGTTAGGGTTAGGGTTAGGGTTAGGGTTAGGGTTAGGGTTAGGGTTAGGGTTAGGGTTAGGGTTAGGGTTAGGGTTAGGGTTAGGGTTAGGGTTAGGGTTAGGGTTAGGGTTAGGGTTAGGGTTAGGGTTAGGGTTAGGGTTAGGGTTAGGGTTAGGGTTAGGGTTAGGGTTAGGGTTAGGGTTAGGGTTAGGGTTAGGGTTAGGGTTAGGGTTAGGGTTAGGGTTAGGGTTAGGGTTAGGGTTAGGGTTAGGGTTAGGGTTAGGGTTAGGGTTAGGGTTAGGGTTAGGGTTAGGGTTAGGGTTAGGGTTAGGGTTAGGGTTAGGGTTAGGGTTAGGGTTAGGGTTAGGGTTAGGGTTAGGGTTAGGGTTAGGGTTAGGGTTAGGGTTAGGGTTAGGGTTAGGGTTAGGGTTAGGGTTAGGGTTAGGGTTAGGGTTAGGGTTAGGGTTTGGGTTAGGGTTAGGGTTAGGGTTAGGGTTAGGGTTAGGGTTAGGGTTAGGGTTAGGGTTAGGGTTAGGGTTAGGGTTAGGGTTAGGGTTAGGGTTAGGGTTAGGGTTAGGGTTAGGGTTAGGGTTAGGGTTAGGGTTAGGGTTAGGGTTAGGGTTTAGGGTTAGGGTTAGGGTTAGGGTTAGGGTTAGGGTTAGGGTTAGGGTTAGGGTTAGGGTTAGGGTTAGGGTTAGGGTTAGGGTTAGGGTTAGGGTTAGGGTTAGGGTTAGGGTTAGGGTTAGGGTTAGGGTTAGGGTTAGGGTTAGGGTTAGGGTTAGGGTTAGGGTTAGGGTTAGGGTTAGGGTTAGGGTTAGGGTTAGGGTTAGGGTTAGGGTTAGGGTTAGGGTTAGGGTTAGGGTTAGGGTTAGGGTTAGGGTTAGGGTTAGGGTTAGGGTTAGGGTTAGGGTTAGGGTTAGGGTTAGGGTTAGGGTTTAGGGTTAGGGTTAGGGTTAGGGTTAGGGTTAGGGTTAGGGTTAGGGTTAGGTTGGGTTAGGGTTAGGGTTAGGGTTAGGGTTAGGGTTAGGGTTAGGGTTAGGGTTAGGGTTAGGGTTAGGGTTAGGGTTAGGGTTAGGGTTAGGGTTAGGGGTTAGGGTTAGGGTTAGGGTTAGGGTTAGGGTTAGGGGTTAGGGTTAGGGTTAAGGGGGTTAGGGTTAGGGTAGGGTTTAGGGTTAGGGTTAGGGTTAGGGTTAGGGTTAGGGTTAGGGTTAGGGTTAGGGTTAGGGTTAGGGTTAGGGTTAGGTTAGGGTTAGGGTTAGGGTTAGGGTTAGGGTTAGGGTTAGGGTTAGGGTTAGGGTTAGGGTTAGG